>NC_143052.1:267471730-268085961 GCF_052426305.1 Pelodiscus sinensis
ATGCACCATACTGCAGAAAAGATACTTCAAAAAACTTTCCTGTCCACTTAATGATAGCTAAAATTAATAGAAAGAATTTAAAATATGTATAAAGCACCCACAATAGCTTTACTTAAAACAAACAAACAATTTCTGTCAACATTAAAATTAATTTGGCCAGATTCACTGTTCTACTGAGTTCAATACATATATGCTGATTTACATCAGCTTAGGACCTATCCCATTGCATAGGGTCATGCAATTATATTGTAGCTTTTGCTTTTCATTCAGTGTTTTTTTCAGTTGTTTTGATTTTTGGTGTTACATGCCAATGATTATCACAGTGCAGGGCAAGGATGCTATTTATGGAAGAAGAGGAGGGCAGTACACCTCCTGAAGGTGGAACCCCTGGATTTCATACTCCTAGCGGACATTTTAAAGTGGGAATAAGAGAGCCTCTGGAAAAGGACTTATTTTCCGGAGAATCATGTCTAGACTGGCGCTTTTCTCCGGCTTATCCCCAAGCTGGAAAAAAGCGGCAGCCATGTAAATGCAAATGCCGCGGGGGATATTTAAATCCCCTGTGGATTTGCAATTCCGAAGTCTACATTAGCATCCCTTTTCCAGAAAGGGATGCCAATGTAGACACAGCCATAGAGAAAAGGACATCTATCCATATGCTGTAGGCTCCCTTATCATAATCATAGTCTACGATATATTTGAGAGAGTTTGTCTGTTAGTTCAAGAACTCCTCCTAAATGCTAAGTGCTAGAACCACCAAATTTGGTGCATAGCTTCCTCTTTATCATAACTTAAAGCAACATAGGGTTATGACAGGAAATGGTGATGTGCCTGGAATGGGATTGCTTCTCATAAAATTAAACAGAGAAGAGACAGAATCACCAGGCAGGTGAAAGGGGCTGGCTAGGGGTACTACCCAGAACTACTCTAGCCTTAGGAATCTTTCTTTCTAGGTGCTCAAGCTGCTGTGGTGAGAGAGGACTAGTGAAGTCCTCTCTCCATGGGACAGCCTACACATTGAACCCCTCACCCCCAGCCCCAGCCCAGAGCAATAATTTAAATGAAGCATGTACATTATCATTTTATTTTCCAAAAACAGAAATTAATTGACTTAAGGACATGAACAATGCCAGGTAAATCTTCTAGTTTATAAATACACATCAAGAAAAAAATTCCAACATAATTAAACTGCAGCAGCACCTTCTTATCAATTCATTTATTGTGTGTCTGTAACCCACCAGTGAGGGCGGAGTGCAGGTTTCCCACTGCAGATCAGACACAGAGGATATGAATCTGCTATAGCCCCATGTAATGGTACTTGACTCTTTGTCTTAAAGTAACAACTCATGCTTTTAGCTCTGGAAATTCCAGATTCAGTCCCTGGTGTGTCAGACAAAACGTCTATCATCACAGTTACATTCAAATTTATATTCAGATAGTTTATGGGCAAAAAGTAATGATTATCATTTTTATTACTTTTTAGCTCTGCACACCCAGATCTTGATTAATCATTCTGGACCTTGATTAATAAGTTAGCCCTTTTTTGGCTAGCAAATTGTTTGCAAACACATCCTGTTTTTCTTAGCTGAATAATTTTGCCCTGTTTATTGTTCACAGTTGTTCCGTTTGATTATTTATTCTTCTTATTGCCTATTGTGTTCATGGTTCTCCACACGATTACTGGTAGGGGGAGGGGAGAGAAAAGTTTGTCCCCTGAGTAAGCAACAATGTTTGGCACTGAAACAGGGATGCTGCCTGTGTGGCTTTGCTCCTGTCTCCCTGGTCTGCTGGGGGGGTCCAGCAGCTTTTTTGGACCCCCCAGCAGACCATGGGGACAGGAGCAAAGCCGCCCAAGTGGCGGGGGTCCCGCTGCCTGGGCGGCTTTGCTCCCAGGCAAACGAGCAATGCCACCCAGGCGGCGGCTTTGCTCGGGTGTCCCTGGTCTGCTGAGGGGGTCCAGCGGCTTTGCTGGACCCCCCCCCCAGCAGACCAGGGAGACTGGGAGAAGCTTTTCTCGCCCCAGAGGACACGGGTGGCGACCCGCCGCCCATGAGCTCCAAGGCGAGAAAAGCCCCGTTCGTATGTGCGGATCCGACATAAGTCGGATCCGCGTAAGTCGGGGACTGCCTGTACTATGGACCGAGTGGTCACCAGGGCAGCTGTGCTTTTTCCTCTTTCCTCTTCTTTCCTCTTTCCCGTCCACACACGCCTTTTTCCGAAAGAGCTCTTTCGGAAAAAGGCTTCTTCCTTGTAGAAAGAGGTTTACCAATGTCAGAAAAATTCCTCTGTTCTTTCAATTTTTTTTCCAAAAGAATTTCTGAAAAAACTGTGCAGTGTAGATATACCCTAAGGCTGTGTCTAGACTACATGCCTCTGTCGGCAGAGGCATGTAGATTAGGGTTGTAGGCAAAAGTAAATGAAGCCGCGATTTAAATGATCGTGGCTTCATTTACATTTACATGGCTGCTGCGCTGAGCCGACAAACAGCTAATCAGCTGTTTGTTGGCTCGCCGCTAGTCTGGACGTTCCCCCTGTCGACATCAAAGCCCTTTGTCGGCAGCCCCGTTATTCCTCGTGGAATGAGGTTTACCGGGGCTGCCGACAAAGGGCTTTGATGTCGACAGGGGGAACGTCCAGACTAGCGGCGAGCCGACAAACAGCTGATCAGCTGTTTGTCGGCTCAGCGCGGCAGCCATGTAAATGTAAATGAAGCTGCGATCATTTAAATCGCGGCTTCATTTACCTTTTCTGAACAAACAAATCTACATGCCTCTGCCGACAGAGGCATGTAGTGTAGACGTACCCTAAAAGAGTATCATGGCATACTGCTAAGTGATCTGTTCTCTTCATCTGCAGGCTGTGTGATCAGGGTGGATTTATTTTGTAAACCAGGGAGACCTAGTCTACCTTTAAAAATATACTTTGTTTTTGTTATGTTCACCACATACAAACAAATACACTTGCTACAAAATGGCCACATTATACTACTTTGTTTCTAAGAATTCAGAATGATAAGCCACAGGAATACAAAAGCAGAATGATGGAATAGTCGGGGACTATGCTCAGTTTATTCACTTCTTTACAGAATCTCCTAAATTCAAGCAGCAAGACCAGAGGAACCCTCCTCCCCCTCACCTCGAAATTTATAGTGACAGCCTACATAGTTTTCAATAGCTTTTAATAGTTTCACAGTTTTTAATGTTATACAGAAAATTGCTGATATTGCACCCAGAGAGTGTTGTTTGAAGCATATGTAACAAGTAGGTATTAGGTAAAACAAAAAAACTATTCTTCATGTACTCACAATTAATTAATATGCACATATTATGGCTATTTACAGGGTCTATGTCATTGTGTAGGAGTGCTAAAGTGATAGTGAGGGGATGGTGTGCACCTACAATGTTCTACTATTGTTGTCTGAGGCATTCTACTGCAGAAGGCAAATGCAGGCAGAATGCTTTACATACAATGGTGGAACTATGCTAAGCAGTAACACCTACATCTTCTTTTGGAAACATGGAAAATATGATTCCTCAGCACATGTCTTCAGCTTCCAGCAGGGCTTTTTACTTGCTCCCTGTTGTGTTGGCTACCCAAACAGCCTGCCAAGAAAGCAATAGGTCTTCATATTGGCTATTACCATTCTTTTACACCAAGGTAGCGTGAAAAATATTTTTGTACCCTTATTGAGCCGTGTGATTCATATGTGTTGAGACTATGTTTGGAATTCTTTTTGATAGCTAATGGCTTTATATCAATGGGGTTACATCTCCATAGCAGTGTTTTTTCAGAATATCTGACGTTATTCTGAAATAATATAGTCCACATCTACATTACAAGCAGTTATTTCGACATAATGTCAAAATAATGTCGTGCTGGAGAACTTCTTACTCCAACTCCTGTAGCCCTCATTTAACATGGAGTAAGGGAAATTGGAAGAAGAGTGCTTTTTCTCAGACTTCCTGCTGTGTAGACAGTGCCAAAAGCCGAAATAAGCTCTTTCGACTTAAGCTATGCAATTGACGTAGCTCAAGTTGTGTAGTTTATTTCAATGTTAGCCCTTCTGTGTTGACATGCCTTGGATGTTTTTCTCATGGATCCTACAGTGTCCATTCATCATTCCATTCCATATTTTCCTTCCTTATACCTATCACGGGATCAGCGCTCACCTCACACAAGCACTCCTGTCTTTCTGAATGCAGCTTCCTGCACTGCCTCAGTTTGTTAGCTGAAAGCCACTTTGGCAACTCAGCTCTTCAGCTGAGTCACACAGCCTTTTGTAAAATTACAAGCCCTTCCACCTCTAACATAGGCCCATCCAACTACTCTATTGAGTGTCTCTCTGTCTCACAGACTGTTGCCCCACTCAGGAGAGAGTGGAGCCTCAAGGGCTTCCCCTCCTGGAGACAACTCCTTTGCCCTTACCTCAGGGCTTAATTTCAGTCTCAACCTATATATAGTCCACCTTAGTCCACAGTAGCTCTGCACACAGCTTCCTATGATGACACTGCTGGTAGTGAACCACCCACGTGGTTTTAACTATTCAGGATTCCAGAGATACTGAGCCGCTACTGAGCTTTGCAGCTCCTTTTGTAGGCCTCTCTGGCCACTGATTGGTCAGTTTCTTCTGTCCTCACTCTAGCCTCCTGGGGGAGTTCTCTGTGGGGTTTGGGTCATGGTCCACTACAATACCTAAATGATTAAAAATACCTAAATGATTAAAATACCTAAATGATTAAAAAGAAACAAATTACTTCCTAGGCTATCAACTGCAATCTGTATCCTACTCAGGACTATAAACACCTTCCGATCTCAATTCACCAAAAGGCAAAAGGCTGACTCTGACTGGGTCTACCATTAAAATCCAATTAGTTAAGTTGTTTTTGAGTGACATTTGAGACTACAACCACAAAGCAGCAGAGTACTCAAGGGATGTCTCAATTCCATCTGGATGTTGTTTTGTCATCATCTGTGAGGGAAATCTTTATCATTCATTTTCAGTAAATATATGCAGACAAAACAAGCTCCAAGGGATTAAAAAAAAAGCACTAAAGTCTTGTGCAATCATATTAAGTGCCTTTCTAAATTAAAATAAAGAGATTAAAATAATTTGTTTTGGTACACTTGTACAAGAAACAAAAATAAAAATGAACACTCAAGGGAAATATCTGAACAAACAAAGTCTCTCTGAAAATATTAACAATTAAATTGTTATTGTTACCTGCTTTTCAATATGCTAAGCTACATAATTATATTTGGGCTTTATAGATTTCTTCTGGAGCCTATTTCAGAAAAAAAGTGGCTCTTGAAGTTGTTTTTATCCTTTAAAAAATATAGAAGTTCTCATCCAAATGATCAGAACTTTTTCTGTGCCCTGTCTCAGGAGGCAGGGCCCAATTGCGCTCTCTTCACTTGTGGTAAGGAATCCTGATGAATTAGAATGTGCATGGATGATCTGCCTCATTAAAGGAATGTTATGTAGCTGCCACGTTGCCTCAAATAAATTACTACTGACAGCAATGCAATCTTTCCCTCCTCCCTTCTCGCTCTAGAACACTGGGGGAAGATTGGCCATGACAAAGCTTTCCCCTTCTCTCTTATCTTGGGTCTGTATCAACTTTTCAACATGGTGAGTTTGTATTTAACATTTATGTTATTTTTGAACATCACATGAGTGTAACCCAATAGTAACCAGAGCCTGGTGCTGACTACCTCTCTTTGCAATACAGATCTCTACCTTCCAAAACGGAGCACCTTTGGTCTCTGCAGTCCCACCCACATCTTTTCACTATACATTATCCCTCTAGATACCTCCTTGGGGTGAGTATGGGAAAATAGTGTGTGCATTGTGCTCAGTTATCTGTACATACCTGAAACCATGTTGTGAAGAGGTTCTTTAGGGGTGTGGGTATTGCCATTATTTCTTATCATGCCCTGGCATGACCAGGAAATTTAGGCCATCATTTGACCCACCGAATCAGTAGAACTATTCACAGCATGAGGTAACCCATAACATGACTAACGTGAGTGGAATGAATTAGTCCTCAGGGTACATCCAAGGTAATTCAGGATGGTGCCTCTTCTTTCTAATATTGTGCTTGAAAAAGAGAGGTACCCAGACAACTCTATCTACACAGGATATGCCCCAATTTCTATCCATCTACACATAGCTTTTGTAGTATTTATTCCTAAATCCCCACGAGAATGAAATAAACAAACAAATAAACAAAACCAATAAAATAATTTTTAATGTGGCAACGGAAAGAAGAGAAAAAGACTTTTTTAAAAATTTTGTCTTTAGATACTTGGAAAGTGCTCATATACTATCATGATGGGTCCTATATAAGCAGATAGATGAATAAATTGGCCACTTTCATAGCACATTATGTGCTCTACTGCTCTGGGAGGTTCAGCCTACACTGACCTTAGATTCCTACTGTCAGTGAAAGGATACCACAATCTGAGTTGTGGCTCAGTTCAAGGATAAATCCTCTAGTCTCAAATTTGAATGGTTCAGTATATTCACTGGTGACTGGTGCCCAAAACAAATAGTGGAGCTGCAGGTAGTAATGTCTCCTCGTGATGCCTTTACAGTTCAGATCCTCTCCCATCCATCACAGTCCTCGCTTTTCACACCTATCTCTGGGATAAGAAGCCTTCCCTCTTTTTAAGGCTGTCCCTCATTCTGGCACTCCGAGTGCAGAAGGTGGGGGCCTGCAGGAGACCTTACAATACCTTGCCTCTGTAGGCTCTGCTTACAAAAACTCCCCAGAGTCAAAGATTCACTGGCACTGGGAGATAGGCTGCCACCATCAAATGAATTAAAACCCAGAAAGCAGGAAGAGACACTTGAACTTCTTCTACCCCATCTCTTTTACCACAAGAGAGCTTGAAAACAAAGGGGGGGGGGGGACACAGAAAACAAACTGCAATCTTGATAACTGTGTGTCTACACAGACACACAGACACACACACAGACCTCCTGTTACCTTCCAAGAATCAAATCATCGCCTTAAAAAAGGTGATTTTCTTAACAAAACATAAAGATATACTTGATAAAGCTTTCTTGATTGCTAGAGGTTACAGAGCAACTAAGGAAAAAACAGAGCAAAATACAGACTCTTTGGGCTGCAGCTTAGATATGATGAATGGGGGAGAGAGGCATATGGATTTCACACACGAAGTTTAACCAAACAGCAACATAAAGGAAAATACCCTGATTACAATGAAATATACCTTTCTCTATCTACTCACAATCCATACTGATCCCTACTTCAAGATCCAGTCCATTCCCATCCCAATATTTCTTGTAGGCATGATAACTTTGTTTGTTTATTTCATCTTGCTTCCTCCAGCTAATAACTTAGAACTCATACAAAGAGTAAAGGCAGCGGATATATAATTACAATTCACATTTCAGCACTGTATTCAGTAAAACAAGAGTTGAGATAGCAGGAAATGGTTATAGCTGAAAGGAGACACGTTGGCTGTGTCTACACTGGCTACTTATTCCGGAAAATCAGCCACTTTTCCGGAATAACTTGCCAGCTGTCTACACTGGCCCCTTGAATTTGCAGAAAAGCACTGACAATCTACTGTAAAATCCTCAGTGCTTTTCCGGAAAAACGATGCTGCTCCCATTCGGGCAAAAGTCCTTTTCCGGAAAACTGTTCCAGAAAAGGGCCAGTGTAGACAGCACAGATTTCTTTTCCTCAAAAAAGCCCCGATTGCGAAAATGACGATCGGGGCTTTTTTGCGGAAAAGCACGTCTACATTGGCACAGACGCTTTTCCGGAAAAAGTGCTTTTCCGGAAAAGCATCCTGCCAATGTAGACACGCTTTTTCCGGAAATACTTATAATGGAAAACTGTTCCATTTTAAGCATTTCCGGAAAAGGGTGCCAGTATAGACGTAGCCATTGTGTACCTCTGTGAGCCTAATGAAAAATAGTCCCACAGAAGTTTGAATTCCCTGATGTATGCCACCACTCTCTGCTGCCTGAAGTTTATGTGCTGTGGGTCCAGGATGCTGTGGGGCCAGGCAGCCTTGGGCCAGGAGAGGAGAGAGAACCAAATAGCGTGTGCACCAAATAGTTGAGACTGAAATAGTAGAGAGGAGGGAAAGCTGCTGCTTCAGATGTGCAGGGAGACATTAGATAAGGAAGGAAGGAACAGTTGCTTTCCCATAGAGGAACTGAGGAGGAGGACTTTGCTACTGGCTGGGGAGTAGAGTCTGACACTTGAGGTTTTTTGAGGGGGGCTTTAACTGGTGTGTCCCCCATCAACAGTTGGTCCTGCCTTCCTGCTTCCCTGACTGGCTTAGAAGCTTTGCTCACCTTTTATTGGGGGGTAGATGGAAGGGGGGGGGAACTCACCTTTAGCTGCAGGCCTAGCATCAGACAAAAGGGGCAAGTGCAACTGTGGCAAGGGAGCTGCCAGGGCTTATAAGCAACTCAAACTGTGGCAGAAGAACCTCACAGAAGGGTGAGTGATACACTCAGATTTCTCACCCACGGTTTCATTTCACAATCTGATGGCATTCAAAAATAGCAGTCGCTCTCTGTGCCTCATATCTTAGGGTAACTATTTCATCTAAACCATTCCCCGTGTAACTCTTAAAGGAAGGGTGTGTCCAAGAAGCACTGATAATGACAGTCCCCTTTACAAGGGGCCAAGACAATAGCAGGCCCTGCACCCAGGGGAGCAAAGGACTAAGGAGTTTCCTTTATGTGCCCTAAGGATGTGCCTTGTCCCTTAATCTGCTGAGACTCTAGTTCTACCCCCGTCTATGGAGAATGCTGTGATGAATAATCTCGGCTGTCACAAGCAATGTCACAGTTTGCAGCCACAAAGGCTCACAGACTGCCTTCTGAATCTTAGCATCTTGGTGAGCAACATTTTGCATTTGTTCTTATTCATTAGTTTAGTGTTCCTTAAAATAAGGAATAAGGGATCTTTCGGAAAAGGCTTTATTTTCCAAAAGATCCCCATCTAGACTGGCGCTTTTTTCCGGCAAAACCCCGAGCAGGAAAAAAGCAGCAGCCATGTTTATGCAAATGAAGCGGGGGGGATTTAAATCCCCACTTCATTTGCAATTGCGATGTGTCTAATTTGCATCCCTTTTACGGAAAAGGGAAGAAGTCTAGACACAGCCTGGTTGCTCTGCCATGAACATAGACACCCTACCTCCCCAAGAGGATAGAGGAAGCATTCTTTTGTCCACCTAGCACTGTTTGGATCCAGGAGGTTACATTGGATTAACAACATCACTCAGCTGTGAATTTTACATATCCCTCCTCAGTGTATCTGGATCAAACTAACTTTTTTAGTGTAAACCAGGACTTAGTATGTTGGATTCCCTTTCCCACTGATGTCTCCACTCTGGAAGGAAGTTATGTTCATCTCCTGTCACCACTGATCATCTATGGGTTACATATCCATAGTGAAGGGCCAGTAGCACTCTTGTTCAAGAAGATCTGAACAGCCATTGCAAACGTGTGACCCTAAGAATTCCTCAGTGCCACGTGGCAAAAGTTTCACTGTTCTGTAACAGAAACTCCTAACGTAGCTGACAAATTCATACATAATTTTTATAGTGATAGAAATGTAGCTGTGTTAGTCTGGGGTAGCTGAAGCAAAATGCAGGACAATGTAGCACTTTAAAGACTAACAAGATGGTTTATTAGATCATCTAATAAACCATCTTGTTAGTCTTTAAAGTGCTACATTGTCCTGCATAATTTTTATAGTACTTATTTTAAATAGTGTTCATTTTAAGGTATCAAGCTGGTCATTAGTATCGTTGTGAGTTGTACATACTGATGATATTTTAAAGTTATGTATATACAATGGAATTGTGTTTTAAAGTCTAGAACCAGGCAGAGCTGCCAAACAGGTTTCTCCTAAACAGAAGATAAGATGTGTCTCTGTCAAATGCAAATTAAGCAGTGTAAGCCAAATCTGCAAATAGCATAAACAGGTGGATGGGAGACAATGAAGACTAAACCACAGGGTGCTAAAGCACAAAGTCGAATATGGTAGCAACGCTGACCATTCTCTGAGTAAAGAGAAAGGTTTATGTTTGATGCTGTCATGTAACTATGTTCTTACCGTAGAGTATTCTGGGTAAATGTTCAATTTGTCTTTTTGAGTCAGAGGGACAGGACTGAGTTTATTTAGAGCAATAAAGACCTGGACCAAAATGCTTTTAAATATCTATCTTTTTTTAATATAAGAACTTTTGCTTTTTCAAGGAATATGGCAAAATGCTAATTTCTGCAGTAATATGTTCAAGGGCTCCACTCCATAGTCCTAACAGAGACAAAACTCCCAATGAAGCTTATGGAATATTTTGCCTGAATCAGGATTTGACAATCTGGCTCATAGTCTTGCATAATGATTTATGAAAGTTACAGCTTTGACTTGGCACTTGCATTTACCTCCAATATTCCAGTTTTCTGTGTAAGCCTATGCACACAAGGTCTATGTCACAATGACAAAAACAACTCCAAATATTATTGTTGTTTCTTATTTCACATATACATGAACTTTAATAAAAATTATACATGCACTCTAATAAAGGTAAATACTTAATTTACTTTGTTTTTCTCATATATTAAATAATGTTCTCAGCAGATGTGAGGATTATAAAATATCACACTAAGGTCTCAGATTTCTAATATACCTGCTTTATTTAAATTGTCTTGCTCAATGAAAATAGTATACTTTTTCTTGCATTAACAGTTAATTGTTTTATTTGACTCATTATTTCTTTCTTATATAGAATGAAAGGCGTATTTTCACATTTTTTTATTAAAAATGTTGGGCTGTTTTTGTGGTGCATAGTTTATATTTTGAAACAGAGTTCTAATTTTTGTCTTGCTAATGGAGCTGGGGGAGGTGGGGCCGAGAGAGGTTAATGGCTCAATCTCTTAACTGTTTTTGATGAGTTCTACTGAAGTTCTTTTTTCTGAGTATGCATTCTTTTGGTGCTTTAATGAATGCATGCTAGATATGCAAATTAAAAGCTAAGTACACTTGATATGCTTTCAATATGCAAATTGCCGTTGACTGCTCTTTGTTTTGTTCAGTTTAAGGTATTATTCCAAAGGAACATGCATTTTTAGCTGTTACTAGAAGATATGTTTAAATGAGGATAATATGCTTTTAGTATAATATATGTTAATTAAATGCAGGTGTCTGCTGCCCTTGCTTAAACTGAGTAGCATGCCATTCAACAAGTAGTTGCTTTGTTTTCAACAGAGCTACTCATTCTCAGTAAGGATGGCAAACTCTGAAATTTATTGCTCCACGAGGTGTACCAGTAGTTCGGAATAGGAATCCTAGTCCGAACTACCTAGTTCGAGCCCCGTGTAGCCGCGCTGCACGGGGTTCGAACCAGCGGGGTTTTAAAAATGGCGGCTCCCTGCTTATGCAAATGAAGCCCGGGAAATTGAAATCCCGGGCTTCATTTGCAAGTGCGTTATGCCTACATTACCCCCCTAGTTCGAACTAGCAGGGTAGTGTAGACATACCCTATGAGTGTAACCCTGGGGTGGTCTCCAGTGAATTTGAGGTAACAAGACCCACCCACAGCTACATCCCTGGTACCGAGAATGGTTTTTCAAACTGGGAGTCACAACCACCTTCCTTTTTATGGGTGTGACGGGGCACCGGGCTCTGGGAGAGTGGAATCCACAGCACCCCACACTCCCCAGCAGCCAGTGGAAGCGCTTGGCGGTGAGTGGGCCGCGGGAGCCCGACGGAGGAGGCGGGAAGCCTGGGGACCGCTGAACACCCGGGCACCTGTGCAACCCCCGGGCGCTCCTATCCAGCCTGTTCTGGGGCAGTCAGGGGCCGGACAGAGGCCAGCCAAGGAGGGACGTAAGTTGACGTCATTGACCCGTGCCCGGAGGGGCAGGGCGGGGACACGTCTGGCGGCCCATTCAAATGGCTCCCGAACCTGGAGAGCAGGGGAAGGAAGCCGGGGGAGAGCCCAGAGAGTGAGGAGAGGGGACCAGGCGAGAGCCCAAAGACCAAAGGGAAAGAGCTGGGGGTAAACGTTGGTGGTGAGAAACGTGGAGGACCAGAGGCAGGCTGGATGTGGGGCTGACGACCGCTGCGAGAACGAGGAAGTGGCCCAGGATGGGGACAGGAGGAGGAGTCACTCCACCCCCCAAGGGTTGGTGAGTTACGGAGAACCCCCCACCAACCAGACAGTGTAGGCCTTGCTATCTCAGGACTGGGTTTACCGGGATCTGGGAACTGATAGGCCTCGGGACTAAGGAAAGCTGGAAACACTGGGTGAGAGCGGGTGGACAGACACGGGGGGGGTTGAGTGACCCCGATGATGACAGGGTTGTAAGCCTGAGGGGGAGCCTGCCTTACAACAATGGGCGATGAGAGAGGAGCCCCCCCCCCTTATTTTTTTGCAGTTGTAACATGGGGTCATAGTGTGGAATTGTTTGAGAAGCACCAATGCGGAGTGTAAGTTAAGCATAATTTTATAAACTGAAAATAACACAAAAGACAGGCAAATTAAGATTGTGTCTATATAATGGATTTTATTGCTATTTGAGTTTATTTTAATGTTTCCAACTGAATATATATTGATAGAACTTAATGTAGTAAGAAAATAGTATTGTTACTATTAAATTTTATAACAGATGCTTTAACGTCAAGGCAGAATGTACTATATAAAAGTAATACAAAATCTTCATTACAGTGTTACATTCCAGGGATGAAATAACAAGTTCATATAAATTAAGAAGAAACCTTCAGCCTTCAATCCCCCCCCCAAAAAAAACAAACAAACAAACAAACAGAGATGGAGACATCAGAAAGAAGAGAAGAGACAAGGATTAAAAAAGAAAAAAAGGAGGCAGGGAGGAACAGACACAGATGTTTAAGGAGTTCTATAGCAAGAAGAGTTCTATAGCACGGGTGTTTAAGGAGTTCTATAGTAAGAATAGGTACTAGTAACAGAACTGCTGCTGGGAACAGTAAAGGATCACATATACACACAATGGCTATGTCTAAACTACCATCCTCTTACAGAAGAGCAAATGCAAATGTAGCGCTCATTTGCATATGTCGCACTCTGATTTGCATTTATTTTCCTTTCCCTTTTGTGCAAAAGGTTTTTGTGCAAAAAAGCACTGTGTAGATGATGCCTTTTTGTGCAACCCTCCCACCCCCCTTTTTGAGGAAGAACAGCTCTTGAGGAAAAGGGGGGTTTTGTGCAAAAAGGTGCCATCTACTCAGCAACTTTTTGCACAAAAAACCCTTTTGTGCAAGAGCTGTTCTTCCACAAAAAATGAGGAAGAATGACTCTTGCGCAAAAAGGGGTTTTTGAGTTAAAAGGTGCCATCTACATGGCACTTTTTTTGCGCAAAAGGGAAAGGAAGAGGAAATGCAAATGAGAGCACATCATATGCAAATGAGCACTCCATTTGCATTTGCTCTTCTGCAAGAGGATCGTAGTTTGGACGTAACCAATGTGTCTGATTCTGGAAATAAAAATAAAATCAGGCAATATTCCCTTAGAGATATAACTCTGTCTGAAGGTTCTGATGGAATTAGAGCTCCATAATTCATACAGCTTGCTGTTTATTCCCCTGATTTTACTTATTCATTTTCATTATCTTTCTCTGTCTATTAATGGTGAGCCAGCTGTTTGAGATATTTCTATTTCAATAAAGCATAAAAGCTATCTTCTTCATGCTGATCCTCATGCATAATAAGCTTTCTAATGTCCAGGCCCCATAGTGTTGAACCAATCAATTAATTCAGTAAACTTGTCATTAAAAGACAGCTTCTAGTGTAGGTCATTTGTCACAGTTGTGACTGGAAGTGGAAGCAATAAAGCTTCTGCAAGAGTGGTGGGAACGTTTTTGGAAGTGCACTATCTTTCTTCCTGCTATCAGAAACCACAAGCACCTGAATTAGGAAAGATATATTGTTGTTGCTTCCAAGTGTTGAAATGAGAAAAAGCTTGTCAGCAGTCTTCATCAAAGTCAACAGCAAAAGTGAATAAGCCTTGTAGTACTCAATTTGATAAAGCTGAAGGAAGAAAAACATACTTAAACATTCTATCTCCTCTGTCAGGCTACTGTGTATCACAAACAATGTGATATACTTAATATTTCTAAAGGGGTTTGGGTTTTTTTTGTTTTGGTTTTGGTTTTTGTTAGTTTAGATAGGAACAAAACAGTTAATATGCAAGTAGCTGTAACTAGTGTTTACCAGCAAGGTATTTCTGACCTGTAGATAAAATATAGATACTTTAAGAGTTTCAGTAAAATCCAAATTGAAGAAGGAGAATGAAAATGTTGCTTGAAACGACAAGTGTATCACATTAGGTAACTAAAATTAAAGAAATCTTCAATGCTTTTTACAGTCATGCTCTTTATTATATTTGCACATATTTCTCTGAACAGGAGGAATGATGGAATAATTAAATGATTTAACTATTATTAGTTTGTAGGGCACACTAGGACCACCAGTGCTTTTAGGCAGTGGTGAAATAAAAAGTTACTCTAATAATTATTATTTATTTATATTTTGTTAATGTCTAGAAACCATGACCATGTTAAACCTGCATTATGTATGTGTTCTACCAAATAATAAAAATATTAATTATTTAATTCTGTCTAATTTACCTTGTTGAGGAAATGTGAGCATTTCATAGAAAGGTATAGCAAAATGAATTGAAGATATTTAGGTAGCATTCATATAAAACTGTATTGTAAATGCTTGCTCCTACCCCATACATGCTGCATTCTAAGGGTGTCTACACAGCAAAGTTATTTCAAAATAACAGCCATTATTTTGAAGCAACTTTACTAGCATCTATACAGCCAAACCGCTATTTCAAAATAGTAGCACCAATTTTGAATTTTCTATTTCGAAATAAGCACTGTGTAGATACTTATTTCTAAATAGGGGGCCTCCAGTCCTTCCCTGGGTGCCCTGTTGGCCACTCTGGGCACAACCAAGAACACTTCTCTCCCTCCCCTCCTCCCTGAGCCCTTAAAGGGGTAGATTCTGGCCACAGTGACTGTGCCAGCTCCAAACCTGCCAGCCCAGAGACAGCAGTCACTGCACCTGATCCAGCTGCCCCAGCATGAGCCAGGTAGCCACTGGCAGCCAGCCCTTCACTGCTCCCCAGGACCAGTCTGCCAGCTCCCAGGAGCCTGCCAGAGGCCGGAAAAGGCAGGCGCCTGCCTGGTCCAGTGAGGAGACTAGGAACCTAATTCAGGTTTGAGGGGATGCCTCCAACATCTATGGCAGGATAGCTGCCAGCCTGGCAACCAAAGGCCACATGCGAACCCAGGAGCAGGTTTGCATGAAAATAAAGGAGTTGTAGCAGGCGTATGCCAGGGCCACAGTGGGCAGCTCCCAACCAGGGGTAGACCCAGACCCCTGCCCCTATTTTGATGCCATGGACCACATCCTGGGGGGAAGGACAGTCCGTGCCCCCCAGGTGGTCATCGACCCTGGAGCAGAGTTTGCTGCCTCCTGCTGCTCCAGCCCCTGATGCCTCCTCCCACTCCTTCTCTCCCTCCTGCTTCTTCTTCCCCACCCTCCCCACACCCCCAGGGATGCCGAGGCCCCCGCATCTGCAGTGCTGGGAGACAGTTGGGCCAGTGAGACCCCCAACCCTGAACCCTGAGCTTCTCCTCCCCCTTCCTCCACTTGCCTCCCTCTGCCATCCCCCTCCTCCCAGGATTTCCCCTCCCCTCTCCCACCTTCTTTCCCCAGTCTCACCTCAGTTTCATCACCCCCCACCCCAGTTTTGTTCAATAAAGAGGCTTTGTTGTAATGAACAGGGCTTGACAAATCATGTAATCTACTTGCCCGTGGCAAGTAGATTACAAGCCGGCACAGCTGGTGCCCCGCGATCTGCGCATGTGCAGCTCACAGAATCGTGCAGCTGGCGAGAGGGGCTCACTGCTGCTTGGTGAGCCTTCATAATGAACACGTGTCTTTTATTGTACAGCAGGAAAGGGGGTTAGGGAGGGGTAAGTGGAAGGACGTGAGGGAGGAATAAGGCACAAGCCCCCAGTGGGGCACACTAGGGAGACTGTTACTGCTTGCAGAATGTGCTACTAGGCTCACAGCAACACATCCAGGAGAAGCACCAGAGTGCCCGGGGACAGCTCCAGCTCCATGCTGCAGAGTGATGTGGTGTCCTGAGTGAGGGCAACCAGAGCACACAGAGAAAAAAATGATTTGCTGTCTCTCAGTGAGGTAGGCAAGCAAGCAGGGAAACCTTAGAACCGGCTGTCCATAGGGGTCCCTTTAAGCACAGGTCTCAGCCTCAGGCAGCAGCCACACAAGATAACTTCTGACCTGATGCCCTGCCAGAACTGGTTCTGGCCAGCCTTAAATGCAAGTCAGCGTCCTATCAGTGTGGACGCATTATTTCAAAATAGCAAAACGTTATTTCAAAATGCATTTTGTGTCTAGACGCGTTATTTCAAAATAAGTTATTTCAAAATAACGCTGTAGTGTAGACATACCCTAAGGCTTTGAACATATGAATTTGTTGATTTCTTTCAAAATAATGAATAACCTGTAAGTAATTATGTTTACTGATTTCTTTATCTGTATTATTAACTATGGTATGGTTGAGGTCTCATTCCAGAAGCATTCAGAACCTGACTCAGAGCCCTTTGAAAGGCTCCCACTGATGTCACTAGGCTTTGGATGAGCATCTTACTGCATACCTTTCATCAGAGTGTAACATTACAAGTGTAACATTCTTACCTTACAATAAAACCAACATGCAGCCCTGAGGCTCCTTAAAGACTAATAAATATATTAGGTCATGAGCTTTTGTGGGTTTCCCTTACACTGATATCATGAAAGGCCTAAATCCCAGCCATCAATTGAATGGAACCTTAAATTCTGACCAATTTTTGCAAGGCCATGCTCAGTTTTTGTTTTATAGCCTCATAGAGTGAATTGGTAGTGTGCCCACTTCTTGTCCCTGCATTTTAAATTTCCTTCTAATGGGACACCAAGAAATATATTTGAATTCACATATTGTTTGAGAGGACCAGGTCCAACTTGGAATTGTCATCCATAGGTTATGCACGTAATGCAAGGATAGGGGCCATGCTGTTTTGTTTATTCTGTCACAAAATCTAATTTGCAATGAAATTGCTTTTATTGTGTTTTGATATTGCAAGACAATCTACATACAGTTGGACAGACTCAGATCTTTCTTTTGAGATGTGATATTTCATGAACTTACATTCTTTTCACCGTTTAACCATCACAACACTGAAAGAGCAACACTCATCAAATGATGGCTATTAAAATTTCATGAAAAAAAATATGAAAATTATGCTAGTGGACTTCTGGAATAGATAAAGTCAATTACTCTAAATGGCAGGGTTTTTTATAAACATCTTGATGCAAATTGGCAATGTTATTTTTTTTTCAAAATTCTTTTGGCAAATCTTAAAAAAAATTGCCACCTTTTTATAAATATTCTTGAAACGAAAGCCAACTTGCAGGTAAACATACATGAAAGACTTTAGCATCAGTGTAATTGGTAATTGATTTAATGCTGCTATTCTTATGTGAAAGTTACATTTTTTTTTTTTTTTTTTAAAAGCCAACTGTGACCTAAGTCTAGAGACATTACTGAAAGGTGGTAATCACTGAGGTTTGACAACATGTATTTATGAAAATGGAACACATGGGTAGACTGTAGTGCAGAAACTAGCTTTCATTTTACTAATCCATTTTGCATGGAGAATTGCATGTTATACCTTAATTTCTGGTGCAATTGAATGAATCTGTAAAACATTAAAATAAAAAACACACAACTAAATATACCACATATACCAGTTAGAGCACTATGCTATCCAGAAACTTGAATACATATAAGATTATGCTGCAACTCTTACTCACATGAGAAGGCATGCTGCCCCTCCAGGAGGCATTCCACAAGCACAGTACAGGTACATCTACACTGTTGTGCGTAGCTCAAAATAAACTATGCAATTTGAGCTATACGAATTATGTAGCTTATTTTGAGATAGCCTATTTCAAAATTTGGCACTGTCTACCCTGTGCCCAAATTTAGAAATAGGGCGCTATTCCGGCATTTTCCCTATTCTTCAAGCAACGAGATTTACAGGAAGTCGGAATAAGATGCCTGTTATTTCAAATGTGGACTGCGGACTGCTTGTTGAATAGCCCTGCTCTACACCATGACTTGCAAAGAAGAAATCTACAGTTGTTCTATGCAGGACCTGTGTGAGGGGAATTCCCCTGATAGTCAATTAGCTTTTATGACTCCTTTACACGGAACAGGATCATGTGTCGTAGTGATCCTTTGCAATCCTTTTAATTACAAAGAAACCAGCTACATTCAGGATATGGTATAGTTGTCAAGTGTTTTGTCAATATTTAATTACAGAACTAAAATAAACATGACTTGATAGTCAGAGTCTCATCTCCTTCAGTGATAACTGATTTCAGAGATGCAGCCTTGTTAGTCTGTTTCAGTAAAAACAATGAGGAGTCCTGTAGCACCTTGAAGACTAACAGATTTATTAGGGCTTAAGCTTTCATGGGCTGGACTCTACTTCATCAGATGCATCAAACGAGCTTTCATGACCTGGAGCCCACTTTATGCCCAAATAAATGTGTTATTCTTTTAAGGTGCCACAGTGACATCTAATGTATCTATTGGCAACCTGAACATTCCTCAATGTCTCCCTGAAAATGTCCTTTTTACTGCCAAAGGAACCAAGGGCGTTAACTAAAGGTTACAAACTCTTGAGCCAATTAAACTCTTCCCCTTTTATGCTAATTTATATGTCTAGTAAACATTGTCTATTCAGGTCTTAGTAACAGATGTTCAGGTGTTTTAAAAAGAAAAACAACCCAGCAATAATAAAATGTGCTCAAATGATGCCCCACTCTTATTTGTCTGAATCAGAAAGATACTTCACATCAATCACAAAGCACAGTCTGAAGGAATACTCACCAAGATTGTCAGGTTTCCAGGCTTGACAATGCTCCCATGTCAACTGATGACACTAAGCAG
Organism: Pelodiscus sinensis; assembly: GCF_052426305.1. Lineage (NCBI taxonomy): Eukaryota > Metazoa > Chordata > Testudines > Trionychidae > Pelodiscus > Pelodiscus sinensis. Next base: position 267,490,799 of record NC_143052.1, read on the forward strand.
AGAAGCTAGATACGAAATACTTGCAATTGCCACCAAACATCTATATTCTCAAAAGCAGAGAAATCCTCCTCATTACTAAGCATCTCCATGGAGATCTTGTTGACTTTTCTCTTTATCTGGAGGTGATAGATTGGATCAACTTTCTAATAGTCCCAAACTGCCGTATTTCAATATGACTGGTTTGGGATGTGTGAAGACATGACTAAAGTTTCCCAGTTTATGTCCCCTTTTGCTTAGCTAAAGGCCTTAGCTTAAGAACAAGACCTCAGACTATCATACAGATAGACTGTGATTTTGATTCTTTGTTTTTATACCTCAATAACTTGCTAAGTGATAAAAATACCTAAATTCTTGACATACTGGTATTCAGAGGCTGGCCTGAACGTCTCTATCCTAACAGAGGGTAATATAATTAATGCAAATCAAAATGAGAATATTTTTTTTGTCAAATTAACTTGATGGCTTTTTTTCTGTGATCACATGTTTGTTCCATAAAGATAATAGTGTTGATCTACTAGACTTTTGAAAGGAATTTGACTTTGTATCATCCAGCATTTCGATTGAAAAACTAGAAAGCCATATAATTAACATGGCACACATTAAATGGATCAAAAGCTTGGCTAACTAATGGGTTTTAAACTGAAATTGTAAATGGGGAATTATCATCACAGTAGTGTATTTTTAGAGGAATTCCCCAGGGATCTGTTCTTGGCTCTATGCTATTTAACAATTTTAACAGAAACCGGAAGAAAGCATAATCACTGATTAAATTTTTAGATGACATAAAAATGGGTGAGTGATAAATAATGAAGAAGATTCGTAACTGATACAGAGGGTATGGATCACTTAGTAAACTGGATGCCAACAGAGCCAGTTCTGCCAGTGCTTCATTATGTGAGAAATATTATACTTCAACAGGATTACTTAGAAGGATTAGGAAACAGACTGTTTGTATAAGTTACATTTATGTGATCAGGCTCCGAAATCTAAAATTATTTGGCTTTCAAGTTCATTTGATAATGGGCATCCATTGTCTGTTTCTTTTTTTCTTGTTTAAAAAGCAAAATGGACAATCCTGTGGGTCCAGCTCAATCTCCAACCATTCAAATACTATTAAACTTAACAGATAATGAGTAAATAACACGGAAATAATTAAACACTGATTTATATAATGTGGTGGTGATCATCAAAATCAATTTCATAATGTAAACCAAGAAATGTAAGAGAAAGAATTTGAACAAGTTGCTTCAGTGGTTTAATTTCTGCAGAAGGAAAAGCGTAGACACAGAAGTCACAAAGAAAGCAAATTATCAGTATTTTGTATTGAATAACTTAATCAAAGTGGATTTTTTTAAAAATAAGAAGCTGGCACTTATTCTATTATACATGTTTTTAAGGTTGTTTATGGTAGCTCATCAGATTTTATTTTTCAGTAACTAAACAGCTTTAGTAGAGTCTCATTTTTTATAATTGTCCAGCTGCGAAAATTCAAATGCCTCCAGCTTGTATTATGATTTTTAGAAGTCATTTTCCAATTATGATTAATTTCCATTTCTTCTTTGGGGTATGTATTGACTTCTAAAATGTTTTGCAGATTTGGTATTACTTATGCTGAAAGATTTGAATTTAGCATAGCAACTTTCTTGACATAAAATGTTTTGTTACAATTATAGTAAAGTGAGTACATGTGGATTGGAGTATTATTTCCAAATATATGTTTAACACTTAATATCATTGACAGTCCCACAGTATTGAAGTCCACAAAGACAGAATTGTTAATAAAGTGTTAGAAGAGTTATGGTTTGGTTTAATAGAAAATAGTGTCATATTCCAAGAAGTTTATTTGATATAGAGGCTCATTGGTGCCAACTAAGAAAGTGTTCACTATTCTGTCTGCAAATCCTAGCAGGCCTGACTAACTCTCTACACCTATCACACTGTTTTCACTGACTGCATCAAATGAAAGTTGGTTTCATGCCGGCCATTAATAATATCATTGTATACTCTATGGCTGTGTCTAGACTACATGCCTCTGTCGGCAGAGGCATGTAGATTACACAGATCAGCAAAGGCAAATGAAGCCACGATTTAAATGATCGCGGCTTCATTTACATTTACATGGCTGCCGCGCTGAGCCGACAAACAGCTGATCAGCTGTTTGTCGGCTCGCCGCTAGTCTGGACGTTCCCCCTGTCAACATCAAAGCCCTTTGTCAGCAGCCCCGTTATTCCTCGTGTAATGAGGTTTACTGGGGCTGCCGACAAAGGGCTTTGATGTCGACAGGGGGAACGTCCAGACTAGCGGCGAGCCGACAAACAGCTAATCAGCTGTTTGTAGGCTCAGCGCGCCAGCCATGTAAATGTAAATGAAGCCGCGATCATTTAAATCGCGGCTTCATTTACCTTTGCTGAACAAACAAATCTACATGCCTCTGCCGACAGAGGCATGTAGTGTAGACGTACCCTATGTATTGATCATATTTAAAGAGTTAGCTGTGCCTCTGCAGGGCAAAATAAGGACAGGTAAGGCATGTCTACACGGCAGTGTTATTTCGAAATAACAAAGTGAGCAACCACACAGCAAGCCTGCTATTTCCAAATAAACTTGAAATGATGGGTGGCTTATTTAGAAATCTGTAACCCTCAATTTATGAGGAATAATGCCTATTTTGAAATAGGTATTTCATATAGTGCGTGTGTAGACAGCTATTTTGAAATAAGGGGCCTCCATGGAACCCCATGGTGACCTGCTGGCTGCTCTGTCCACAGTCATCAGAGCTCTATAGTCCTCCATCTCCTGCAGCACTTACTGTAGGCAGCAGGCAGAGGGCTTCTGGCTTGGAGCAGGCCCACCGCCCCAGCCAAAACCCCAGAAGTTGCCACCACAACTCTGGGCAGCTCTCAAGCCCTTGGCTGGGGGCAGAAGAGGCGAGTCCCATCCTGGTCTGGTACAGAGATCCTGGATCTCCTGGAGATCTGGGATAAGGAGGACAATCAACAGGATCTCTGCACCAGATGACAGAATGTGGACATTTATGGGCAGATGTCTGCACAGAAGGGAAACGTGCGCACGCAAGAACAAGTACATATAAAGATTAAGGAGCTGAGGCAGGCATACACCAAAGCTCAGGGGGCGGGGGCAGCTCCTGCTCTGGAGCAGCACCCCAGACCTGCCCTTATTACAAGCAGCTCGATCATATCCTTGAAGGGGGATCAGTCCCTCTCCCTCCTTGTTGTGAACTCGGGACTGGAAACACCCATCATGGCCTACCCAGAAGACACTGCCAGGGATATCAAGGAAAAGGAGGAAGAGGAGAAAGCACCGGGCAAGGCCAGCACCATCTCAACAGCCGCCAGTCCTGACCTGTAATGGATGCTCCCTTCCCAGGACATCTCCCAGACACCATCTGAGGCAGAGGAAAGCTCATCAGGTGAGTGCCCCCCTTTTCCCTCTACACACACACACACACACACACACACACACACACACACACACAGGGGGAGGTGGTGGGCAGCCAGGGGCTGCTGGGTGCTCCTCTCTTGGCCTTCTGGTCCTGGGGATTGCACTGCATCCTGTTCACATGGTTGGACACAGTGTGCCTGTCCACAGCACACATCTCCAGGAGCTGGCCACAGAGGTGCCTTGTGCTCCTGCTCACAGGGTGTCTGCACAGGCCTGCCTTACTCCCAACTCTGGGGTATCACCTCCAACCACACGCCTCCACTGTGTAACCTCACCTTCAGACACCCAAAGGCTCCCTCCACTACCATGCGGGCCTTGCTGAGAATGGCTTTGAAGCATTCCTTGGTGTGTTCAAGGAATCCAGTGTACTGCTTCGTTAGCCAGGGTAACAGAGGTTAGGCCACATCCCCCATGATGCACATCAGCATGTCATGTTCAGGACCCTGATGGAGCAGTCAGGGAAAAAAGTGCTGGCATGTAGCTTCTAGAAGATGCTGGAATTAAAGAAGATGTGGACATTGTGCACCATTCCCAACCATCTGATGTAGATGTTAGTGAACTGCCATGGCTTGCAGAACAATAAAAAAGTACCTGTTGCGGTTGATGCATGCAGATACCCAGTGATCGGGAGCCTGGATGGGGATGTGTGTACCATCAATAGCACCCCCACTGTTAGGGAAGACCATGTCAGCAAAGTTGGCAATGATGGTGTCCACATCGTCCAGGTTGATGATCCTGTGCAGCAGGATGGTGTTGATGTGCCTTACCATCAGTAGAAAGAGACATTCAGACAGAGAATCACAGGGTTGCAAGAGACCTTGGATGGTCCTCAAGTCCCGCCCCCCCACACACACACACCAAGAGCAACCCCCTACTTATCCCATCCTCCCTCAGGGCTTTGTGAGGTGGGACTGAAAAACCTCCTGGGGAGGGTGTTTCCACCAACAACAACCTGCCCTTTCCCTAGGGAACTCCTTTCCAACACTTCACCACTGTCCTGGGACAATAGCCTGAGAGTGGCATACCTGCATGACCTGATTATCAATCTTCCCACACTGACTGGTAGCTGTTTGGCATAGTGAGCTTTCAGAGGGAAATGGCAAGCGTCTTCTCAAGGAGGATGGCGGGTAACTTGTGGGGGTTCCGTCACCTGAGGGTAGGGGTAAGCCAGTCCCACAGCTCCATAAAGGTGTCCTTCCACATGCAGAAATTCTGGAGTCGCTGCTGGTCATTCCATCACTCCATAACAAGTTGGTCCCACCACTCGGAACTGATGTTCAGACCCCAGAAGTGTCATTGTACGGTGAGGTCCAGCTGCATGAGTTGCACTTGCAGAGAGATGATGAAGTTCTCTGTGAGGAGCTGGTGGCTGCATTCCTGCAGTACCAAAAAAAAGCAGAAAAAGAGGGCAGAAGGAGAAGAGAAAAAAACCTGCCAATTAAAATGTCTGTGATAAATGAGGCTAATAGAATAGGCTGTAAGTGCTACTTAGCTTTTGATGTCATTTGGTGTTTAAAATAATGATACATCCAGTTCATGTCTTTGTTCAAGTTGTGCATGATAGTATCAGATTTGCATATGAAGGCCAGTTCTGCAGACTTTTTCTCTAGTTGATTCCTGAAGTTGCTTTGTAAGAGAATAGCCACCTTTAAATCCATTAATGAGTTCAAGTTAAAACTTTCTACAATAGGTTTTTGTGTTACCATTTCAAATATCTGATTTCTGTTAATTAATCGTTTGTTGTAGAGACTGTCTAGTTTGGCCACTATACATGGCAGAAGGGCATTGTTGTCAGTTAATATCATAGATCACATTAGTGAATGTGAAGTTGTATGAGCCTCTGATATAGTGGCTTATGTGGTTAGGTTTTGTGATGATGCCGCTTGTGTAGATGTGTGGACAGAGCTGGCACCAGAGTTTATTGCATGGGTGGGTTCCTGGGTGAGTATATTTGAGGTGCGCTGTGTGGTTGCTGGAAAGATTTTGTTTGAGGTTAGGGGTCTGTAGGAGAGGACTGACCTATCTCCCAAGGCCTGTGAGAGGGATCATTTTCCAAGATAGGTTGTCAATTGTTAATGATGCACTAGAGGGATTTAAGGTAATCAGTGGTTGTGTTCTGTTATTTTGTTTTGTTGGGCCTATCTTGAAGAAGCTCATGTCTGGGTACTCGTCTCACTCCGTCAATCTGTTTTTCATTTCCCTAGGTGTGTATTTAAGTTTTAAGAATGCCTGATAGAGATCCTCTCTTCTCTCTTTCTGTTTTATAATTCAATCTCTGTGCCTCTTGCTTTATATTTGCCATCTAAAGAAGTGGGTTGTGCCCACGAAAGCTTGTGATACCATCTATAATATTTTTTTTGTTAATCTCAAAGGTGCTAAAGGACCACTGTTGTTTTTTAAGTTTGTTATGTTGCAAACTAACAAGGGTACCCCTCTGAGACTTTCCTCTTGAAAACAGACTATTTTTCACTAATAGTGCAAACCATATCATAATCACGAGTCATGTTTGATACAGCATAGCTGTTTATGATATTGTACAATTGGGCAAATTATATGAGAACTTCAAATGATTATAAAATGATTTCATACTAATGAGACACTGTAGGATCTCTAATTAACAGATGGCAATGCACATTGTTCACAGTTAACATCAGTTGCTTTTTTGTAAGTTTCACAATTCAATATGTAAATTGATTTCACATCCAAATTAATTTCAAATGAAGTATGATTGTGTCAAAGCAAGCTGCTCAATTTTCACTTCTGTTCCGGTGATTTATAAAAGCCTCTTAACTATCATTTTTTAGTATGTTTAAAGAGTCTTTTCCAACACTATAGATTGATCTGTGCCATATGCTTCCATAAACATTTTAAAGCCTTCTGGTTCATGTGAAGTAGGCCAAGGTCCTTTTAAAAAATCAGTACTCTGGTAGAAGGAAGAGAGCATATGAACACAATTTTAAGAAAGACAGGTTAATGAAAACAAGTGAAGCCCCAGTCTTCATTTAAAAGATCAAGCATCAGTAGTCCTTTTCACTGTATTCACACACACACACACACACACACACACACTCTCTCTCTCTCTCTCTCTCTCTCACACACACACACACACACACCCTTACAAAAGCTAAGGGCCTAATGCTATACTTCCAGCTCAAACAAACCTCCCATAGATATCATGAGTTTTGCATGAATAAGGACTTCAGCCTCAGGCTCTTTACTTCTTGTCACTCTTATAGTTTTTTTAAACTGTATTATATTCAAATTTTGAGCCTCAGCTATTTCTGGAGAAGCACCTTTGTACTAATACACTAATTCATATACTAACTAATGAGATCAAACTAGCTACAGGCATAAAGGGAAACAAGAAGACCTTTTATAAACACATTAAAAGCAAGAGGAAGACCAAGGACAGGGTAGGCCCACTGCTCAGTGAGGAGGGAGAAGCAGTAACAGGAAACTTGGAAATGGCGGAGATGCTCAATGACTTCTTTGTTTTGGTCTTCACCGAGAAGTCTGGAGGTGTGCCTAACGTAGTGAATACAAGCAGAGAGAGGGTAAGTTTAGAAGATAGGATACACAAAGAACAAGTTAAAAATCACTTAGGAAAGTTAGATGTCAGCAAGTCACCAGGTCCTGATGAAATGCATCCCAGGATACTCAAGGAGCTGATAGAGGAGGTATCTGAGCCTTTAGCTATGATCTTTGAAAAATCATGGAAGACAGGGGAGATTCCAGAAGACTGGAAAAGGGCAGATATTGTGCCCATCTATAAAAAGGGGAATAAGAACAACCCAGGAAACTACAGACCGGTCAGTTTAACGTCTGTCCCAGGGAAGATAATGGAGCAGGTAATTAAGGAAATCATATGCAAACACTTGGAAGGTAATAAAGTGATAGGGAATAGCCAGCATGGGTTTGTGAAGAACAAGTCATGCCAAACTAATCTGATAGCTTTCTTTGATAGGATAACGAGCCTTGTGGATAAGGGAGAAGCGGTGGATGTCATATACCTAGACTTTAGTAAGGCATTTGATACGGTCTCGCATGACATTCTTATTGATAGACTAGGCAAATATAACTTAGATAGGGCCACGATAAGGTGGGTGCATAATTAGCTGGATAACCGTAGTCAGAGAGTTGTTGTTAACGGTGCTAAATCCTGCTGGAAAGGGATAACAAGTGGAGTTCCACAAGGGTCTGTTTTGGGACCCGTACTGTTCAATATCTTCATCAATGACGTAGATATTGGGATAGAGAGTACACTTATTAAGTTTGCAGATGATACCAAACTGGGTGGGGTTGCAACTTCTTTGGAGGATAGGGACATAATTCAAAATGACCTTAGCAAGTTAGAGAAATGGTCAGAGGTAAACAGGATGAAGTTTAATAAAGAGAAATGCAAAGTGCTCCACTTAGAAAGGAACAATCAGTTCCATACATACAAGATGGGAAGCGACTGTCTTGGAAGGAGCATGGTGGAAAGGGATCTAGGGGTCATAGTGGACCACAAGTTGAATATGAGTCAACAGTGTGATGCTGTTGCAAAAAAAGCAAATATGATTCTAGGTTGTATCAACAGGTGTGTTGTAAGCAAAACTCGTGAAGTCACTCTGCCGCTCTACTCTGCACTAGTTAGGCCTCAGCTGGAGTACTGTGTCCAGTTCTGGGTGCCACATTTCAAGAAAGATGTGGAGAAATTGGAAAGGGTACAGAGAAGAGCAACAAGAATGATTAAAGGTCTAGAGAACATGACCTATGAAGCCAGGCTTCATGAACTGGGCTTGTTTAGTTTGGAAAAAAGAAGATTAAGGGGGGACATGATAGCGGTTTTCAAATATCTAAAAGGGTGTCACAAGGAGGAAGTAGTAAATTTGTCCCTCTTGGTTTCTGAGGACAGGACAAGGAGTAATGGGCTTAAAGTGCAGCAGGGGAGGTTTAGATTGGACATTAGGAAAAAATTCCTAACTGTCAGGGTGGTCAAATATTGGAATAAATTGCAAAGGGAGGTGGTGGAATCTCCCTCTCTGGAGATATTTAAGAACGGGTTAGATAGACATCTGTCAGGGATGGTGTAGATGGAGCTTGGTCCTTCCTTGAGGGTGGGGGGCTGGACTCGATGACCTCTCGAGGTCCCTTCCAGTCCTACGATTCTATGATTCTATGAAATGGTACACATTTTTAGGCATGGAAATCTCAGTGTAGTACCTAAAAATGCAGGCTTCCATATTTGAAAATCTTACTTCATATTTTTTTCTCCTAGAATGATAATTAACAGAAAATATAAAAGCACTTTACTTGATTGAACCAATGTTTATTTGGTATCCATCTCACCAAAGCATTTCCCTGCCATTGTGCAGTCTTAGACAGAGCACTTTGGTCCCTCCTACTTTCTGCCTGTGACAGACAATAATTTAGTCTCTTGAAGGATGTAGTATTTTAGTTGAATTAAGGTTATTGGGCTTAGTACAGTAAGTGGGTGGGATTTAATTGCCTATGATAGACAGGAGGTCAGACTAAAAGTTTGGGATGCCTTCTGTCCTTAAACTCTATGTTTTTATGTTCATTATAGTTCCCCCATTCCTCAAAAAAAATCAAGGATGAAAGCAGGTGTTGGATATCCACGCAGTGGACAGTAATTCAAGATATATAATATAGAATTATATAAAAACAGGAAGTTACTTCACAGAGTTTATACAACTGGTGATCACATTACTGTGTAAAAGAATGCCAGTCCAACTATCCCAAACTTATTCACTTATCCTACTGAATTATAGGACTTCACCTCATAAATGAAGAACTTGTTAAATAAACATCTTTTCTATGCTTAAATATACATATAAGTGTGTCTAGACTACAGGGTTTTGTCGACAAAAGTTGACTTTTGTCGACAAAACTATATCTGTGTCTACACTGCCGCTGAGTTCTGTCGACATAACATCGACAGAACTCAGCAGTTTTGTCGACGACTGTAAACCTCATTCTACGAGGAATAACGCCTTTTGTCGACAGAGTTCTGTCAAAAAAAGCCTGTCGACAGAAGGCATTATTGCATCTACATTGTCCTTTGCATCTACACTGTCATGTCGACAAAGCGGCTTGCTTTGTCAACAGAACTGGATGTAGTCTAGATGCTCTTTGTCGACAGAAGCTTTGTCAACAGTATCTGTCGACAAAACTTCTGTCAAAAAAAAAGCCTGTAGTCTAGACGTACCCTTAATGACTAAAGAAAAACTATTATACTATAGGACTAGAAGGTGCCTCCAGAGAGCACCTAGTACATTTCCTCCACACTAAAGGGTGTTAAATATCAATGCAAAACACAGCAAAGATCATTGCAAATTAAAAGTTGATCTAGAAATATTTTAAAACTTGGTAATAACACGATGGGAGACCTCAACAGATCTGTCATTGTGACATCTATGTTCTATCTGTACTTCATACTATTTGATTAATGAAATTCTATTAAGTGTAGAGATTTTTATTTTTGTATACCACCAGGAAATAACACCTAAAACTAAGGTCAAGAGAAATTTATTTTTGTTTTTTTCTGCCATCAGACAGGCTGGTCACAAATTTGCCACCTTCACATATTGGAGAATGCACTAAATGGTACAATCTATCAGTCTGTTCAGGTTGCAGTTGTTTGGATTTGGCTTTAGTATCCAGACCCAGAAGGTTCATTTTTGTCCTTATGACAGCTGAGGAGCTTATTTAGCTTGTTCAGGGGTGGCCAACCCATTAAACAAAGAGAGCTGAAACAGCGGCGGAAAAATGGGAAGAGCCGCACCAGAATTGTTGAGCAAAAAAAAAAAAAAAAAACCCCAAACCAAACCAAAACCAAAAAACCCCCAAAAAGGATGCTTCCCCTTTAAAAACTGTGGGTTAAACTTTTTGGCCACATCAGACTCTGGTCAGCTTGCCACCATTTTGCCATGCCGGACGGCTCCTCTGCACCTGGTGAGCACAGGGAGCCGGGGGCTGTTGTAGGGGCGCATGGAGGGGGGCTTCACATGCTGTGGAGGAGGAAGGGGCTTCACTAGCCGCACTTTCAGGGATGAGGAACCGCATGCGGCCCGCAAGCCGCAGGTTGGTCATCCCTGAGCTAGTTGGTTCACAATAAAAACTAAGAAATCAGTCAGCTGTTTCTCTCCTTTCTCCGATTCAGCTTGGCCTGTCTCAGTTAGTGTCTATCTTACTTTTGTAACTCAGGCCTTCTACGCTGTTGTCTGCCTAAGGCATTATTTCAAAATAACCCTCCCTTAGGTCAAATTTATAAGTGGACCATCCACATTACCAAGCCTGTTATTTTGAAATAACAGGCTGCTTATTTAGAAATCTGTACTCCTGTTTTCTTCAGGGAATAATTAGAAATAATTACTCCCCAGTGCTTCCTGGGATTCTAAGTCGAGATGGTGCATCTATATTGATGGAGCCTGCCTTGGACTAATTTCAAGACTTCCCCATAGAGAGGAGATGCTAGTTCAAATTTGTAAAATTGGGAGTTATTAAGTTTAATTTAGTTATTTTGAAATAATTTCCTAGTGCAGACATGCCCTCTGTGATCATAATGTGATAACAGAGCACCTGTTGGTTTGAAGCAGTTTTCTTTTATTTCTAGGACCCTCTCTGAGAGTTTTCTTCCACAAGTTTAATATGCTGAAAGGCTTCTAGAGAGGCATTTTCATGTCAACTATTGTTCTACTTTGCAATAAATGACTCTTATGTTGATACTTTTTCTTCACTGGAATCAACAGTTATAAAGAAATCTATTATAGCCAGATGATTTTCATTTTGTCTAAATGTGTGCTGACAAAGAAAATAGTTTCTGTTATGCTGCATCAGTTTATTCACTAGAAGCTAAAGTTTTCAGAGGTTTTCATTGTAATGACTTAATAAACTTCAGGTTTGCACTTATTGTGTCAGAAACGGCATAGATAATGCTACCCATCTTTTCTTAGATCCTGCTCACTTGACTAATCAAGAAGTAATTAAATTACTTGTAGGTAAAATCATGGGGCATGGGTGATAAATTCGTCAGCTAGTGAGACACATTTCATTTTTAATTATGTTCAATGAGCTAGATATACATTTAGGATTCCATGCTTTCTTCCATCCACAGCAGAGTATTTACAGACATTAATGGGAGGATAGCACAAAGATCAAGGATGAAATACAGTGTCTGTGTAAGATTTTCAAAGGCTCCTAAGGGAAAGGGGCACCCAACTTTTTATCTTTCCTTTGTTTTTCCTTCTTTCACTTTTTTAGCAGCTCCCAGTTACTTTCTGGTTACATTCTGGTTACTGTGAGCTAAACTGATCTATAATGAAATAGTTACTGTTGTCATGCCAATGATATTAACAGAGGTAAAGGAGTTTATACTTTGTCCATGATTCAGACTGTCTGCAGGCTCAGGAAGAGAGCATGTAAGTGTGAATGGGAGTCAATTTCAGGAATTTGCTGAGATGCCAGCTAGATTTTACAGATGATATCTAACAACAAAAAAGATTTGTCATTTTCATGAGAGTATTTAGCCATTATTTCAATTAAATTTACTCATTTCATTACCGGTTATTTGGTCCAGGAAAATTAGTTTATTTATCTTAAAACTAGATTCTTCTTAGGTCAATTTTTACTTTCAGATCAACAGGTTTATTAATTCATCAAGAACCACAGGGGTTTATTTTCAGTGATTGCATATGTAATCCTTCTGCCAGATAGAGCCAGCAGCAACTGAGGTCAGGTTCAGTATCTAGGAGTTCTTTTTCATTGATGCATCGAGAGCTGGCTTGATAATAATCTGGGAATCTCACACTATCTATAAGCATCTCTGAGAGGCTATACTTCCCCACTCACAAGCACGCAGTCTGAGTGTAAAAAAGAAACTTTTATTAAAAGGAGAGAAGTAACTTGGGGTTAATTTGGAGAAAACCAAACAAACTAGTTCCATAAACATAGACAATGAGGAAAAGACCCCTACCAAAGTAGATTGGGCAGTGTCCTTTTCCCCTCAGGTTCTTAAATCCAGCAAACCCACAAGTCCTTTCAGTGCCTTACCCTTCTCTACTCCTTACTCACAATTGCTGTCCTTGGTCAGTGCAGATGCAGAGTTCAGAGTGGAATCAGCAGAGTTCATCTCCCATCCCGAGTGGAGGAGAGGCATAAAAAGGCAAGTCACTCAATGCCCCCTCTATGCCAGTCACTCTGCTGGCCACTTGATTGCAACTCCCACTGGCTGCCTGCTCACCACTATTGCCACACCTCTCTTCTGGTCATCCTGCTGGCTACTCCTCTCTGCTAGCTGCACTACTGACCACTTGCTGTGCCTCTCCACCAGCCACTCTGCTGACCACTCACTATGCCACTCCAGCCACTCATATACCAGCTGACTGTCAGTCACCTTCTGCTGCCACCTCTACTGCAACCTCTTCACATAAGTCTTTTAGTAATTTTCAGTTCTTTGAAGTCTGGGCAGAAACATTGCCCCATCTCAAGTGATTTCAGCTCTCAGTGATTTTTAGCTCCACTCTAGAGCATCTCATCTGAAGAAATGGGCTTTGCCCATGAAATCTCATGATACTAGATCAATAGATCTCTATCTCTATCTCTATCTCTATCTCTATCTCTATCTCTATCTCTATCTCTATGTTTGTTAGTCTCTTATCCCTGATCTACACTATGGAGGTTTTTTTCAAAATAACTCTCCTTATTTCAAAACAACAAGCCGAACATCCACACTCCCCAGCCCATTATTTTGAAATAATGGACTTGTTATTGTGAAATAAAAACTCCTACTGGTCATGAGGAATAAGGCTTATTTTGAAATTATGATTTCGAAATAGGGTTAGTGTGGATGCTCAGCTGCAGTTATTTCAAAATAATTGGCTTCCTCTCACAGCTGCCTTCGTGGCCACTCTGGCCACAACCCTGACACCTGTACTGCTCTCCTTCTCACACGGGTTTCAAAGCCACAGGCAGAAGGGAAAGGGTTTGTGGCACCACACAAGCCCTGCCAACCTCATGCCACACAGCACCCTGCTTTTGAGGAGCCATGACTGACCCCAGCAGTACCTCTCAAACCTCTGATCCACCAGCATGCCCTCAGCACCCCCTCATGCTCCTGGCCAGGGGCAAAAGAGGGTACCAGCCTAAACTGGTCTGGAGATCTTGGAACTTATCAAGGTCTGGGGGGAGGAAACCAACATCCAGGATCTCTACACCAAGAAGTGCAATCCTGAAGTCACCAGCCTGATGGCCACCAGCCTGGCCCAGAAGGGACTCAGCAAGACCCAGGATGAGGTCTGTACGAAAAATAAGGAGATCTGGCAGGCCTACTCCAAGGCCAGAGAGCAAAGTTCATGCTCTGGGGTGATACTGCATACCTGCTGCTTCTATGAGTATCTGGATGCCATACTGGGAGGGGGGCTGATCACCGCTCCCATTCCCCCATCTTTGACTCTGGACAGGACATGCCCATCATCAGCCTCTACAAGGGAGGGGTTGTAGAAGAGTGTGACGGGATGTGGAAGAGTGTGATGGGTTAACCAGGCCTACTTGTCTAAGACAGATCCACTCCCACTGCCCTGCTGGGCATGCTCCAACTGGAGGACCATTATAAAGGCCAGTGGAGTAGCTCAGTCAGGGACGATCACTGCAGAGGAGGGAGCTGCGGACAGAGCTCGGGAGGAGAAGGAGCAGCAGATAGATTCCACAGTGGAGTCAAGTCAGAGGAGATCGACTGGGGAAGTGCCTAGCCCAGAGGATACAGGTGGGAAAGATGCCGACAACTATGAACTGGGTAGGAAGTAGCCCAGGGTCAGGAGCTAGACCCCCCAAGAGCTCAGCATGTTGTGGGCAGATTCCCCACTTAGCTGATGGTGGGACATACTGGCCACTAATAAGGACCTGCCCAGATCCTCCTACCCCACCCTCTTTATACCCAAAGGGAACATTACTACTGGGACTATTGACTTTGACCACCAGGACTGAAGCTCCATGAACTGGGGGCTGTTACAGACTCGGGCTACTGGGTCTTGCTGCCCCATGAATAGGGGATTGCTAGTGACTTTGGCCACCAGGCCTGACTGCCCTGAGGCTGTCATAGACCCAGGCAACTGGGCCCTATTGCCCTGTGCATAGGGGCTTGTTATTGACTCAAGCCAGTGGGCCCTATTGCCTCATGTACTGGGACTGTTGACTTGAGCCATTGTGCCCTGCTATTGAGTTTGGCTACTAGACCAGACTCTTGCATGGGGGTACCTGGGGCTGGTGCCACTCACATTGTGGAGCACATATTGAGGGGCCTGATAGGCTCCATGCCCTGCATCAGAAGGGGGTGTGAGTACCCACCCCACGACAAGCAGGATGATGATGAAGAGGAGAAAGAGGTGGAGGAGCAGCAGGCTAGCCTGGAATACACATTCTCTATGTAGTGTAGAAGTTCATTCTACACTGGCCCCCTAGTTCGAACTAGGGAGGCTAATGTAGGCATTCAAAGTTGCAAATGAAGCCCGGGATTTAAATATCCCGGGCTTTATTTGCATGTTCCTGTCCGGTCGGCATTTTTAAATTCCACTAGTCCGAAGTAACTGCTCGTGGGTACACGTGGCAGTGAAATGGTAATTCGAACTAAGTCCATGAGGAGTAACAATTAATTCAAACTAAGGACTTAGTTCAAATTACCATTTCACTGCCGCGTGTAACCACGGGCAGTTACTTTGGACTAGTGGAATTTAAAAATGGCGACTGGACAGGAACATGCAAGTAAAGCCCAGGATATTTAAATCCCGGGCTTCATTTGCAACTTTGAATGCCTACATTAGCCTCCCTACTTCAAACTAGGGGGCTAGTGTAGACATACCCTATGGGACACCACCAGTGCTGGACTATTTCAAAATAATTCTCCACTATTTTGATGGTTCCTTGTAGTGTGGACACACTATTTTGGAATTTTGGGAGTTATTATTTTGAAATAAGTTATTTCAAAATAATTTCCTAATGTAGACATGTTGTTACATGACACAGGACAACAGGTTGTTTTTAAAGTTATGGACTAACATGGCTGCCCCTCTGAGACTTTTAAGTGTATAGAACTATGGTAGAACTCCAATAGTCTGGCATTCAACTGTTCGGCACTCCCGATACTCCAGCATCAAAATGCCAAGTGCTTCTGACCAGCTGATTAAAAAGCCTGCTGCTCAGCACAGGTGCTAGCTGTAACCAGATGGAGCATAAGGTGGGGGGGGGGGAGAATCATGTTACAGTATGGAGAAGAGCCTTTTGCTTCCGGAAAGGGGAGAGGAGGAGGAGGAGGCTCAGGTTACAGCACAGAGGAGACCTGAAGAGGAAAGGGGACGGGAGAGGGAGGGAGAGTGTGCCCTGGCCAGCAGTTAATCCGTGCAGCTGTACCAGACCTCCTGATTCTCCCGCAAATCTGATAATCCAGCACCACCTACGTCCAAAAGGTGCCGGATTATCAGAAGCCTACTGTAGTTATTTAAAATCTGCAATATAGTACTTTGAGGTCACATTAGAAAAAAAAGTAATTTCCACATAGTAACTTTCAGCCACCCCGGTGGCCACTTCTTTTGAAAAAGACTCATAGAACTACAATCTCTGAAATGAAATCTCACCACTTTTTCTTACTCCTGGTAACTCTTGGTTTTGGGATAGTTTGCAAACATGGCTAGTCCAAGTCTCTGGCAGCACTTCTAGATTCTGCAACTTCTTTTGTGGCTTCAGTCAACTCAGGTGTCCCATACCGTCACCTCAGTTTTTATGCCATTTCCTGATTTCTTTGGAAGTGATAGTGCTCTTCTTTTTTGGACATTAGCCAATTGAGCTCTCAGATTTCATTTTTCTCTGTTTCTCTGCTGCTTCCCTCAATATGCAGGAAATGGCAAAGGTTTATTACACATTACTTTATTTCTTTTTATTGGAGGCTTTTATGTTCTATTCATTTATAGGTTTGTAATTCTGTATTGACACAAACTATTAATTTTAATCCCCCCTTTTATACATACTTTAGGTGCTTATCTATCAATATTCCTCTACCTTCTATTGCCATACAATTCATGCCATTTTAAGAGTGCAGCAGTCACTTTTAGAAAGAAAACAAAGTCCTTCATAGTTCCTCTACATTTAGAGGGCATATAGTCAAAGATTGCATGGACTATCGGCTTTTATTTCATATCCTCCAGGACTTGCAGCAAAACAAGACACACATTGTAGGAAAAATTCAAATACTTTACACATACAGAGACATATTCTTTGGCAGATCAGGAAGTTTTGATCCCTGGAATTTGCCATAAGGCAAGCTATTCCTAAATGGATTAAAAATAAACCTACCATTTTATACCAATATCTAAAATTTGATTAACTCCCAAAACACACTGGACCACTGTGCATAGTCAAACAGAATGTAACCCTTGTTTGTCTATCTTTGGAATTTTTTCTTTTTAGCTATAGAGAGAAAGAAATTACATCCCTAGGTAACTAAAGGTGCATCTAGACATCAAGTTTTAACTAGAAATAAGCTATGCAAAGTGAACTACATCAATTGTGTATCTTATTTTGAAATAGCTTATTTTGAAATTGGGAGTGTCTACACAGTACTTATTTTGAAATAGAGCACTCTTCCTCTGACTTCCCTTATTCCAAGCACATGAGTGTTACAGGAGTCAGAGTAAGAAGTCCTCCAGCTTCACAGTATTTCAACATTATTTCAAAATAACTGCCTGCTGTAGTAATGGACTAAGTTATTTCAAAATAACTCTAGTTATTACAAAATAATGTTGCTGTGTAGACATACCCTAAGGCTATGTCTACACTCGCGACATCTTGTACAATAACATCTTGCGCGAGGGTTCTTGTGCAAGAAGTCTTGTGCAAGAAAATGTCCACACTGCCATGTGCGAGCTGTGCTTTTGCAAGAAAGCTCTGGTGGCCATTTTAGCCATAGGGCTTTCTTGCGCAAGAAATCCCTGCCGAGCTTCCACACTTCCCACTTGCGCAAGAGCTCCTGCGCAAGAGGGCTTACACCTGTTAAAAAAGAGCGTAGTTCTTGCAGAAAGAGCCCTCTCTTACCACGCCATACATTTCCTTGCGCAAGAGTGGGCTGGCAGTGTGGACGCTCTGCAGATTCTTGCGCAAGAACGGCCATACTTGCGCAAGAAGCCGTCAGTGTAGACATAGCCTAAGTGAGGATTGACTAGTGATTAACAAATATTGAAAATTGTATTTAAATGTCCCATTTGCTATTCTTGAGGTACTAGAACTTGGAATTTCATTTTCTCTGGAATTGCTTATACAAGGTGCCTTATGGGTTGTCATCTTCTATTTTGGTCAGAGGTGGGGTAAACAACAGTGTATGCTAGAACCTTTTTGGGGGGGCCTTGTCAGGGGAATAGAGTGATAGCTTTTCTGTTCTAAGGGATAGCAGGAATTAATTATTACTAAAGCAAATTCAAAACATATTTGACTTCTGTACATCACACAGTTACGGTTCATTTGTAATTTGAAGGTTAACCTTTCAAATAATAATGGTTAGAAACTTACTTTTAAAATCAGAGTCTGCATCATCTGAATAAGTGATGTGTGCCCAGCCACAGAAACGCATCAAGCAAGTCAGATCTGGCTGGTAAAGCCTTGATTAATACAAATACATCCTACAAGATTTGCCAGTTGTAACTGACTAAATAAAGCAATAATGATGGTTTGCAGTAAGTCATAAGTATTGCCAAAAAAAAGTTATTTGGAAAGAAGAAAAAGTTCTCAACTCTTATGTCTGGTTGTCAGATGTTTCATTCAGCAAATTCATAGGTGATGAAAATCCCAAAGGGTGAGTTTACACAGCACCGTTATTTGGGAATAACCGCCATTATTCCAGAACAACAATACTAGCATCTACACAACAATTATGTTATTTTGAAAGAAAAATGAAACAATGGATGGCTTTTTCTGATATTTGTAAACCTCATTCTTCAAGGAATAAGGCTTCTTCTAAAATAGCTAATTTGGAAGAGGGCATGTCTGGATGCAGAACAGGGAATTTTGTCAAAAAAAAGAGGCCTCCAGGAGATCCCACAGGTGCCCTGCTGGACACTCCATGCACACACCTCAGAACTTTATCTTTCCTCTTCCCCTGCAGCTCTTAAGGCTGCAGACATAGGGGAAAGGGCTTGAGGCAGGAAGCTGGCCTTCACAGACCCCAGGAACATCACAGCTACCAGTGCCTGACATCTGACCACCATGTCAGACCCCCAAACCTGCCAAGAGTCCCCTGCCCATCCCCGGGAGCACTCGCAGGACTCCTGGGAGCCTGCTAGAGGTGTGCACCTTCCTGGTCTGGGGGTGAAGATCCTGGCCCTCCTCGGGGTGTGGAATGAGGAGGAGAACCTGCAGGATCTCTGCTCCAGCTGGAGCAATGCCAATATGTATGGTTGGATGGCTAAGACCCTGGCCAGAAAGGGCCACAAATGGTCCCAGGAGCAGGTCTGGAGTAAAGTCAAAGAGCTCTGACAGGCCTATGCCGGGGCGAGGGAGAGCCACTCACATTTTGTGGCAGAACCCCACTTCTTCCCCTATTATGATGACCTGCACCATATCCTGGGGGGCTGTGCAGCCCCTTCCCCACTTCTAGTGGGGGACTCAGGGCTGGAGATGCTTGTCGTCACCTGCCCGGGGGTCCCAGCCAAGGAGAAGGATGAGGAGGAGGAGGAAAATGAGGAGGAGGAAGAGGAGGAGGATGTGTCCATCATCGTGACCAAAATCACCCTGAAGCCAGTACCCCACAGCCTGGATGTGTCCCAAGAATCCTCTGAGGCTGGGGAAGGATCACCAGGTAAGTGTTTTTAGTTTTCTCACACATACAGGGTGGGGATGGCGGGTGCTGAGAGGCAGTAGTGCGATCATCACTCGGGGGCTGGGCATCTCACTGCAGTCTGTGCACACGAATGCATGAGCAGCACCAATCTGCATCATGCAGTCCCAGGGGGCAGCACCAGAGCACCCCATGGCTTCTGCTCTAGGCTCTGGGGAGGCGAGCCACTCTTCTGAGACACCCTATCACCACATGCCAGCCCCTGCTCCTGCTCCTGCTCCCATGTCTAAGCCTGATCCACTTCCTGCTTATCTCCCCAGCCTCCCTGGAATCCATACCCTGAGGTTGCCAAGGTTCCTGAACATAAAGCGGAGGAAGCACCCAAGGCATGTGCCACTCCCAGCCCCAGCCCTGACCCTCTCCTCCCCCCTCCTCGATTCTCAGCCCCCCTCCTCACTTCCCATTTCCAGGTTCCCCGTCCTCGTCAGTTACTTCTACCCCTAATAAATCACAACTCAGTTCTATTTTTATCAACCAAACAGTTTTTTAAAATTGTGTCTGCAGGAGAGAGGGGTGAAGGGAGTAAGGGAGGGGTTGTTGTAGGAAAAGCAGAGAGGGGCAAGGCACAGGACCCTAGTGAAGAGGCCTCACTCTCCTGCAGGGCTTCCCGGATGTGCACCCCCACTTGATGAGCCTACCAAATGGCAGCTGTGCACAGCTGCTCAAAGGCCTTTCCCTCCCGTCTGGCCTCTGTCCCCAACCCTGGAAGGAAGGCCTCCCTCTTCCTCTCCACTATCTCATGGAGCACACAACATGCAGACACCACCTGGGGGATGTTCTGCTCCCTCATATCCAGGCAGGTCAAGAGGCACCTGAACCTCTCCTTGAGACAACCAAAGGCGCATTCCACCTGCATGCAGGCCCCGCCAGGAGGGCTTTGAAGTGTCCTTGCTTGGGTCAAGGTGGCTGGTGTAGGGCTTCCTTAGTCATGGTGTGAGGAGGTAGGCCACATCCCTCACAATGCACAGTGGCATGTCCATGTCCCTGAACCTGATTCTGAGCAAGCAACTATTTCAAAATAATGGAAGACTTCTTACGCTGACTCCTGTAACCTTCATTTCATGAAGAGTAAAGAAAGTAGAAGTAAAAGTGTTTTTCCTTTGACTTCCTGCTGCGTAGACAGTGCCAAAAGCCAAGTTAAACTATTTGGACTCTAGTTACACAACTGATGTAGCTTAAGTTGCATATCTTAATTTGACTTTTTCCCTGCAGTGTAGACATGCCCCTAATGTCTAAAACTTGTTTACTCCCTTTGGCACAAGTGCCAGGATTTGAGCCATGGTAATTCAGGTTTGTTGAAGAACATTTAATTTTATCTCTTCTTATTCTTTAAATAAATCCTTCTAAACCTACAGGTCATGCCAAAATGAGTATTACTGTCTCCATAAGCTTTTTTCTAATTCACTTTCCTTTCCTAAACAGCACTACTATCCACTCTCAGAATTGAGTGAATTCCCAAAACAGCAATGAACAGCTCTGGTATTGCTGAATCCTCGAAGTGGCTGGAGACTGACAGAACCATGAAGAAAAAAATCTCCATAATTAAAGTAAATGACCTGTCACTTGGCATGAAACCACTTTTTTAAATATGAGGATGATATAAATTATTCATATTAAATACGTGAAAAACATTGAGAAGCCTGGATTAAGCCATGTGCTGAAAGACAGTATTCATATAAAATTAACCCCCCGCAGATGAAATGGACCCCCAAAGTCAAACATGAAATAGTGAAATATTTAAGAGGAGATTCAATTACCTTCATTCAAAAACTAATATAATCAGTGCCCAAATGACACTGTAAAAAGAAAGGAAAAAAAAGGAAATGTTTCCTAAGAAAGCATTTGAGGCATGCAATAAGTGATATTTGCATACACAAATAAATATCACTTTCATAACAGCCGTACAAGTGCATGGTGCGGTTGTTAATATGGGATTTTGTGTTCCAGTTTAACATCTGAGCTTTCAGGCTCAGATTCTGCCATTCATAGTCACTGAGCTGCAGCTTATTGCACTTCAAATGTGTGTGTCTAAAATTGGGTACCAACATTGATTTTTAAATATCAAAATCTCCATGTTACTCCTTAACTTTAGGTATCCAAGTATGAAAATTTCATTAAAAACACGATTTCCCCCTACAAAGTTGGATTCTAAAAATGTTTACAGTAAATCACTTTGCCCATCAGTTAAGTGAAACATAGCAAATGCATAAATGGAAGTTCCAGAGGGGTAGCTGTGTTAGTGTGCAACTAAAAAAAAAACCAAACCAAACAACTTTAAAAAACCAACAATGATCCTGTAGCACCTTAGGCTACGTCTACACTACTAGGGACTCATTAGCACAAGTCACGACATCATTAGCATGTTTTCTGCCATTTCTTTTTGTGCAAAAAGAAGCAGTGTGGACGTTCAAATCCCGGGCTTCATTTGCAACTTCGGTTGCCTACATTAACCACCCTAGTTCGAACTAGGGTGGTAGTGTAGACATACCCATATATAGTAGCACAATGTCTGTGACTCTGTAATGCTGTAGCGTTACGAATCACCTCTGGAGGGTGCTGTTGCCTTACGCCATGGTGCTCGGCTGAGCTCTGAGCCACTCAGCCAGGCCGCCACAGGGGAGCAAGCGGAGCAAGCGGCCATTTGGTCTCCCCTGTGGCGGCCTGGCTGAGTGGCGCAGAACTCAGCCGAGCTCCACAGCGGGAGAGGAAGGGGGGGCGGGGCGGTGACATACATGGCCAGAGAGCAGGGCCCGGCTGTGTACATCACCACCCTGCCCCCCTTCGCCTCCCGCCATGGTGCTCAGCTGAGTTCAGTACTGCACAGCTGGGCCACTATGGGGGAGCCCAAACGGCCGCTTACTCCGCTTGTTCCCCTGCGGCGGCCTGGCTGAGTGGCGCAGAACTTAGCCGAGCACTACGGTGGGAGGAGAAGAAGGGCGGGGCGGTGACGTACACAGCCCCACACACTGGCCATGTATTTCACTAGGACACCTGGACACCCTTGATTGGGTGAATTATTTCCATGAAAATATATCAGCTAAGTTGAGGTGCCTATTAATCTTGAAAAAATGTGTTCCAGTAAAATGCTATGCCCAGTCTCACTTTCCTGGTTTTATGTATGTGGCACAGACATCTTAATTTTGTTTTAAATAACTATTAACTTTCAGATTTCAGTTGTTATTTTAAAAAGAATCCAGGAAAAAATAACATGTATTATTTCTTCTTAAAAATAATCATAATGTTCAACATTTATGCCTACTAGGACAGCTGGCCACAAGAATAATAAATATTCTCATTTATCAGGTTCTTCAGCATTACCTTTTTTTGGAAATCTCACTTCTGAAGAGTTAGTTCTCATTTCAAAAGTACATAAAACAGAGGTGCCAACTGCTATGCATCTATACTCCGATCTAAAAATCCATCAACCTCTCTACTAACATGTAAGGGCTTCTATAACTCCAGAAATGATCTATCAGCCCCCCTGTCCTCTTCAATGTTGATAGGAAAGAAATCTGGGGGAATTTCATGACTGTTTCTGTCACTTTAGGAGCACCTTGCCCATCCCTCTTTGCTTTGGGAACCATGAAGTTTGATGATTATTGTGCCAGTTTTGCTAGTATTGTGTGTGTGTGTGTGTGTGTGTGTGTATCTATATATATATATAAATATATATATGAAGTTTCTATGAAAGTATCTTTCCCAATGTCATAATAATATTTTTTTGCTTTTTAGTTTAAAAACTTAAATGCTTTGCAAAAGGGAAAGTTTAGACACATTCTGTCAGATAGATAGATAGATAGATAGATAGATAGATAGATAGATAGATAGATAGATAGATAGATAGATAGATAGATAGATAATCATGATTGTGTGAGTGAGTTTGTAAACCTTGTTCTGCAAAGGTGTGTATAACACTAGAAAAACAGCAAAGGAAGATCACTACTGTATGCTGCAAGCAATGGAAATGCCGAATTTAGCCAAATTCTCCCCCACACCATTTTCTTGTTATTTTTTTCAGTGTATCAGTCACTTGTTTCTATATCAGTAAAGCCCATCATGCTTTCTCTGATACTAACATCAGTATGCTAAGCAAGAAAGAGAAAACTTTCAGAACTAAAGATACTAAAGACTAACGTCTTTATTAAGACATTATACACCTATCAAAAGGAGATAGAACCACCTAGCCCTGCTAATAGGTAGAACAGGTTTGAATTTCTATAATGGAACTTTTTTTGTCAGACAATGCTAATTCATCAACATCAAAATGTCCCATAAGAAAGTGTGATTTTGACAAAGGTCTGACACAAAGCAGTTATGGTGCAGGTGGAAACCTGCCTGGATTCCTGCTATCACATCTGCTCTGCTCCTTGGCAGACTGCTTGATGGGATGAGGAAAGCCCTGATCTGGAAGCCCTGACACTGGAACTCCTTGTCACCTGAGTTCCTGCACAGCTCACTGGGTGGGCTACAAGGGAATGAGGCCCTCAGGATCCCTGATTCCTTGCAGCTTGATAGGCAGGCTGCCAGATAGATGGGAAGTCTTGTAGGTGCTGGCTCCTAAGCTCGTGGCTCTTCAGCAGCAATAGTTCCTAGGGCTTCCAGTTTCTGCAATGTCAGAACAGCCCACCAGGTGGTCTGCCTTGAAGCCAAGGCTCTGTTCCCTTTCCATGAGGATTGGTGAGAAGCTTCAGGGGGTAGCCAAGTTAGTCTGTACAGGATAAATTTTAAAAACAACAAATGGTCTGGTAGCATTTTATAGATCATCTGATGAAGTGGGCCGTGCCCACAAAAGCCATCTACATATTTTGTTAGTCTATAAAGTGCTACTAGACCATTTGTTGTTTTTAAAGTTTATCATAAGGATTGGGCATTTAATGACTTTCCTTCAGAATCAGAACTAAGCCAAATATTAAAATTATCCTCTAGTTGGAAAAATATTTTTCTTTCTAGCACCATACAGAAGGCTGAGAGTATGAAGCCTGTTTTGTATACCCCTTTGGCTGGCTGTATGATCTTGGGTGAGTCACTGGAATCTTTTTGTCTATATTTCCCCATATGTAAAACAGAGATTATCATTACCCCAGCCCCTCACACCTCATTCTGTGAGGATTAACTAGTTAATGATTGTAAAGTGCTTTATACAGGCAGTCCCCGACTTACACGGATCCGACTTACGAACGGGGCTTTCTCGCCCCGGAGGTCGAGGTGGCGGATTGCTACCTGCAAGCTCCGGGGTGAGAAAGCCCCGTTCGTAAGCTGCTCCGGTGCCCCTGGTCTGCTGGAGACCGTCTCCAGCAGACCAGGGGCACCGGGCGGGTTCCCACACTTCTGAGGCTTTGCCAGAGCAAAGCCTCAGAAGCGCGGGGAACCGCCGCTGCTGCCGCTTCAGTCCGGGTGCCTGTGGTCTGCTGGGGACGGTCCCCAGCAGACCACAGGCACCGGGACTGAAGCGGCAGCAGCGGCGGTTCCCCGCGCCTCTGAGGCTTTGCTCTGGCAAAGCCTCAGAGGCGCGGGACCCCCCCGCGGCTGCGGCTTCAGTCCGGGTGCCTGTGGTCTGCTGGGGACCGTCCCCAGCAGACCACAGGCACCGGGACTGAAGCTGCAGCCGCGGCGGGGTCCCGCGCCTCTGAGGCTTTGCCAGAGCAAAGCCTCAGAGGCGCGGCACCCCGCTGCCGCTGCGGCTCTGCTCCCCGTGTCCCTGGTCTGCTGGGGGGGGCGCAGCTAGTGTGCCCCCCCCAGCAGACCAGGCTTTTGTTTTGGACCCTGGGGCAGAGCAGCTGGGGCGCTGCCGATTGGTCCTGCAGCGCCGCTCTGGGCACTACTGGACCAACCCGGCAGCACCCCAGCTGCTCTGCCCCAGGTCCTGATTCAGCCGCTGCTGAAACTGACCAGCACTGACTACAGGAAGCCCGAGGCAGAGTTGCTCTGCCCCGGGCTTCCTGGAATCAGCTGCTGATCAGTTTCAGCAGCAGCTGACTTGGGGACGCCTGGGGTTCTTAAGTTGATTCTGTATGTAAGTCAGAACAGGCGGTCAGTTTCAGCAGCGGCTGAATCTGGACGCCAGTTCCGACTTACATACAGATTCAACTTAAGAACAAACCTACAGTCCCTATCTTGTACGGGGCTGCCTGTAGTTAAAATGTGCCCATATAAATACTAAACTTTATTAGCATTCTATTTTACTTATAGAAGGACAAATTCAGTGGTAATGTGTAACCTGATCAGGGTTGCCAATCATCAATTAATTCGTGGACAGCCCATAAACAAGAGCTAAAATTGGATCTGTCCATAAAATCATTTAGATATCAATAAAAAACACCAAGCATTGCAATGGAGCTGAGGCGTAACTCCCTCTTGGACCTGGGGTAAGCTCTGTGCTGCAGAGTAGTTCCAGGGAGTCTACAATTCCCAGGGCAGAGGCAGAGATAGGAATTCTCCTGTGGGTCGGGGCTCCCTCTGAACTTGTGCTGGGTGGCCTGAGCAGCTCTTCTCTGTCTCCAGCTTTGAACACTCCTTTGGCTTCACTAATATCAGCAACAACATTGGGTGAGTATGCCTGCTAGCCTCCCTGCAGCTAGAGATAGTGGGGAAATGGGGTACAGCTGGTCAGATGTAGCCATCTGCCACAGGCTCCCCTCCAGTAAGTCACAGGAGTGTGATCACTTAAATATAAGAAATAAACTGTCCACTCCTACACTGGAAGGATTATTGGCTGTCAAAAATTACTAGAGCATTAGAGTATAGTTGCTGCAAAGTATGGTCACAAAATGAAGAACTTGGAGAATGCTGATGTGACTAGTAAGTATGTTCTGCTAGCATAATAACATTGTTGTTGTGATGTATGAACAAAAACACTAGATGTTGTTCACTTTTGTCCTTTTGAGACATCTTAATATTACATAAGACTGTGTGTAAAAAAGTTTGGTAGTCCCTAATTTTATTGTATATAATCAATACAAATCATTTTAAGCAGTTGTTAAACCTACCCGATGAACACTGACCCTTCTAATATTATGGTGGACTCATTTGCATTCAACTTCACTACCATAAACCTATTTATATTCACTTGGGCTATATCTACACAGCGGAGCTATTTTGGGATAAAGAAAGTATCCCAAAATAGCTATTCTGCATTTTTAAAGCAGCCCATTATTTTGAAATAGATTTTGAAATAATGGGTATGCTATTTCGGCGTCTCTGTAACCCTTGTTCCTTGAGGGTTAAGGGACACTTGGACTAGCACTTTATTTCAAAATTTGGCAATGTGTCGACAGCTCCAAATTTTGAAATAAGCTATTTCAAAGTAAAGTGCAATGTAGACGAACCCTTATTTGTAATAACTTTAAAGATGTCTCATTTGATGTAACTTGCATGCTAAGGAGCCAGAAGAAAGTGTTGGTTAAAGTAAAGTGTAGCTTTTTATTTATACTTTCTTAAGAACCTCTTCCAAGTTCTTGTTTTGATTTTTTTGGCTTAATTTGTTTCTTTTTTCCCCCTCCACATGTGGGCTATGCCAGCCTAAGCTCCTTTCTGCACAGAGGCTAACTTCACATATGTGAAAAGTGGAGGATGGGTAAATTTTAAGTCCTTAAGTATAGTCCCTGTGAGTGTAAATTAGTAGAGAAGAAATCTTAATTGGAGAATAGTAGCTGGCTTACGCCCTGTTGCTTAAAAACAAAACAAAACAAAAGAATGCCTGTGCCTGAGTTTACTTGATTTTATACATCCATTTTCTGGAAATACACTAAATTGTAAGGTCTAAGGTTTTCAACTGCAACTCATTGTAATCTTTGTCAAACCTTGCAACTTTCTGTAAGCTTTGTAAAACCTTGCAATTTTGTAACTCTCAGCAACTTTGCTCTGTAAGTTCAGAAACTTACTGTAAGCTGCATTTTTGTAACCTTTGTAACTCTCAGCCACTTTGTTTGTAACTTGCTCTAAAGTGCATTCTCCCCTGAGTGATGAAGAGAGAGAGAGAGAGAGAAAGAGAGAGAGAGAGGAAGAGAGAGAGAGAGAGTAATTGTGAGGCTGGGAACATGGAGCACATGGTGATGAGTCATCAGACTGCTGCTTTGCTGGATAACGGGAAGTCTGGGCATGCTTCCTGGTGACAATGTGAATGAGTCACAGGAGCTATTCAGACACAATATAAGGAGAGAGACCACATGGCCAAAGTCTCTTTCTTTCTTCCCCTGCTCCTGAGAAGCTCCTCTCTATACCTAGTGTCTCTCCTGACTAACTCCCCAGCCATGATCAGCAGACAGACCCTCCAGAATCTGCATGCCTTGGCTTCTTCTGCAACCCATATGCCTGTGTAAGTGTATGAATGAGTGAATGAATGGAGGCATGTTTTTTGTGTGTGTAAGAGAGATAGCTGGTTCCCCTTTAGTTTAAACCTTTGGTGGCAGCTCTATCTTCTTTAATTTATACCTTTAGTGGCAATAAACCAAAGCTAGTGTAACCCTGGGTGGTCTCCAGTGGGATTTTTTGGGGGTAACATACCCAGCCTGAGAAAAAGGGCCATTTTTTAACAAGTAGAACATTATCATTTTAGGGCACTCCTGGAACAGTATTTTGTTCGCCTCCAGTTTGTATGTAACAGATTCCTCTTTATCATGATCACACCATCTCAGGATTGATAAACATTTTCACATGGTATTGTGGGATACTCTCCATATTGGACTGAGAGAGATCTTCAGTTTTCCCATCTCCTACTGCAGAAATGGAGCACAGGCACCTGTTGGTCTCATCCCCAGCAAGACTACTTTGCTTGTATTGGTTTATTTTTTCAAGACAATTTCCATAAGGAAATACATGAAATCTGAGATCAGACCTTCCATTTCTATGCCCTAAAATTGTGGCTAGTTCTGGTTGACAACTGGAAAGGCCAATTCTTCCCATTTATGTTCTGGCTTGGTTTCTGCCTACAGAATACATACATATAGAATAGATACATACAGAATTTATTCAATTGAAAATTTTTCACTTAAAATGAATGAATTCCTTTCTAACCTCACTGACTGACATATATGTACACTAGCTTGAGCTGTAGTGAAATTTATGAAGATCTTGGTATTTTGCTATGGGTATAGGGGAGTATGCTAAGTGTTTTTCCCCTACCAACCAGTTTATTAGATCTTTAATCAACATTTTTCAATTTTAGTTACACTAATGATACATTTATATCTAGTGACGGATTAAGCTTACTTTGTGTCAAGTCACATAAGCCTATGGATTTCTCTGTAGCCAAATATCCTCTGCTCAGGAAAGCTTTATACAGTATTTTTCATAGCTCATTTTATTTCTACTAACTTTTTTTGTCCATGTTTCTATTTTCAATCTATTTTGTATCTTCTCCCATCCTTTGCTCCCAGTTAATTTTTGCCTTTTCCTTGTGTTCAATATCTTTCCAAATATGTTTTATGAAGTCTAGCAAGTTTGTTAGATGTATGTTGATTTCCTTCTGTTATTGATATATGCTTTTTTGTTTTCTTTTGTGCTGTTTAATCCAGGCTTTCTTGTGAGTACCTTTATTGATGTCAATCTACCTTTTCTTTGTAAAAAAAAAGTAAAAATAACATGCTCTTTTTCACATGTGTCCGCCTACATCATCTGAAGATCAATTAGATAAAGGTGATTCTTTGGTACGGTAATGGAAAATAAAGCAAATCAGTCTGTCCCTATATTGACTATGTTATTTAATACCCCTATTCAAAAGGAACATCAATATAAATTGTACCAATGTTCCTAACAGCTGAACACAGGATAACAGATTATGGTAAAAGGAGCAGTTGTTCTGTGTGCAGAAAAAAAGAAACAAAGTTTCTCTTTCATTTTATTCTACGTGATGACCTTAAAAATCATGAGCAGGCATTATGATTATGATGACTCAGAACTTTACTGTCTGTTGCAACTACAGAGCAGATAAAGATGTGGACAATTACAAGAGGCAGCAGTGTTTTTCAAGTAATTTATTATCTTTTACTATATTAAGAGACAGATCCTGTCCCTGCCTCTGCCAATCACTCATTGTGTAGGTCGCAGTTGGTTGAAGGAGGGGTAGGAAATGGACAGAACTATAGTCTGCGTCCATCCCAATGCACCAGGCAGCATGGCTGCACCTTAATGCCACAGCAAGGTGTAGGGCTGGTCCCAGGTATTCTACCTAGAACAGCACAAGAAGAGTTCAGGAGCCTGTGACTCAGAGCTTCCAAGTTATTTCTAAGGCAGCTGTTCCACACAAAAGGACTGCATTAAAGCAACAACTTACCTCTATATACTTGGTAGTTACAATGTCAAAATGCAGGTCCCCAGCAAATTCCCACAGGAAGAGTTGCTGAGGTGCAAAGATCATACAAGACTTCTCTTGCTGGAAGCTCCAACTCAATAAGTTTTATAATGAAAGGCTTCTGTGGAGCCTTGATGATGTAGCAAGCCTGCCTTTTGCTGGTGGAACCCCCAGGGCTAAATGTAGTACAAACCTCACTTCCCCTTCTCACTCTCAGAGTCCCTCACTGTCATTTGAAGTCCCTGAATTAAGAGGGTTGAAAAAAGTACAACATGTTTTGTTATATGCCACATTAAGGGCTATATTAATGTATTGTTAGATGTGCACAAATCATTGAATTAAGTATCATTTGAAAAAAATATGCTTAAATAGTTGGGGTTGGTCCTGCTTTGGGCAGGGGAATGGACTCGATGACCTCCTGAGGTCTTTTTCAGCCCTGGGATTCTATGATTCTATGAAATATTAATATCTAGCAGAAATACCTGGCATTGCCCGGGGAAAATATAGTAAAAGGTGTGATGAATTAACTATGTCAATTAAATTAACATAGCATATTATATTGGAAATACTTTTCTCTGTTATATTACTTAAAGAAATTAACATAGCTAGTGATGTGCTTACAAAAGGACAAATCCCATAGGGTCTCTTTTCTCAATCCCCACAAATCAGGAAGGCCCATCTTCCCTTAAAGATTATGCAAACCAATGCCTGGAGCCTCCTTGCCAGAAGCCCTGAGAAATGGAGGGGATGTCTCCTGGGCTCTGCAGCAGCAGCAGCAGCAGCAGCAAATCACTGCTCCCCAAGTAGCCTCTCCCCGAGTGCCTTCAGTGCATGCTCCATGGGGCAACCTGAATGGACTTCCTAGCAGCAGCTGGACCAGTTTCATTGATCAGACAAAGCAAAACACCTTCAGACCAGCTGCAATTACTGCTATCAAGATGATCAGAACATGCAGCACCTGATTGTACCTGTTCTAATTAGAATAGGCTGTTCTGAGTGTCCTCCTCAGGCTCCATGGTGCTCAAAACCGTGTCCTCCTACCCACCCCCTGTTTGTACTGTGAGCTGAATCCTGCAAAGTACATAATGCCCGGTGGCACTTGCTGATAACGCACACAGCCCTGCCAGGAGAATGCACGCAGCCCAAAGGAGGGCGAGTGGTGGGATTGCTCATTTGAGTGTCGGGGGAGGGAAGCAACTTTAATTTCCAGAAGGGGTTCAGTCGGAGCCTGTCTGTGTGAAGATGTTGAGAGGCTGTGATAGCTGGAGGCTTCTCCTAGCCACAATTAACAAGGCTAGACCCCAGGCAGTATTAGCCACATTTGGGTCTGTCCTGGAGACCTGCTGGTGCCCTACTATAGGTTGCTGATTCTCTGCCCCACTGCAGCTTCTCCCCCATGGGTTTTTCTTTCATAGTGCTGCAGGTGCCCACATGCTTTATCCTCTAGGATCTCGTAGTTGCAGATAATGTGACATGCTTAGCAGAAGAGTCCAGCAAATGCCTATGGTCAGGCGCTACTAAAAGCTAATTATCAGTGGGCCCAATTGGGGCTCTGGGAGAACCAGAGGAACTGAAGTTGAGATATAACCAATCCAGTTATTTAAGTTAGGAAATCAGTAGTATCCATGCAAAATGTGGTGTTTCTAGCTGTTACAGTTTTGGAGATCTTTCAGGACAACAAACAAACAAACAAGCTTTCAGAAATATTTGTAAGAAGTTAATTCATTTTCCATGTATACACAATAATGTAAAGTTAATATGTTCTGTTTCAATAAATAAACATGCTGTGAAGCTTATTGGGCCTAATTCTACTTACACGATTTGAAGTCTATTCATTCTTGAATTTTCTCCAGTTGTATAAAACGGTAAGTGATATCAGAATCTGATCTTTTCCTGGAATATTAACGGAAAGCACACAAAAATGTGTTATAAAACACAGATAAAGCATTTTATTTATCAAATATTTATTCCCATGTTCTTTGTCTGAGTGTGATCAGAAAGGTCTAGAGTAAATAAACTTCTTTATAGAGTGGCAATTGCTTTAAAACTGAAACTCCCCAATGTCTGGCTAGCGAATAGAAAGGAAAAAAAGTGATGAGAACCTAAAAGATGGAAGACAAGAGAGGAAGGCAGAAGACACAAGAGGCAGGGATGTAAGACTCCGAAGTTTGAAAAGAGGGAGACAAAAAGACTGAGGTTTTGATAAGCATTGGGCAAATTCTTGACTTGGCTTACCATGGCAAATTCCATTTACTTGAATGGGAAGAGAATTTCAACCACTCTGTCATATTAAAAATTTACTCAAAGGGTGTTTTAAAACTGCAATTTCATTGTGCAATTCTGATGAGGTGAACAACTTATTTTTTCCTGAGTGGTTCTACCATTTGGTGTGCTATAAGGGGATACCTTTTATTAATTCCATTACTTCAATGCATTAGCTTATCTTGTAGCTCCATACAAGAAATTCCATCCAAAACCGAGAGCACTGAGAAAAAAATATATCAAGACTTGTGTTATTTACCAGTTTGTCAAACATTCTTGTTATAAACAGTGTTGACAGTATTATATTTAATACTGTGATTTATATGTCTTCCCTCTCTGAGAACAACTGTCAATGAGAAGTTTGTCTTAAGGGCAGTAACCTGATGCAGAAGTATATATTAAAGCAAAATTTTAAAAATAATTGATAGAGATGTGCTGAAGTATCAAAAAGTAGTCAGACCGTCAGCATTTGCAGCTTTATTAACACTGCAGATACATTAGTGCACCCAGTGCTGCTATTCACATTTGGATCAAATGCCTGCTATCCAAATAGAGAGTGGGTGTTCTATCAAAAGAAATCATTCCTCCTGATAGCTTCACCACCATGTGTCATGAGATAAAATCTGACAGAATGACATTATATGAGCTGTCAACTATTAACATTTACAAAATACATATCGGTCTCCACAATCAATGCGAATGGCACCTATTCAGTCACTGGTATTGGTGATACTACAGTCAAGGAAAGTAATGCTTGTTCAAAAGTTTTGAGGATAAGTTTAGAAATAATGTTTTAATTTTGGTTATCTGACATATACAGGTTATATGCTCTTTTTGATTTTTGAAAAACCCTCATGCCCCGCCCCCCCCAAAATAGCAAAACTTGTTGAGCCAAAAAAAAAAAAAAAGGAACTGACTGGGGCAGCAAAACTTGATGGGGGCGGAGGGGCTGGGTCACCTCATGCCCCCCCTGGAATTTCTTCACACATTCCCAGGGGGGTACACCCTCCAGTTTGAGAACCCATGGCCTCGAGACTCCAGTTAGGGACTGGGGTTCCAAAGCACTAGGCACCGCATATGCACTTATAAACTGTCCAAAAGAACTTACAATTGACACACTACTGATTAAGCTATCTTGGACTAATAATTATAACAGAGACTTTTTGGTGGAAGGGATTTTTTAAAATTTCAATCAAATAAAATTGCCAAATTAGTTGGTTAAAAAATTACTGGACACACACCGAAACTGCTTTTGTTACAGAAATTGTATCATCCAACATCTTGCTAAACTATATAATTGTATTATAAGAATTCATATACCGCAGAATCAAAAACTGGAGACAAAAGGTCTAAAAAATCATCTAATCCAGCACAAGTTAGAAAAATATTCCACAGCAGTGATTCTCAACTTTTAGCAACTTGGGAACCCCCTATTTTAATTTACAATTTTTCCGGGACCTCCTATTTCACTCCTTCACTGAGGCCCTGCCCACGTTCCACCACTTCTCTCAGACCCCACCCCCGTTTGCTCCATCTTCCCTCCCTCTGTTGCTCACTCTCCCCCATCCTTACTCAGTTTCACCAAACTGGGGCAGGGAGTTGGCAGGAGGAGAACAAGGGTTCTAGATGGGGATGAAAGATCTGGGGTGAGACCAGAGAATAGGAGTTTGGAGTCTGGGAGAGGACTACAGTTTGGAGCAGGGTGCTAGTGTGTGGGGGAGTAAGGGGATGAGGGTTCCACTTGGGTGGATGTACTCTAGGGTAGGGCTAACGATGAGAGGTTTGAGGTGCAGAAAAAGACTCAAGACTGTGGCAGGGTGTTGGAGTGCATGAGGTGCAGGACCTAGGAAGGAGTTTGAATGTGGAAGAGGACTCTGGCCTGGGGCAAGGGTTGAGGTGCAGGAGAGATTTTGAGGAGTGGGGTCCTCGCAGTGCATAGTGTTGCCCTAGGAATACAGATTCAAAATGGAGTCTAAGGAGTCTCATCTATCTTTCCCGCCAAAACCTGGAGAAAGAAGCCTTTGCACTCCTCTCTAATGCTTGTGTACACGGCTCAAAACCTTTGCACTCCTTACTATGCCCTGCGTGCGCACCCCTGCTTATGCACACGGCCCCTTTTTCTTATGCACCCGGCCCACTATCGTTGCACACCGCTCGCAAGTTTATTTTCCCGCCTTAAGTTCTTTATAAGCTTCCTTTGAAGAACATTCGTGTTCTTTGGCTCTTCTATGTCCATGTATGTGAGTCGTCACTGTACCCCGAGGAGGCCAAAGTTCCAGCCTACGATCGAACCGAGACTGCCCATATCTTGGGATATTATTTTAAGGAGTAAGGGAAGCCTTCTTCTACTATAACTCGAGACTTTGGGACTTATAATCAAACGTCTAGCTCTTTTGGACATTGACATTCAGACAGGATCTGGTGCTTATCCTGAGCAGTAGATCGGGTGAGGCGAGGACCCACGTGGTTCCGGGATCCGGACGAGCAACGAATATCAAAGGATCTCTCCGTTAGTCCTCCCTTAAAGCTTTAAATTAGCTGAGAGGTTGTAGATCACGGACATCAATCGCCGTATTATGTAATGTATACCCCTGTGTGTGTGGGACTGTACTATCTTCTCTCTTTCTTGGGTTAGGGTGGGACAGTTATAGTTGCTGTATTTGCTGATGTTTGTTCCTTATTCTTAAAATATATGGTTTGGCCCTAAATTATTGTCTGGCTTGTTCATTACTAAATTTGTTACCTGGTGATTAGATACAGGATACCAGGGCAAATCTGACTTCTGGGGAGAGAGTACCTTAGGCTTTAATTAATTGCCCACAGCTATTGTTTACCTCCGCTCTCTAGGTAATAGTTGCATGGCTCCCAGAAGTAGCTGCCCTGTCCCTGTGACCCTTACATGTAAGGAGGCTCTGTACTGCCCTTATGCTCACAGCTGCTACCCCTCTAGTTCCCATTAGCTGTGATTCAGTGCTTGGGTGGGGACAGCATATGGAGCTTCCATGGCTGACCAGATGCCTAGGAGTCACAGGGACCTGGCAGCTGCTTCTGGGAGATGAACAGAACCAGGGAAGGTGGAGAGACTGTGTAAGCCCTAGGAGTGAAGGAAGCAGAGGGAGGAGTTGATCAGTAGACTATGTGGATGGACCCCTTGGATTTACTCATCCATGGATTCCTGTTTCAGAAACACTGTTCTACAGTACAATTATACATTCTGGCTACGTCTACACTGGCATCCCTTCCAGAAAGGGGTGCCAATGTAGACACAGCCACCCTGTCTACTTTAAAAACATAAAGCAAAGGGGCTTTTCACTACAGTCATTGGAATAGTTATTCTATCTTCTCATTGAATCAAACTTAATGTTAGGAATTTTATCTTGAGTTAGCCAACATTTTTCAAAATTCAGTGCTTTAGTGAATTTTTAATGGATTTTTTAAAATTTCAGTGATGGGGGGGATGCGGGGGGTGCAGGGGGGAAGGAGGGGAGAGACCATGAAAATATTATGAAGTTTTCTTTCAGTCTAAAATAACAACTGAATTTTGCTCTTTATAAGGCATATCGAAGATCTATAGCATAATATTAAATCAGTAACATGCAGCTTACACTGCTCTGCTACTATTTCTATATAATTGTCCACTTTAAACAATTCTTCTTTCAAGGGTTTTTTTTTTTCAAATCTCTTCATTATTTTTTAGTTAAATTATACTTATTTGGTTCATTTCCTGCTTTCTTCAAATATCAGTCTTTGTCAGCTTTGCTATTTTTTGAATACCCAATTGAATCAATGCTAGATTCTAGAAACTATATAGCCTTTAGGGTGCTCTGTAGATGTGTTAGGCTACATTTCTCCTTATTGAAGTCTGGGTGCAGTTACCCAGAAACTTTACTACTAATTAGAGTTATTTAAAAAAGAGAAAATGGATTTAAAAGAAAAAAAGCAAACTATTTGCTTAATTGACCTGGATTTACACTTCTCCTCAGTCAGACTACATAAAGTGATTTCAGCTTAGTTACAGAGAAATAGAAAAGCAAATGGAATGCTCTCAAAGCAATCGCCTATCTGGTCACTCTGACCTACCCATCAGCATAACCCTACTGTCTAAATATACGGCTTCTATGTCCTTCCTCTGCCTCCTTATTAGACCCTACTGATCTTGGGGACCCATTTTCCAAGCCAATTTTCTCTAGCTACATATGCACTCAATAGTGCTTAGACTTACTATTTACTCTGAGAGATAGATAACTGAGAATACAAAGAGCTTTTAATGAAGAGTAATAGCTAACATTCAAATACTGTGTTGCCAGATTTGTCCTTTACTATAGGGTATGCTCATTTTTTAGGGTTCATATGGAGCTGTATTCTCCCTGCTGCCAGTTCCCTCCCAATGGAGCTCTCCTGCAGGAAATATATTCTCCAAGACTGGGTTCTTCCCACCCTGGAATCAGATGAACAAACAGACACTCACATCCACTATCACAGCACTTCTGAGAGGACTAGTTAGACAGCACTCAAAAGCTGACCCCTTATATGTCCCTAGAGTCAGTAGGCTGGGTTACACAGCGATGCCAAGCTATGATCCTCATGTGCCCTTGGACTCAGTGGGCTAGATTAAATAGCCATCCTCATATGCCCCCATAGACAGCACCTCCCTATCCTCATTTTCACACCACAGTCATTCTGCTAGTAACCTACTTGATGAACGCACCCTCATGGGATTTTGGGGCACTAACGGGATCTTTAGCTTAGGTACAAGAAGCATTGTTTCAGAGTAAATGGGGAAGCCAAAACACGAGAGAGAGAGAGAGAGAGAGAGAGAGAGAGAGAGAGAGAGAGAGAGAGAGACCCAACTAATTTAAGAATGAAAATTATTTATTTTTAGGTAGCAACCATACAAGAGGGGACAAACAAATAAAACAGTTACAATATTAAATCTAACTTAAATCTGATTGCAAATGTTAGGGCTAGCAAACCATAACTGATCATATAAGGCAAGGTCAGGAGGCTAAATCTAGAGAGAGAGGTGGGGGTGGAGGGTATTGAGATAGAGAAATAGAGAGAGCGTTCTCACCACTCCGTGAAGTTTGAACTGATTGGGATTTCCAGATAATGATGGCAACTAAGGGTCCAGAGTGTTGGACACAGGCAGAGCAGAGCAGAGCCCACAGTACAATGTCTGCAGCAGATGATCTCCCAATGGAACCGATGCAGGTTTTAGATCCAGGCATTAGAACACTTTATTTGAGTAAGGGTAGGAGTTTTGAAGGGACATAATAATGGTTCAGGGGGAACACTGGATTTGTTTATTGGTAAACCAATGGTCCAAGGGAGTATTCTAAAGTTTAGTTTAGGCTAGACAATAAAATCTGATTACTTCTGGCTATGGGTGGTGTTTCTTGAGAAAGCTCATAATGCAACTAGGCAGTTTCAGTATTTTGCATATCAAAAGAGGCTCTATTAATACTAATGGTCTAATAATTACTGATTTGGGAGTGAGCAGGCATGGGTTCCTTAGCATCGGAAGAGATTTCCCACCAGCCAGTGTTTTTCTGCTTTCAGTATCCCATAGTTCAGTGAAGATCTTGCTTAGGAAGTGCTGTTCTCCATTCTATATGCTAATGTAGATGTCTGTCTGTTTTATAGAATCATAGAATCATAGGACTGGAAGGGACCTTGAGAGGTCATCGAGTCCAGCCCCCCGCCCTCAAGGCAGGCCCAAGCTCCGTCTACACCATCCCTGACAGATGTCTATCTAACCTGTTCTTAAATATCTCCAGAGAGGGAGATTCCACCACCTCCCTTGGCAATTTATTCCAATATTTGACCACCCTGACAGTTAGGAATTTTTTCCTAATGTCCAATCTAAACCTCCCCTGCTGCACTTTAAGCCCATTACTCCTTGTCCTGTCCTCAGAAACCAAGAGGAACAAATTTACTACTTCCTCCTTGTGACACCCTTTTAGATATTTGAAAAGCGCTATCATGTCCCCCCTTAATCTTCTTTTTTCCAAACTAAACAAGCCCAGTTCATGAAGCCTGGCTTCATAGGTCATGTTCTCTAGACCTTTAATCATTCTTGTCGCTTCACGAGTTTTGCTTACAACACACCTGTTGATACAACCTAGAATCATATTTGCTTTTTTTGCAACAGCATCACACTGTTGACTCATATTCAACTTGTGGTCCACTATGACCCCTAGATCCCTTTCCACCATGCTCCTTCCTAGACAGTCGCTTCCCATCTTGTATGTATGGAATTGATTGTTCCTTCCTAAGTGGAGCACTTTGCATTTCTCTTTATTAAACTTCCTCCTGTTTACCTCTGACCATTACTCTAACTTGCTAAGGTCATTTTGAATTATGTCCCTATCCTCCAAAGAAGTTGCAACCCCACCCAGTTTGGTATCATCTGCAAACTTAATAAGCGAACTCTCTATCCCAATATCTACGTCATTGATGAAGATATTGAACAGTACGGGTCCCAAAACAGACCCTTGCGGAACTCCACTTGTTATCCCTTTCCAGCAGGATTTAGCACCGTTAACAACAACTCTCTGACTACGGTTATCCAGCCAATTATGCACCCGCCTTATCGTGGCCCTATCTAAGTTATATTTGCCTAGTTTATCAATAAGAATATCATGCGAGACCGTATCAAATGCCTAACTAAAGTCTAGGTATATGACATCCACCGCTTCTCCCTTATCCACAAGGCTCGTTATCCTATCAAAGAAAGCTATCAGATTAGTTTGGCATGACTTGTTCTTCACAAACCCATGCTGGCTATTCCCTATCACTTTATTACCTTCCAAGTGTTTGCATATGGTTTCCTTAATTACCTGCTCCATTATCTTCCCTGGGACAGACGTTAAACTGACTGGTCTGTAGTTTCCTGGGTTGTTCTTATTCCCCTTTTTATAGATGGGCACAATATTTGCCCTTTTCCAGTCTTCTGGAATCTCCCCTGTTTTCCATGATTTTTCAAAGATCATAGCTAAAGGCTCAGATACCTCCTCTATCAGCTCCTTGAGTATCCTGGGATGCATTTCATCAGGACCTGGTGACTTGCTGACATCTAACTTTCCTAAGTGATTTTTAACTTGTTCTTTGTGTATCCTATCTTCTAAACTTACCCTCTCTCTGCTTGTATTCACTACGTTAGGCACACCTCCAGACTTCTCGGTGAAGACCGAAACAAAGAAGTCATTGAGCATCTCCGCCATTTCCAAGTTTCCTGTTACTGCTTCTCCCTCCTCACTGAGCAGTGGGCCTACCCTGTCCTTGGTCTTCCTCTTGCTTTTATCTTTGATTCAGATGAGGCTAGGGGTGTTTCCTTAATTCTATTGCCCTTATCTGTAGAGGTTTAGGTGTATCTTCTCTTGCCTTTTTATTGCTTTGTCTTCAAAGCAGAGGGCTGGGGGAGGCGTGTGTGTTTTCCATGAGTATCATGCCCTGGTTTCCCAAGGACACAGGTCTAACAGCTGACCATGACTTGATTCTCTAAGAACACAGAGCTGGTATGTTAATATGCCTTGGTTCCCCAAGAACACAGAGCTGGTAGGTAACAATTTAATGACATACCTCCACTATTGCCTTTCACAGACAGTATTGGCTGTGTATGTAGTTTTGTTGAAGCCTCTTGTTCACCACAGCTAAGCAATTGCTTTAGTCATGAAAAAAAAATCTGAATTATTGGCAGGTCCCCAGACTTCTTTTAGAGTTTGGTCCAAGGACAGTCCTCTCCACATGCTGAAAAGTCTGAGTGGACTGCTCTATGTCTGGCACAACAGTGTCTGGGCTATATTGGAACCTGAGGCGAGCATGCTTCCTCTCCATTTACTGGAAGTAATTTCCAATGTGTCTTTAGCAGATCCACCATCCTTCATTTCTTCCCTGCCCTCCCTCCAAACTCTTCTAGCAGGGAAGTTCAAATGTAGCCTTTGACTAGAAGAATTATGTATCTCACAGGAAAGGGTAAGCCCCCTTTTGCAGGCTTCTTTCATCGTTCACACATATGCACACGCACACACACACGTCAGTATGCAAGAAAACCATACTTGTTCTGTTGTTCTTAGAGTTTTACATGCCCACAGAGATGGAGACAGAAGTTACACTATGGCT
Organism: Pelodiscus sinensis; assembly: GCF_052426305.1. Taxonomy (NCBI): domain Eukaryota; kingdom Metazoa; phylum Chordata; order Testudines; family Trionychidae; genus Pelodiscus; species Pelodiscus sinensis. The sequence continues at coordinate 267,530,809 of NC_143052.1, forward strand.
AGCATTGCACATGTTTAACAGCATACAGTACACATGGAAGCAAAATACTGTGTATGTATGTACAAATGATAATGATAATCACTGAAAGCACAGTTTTCAATAATCTGGTCTGTATGTGGGTAACATTGTTTTACCTTGGGTTTCCTTTACCCCAATATATTTTGTTCAGGCTTAAAGCTTAGATGCTTTCTGGATGATTAACATTTCTTAACTAGCAAAAAAATCTGTGAATGCTCCAGTTGTTCACCAGGGAGGAGTAGCTATGAAACCTTTATTTTTACTGGCAGGTCTTTAGTCCTCCCCCAGAGAAACAAAGTGTTAGGCTAAAAGTCTGAATTGGTTTTGTTAATCAGGCAAATATGCAATTCAAGTAATTGTCATTGCCTAAAAAGCTTTAGTGATGAAAAAAATCTCAAATTAAAATGGATTTAAAACTTATGGGAATTACCTGAGAGTCTTACATTAGTCTTTCCATCATGAACAACACGTAATGAAGTCTGTCTATATTGGTAAACTTTTATAGTAGCACGCACCATCACATTTTAAAATGTATGAGATAAATGAACTCTTTAAAGTGGACTCTGTCTACTTATTCACTGCTTTGCCTTTCAGCAAACTAAGCACTCTATTACAGAAATAACAAATTAGCTCATTTATACTACTACCACAAATACAGTGAAAACCATGATAAGTAAAATGGTTGCCCTTTGCACTAGTGGGTCTATATGTTGTTCTATCTCTTCCATTCATAATAAAGAAGTTAATCCATAAAAAAATGGATTGTGACTGACAGGCAAATGTATCTGTGAACAAAACAAATAGAAATGTAGAGGAAATATGTGCCTTATTTAGGTTTTAAGATTAAACAAAGAAGGCCTTCCATATTGGAAAATTGTTAATAGTTATTCAGGAACTAAAGAGTTAATTGAGGATACAACTGACAATCAAGAGATAGGTTTCTTTTTAATGCACTTGTTTTTGCAATAGCACCTCGTTAATAAGGAGTACTTATACTATATGTGATCAAATGATAAATGTATGTAACAAATGAATAGTTTGCTTCCAACTGTAGTAATCTTATAAATATTTCTGAAAGTTTGTTTGTTTATTTGTTTGTTTGTCCCGAAAGATCTCCAAAATGGTAAAAGCTAGAAAAACCAAATTTTGCACGGATACTACTGATTTCCTAACTTAAATAACTGGATTCGTTAGATCTCGAAATTGGTTCCCCCAGAGCCTCAATTGGGCCCACTGATAATTAGCTTTTAGTGGTGCCTGATCATAGGCATTTTCTGGACTCCTCTGTTAAGCATGTTACATAAACTGCAACCACGAGATCCTACAGGATAAAGCATGTGGGCATCTGCAACACTATCAAAGGAAAACCCATGGGGGAGAGGCTGCAGTGGGGCAGAGAATCAGCAACCTCCCCTATACTAGGGCACCAGCAGGTCTCCAGGACAGACCCAAATGTGGCTGATGTTGGCTAGGGTCTAGCCTTGCTAATTGTGGCTGGGAGAAACTTCCAGCTATCACAGCCTCTGAATATCTTCACGCAGACAGGCTACGACTGAACCCCTTCTGAAAATTAAAGTTGCTTCCTCCCCCCACATCCAAATGAGTCATCCCACCACTCGCCCTCCTTTGGGCTGCATGTGTTCTCCTGGCAGGGCTGTGTGTGTTATCAGCAAGTGCCACGGGCATTATGCACTTTGCAGGATTCAGCTCACAGTACAAAGAGGAGGTAGGTAGGAGGACAAGGCTTTGAGCACCGTGGAGCCTGAGGAGGACACGGAACACTCAGAACAGTGTATTCTCATTAGAACTGGTACGTTCAGGTGCTGCATGTTCTGGTCATCTAGATATCACTCATTGCATTTCGTCTGAAGGTCTTTCACTTTGTCCGATCAATGAAACTAGTCCAGCTGCCGCTAGGAAGTCCATTCAGGTTGCCCCATGGAGCGTGCACTGAAGGTCCTCAGGGGAGCAGTGATTTGCTGCTGCTGCAGAGCCCAGGAGACATCCCCTCCATTTCTCATGGCTTCTGGAAAGAAGGCTGCAGGCACTGGTTTGCATAGAATATTTAAGGGAAGATGGGCCTTCCTGATATGTGGGGATTAAGAAAAGAGGCCCAAGGGGTATGTCGTTTTGTAAGCACATCACTAGCTATGTTAATTACTTAAAGTTATATATAAGATAAAAGTATTTTCAAAAAAAATATGCTATGTAAATGTAATTGACATAGTTCATTCATCACACCTTTTACTATATTTTCCCTGGTGATGCCGAGTATTTTTGCTAGTAATTCATATTTATAACATTTCCTTTGCTCTTCCACGTTTAGTTTTGTTCCTAAACTGTATTTACCATTTCAAATTCCAGCAATGAGAAAGCACAACAGACAAACTGTCTCATTCCCTTCCCCCTTTTGTTTGCCTAGCAAACATTATTGAGGAGCAAATTGTTGGAAATATAATTCCATTCCTGGCAGACAACTCAGAATGTCAGTGAGAATGCAAAGTAATGCATAATATTGAGAATTCCTTACACCAAATTTATTATTGTTAATAGATACTATTGTGCACCAGTGAACACATCAACAATGTCAGGAAAGGCTGCTAGGACAATTTTAAGAAAGCTAGAATTGAGGTGGTAGATTTAGCTTTGAATATTTAATCATACGCTCCTTGCAGCAGAGTTAAAACAGATGACAGTGTATTACTTCCCTTCCTTTTGCAGATAAAAACAAGAGGATAATGCAATATACAATATATTAACAAGATGCCTTGAACATGTCCTATTAATCTAGGAATCCCCAAAGTTTGCTTCATTGAAGTCTCCTTGCACTGCTGGAGGATAAGCCCGTTGACAGCTGTCTATTTGTAGGGAGCTAATGACCAAAGTCTCTTTGTTACTTTCGGTCTAGCGTCAGTGTTTTTGCTGAAAGCAATACAGATGAACAGAATGATGAGCCATACAAGCATATGCCCCTTGACAACGCAGTGCTGTTGATAGAAAACTAAATTGATAGGTATTTTTCCCTGGGGACGCCCCAAACACCTGCATCTCCAGATGTCTCTCCATGAAGACAGAGATTATGATGAAATAATTCAGTTATGGGATAATTAATCAACGATATAGTAAAGAGTTTTGATTTGGTATTCTCCACCATGACCTCTTTCCTTTGCAATTTTGCCTTCTGCGTGATCATACCATGTGGACAATGTGATGATTTATAACTGTTGTAATGTGGTTTTCTGTATTCTATGCAGGGGACAGCTGCCATTTTCTGGGGCAGAATTGAGGTCTATTCCAGAGAAATGCACTATGTTCTCATTTTTTTTTTTTTTACTTGATCTGTTTTTCTGTGTGTAAAAACATAAGGCATTAGCCCAATTGCCAGTTTACAGCCATTTGGAAGATAATAGGGACTAGATAACAGTTGCCTGCTTAGATTAGTAGGAGACTTGGGTTCCCCCCTTGTTGTATGGAAAAACAAATTGAAAATCTTCATTAGAATTTCCAAAATAAACAGTACTTCATTAACTGTGGTCATCACTACACTCAAAGCCAGATTAATGCTTCTGGGGGCTCTGAGTTATTAGATTTTGTGGATGCCCCACTAGGCTCTTGGATGGGGCCAGAAATGAAGGGTACAGAATGTAGGAGGAGACTGCAGGTTGAGGCAGGAGGATTGGTATGGCAGCGGGTGAGGGCTCTAACTGGGGGGTGTGGGCTCTGGGGTAGGACTGGGGATGAGGCATTTGGGATGAGGCTCAGAACTGGAGTTTGAGGTATGAGGGGTCTGCATGGGAGTTAGGTGCTGGAGCCGGCTCAACATTGCGGTGTGGGGCCTCAGAGAGTGTTAGGGAATTAAAGTATAGGAGGGGGCTCGGGATCAGGCCTAGGGGTTGGAGTGCAGGGCCTTGGAGGAAGTTAGGATGTAGAAGGAGGCTCAGGGCTGGGGCAGGGTGTTGGGATGTGGGGTGCTTACCTGGGGCAGATTCCTTTTGGTGGGGTGCAAAGCAGGTGCTCAGCACATTCTTTGTGGCCCTGCACTCGTCTGAAGGCTCCAGCCCCCCATAGGTCCCATTGGCAGAGTTTCCTGGCCAATGGGAGCTGCTGGGGTACAGCCTAAGGGTGAAAGTAGCCTGAGGATGGAGATTCCCACAATGATGCAGCTCAAATACACTGAGGGGTGAGAGGGTGGCAGCACACAAAGCCACCTCCTCTGCACCCATGGCCAGGCAGAACCAGTAACACACAGGAGCTTTAGTGCCTGCACTCCAGGGCCCAAGCTAAATGGACCTCACAAATAGCTCTAAACTTTTGGTGGTCAGGATATTTTTGTAGTCTCCCCCTTAGCCCAAGGCCCTGGGCTTTAGCTCCTAAAGCTCTTTCTTAATCTGGCTCTGTCCATACTGTCACTTTACTGTGCTGGGACTTTCTAACTCAGGGGTGTGAAAAAAAATCCCCTGAGTACAGGAAGTTACAGAGCTGTTAAGCACCAGTGTAAATGGGCTCCCAGCACTGGGAGCTATGCCTCTCAATCAGGGTATGTCTACACTACCCTCCTAGTTCGAACTAGGAGGGTAATGTATGCATACCGCACTTGCAAATGAAGCCCGGGATTTGAATTTCCCGGGCTTCATTTGCATAAGCGGGGAGCCGCCATTTTTAAATCCCTGCTGCTTCGAACCCCGTGCAGCGCGGCTACACGGGGCTCGAACTAGGTAGTTCGGACTAGGGTGCCTATTCCGAACTACCGGTACACCTCGTTTCACGAGGAGTAACGGTAGTTCGGAATAGGAACCTAGTCCGAACTACCTAGTTCGAGCCCCGTGTAGTCGCGCTGCACGGGGTTCGAAGCAGCGGGGATTTAAAAATGGCGGCTCCCCGCTTATGCTAATGAAGCCCGGGAAATTCAAATCCCGGGCTTCATTAGCAAGTGCGGTATGCATACATTACCCCGCTAGTTCGAACTAGCGGGGTAGTGTAGACATACCCTCAGTGATTTACATAGAGCACTGGGAGCGGCTCTGCTTTCACTCTCAAGTACTGGAAGAGGTGTGTCCTGAGTGCTTACCTTGTAGGCGAGAGAATAATTGATCTCTGCATCTGGGGAGAAAACATCTACCATATCTATCCAGTTTTACACAACTCTTATAATTCCATCAATTCAGGTCATTGGTGGGATTTCTATTAAAGGGATGGTCAAAGGATATTGTCTTAGAGTGGCAATTCTTACAGCCTTACTGAAGTTTGTATTACCTTTTTCTACATAACATTATCTCAGGGAGAAATTTCCATAAGGGTGCCCTCATGGAAATATCCTCTCTAATTGTTCCACGGAGGATCAGAGATGCCTTCTATCATTTCAAGTAATGAGATCTGGGCTCCTCTTGTAAAACTAGGGGAGCCATAGGATGTCAGGTCCCTTTGCCTACCCATTGCCTCTGGATGCTATCAGTCCCCTAACGCCTGCTCTGACAGAAATGGCAATTTCCTGAACAAATCTGCTATATGATTTGAATATTTTTCAATATAATTGAATAATTAAGAAGCCTTGTTGAGGGTGCTGCGACTTTCTAACTCAGGAGTGACATTGTATGTTGTGCTCCCTACATACTGTGAGCAGCTATAGCACCTGCAGAATATCCAGACCACAGAGCGGTATGCACAAGAAGTCCCACTGAAATCAAGATGAAAAGATTTTCAGAGATGTCATGTCACATGGATAGCAGAAGAAATACCTTAATAGTTTATGGGTGATTTCAATTTGTATGCAATCTGTAGAAAGTGCCTTTCCTGCTGTGTGGCATAAGAGATAAAAATGATCCAGACAAACATACATCCATGCAAATTTCACAACTGTTCTCAAGAAACCAGCTTCTTTTGTCCAAAGAAGTTACACGGTGTTGACTGGTCTTGTGAATGCAGAATGATGCTCTTGGTCTCAGTTCTCCACTAGTGGCAGTAAATTGAAGTCCTCCAAAGAATTGCATGCTCAGACTCAGTGATTTGCAAGAAAAAAACTTGGCAGTATGTCACACCATTAGGAATTTGAATTCAAGCTGTAAACTTACATGTTTGCTGTCCTATCAATCATACTTACAAACTCCTATGTGTTGTTAGATAATGGTCTAAAGCAGTAAGACAGTTTAATGTGGGTATTTCTTTTAACAATGTAGTGTTTTTAGAGACTGCCAGTAACACAGTCATGTTCTTCTCATTAATGATCAAAATAAATACTTCCATCTCTGAGAGCATTTCCAAAGTGCGGAGGATATGAATGCTAATGGATATTTTTCAGCAAAGGATCAACTTACCTTGGAAGTTGCTGATACCAGGAATCAGCTGGCATATGTCAGAGCTGAGGAGCCATTATCTGTGTTGTAGAAGGATAGTCAGTTACCTACTTCAGGAGTGTTTGAGAACCGCTAGCAAAGAAAGACTCCGGTGCATAAATTGGAAGTGACAGGTGTCAAAGAGACAACCAGGGAAAAAGTAGTGAAGCAGGGGAGTGGTGATATTTTGTGTTGCAATCAAGAAGAAAATCTAATTCCCCATTTACCATTGTGCTACCCCAGTCTGAAGCTAATGTAACATCCTTAGTTTCACTGGAGTGAAGCCTTCATGCAGTGGTAATGCAGGGTACTTTTAAGAAACACTGAATGTACCTTTTGTTTCATTAATTGAAAAGATGATATATCACTTTGTTTAGCCTCAATATTTTTCAGCTTTAGGCGAATGAAATATTTTATGTTTAAATTTCCATATTAGTGCAACATTGGAACCCTACACAAAATATCATTACTCCATAGTGTATGAATAAGATGAAATTGGACAATCTAATTTGATTGAAGCAAGTGATATGAAAACAAATATCCACATCTATTTTTAAAATAAAGTAGAGTTTGGAAATTACTTCAGTTTTAATAATATTAAGATATTATTAAGAACACATAAAGCTATTTTAATATATGAGTTTCACCTCACCAATGCCCCTCTATTAATTCTATTTCAGAGGGGGATACAATAATATGAATATATTTTGAACTTTACATGTTTAATTATTTCAAGTTCAAATTATAAGTTCTGTATAATGAGAATGGTAGTTTTGTAGGAGAACTTTGAAAGAATTAAATTTGAACGAACTGTAGTCTAGTATGTCTTTGGATTATCAAAGTATAAAAGCTTGACAGAAAAGCTTTGCTCACATACACACCCCTCACAACTTTATCTTATTGAACCTCTTTCTTTTTTCTATGAGCGCTGAAAAGTATTTCATTTTCATCATCTGATCCTACCTTAATATTTGGTTCCCAGACGAGTTTTGACAAGAAATGTGCAGGGGTAATGATGAAAGTCATATCTAACTCTTTTTTGGATAACTTAGAGAAAAAAATCCTGGAGGCACTCCAGTTCCACATGATCTGTTAAAGCACAACACCATCTAGATCCCTCCTATTTGGTTAGAATCAATGAATATTTAATGTGGCCATTACAACTGATGTCTAGTGAGAGCCAGAAGTTTTCTGAATTATTAAGTTCATTTAAAAATAAATTGAGTCAATACTTATTCTGCAGAACTACAAATAGTTGAAAATTTAAGAGATGAGCTATTAGAGACCACTTAGAGCAAGTGATGCTAGATTTCCAGCATTCATAATATCCCATTAGGAATAGATTTCAGTGCTACACTTTATAAGGCCTACAGGGTGCTTTGAGTGGCTTCTTTAAAATGCAGAAGTGAATAATGCCAACAACTTTGTTTTCTAGTGATTTACAGGAAAAAATATGGAAAGCAGATATTCAAATTAGTTCCTTTTAATGTAGTATTAAACCAAGTACAGTTATTTTTATCTTGTCAGGATTTGAAATTAGATGCTGAAATACATCTATTGATGTGTATCTGTGATACATTTTACACAAAACAAAATGGTATTTGAATACTTTGAGAAATAAAATATATGTTTCTCCTTCTTCTTCTGCTTACTAATGAATTGTCAGTTTGTTTCCTAATGATGTCTCTAAGGGAAAGAACACTGACATGGAAAAGCATGAGACCTAGAATGTAATCCTGAGGCACTCATTTTAAGGCAACTGTATGGCAAATTAACAACACCAGCTCAGATGGCTTGCGTCTAGCCCCAAAATGAGCAGTCAATTATTTAAATGTGTCGCTACATATTTTTTAAAAGGTTATGATCCCAGCCGCTATAGATGGTGCTTTAACAATACACTTTGCAGGAATCTGATCACTGAATCTGTTCCATGAATACTTAGCTTGTACCGTAGTTAGAGAAATATCTCTTACTTCTTCCTCTTCATCCCCACCTAGCATAATCTGAAGCCCAATGAACGTCATTAAACCTCAGCACTACTAGTGATAGTAACAGTCACTTGTACATTTACAGAACATTTATGGTTCTGCATATTTCAGAATATAAGGGTACGTCTAAGCGATGCGTTATTTTCGAAAGAGGATATGCACTTCTTCCGATATCACTTTAGAAAGTGGGTCTTTCAAAAGTGAAAGTAGTCTGGATGTGTTTTTTTCAGAAAAAAAGCCCCATTTTTGAAAAACCGTATAATCCTCCTTTTTAGAATGTTGTAAATGAGTGAAAAATGAAAATAGAGGCTATGAGTTGTGGTGTTACTGGATTTTTAATACGAAAATGCAGATCATTGTTGCAACTACTGTTGTGTGTTTTCCCCAAATTCTGTGCAAAGTGGGACAAGTGAGGTGTCTATTGAAAGCATATGTTATGCTGATTCTGTTTATACTATTCATATGTCTGTGCAATTTTTGTATGTGACACTATGATTAGCAACTGTGTCCTGGTATTTTAACTGTTAGCTTTGGAGAAACAGCAGCAGGCATCACCCACCTATTGTGAAGGGTGGCTACAGAGTGAGTAGCAAGTATTCTTTTAACAATGGGCCTTATGTGTTGCTAATGAACGTCTGAGGAATTCTGCTGAAAACCTGCAGAGCAACAGGTACGCCGTGGCCCCTTGCCTAAAAAGGACATGGACAGGTGACTTGCCCATGTGACAAACTCCATTTTGGGAGATACCTTCACATAACGAGAACAATGTAATTCCCTCCACATGGGTAAAATTATAAAAAAGGTCGTGGAAATTCTTCTATTTGTCTTCACTCCTGCTCTTCACTTCAGAAGCATCTTTGCTATGAACAAAGGGTAGGAAGCATTGTTGACCCATCCTAACATAGGATGTACTCCAGAAACTTTCAAGGTAGCAGTTTAGTTCATCTCTACTAAGAGCCTGCATCAGGAACTTTGTGATTGGCATACAAAATGTGATTTTTTTAACAATGCTTCTGTCTATTTTTAATTTCTTTCTTTTAATAAACCTTTAGATTTTAGATTCTAAAGGATCAGCATAGCATGATCTTTTGGGTAAGATCTGAGGCATAAATTGATCTAGGAATGTGGCTGGTTCTTTGGGATCAGTAGAAGCTGTTTAGATTTGGTGAGAAAATTTAGATTTGCTTCTCATAACCTCTCATCTGTGTAAGGAGTGGAGCTGGTTGTGGCACATGTAAAGCAGGAGTGTCAAAGGGGATTTCTCATACGACTTTGTGCTAGCCAATGTGGCAGCTGAAGTGTTCTGTGTTACTGGTTTGGTGCCTTATCATGGAAGACCCCCAGTCATGAGCTGTATGTATCCCTGTTTCGAAGCAATTCATCCTGATTTTACTCTCTCAGTAGTGCCTCCCAGATCTGTTATATTACATGAGTAGAAAGGCTTTATTGCAGCATTATATTACTGTATATGATGCCCATGTATTTATTTTATATGGGAGCATGGAAATAAATATAGTTGTGGAGCAGGAAGTGTTTAAGGTAGCACTTGGTTTAGAAAAAGGATTGACCTATTGCAAAATTGATCTCTAAGTAGAAATTTTAAACAAGAAGCACTTTTTAGGCTGTTGTAAAAAAACAGAGAGGTTTCAGTGACATTGATTTTAACAATACAAGGGACTAGGACAAGGGACTAGGCCCTTGCTCATTACACTCGCCAACCCCCCTTGTCTGTGGGTAGGCAGCCCTGGCTCTCCCTCCCTACCAGCTGCTGGGCAAGGCCAAGGCTGCACCAGCCCCAGCTCTCCCCCGGCTACTGGAAGGGAGGAAAAGGGCCACTCCAAGGCCTTTCCTGGCCCCTCACTCTTCCCCCAGCTGCTGTGGAGGGAGGGGGTTGCTTCAAGGACTCACCAGGCTCCATGCTCTCCTCCCAGCTGCCAAGCACTGGGGAAAAGGGATGGATGGAGGGAGGGAGGAAGGATGTATGCAAGACGCAGAGTGATATGATGATGTCACTATGTTGTCCCACAGGAAAAGTTTTTTTATATAGAGAAAGAGATAATTTTGGTTTTGTGCCCTTCAGCTGCAGCAAATCCGGGTCCTATGTATCTTCAATCTTTTTCAATCATTGCTTCAGTTTTGATCTCAACAGGTTGTTTTTCAGAAAGGTTACATTTTAGTAAAACAAAATTAAGACATTATAAATTAAGGACTAAATAAGGGTATGTCTACACTACCCTCCTAGTTTGAACTACGAGGGTAATGTAGGCATACCGCACTTGCAAATGAAGCCCGGGATTTGAATTTCCCGGGCTTCATTTGCATAAGCGGGGAGCCGCCATTTTTAAAACCCCGCTGGTTCGAACCCCGTGCAGCGCGGCTACACGGGGCACGAACTAGGTAGTTCGAACGAGGCTTCCTAGTTCGAACTACCGTTACTCCTCGTGAAATGAGGAGTAATGGTAGTTTGAACTAGGAAGCCTAGTTCGAACTACCTAGTTCGTGCCCCGTGTAGCCGCGCTGCACGGGGTTCGAACCAGCGGGGTTTTAAAAATGGCAGCTCCCCGCTTATGCAAATGAAGCCCGGGAAATTCAAATCCCGGGCTTCATTTGCAAGTGCGGTATGCCTACATTACCCCGCTAGTTCGAACTAGCGGGGTAGTGTAGACATACCCTAAGAGATTAAAGGTATTTACTATTATCATGCAAAGATGCATTCTTTCAAACACTTCCTAAATTACTAGCACATGCGAATCATTAGGGTTATACTTCAAATGCATTTTAGATATCTCTGTAGAAAATTTGGAATCCAATCTGCTTCTCAGAATTTGGAAGCCTCAGCTTAATCACTGATGAACGATAATTTATGTCACAACTCAACTGCCTGTACTGCAATTAAGCATATCTATGTGCGTTGAATGTGCCAGGCTTTAGCTAGACCTATAGTAAGATTAATTAAAACTACCATGGTGATGGAACACTGCTGATTCCTAAAATGGCATAAACATAGTTAATTTACTAACACTGCCTTATTTCTGGCTGGGCAAGAAGGTTGCAGGTGGGAATTCTGAGAGAGATTTGGGGAATCTCATGGATGGCTGCAGTCTTAGAAAAGACTGGATAAATATAGTATACTAGCTAACAAATGGATACAATGGGCTAATGTCCAAAGCTGTGTGAATTACTAATAAGTGTGTAATAAAAAGCTTGTATTTTCTTACCAAAGATATTGCTTATGGACTACAGTATTTGAGTGCATTATATATGGCCTATCAATGACATAAGGCTGGTTATGGAAGGGATTTAATGTCTTGTATAACTGAAGTTATACAGGGTTTTCAAAGTCTACAAAACAAGTCACTTTAACCTGAAAATTAGAGGGTAAAATCCACAACTGAGAGAGACTTGGCCAAAGGACCTCAAGTTGAAAATTAAGCTAAAATTTCATGCATATTCACTTGCACTTGTGTGTACCTATAGATGTCTCTAAAACTTGCCCTCTGTGTGTTCTGTGACTTACAGAAATCATGTATTTGTATAACTTGTGTAACTCTTGCACTTGTTGCATTTTCACAAGCAAATTTTAGCATTCAGATCTGCATGAGTACTTAATTTGAATGTGCAATTTTATGAAAAATATAGGCATGTGCAAAACACATGCTACTCTTGGGCCTCACTTTTAAAGGTCAAATGGATAAAATACTAAACATGGATATTATAGGGAATAATCAAAGCCTGCACTATCACAGGTCAGGGCTAGAATGGTTAATTGGTCTTTTTCTTCTCTCATTTCTGTGTTTCTGCAGAAAAAGTTAAGGCTTGCACTTGCTCTCAGGGAAATCAGTTTTTGAGCTTTTTGGGGAAGAATTATGTTTTTCCATGTGTTTGCATAGTTCCCAGTATAATGGGGTGCCAATCTTGATGGGAGTTACCATTAATCACTTTTATTGCCATCATCATTATCCTCAAGCTGATCATGAAGGGTAGATTCTGCCACTTTTACTCACATTGATTAGTCACGGAAGTCAGAGTGAATACTTGAGGAGTAAGTCAAATAAATTACTCTGTTGTAACTTAATCCTCCTTGAATGAGAATTATACTACAGCACACTGAGCCCACTTTGCTTCTGAATGAACACTTTAACTGATGTGGTTTAACTTCACATCTTCAGTTAATTCATTTTAACTTTCCAGAGTGCTCCTGAATAGACATGCCTTAATTTATTTTAGAAAATGTGTGAAGAGCTACAATATACAATGAGGAGATAGCACAATCCTTTATACTGATATATTTCCTTAAAATCTGCACTATAAAATTTTAGCACAAATAGAATTTACTTTTATTGCTTGCTTTTATAATTATAAGAGTTGATATCATAGAAGACATTTCATATATGATTTTGTTACTCATCCTAGCAAACATTGCATCTGCATCCAGCAAATGTATTATTTTATTTTTTCAATAGCACTGTGTATTTATTTAGTTCCTATTGAAATCTCAATAAATTGTTGACTCATGCATCACTGTTTGCAACCCCCCTATTTGGTATTATTCTATAATACAAAAGCTAATCCTCTCACTGAACTATCACCGATAATTATTAAAGAAATAATGTAGGCTTCAAAAAGCAATAGAATGAACAAAGAATTAAAGTTAGTAACACAAATGGGAAAATAGATGCCTCCCTCCTGGGTGACTAGAAGGCTGCAATTCATTTGAAGACTATGCTGATGTCATAACTCATGAGTGAACAGCTTGAATCATTTATATAAATGGCAGGAAACCCCTGAGAGACTGAGTTCAGCTTTGGAATCATGAACAATAAGGCCATCTATTCTTATTTATATACTTTTAAACTTTTTTTCAATACTGAAAAAAATCAAATTTGATGTTGGGGTGACAACTTGGTTTCTCAGAAAAAAATATATGCTTTTCCTAGTTATATGGTTGTGCATTACAGGTATTCTTTTTGGGCCACAGAAGGAAAGTGAAATTTACCAGGTTCCTGATTTCTGAAAACATCTATCATAATATGCCTTTTTAAAGTCATTCACTCAGCGCATGTCTACACTAGGAAATTATTAAAACTGAAACAATAACTCCTGAAATAACAACATTGAAATAGCACATCTACACTATGAGGGAGCACCAAATTATTTAGAATTTAGAATTCAAAATAGCGCATCCACATTGATTGGAGCCTGCCTCAGACTTACAGCTCCTAGAAGCACTCTGGGGAGGGCATCAAGAGAAGGCATCAAGAGAGTAAACACTTCCTGTAGCTGTTTGATCAGGCAAATTGCAATGCATGCTTTTAGGGGCTCATCCCGCTGCCTTCCCCCTCACAGGACACAAAACAGATGCAGTGTGCTCTGGTTGCAGATGGCACCGCACTCCAAACATGGAGCTGGAGTTGCTGCAAAACAGTGCCAAGCTCATGGGCTTCATGCTGCACAAGTCATCCAGACCACCCGAATGCTGCTCTATGAGGAGGACCAGCCTGGACAGCAGGCCCTCATCACCCAGATCCTGGCACTTCTCCTGCTGTAAATGCCCCTCAGTCTCCTGGATATCATGGAACACCGCTTCTGGTGGTGGAAGAGCAGTTTGAACTGGTGGGACTGCATCTTTCTGCAGCTATAGGATGACCAGCAGTGGTTGCAGAACTTCTGCATAAGGATGGCCACCTTCCTGGAGCTCTGTGGGTAGCTCGCCCTTGCTCTCAGGTGATAGGACACCTGCATGTGACCCACCATCCCCATGCAGAAGCATGTTGCCCTCTGGAAGCTCACCACACCCAATAGCTACTGCTCTGTCAGGAACCAATTAGGTGTGGGGAAATCCACAGTCAGGTGGTGAAGGAGTGATAGCAGCCATGGGAGGCTCTGAGGGAGCACTGGGGTCTACTATGGCTCTGTCAGCTCCTGCTGTGTGGCAAGAGGCTATCTAAGCTGGTCACATGCCACAAGCCCTCCTCCTGCAGCACTGAGTTTTAAGCTCCACACGAAGAGAGGAGCAGTGGAAATGGCAGGTGTGGCCAGAGCGGCCACAAGGACAATTGTGAGAGGCCTTTGGAGGCCAATTATTTTGCATTAGCAACACCAGATTGCCCACACTAATGCTCTTTCAATATAACAATTTTGAAAGAAGCATTATTCCCTGAGGAAAACAGGTGTATAGATTTCAGAATAACCAGCCCATTATTACAAAATAACGGGCTTTGTAGTGTGGATGCTCTGCTTATTATTTCAAAATAAAGGGGGTTAAACATGTAAATCAGAAATAATTCCTAGATTCATGAACTCAAGGGCCAGAAGAGAGTATCATGATCATCGAGCTTGACCTCTTGCACATTGCAAGCTGAATAACATCCCTCACTCACTCCTGGAACAGGACCCAAACCCCTCCCAGAGTTACTGAAGTCCTCAAATCTTTATTTCAAGGATTCGGGTCACAGAGAATCCATGATTTACTCTAGCTGAAGAAGGGATCCATGCCCCTATGCTGCAGAGGAAGGCAAACAAAACAAAAATAGGGTTGAAGTGAATGAAATTGTAAAGCTGTGTAAAGCTTGTGTGAGCAAAGAATGGGGCTCATTGATTTTATCTTTCCAGTGCATGTTTTTGTGATCCCAAGTCATTTAACATAGAGAAGAGATGATCTGAAGGTTTAAAATCCTCACTTTTATTTTTCTGCATTGATTTCTTTTTCTTTTCTACCTCTTTACAAGTCTCCTACTAAACTTCTGAAAGAAAAATGGTGAAGCAGTATATCCTTTAAAGAGTAAATGAAAGCAGTACATATTGTCCTCTGTGATGTTCTGTTCTTATCATTTGTCCTGTGATCATGAAGAGAAAATAGAAGCTTTGTGTTTTCACATTTATTTTTTGAAGCTAAATGAGAACAAGATGCTATGAAAAACAGAAAGGGATCAATGAGGTAATCTGTTTATAGCTCAAATTTATCACAAAGTCCCTACTAGGTTTTCTTGACCAAGAAATAATTGCATTTATTTTGGATATCTTTGGATGTGTAGGTCCAAAAATCAATTATTTTGGCCCCAATTCACTAAGGTACCTACATGTCCATATGTAATGCCAACAGGCAGAATGAAACCTGGGACCTGTGCAGCTTAGTGCATAAGCCTCTACCACATGAGCTAAAAGCCAACTGGTTATCAGCTAATGCTGCAGAGCAGGCTCATTATTCTGTCTGAAAGTGGTCTTGTTGCCCCTAGATGGGACAGTACAGCGCAGCCAGTAGTTGTGTGGGTTACATACTTCCCTTAACTGAGGAAGTGTCCTGAGCTTCAGAGATATCCCATTTGAAGTTCCAGATGAGCCCCTTGTGACAGCGCGTTGGGGTTCCCCCGTCTCCTGCACCCCGAAATGGCACAAACAGACTCCACCAGCCAGTAGAATTGAGGGTGGTTTATTGCTCCTCCAGGATACAGCATAGCACAGATGTAATCTGGTTACAGGAACTGGGGCTAAGAGGCCTCAGTGCCCTCTTTGAGATGGGGGGATCCCAGCCCCCTCCCCAGTTCCTTCTTCCCTGCTTTCCAGCCAGGAACTAACTCACTCTCCTCCAGCCCTGCCCCCCAGCCAGGGCAGCATTCCACCTTCCCTTGTTCCTCTCCATGGGGGTCAGCTGGCCAAACCAGTTGGGATACCCTCTTTGCATAGTGACTCATCGCTTGTCTGCTCGGTGGAACTACAGACAGCAGCCAGAGAGTTAGCAGGTTACCCCCCACTGCTAACAAAAAGTCATAC
The DNA here is from genome assembly GCF_052426305.1 of Pelodiscus sinensis. Lineage (NCBI taxonomy): Eukaryota > Metazoa > Chordata > Testudines > Trionychidae > Pelodiscus > Pelodiscus sinensis. Next base: position 267,546,914 of record NC_143052.1, read on the forward strand.
CCCTACTTTTGATGCCAACAGGCAGAATCAAGCTTTGGATCTCTGGCGCTTAGTGGAGGAGCCTCATTTGTATGAGCTAAAAGCCATCTAGCTCTCAGATCAAGCACTAGAGCACACTAATTCTTTCTCTCTGTAAGTGGTTTTGATGACACTAGATGGGACAGTATACCACACCCAGCACATACATTTAAGCACATGAATAATCCCATAGACATTCGTTGAGAAGTCAGTAATATTTTTACTTCAGTGGGACTACTTATATTCTTAAATTTAAGCACATGATTAAGTAGCTTGATGAATTGGGCTTTTAGCTCCAATTACTTAGTACTCCTGGCATGCAACAAAACAAAATGTGATAGTTTCCCCAGAGTGCAACCTGGAACTGGAGTATTGCTGAGTCCTCTGGCTTTCCAACCTGGGCTCTCACACTGTGATGCTGTGATAAGCTGCAAACCCTTCCAGATATTGCTCTTTGGCTATGTCTACTCTGCAGGAGGGAGGTTTCAGAAAAAGATAGGCACATTGCAAACCACAATTTGCGTATCTTTTTTCCACTTTTTTTTGGAAGAGGCTTTTCCGACATTTGGCCTGTCTACATTCATCAAGCCTGTGTTACAATCACTCAATTTGGCTATTTAGAACTTTGGTTCTCCAGTATGAACTTCAATATTATGTCGTTGGCTACCATCTGAGAGTGAAATCATGTAAAAGGCAACATTTTCACCTATTTCACAAGGCCAGAATTTGGTAATGTGCTGTGCAGTAACAAGTCTTAAATCATTTACTAGTTTTCTTGTTGCCAAATTAATCTCTACACCAAGGCTACATCTAGACTGCAAGGCTCTTTCGAAAGAGACTTTTTCGAAAGGTACTACAAGCAGATTTTTTAAAAAAGCAAGTGGCTTTTTCGAAAGAAAGTCTAAACGCTCTCTTTCGAAAAAGCACAGTTTGCATTCAATAGTGCCTTTTTTTGAAAGAGTACTTTCGAAAAATGGTGTTATTCCTCATAGAATGAGGTTTATCGTGATAGAAAAAACTACCATGTTCTTTCAATTTACTTTCAAAAGAACACTATTGCAGTCTAGACGCAGGTGAATTTTTTTCGAAAAAAGGCTACTTTTAAAAAAAAAAAAACCCTGTAGTGTAGCCAAACCCCAAGAAAGACAGAGGCAGAGATTCAAGCATGTTTTATCCTTTGAATTAACCACTTTGAATAATCTTTTCATTCCCAGCACAGAGAGCTTTTGTGTAGAAAATTGCTTATCTGCCTTTTCAGTGAGACCTCAAGTTGTGAGACCTACAGCAAATGATGATTTATAGTCAGTGTCAAATGCCCTTTAGAAGAAGGAAAACATTCATTTTAATGTATTTATTGTTTTACCAGGTGCTGAATTCTTTTTCAATTATTTCTTCTTAAGATGAATATTTGTTCAGCATATGACCTCTTGTTTTTCAGTCTTGATTGTTTTCTCCTGAGCAAGTTTCCCACAGCATTTTTTATCTGACACCTTTCGTAATTACCAATGGGACACGGTGCTTGCTCTTTGAATAGCAGCAGAAGCATCAATAGGATAGAGTATAAGATCCTAGTGCCAAATATATTAGCCATTTTCAGCTATGTCATCTCAGCATTTATACATTTGGATACATGCTTTCTACAGCATTCCATGCACTGCTATTCCAGTAAATTGAACATTCAGTACAAATACAAGGACAGCTTACCAATATATTTGTTTTATATGCAATGCAGATATTAAATTTTTCACATAATTTGAATAGTTATTAGCTACTCTCATTAGAGGTGGTCAGACTGCTAGATACAAATAATGGCCTTAATCCTGAAAAGCCACTATGGGACTCAGAACTATGAACAGGCCCATGGAGAGCATCCTTAGCTTCTATGTATGGAAAAACTTATGAGACTTGCAAATATTTGTTAAAAGTAATATTTGAGATCAAACAGACAGTCAGAATAAGCCTGTTTTGGGCAGTAAAGTGTATTCAATCTAATCCCTGTTTTTCTGCTAGTGTACCCATTGTTCTTATTCACTATATAGTTTGGAAAAGTAATTTTCCGGCATCTGTTCACTTTACTGTTCCCTTTACTGTTCCCTTTTTGCTATTCATTATTCATGTCGTGTGACAGGTTGCCTACATTTCATAGTATTGTTTCTGCTCCCTACGCTGAATGATTAAAACATTTTCTACCAGAGAACAACACACAACAAAGAGCAATTAAGGAGTAACAAACTTCCAATGTGATTTTCAGATGAACAATTGTGCTATAATTAGATTAGATTCTCAGGTATTCCCATGAATATATGGAAGTTTTCAGAAGACTCATGAATAATGAATAGTATGAACCCAAGGAACACAGTACTTTTATGAACAAAAGAAAATTAGCAAGTCAGTTTCCTTTTTTTATTCAGAGAGTTATAATGAATGCATAGTTATAAAAAATGAAATTTTGATGGGTAGATTAAGGCATAAAGGCCCTGTCTACAGGAAGGCCTGGGCTGCACTGCATTGGGAGGACACCATAAGGGAAGGGCTAAGGAGCTGCTTCAAAACTGGTGGAAAGGAAAGGAAAGGAAAGAGAGGGAGTAAGCTTCTCTTTTCCTTCTCTGCCCTTGGTCCAGATGGTTCTTAGACATCTTCATTTCTCTGCTGTTGTATGTTATTGCTTCCTATGGTCATGATGCACCAAAGGAAAAATTCCAGGTTAGATTTATTTCTCTTGTATAGCCTCATCCCCTGATACTGTTCTCTTCTCTGTGATATTTACACCTCTTTCCTTCATGGGTTGGAACCCAAGCTATCCTTATGGGATGGAACCCACCTTATAGGATGGAACCCAAGCTATCCTTCAGCAGAAAAATAATCAACCAAAGGATTGCATCTTGTTCCTCAGGACAGACTGTACTGGCTTAATCCAAAAACAGTCTCAGTGTCTTAGAACAAAATCTTATTGGAAAATTCAGAGAAGAACAGATTAAATCAGAGATAAACGGTACTAAGCACTCACCCATATTTGCCTAAATAGACTACAATCTTTGGGTTACTGAAGAGAAAAATCAGAAGATGAAAACCTCACCTCTTAGACTTCAGCTACTCACCTCCCAAAACTCCTACCTGTCAGCATTTCAATAGGAAAGGAAATAAAGTGTTAATGATCACCCTGAAGGCCTCTTTATTTTACTCTCCAAGTTCCTCTAATGTGTTCATTTGTGATTCTTGGTACTGGTTATTACAAATATAATTTTTTGTGGAAAAAATGTTAACACATATCCAAGCCTGATTTTCAAAAGTATTAAATCCTGCAAAGTGCCAAAAGCCTTCAACTGCCACTGACTTGAGTGGGAGTACCACCAGAGTTTGTCGCACATAAGGTTATAAATGCATAATTCAGGTCACCACTGCAAATGACACTGTTTTCCAAAAAATGTCTACATCACTCTCAGACTGGAACAGCTACCTGAAACCAAATATATCCTTTGATTACATTTGAAGAATCTATGTGTTAATATGTTTTCAGTGGGCTGCAGAATAATATTCATCACCACATCATTCACTATGAAACAGATTGTGTATAGACTCTTCTGACTCTCCTGAATGTATCTGTTAACAGTATTAACTTTGCATGGTCAAAACAAATTAAGACTGTGAAGACTCTTGTAAACCATACTGAAAACTAGTTATTGAAAGTGAGATTCTCAGACAGCCCTATAACTTGTCATTAAAGATAAGTGCAGATGGTGCAATCATTTTAAATCTCCTTTCCATCTGTGGTCTGTATGTATGCAAATCAATGAACTAATTTCAGATAAGAAGATTCTGTTCAAGTGCAAAAATCTCAACTAGTCTAGTTTCAGCAAAAATGGAACTTTTTATGAGTACATTTTCCTAGACAATTGCTCTTTCATTAAAACAGTTTCAATCCAAAGATTATGAATTCCATTTACCAGCTGGAAGAAATATTTCTTTAAAATTACTGCATTAGGAGAACACTTTGTCCTACATGGAATTTCACCTTAAGAGATTTAATAGTTGTTCTTTTTTTTTTTGAAACAATCAGCCTGTTGGAAAATGCTATTTTATTTACCCTTATCACAGACAGTTACTGCCCATAATCTCAGAAAATATGTCAGGGGGATATGGAACAGGATATCTGAATTAATAGCTTTCAAACTATGACAAGATACAGGACCAGACTGTTCTTGTCTGTCACCCACATATCTAGTAGGGAAGCAGAAGGAATCTCCCCTCAAATACACACAAAAGCCAGCTAGAATTTGTCTGTGGAACATAACGACTGTAACCTTACTATGTTCTCAGGGATGAACAGAACACTATTTATTCCACCACAACTAGATCATAGAGTAGGGTGCTCTGGGAGGCATTTTGACTGTTAATGACCCCATGGGATGATGAAGTTTCACTCTGTCTCTGACAGTGGGATGTGTCTTCAAGGCATGCTTCAGACAATAATATTTAAGGAAACAGTGTGTGAAATTGTTATAACATTGTAATCAAGAAAAAGCTATGGACATCAGAATGTCTTAACAATACACAGGCCTTGTTATGACCAATCTGGAAGAGAAATTCCTTAAACAATGCACCAAAACCCCTTTCTGGGATCTCCATTATTTAGGACAATCCTGGGGAACCTCTGGCCCATGGTCTGCACATGGTTTGTATGGGTCAGACACCGGATGGCTTGTTTACCTGACCGTCCTCAGGCATAGAACCCCACAGCTCCAAATGGCCACAATGCATCATTGCTAGCCAATGGGAGCTGTGGGAAGTGGCATGGGCCAGACCACTGCTTCCCACAGCTCCCATTGTCCAGGAGCGATGAATGACAGCCACTGGGAGCTGCTGGACTCAATGCCTCTAGATGCTCATGTAGACAAACCATCTGGCAGCTCACCAGCGGCTAACCATGATAAACCATGTGTGGCCTGCAGGCTGGAGGTTCCCCAACCATGATTTAGAAGTCTCAGAGCAGTAGCATTGTTAGTCTTAGGAGGGGCCCTAGATGAGCTGCTGGCAAATGGCGCCCTATGTGAAACGCGCAATCAGCACCCCCGCCTCCAAAGCCCTTGACGGCCATTTATCTTGGCGCCCTAGGCAACCACCTAGTTCGCTTGTACTGACAGCTGCCACTGGTTAGTCTGTAACTGAAGAAAACTTTAAAAAACTAACCTTCCCTCTGATCCTATTACTGAACGCTTTACTTGAAAGCCTTTGTTGAGAGACCTTGTCAGAGGCTTTCTGAAAGTATAAGTACACTACGTCTGCTGGATATAGGATAGGTTGCCCAAATGCACCTGTTTGTTGAGACAGTTAACAGTGTGAGTGCCTAGTTATAGATAGTGCACAGTTTTTATGTAACCCTATTTTATTCTTAAGGTAAAAGCACTTCAGAAAAGATATACTACAAGAATAAAAATATGCTTGCTAATCAGATTACAGAGATTGTCCTGATCCTAACCTGAGCTCTGGTGGGAGCAGTCCCTAAATACCTCACCCAAAGGATTGCCTTATGATTTTGAATTCACTGCAAATTTAGCTCAGAACAAGCATACATTCTTATGGGGTCTTCCTAGTCCCAGCCCTTCCAGTCTTTCCAATGAGGACTCTCTGTGGACCAAAGGTCCTGTACACTTGGTAATTAGGAAGGACTTGAACCAGTTTGAAACCAGGCTGCTTATCAAAAGATTCTTTGTCTGTTGATTTCCAGAGAATCCAGTTTGAACTAATATATGCACACCTCACCAAGGAGGTGGCTTTAGAGCTATGGTTTTCAAAGCTGGGCCACAGGTGTGCCTGGGTAAGCCACTGGTGGCCTCGTGATGCTTTGTTTTTCTATTTGTTCATAGCCACGGAACCTCACGGCTTCCATTGGCTGGAAATGGTGAACGGCTATATTGGTCTGTTCTCATATGTCCTGTTTCACTTCCCCTTGCACTTCCTATGAGGGGACCCTGTGGAGTTAGCTAAACCTAACAGCTAATCCTCTTCTGCTCTAGAATGAGTCCACTCTGCTTCATTATAATGTGGTAACCGTCAGACTGAAGTTACTATTTGAGCATCTATAATGTACTGGTGTGATGCCAAAGCTCAAATATTTTTGAGGTCAGTGTTTCAGCACTTCTAGATGGATAGACTTTTACACGGGCTTTTGTAAAAGTCAATTGATGAGCACTTCTAACTTGCTGAGCTGAGACCCAGACCACTGTGCAGTAACTGGCTTACAATGTCTGTCCTGCCCAAGTCAAGGTACAGATTCAGTTACTGCTTGAGAATCTGTAGCTCACTGGTTTGTTACCTGTTGTTTGCTAAGCTGATGTTATGACACTGGCCAATATGGGTTTATTAGCTGAGAACCTTAAAACTGCTTGTTGATGTCATGGAATAATAGTCTCTTGTGGGATTTCTGGATGAGCACTTGCAATAAATTGCTAGTTTCATGCTAAGGCCTGCCCCCCATGAGCATTCTGTGTGTGGATACTGCACCCTTTTTGCCTAGTTGGCTGGTGTCTAAGCACACTCTAACTCATCAGGTGTTCTTTCCTGGGATGAGTCTTTACTTAGCTTTGGGGTTAAGAAATGTTTTCTTGTTCAGGGATTTGTCAGTGTAGAGGCTGGTGTTTTGATTTTTACAGTGCTTGGCTGGTGAATTTTGACTGTATTGTCTGTTCCTTCCATTACAGATAGAGTGGAGCTGTCATCACTTTGTCTCATATATTCAAGATTTTGGGTCAGTATTACACTTCCTATTATTTTATTTTATTTTATTTTATTTTATTTTATTTTATTTTATTTTATTGTTTTGTCCCTGGCATGAATTTACAAACTGATAGGGCCTTAGATTTGTACGTGGAGAAACAGTCATTTTAAAAAGAGCTAGATACAAAGATTAGATGTTTCCTCCAACCTAATATTGAATCAATGACTTTTAGTTCACCATCACTGTTTAGCATTCTCTTTGTTGCATTCTTTTGCTTGTGGGGAAGGATTCAGTGCATCAAAGTAGTGATAAATTTGTTTTTCAATAGCATGGCGGGTTGAGTCTCCTTTGCATTCCATTCTTACAATTCTTATAGTTAGCAAAAGTGAGAAGCGGTCTAGGAGAAAGTGAAGGAAGGCTCATCAATAAAATGCTGTGTGTCAGAAGCTATTTTCAAGGACAAAGACTTTGTGAAGTCATTGAACCAATATCAGTAATATGCTCATCTGATATCAAGGTCCAGATCTCTATTGGGTTGCTGACTTAACGCAGGTTTGTCTGTGTGATATCATGAAACAGGATTCCATGAATTTTGTAGGTTCAGTACTTCTTGCTTTCCAGGCTACAACCAAGGCTTTGTGTTAGCATTAAACTGGCCTTTAATAGGAAAAAAAATTGAAAACTCTGCTGAGCAGCGAGGAAACTTGAGAGAAACATTAACAATCATGGATGTTCCAATTCTGAGATGAATGAGTGAACAGCTACAGTGTGTAAAGCAGTTTGCTGAGCAGTTTTCAATTGCCTTTGTTGAAAGATATAACCGGGGAAAATGAAACAGAAAGTAAGTGCTGATGAAAGGACAAAAGTAAAGGTCACATATTTCTATGACAGGAGAAGAAACAAGTTATCAACTGCTCTAATATGAATGTTTTGCCTGAGCTGAGGAAGGACAGAAACTATATACATTTCTGCCTGGTTTTGAGTCTTATTGTATATGTTAACCAATTATAAGAGCAAGCTCATGTTCCCCCCACAATTCCCCTCAGGATGTGATGCTCTGCCCCTTTGTAGGAATGGTTGTGGTATTCCACAAGCCTGTTCAGAATCTGGAGAGGTGTAAATTAGGGTTGCCAACCATATAGCATTGTCCTGGAGTTTATAGGAATTAAAGATTAATCTTCAATAAAGGATTATAACATATGATGAAACTCCCGGGAATATCTCTATCCAAAATTAGGAACACTATGTAAACTCCATAGCACCAACTGCTTCCCTAAATGGATGTGTTTACTGAACTGCTGCATAGATTTCATTTCTGCATAATTCTGTATAAAATTACCCCATCGGAGATAGTTCCATGTATAATGCAGAAAAGGCAGACACATTCAATACATATTTCTGCTCTGTATCTGGGAAGATAGATGTTGTAATCAGATTATATGATAAAATTCTTTCCATTCCACTCAGAGCTCAGGAGGATGCTAAACAGCTGCTACTAAAGATAGACATTTTAAAATCTGCAGAACTTGATAACTTGTAGTCAAGAGTTTTAAAGGAGCAGTCAGACGAATTCACTGGACCATTAGGCTGTGTCTACACTGGCATCCCTTCCGGAAAAGGGATGCTATTGTAGCACATCGGAATAGCAAAATCCGCGGGGGATTTAAATACCCCCCGCGGTATTTGCATTAACATGGCTGCCGCTTTTTTCCGGCTTGGAGACAAGCCGGAGAAAAGCGCCAGTCTAAACGTGATTCTCCGGAAAATAAGCCCTTTTCCGGAGGATCTCTTATTCCTACTTCGAAGTAGGAATAAGAGATCCTCCGGAAAAGGGATTATTTTCCGGAGAATCACGTCTAGACTGGCGCTTTTCTCCGGCTTGTCTCCAAGCCGGAAAAAAACGCCAGCCATGTTAATGCAAATACCGCGGGGGATATTTAAATCCCCCGCGGATTTTGCTATTCCAAAGTGTCTAATCTGCATCCCTTTTCCGGAAAAGGGGTGCAGTGTAGACACAGCCAGGAAGTTTCAGGAGACTGGAAGAGATCTAATGCTATGCTAATATTTCAAAAGAGTAAACTAACATGATGTTAGTACTGGAAAGATAACAGAATCAAAGTCATGAGACCTGATTAATAAAGAAATAGAAGAGTTATATAATTAAGGCTAATCAAAATGGGTTAATGGAACATATATTCTGTCAACCGTTTTTATACTTGATGACATTTACAAATTTGGCTGATAAAAGAAATAGTGTTGATGTAATAGGTTTAGACCCCTGTAAGGAATGTGACTTCAAAATATGTGACATTTTGGTTAAAAAAACCCAGAATGATATAAAATTAACATGGCATGCATTAAATTGATTAAAAGCTGGCTATAAGTTTCAAAATGTAATTATAAATATGCTTGAACAGATGCATTTCTAATGGGGCCCCATAGATTTTTGGCCTGACACTATTTAGCATTTTTATTAATGATCTAAAATAACCTATTAATGGCATAAAATCACTGATAAAGTTTGCAAATGACACAAAAATTAGGGATGATAAATAGGAAAGAAGACTGGTCATTAATAGAGTGGTCTGGATTTCTGCATGAAAGCAAACAATATATGGCTGAACAATTTAATATGGGTAAGTGTAATTGTATGCACCTAGGAACAAAGAATATAGATCAGATTTATAGGATGAGGGTACTTTATCCAGGGAAACAATGACTTTGAATGAGATTTGGAGATTGTGGTGGATACTCGGCTGAAAATGAGCTCCCGGTGTAGTGCTAGGCCCAGAAAGACTAATGTGATCATTAGATGCATCAACAGAGGACTCTTTATAGGAAAAGAGAAGTTGTTTTACCTGTTTCTTTGGCACTAGTGTGTCCAGTTCTGGTGTTCACAATTCAATAAGGATGTTGAAAAATTGTAGAGGGTACTATGAGAATAATTAAACGATTAAAAACATGTGTTATGGTGATAGAATCAAGGAGCTCAATCTATTTAGCTTAATGAAGAGAAGAGGATGAATTGATTACAGGTTTCTATAAGTAAATACTTAGGAAACAAATATTTAATGATAGGCCCTTAAATCTAGCAGAGAAAAGTATAAACATAATTCAATGTCTGGAAGTTGAAACTAGACAGATTTAGAGCAGAAATAAGTCATTACCTTTTAGCAGTGAGTGTAATTAACTATGGGGATGATTTATGAAGGGTGTGGTGGATTCTTCATCATTGGCAATTTTTAAATCAATAGGGAATGCACGGGCAATGGGTATAATAGGCCAAGGAAGGCTTTGCCCTTGGTTGCAGGGTTTTGAAGGGAAGATTTTGATTTATTATGTTCCATGCAAGTTCTGGGGTGGCTGAGGGTATGTCTACACCACCATCCTCGTTCGAACTAGCGGGGTAATGTAGGCATACCGCACTTGCAAATGAAGCCCGGGATTTGAATTTCCCGGGCTTCATTTGCATAAACTGGGAGCCGCCATTTTTAAATCCCTGCTCGTTCGAACCCCGTGCCGCGCGGCTACACGCGGCACGAACTAGGTAGTTCGGACTAGGCTTCCTAGTCCGAACTACCGTTACTCCTCATTCCACGAGGGGTAACGGTAGTTCGGACTAGGAAGCCTAGTCCGAACTACCTCGTTCGTGCCGCGTGTAGCAGCGCGGCACGGGGTTCGAACGAGCAGGGATTTAAAAATGGCGGCGCCCAGTTTATGCAAATGAAGCCCGGGAAATTCAAATCCCGGGCTTCATTTGCAAGTGCGGTATGCCTACATTACCCTCCTAGTTTGAACTAGGAGGGTAATGTAGACATACCCTGAGGGAAGAATATGTGCTATTATACTTCCTTGGTTTATCAGAAAACTCCACGGAGATTATTGATGAACCCAGGAAGCTAAGTAGCAAATACCACCTCCACAGTCATCCCAGAGTATGCATGGGGATTAGCCAAAGCTTCTTGTGCTTTTGAGAGGTGCTTTTCCTTGGGTAGCTTGGAGTCAGGGAAGGAGAGATGCAGTGCAGCTGGAGGTGGCTTGGGATTCCTCTGGGAAGATGGAACTTTGGCTGGCCCAGGTCTCCTCTGACTAGGGGGAAGGGTGCTTTGCCTGCACCTGGCCCAGGAGCTCCTGCAGCTGAAGTGAGGGCACTAAGGTCTCCTCTGGTCTACAGGGGTTGATTTAGGGCTCCAGACTTGGGAACATGGCAATCATGGTTCTCCAGCCATAGGGAAGTCGGAAGGGGTGGAACCAGAACTAGCTGGCCCAAAGAGGGGGGCTCCATCTACTGCCGAAGATGGGATTCTTTTTCTAACAGATATGTTGTAGGTCTTTTTTGGGGGAAGTTTCATGGCCTGAGTTATACAGGGGTTTATTGGACTGATTAGATGGTGTAACAGTCTTCTATGGTCTTAGAATCTATGATTCTTAAAAACAAGCCATACCTCTTATAGTACACCTGTTTGGTTTGGTTTTTCAGTTACACTTTAGAAGTGACTCCTCCACCTCCACCACAAATTAAACTCCCTTTTCTTTGTCATAGACTTTAATGTACTGGAACATACTGAAAATTTATAGCTTCCGTTAACTACAGGTTGAACCTCCCTGGTCTGGCAACATCGGTACCTGACCGGACCTAAACGAGAGAATTTGACAGACCAAGGGAAGTCTCCTGCCACCAGGTCCCAAATCCATCTCCCACTGCTGGCAGGCTGTTTCAGCAGTCATCCTACCTCACCCTCTCCTACCCCCAGCCTGGCTCTAGCTCCATGCATCTGGGGGCAGCCACGGGGCTCCAAGCCCCGACCCAGTGCTCCAAGGGTTAGCTGTGGGGCTCCAGCCTCAAGATTGCTCTGGCTCCGCATTGCTGTGGGGCTCCACTCCAGATCCATCCTCCCGGAGGCTGCTGCAGTGCCCCACCCCTGTGCTCCAGGAAGCTTCTGGGGGTCTCCAGTCCCACACTACCTTGGGGCTCCAACCACAACTCCGAATTCCCAGGGACTCCTTGGGGATCTAGCCTGGTGCAGACCTATGGTGCCAGGGAACTCTGGCCCAGCCCCACATTGCCACAGAGTGCTAGAGGCTGCTGTGGGGCTCCTTATCTGCTCTCATGCTGCCTCCACTGAGGCTGCCAACCCTTTTGCCCCAGACCCTGCTGGCCCTCCTGCCCTTAGACTCCTGGCTCTCTGGTCCAGGAGCATCTGTGGTCCTGCTGGACAACGGATGTTGCTGGACCAGAGAGTGACAGTTTTTGGAAGTACAACCTGTACATAAGGGAATTCCATATATGTCAACAATGTTTATATTACAACTCATATATCCCTCAAACTGCTTCCTTAATAAGCAATTAGCTTATTCGTACTAGCTCTCTTTACCTCACACTTTCAATTTTCCCATTAATAACACAACTTTACTTCAGTAGCTTTAACAGATACTTTTAAACAACTCCAACTTCTTGCCTTCTGGGATGGAAAATAGACAATAGTAACTATTACTTTGGAAGGAGGGGATAGGCACAAAGCATGTGGACCCAGAGGTACCAAACTTATTTTCCAATATGAAAAGACTGAAGATTTCTTCATGAAAGAAAATAAATTTATATTTGAATGTACTAATGTGCAACTAACTATAATGTAAATGTTAACTTGTATCATATTCACAATACATCAAACATAGAAGAAGAACATTTCTAGAGAGAATGGAATTTCCTTTCTACAGCATGGGAGTTCATAGGTTGCGAGCATATATTAAACTTCATCCTCTCAGAAAGAACAGAGCACAGGTAAAATGTCTTTTTAAGTTATGTAATTAAATGGAAACATTTGTTGAGATTTTCATTTAAGATTTTATTCCCAATCCTTTATCAAATGATAAAGTAGAGAAACTATGTCTTACTTGAGGTTAAAAAAATTGTATTTATGGTGTCACTTAATAGCTAAGAATAGCGGTGGGGGGTTCCATTGTATGTGTGAAATTATGTCTGACTCTGAAGTTAAAAAATTAAATATATGGCATCATTTACTAGTTAAGAATAGTGTGGGTGGGAGCTCTTTTATATGTATGTGAATATTTAAAATAAAGCATTTTGTTTGGTCTTATAATTGTATTTTAAAGTTCAGTTATGATCGAAAGCTACATGAACTGAATTACTTTAGCAGATAACGTAAGTGTAAAAATATGGTGAGGATATACTTAGTGCTATTTATGGAATAACTTGTACTTGAATATAATTATTGGCTAAACTGCTGGGACTTGTTTCTTAGGCAACCTGTGCAAGTGATAATGAAATATTGGTTCAACCATAATATTTTAAACAATTATTTTGAGTATTGTTTTACAAAAGACATTTGCTTCATAGTAGGACACTGTCTCTTGACTGAAAAGAAAATAATTTAGACTTGGGAAACCTATTCTTTAATGGAAAAAGAAGGGGGAAAAGCCAAGCTAGGGAGAAGTATTAAGTGTACTGGGAACCGATGATGGTTTGCAAATGTATTCCCAACTGCTAGCAGGTACCTGGACTCAATGTCTCTATTGTTTAAAAAACTCTCCTATATCTTTCCTATATATTGTAAACTTTGGTATTAAGTCATATATGAAAAGTATGATTAAAAGAGGACAGTTACCATGTTCTTTTCAGGGTGGGGTAGGGACAATGTTTATCCCTGGTTAGGTGAGTAGTCAACAGGCTTCATTAGCCTCATTAATATCTCCTTTCAAAACAGAAATAAATGCAGCAAATTGTTCTCAAAGCTAGTCTTTGTAAATAGATCCTATATTCCTATCACTGTGATCCACTGATCTCGCTCCCAAATTTCTCACCTTGTTGCGTATTTCTTAACTTACAGTAGGTCTTAAACATGGACACATGTAGATGAATAACTTGTAACACCTGAGTAGTCTCTAGTTAATCTTAGCCATAATTCAGGGTTGTGCCTTCTTACTCATCATTTCTATTAACATTTATGATGCTGTACTAAATAATACACAATCATTTTTATGGTCCACAATCATTTTGAGATATGACAAAAAAAAAGTTAAGAATAATCTACCTGTGGTGGAATATTTAAGACCTTTGGGAAGAAGGATTTGTGGAAAAACATACTACTTGCCCTACCACAAATCCTGTCATTATGTTAAGAATGGAGCTGAGGAAATTATGCAGCCACACAAAATAAATTATTTAAACAGTAATGTCAGTTTGACGACAATGACTACAGCAGTCTCCCAGCAAAAAGCAGCAGACTGGTTCAGCTATTACCATCACCTGTCATCATTGTTTCTTGAAACCTTTCATGTTTTGATTTCATTGTTGTGGAGAATTCTGTATGAGTAAGGTGCACAAATATGTCTATAACTTCAGGATTTTGCATTCACTGGTAGAAAATTCATAAATTATCAGATTTTCACTTAAAATGTTAGACTGCATAACATTCTGCAATGCTACTCTTCTCTGTTGATTAATTCATCTTTCCATAACATCAAAAAAGTAGTAGATCTGAGCATAGTGTTGTTTATCAGGTGATAGAGTTCTTTTTAATCATGATGGCAAATAACCATTAACTAATAGAGCTGCCGCCTCTTCTGAGTCCCAGCACTGACCCACTGGAGAGCTGACTGAGGACCTTCTTTTATCTGGGAGCCCCTTGTCTTGGCCACCTGCTATGTCTAGATCTTTTTTTTGGCCAGTCATATAAGGAGACAGAGCTCTCTTGATGTTGAGTTATATTTATCTACCCTTCTTTGAGGAGAGGGAACCCTTGAAGTACTGTATAAAGCCAAGTGAGAAGCTGGAAGAGTCCTGTAGTATGGAAAGGACCCTGTTTACTGCAAAAATCTTTAGTAATCTACCTTAGACATGTTCTTACAGTCAAAGATAATCCATTCTTTCTAATACTGAGGCAATTTATCATTTATTTCAACAGTTCACTTTGATAGCACTGACTGACACTGTACTGCATATTAAAAAAGGAAACTTATGTAAGTACGGATAAGAATTTGCTACTAACTCCCCAATGTTTACCTGGTTAGTAACATGCTTATGGGCCACAAATTCATCAAATGATTGCCCCCCCCCTTTTTTTCAAAAATCCATATTCACTGCCATTTAAGCATTTCTTTTTAGTTAAGAATACCATAACACATTTCCTTACCAATACAGCAAAGTTATATGGATTACAATAGACTATTTAGGGAAACAGTTGTAAATACAAAAAAAAGTCCAGAATGCATATAAATTGCCAATTTTTCATACATAGGCACAGTCTTTCTTTTTCACAGCATTACCTGAATGCAGTGAACTTTTCTACTGACTGCATGAGGAATTTAACACAGTAAGATGCATTAGATTTTTGTTCTGCCAAATACTTCAAGTTCAAGTTGAAGTTCTTGTGTAACATGATCTATTCAGTGTCTTTTGTCTCTGAATAAATCATGTCACATGTGTCATTTTCCATATCATTGTTGAAGCTATCATGTTTTATGATAGATGCCACTGAGGACTAAAAATTATATAAAGAAAGTTTCACATTATAAGAAGTGAGTTTTCTGTATTTTTCAATTCAGTAATTTAAAAATATAAATTTCAGTCTTCTAGCTGAATAATTTAATCTATTCACAAATCAGATGAAGCACATGGAAAGCCGCAGTACAAGCATCTTTCTACTATCCTAAATAAACGGCTCGACTATTACTTTGAGAAATTACAGCTAGGAAAGAAAATGAACACCCCTTCTTGGCCCACTTAATCTTCTGTCTTCTACCCTGTGATTAAAAAAGGTAGCAAATTGTAATGGTATTTGAGATGTGTATACTTATCAAGCCAGTGTAGGACCTGAGGCTACCAATTCCTTTGACATATAGCTTCAGAAGGCAATAACTCTCAATCACTGCTAGACTGGGCTGGATACGGGCCTGTGATTTAGAGATAGAAACTTTCATCTCCCATTATCCAAGATACAATATATTCTCTTGAAAGAGACAAGAGATGGAACTATATGCTGATGTCATGCATATCAACCTCACCACATTTCTATATATAGAAAGACAAGATTAATATCAAATTAACAGGAATGCCTTCAATAATATTTATATACCATAGCTCACGATTATCAATGCCCAATACATTGACATACAGGTACTAAGTACCTGCTGAGATGCCTTCTTTTATGCTAGCATGTAAAAATGCCCCTGTACTCTCCCACACAGGGCTAGCCTGAAGGAAAGTGACACCTTGGACAAACTTTCTTTGCTGCCCTTTAAGTACTGCTCCCTGATCAGGGGGCGGCTGCTTAGCAGGCAGAGAAACAGTAGGTAGAGTGGCAGTTACGCTGCAGGATTCATGCTGCCAGAAGAGCAGACAGGTGATGCATGTGAGTATCTGGTTCCCACCGCTCAGGCTCTATTCTCCCGTTCCCCAAGGTGGGCACAGTCCTTTTGCAGGCTCTTGACCACCATCATCCTGACCACGGCACCCTGGACAGGTACCCACAGTGCCATCCATGATGACCTTCCTCTTCCACAAAAGAAGCTGTACTAGAATAAAGCATAGAACAAAAGCCAGAGAAGAGTGAAAAGACATTAGTATTCTATTGGCAGAAAAAAAAAGCAAGAAAATGCAAATGAATCCCTGCCACTCAGCCATAATTATCTTATATGACTAGTAATTTTGGATGTCCAACCTGAGTCACCTTATAGAGGCTTGATCTTCATGTTTCATTTGTCTCTAACACCTCATTTCCATTCTTCCTTTCATCTCTTAGCTTATGGAAAGTGATTTTTACAATTGACATCTAGAGTTTCTCTCCTCCTCTGCCATCCTAGTCCTGTCTAATATGGTATGTACTCAGCTGAAAATGTTTCACCAAAATTTTTAAAGACCTCTTCCTAGCCAAACTTCAGAGCCAGTTCTCCATCCTCATCCTCCTTGACCTGATAGTTGATTTTAGCATAACGGTCCATGTTCCCCTTTTTGAAGTATTTCCTTCTTTGGGTTCTATAACTGTTCTATCCTGGTTCTCATACTATCTCTCTACTTGTTCCTTTAGCAAGTTCTTCAGAGGATCATAGATTCATAGATTACAGGGCCAGAAGGGACCATGTTGATTATCCAGAGTTTTTCTTTATAATATCTCAAAGGCTAAGTCTACACAGCTTGCCTTTTCCTCAAAAACCTATAAAAATGAAGAGGGGATTAGCATATTGCCGCACTTCATTTGCACAATTAATTAGTTGCCATTTTTGTGCAAGAGGTTTTTGCACAAAAAAACCCTCTTGCACAAGAGCCGTTCTTCCTCATTTTTTCAGGAATAATGACTCTTGCACTCTAGGGGTTTTTTGGGCAAAAAGGCTCTGTGTAGTTGGCACCTTTTTGTGCAAAAATCTCATGTGCCAAAAAGGCTTCTAATTAATTATGCAAATGAAGATAATCTTGCATGATCTAAAAATAAAAAAGGAGTCCTATAAAAAATAGAAAGTAGGACAAATTACAAAGGATGAATATAGGAAAACAACACAGGAATGCAGGGGCAAGATTAGAAAGGCAAAAGCACAAAATGAGCTCAAACTAGCTACGGGAATAAAGGGAAACAAGAAGACTTTTTATAATACATTAGAAGCAAGAGAAAGACCAAGGACGGGGTAGGCTGAGGAGGGAGAAACAGTACCAGGAATCTTGAAAATGGCAGAGATGCTCAATGACTTCTTTGTTTCGGTCTTCACCAAGAAATCTGAAGGACTGCCTAACATAGTGAATGCTAGTGGGAAAGGGGTAGGTTTAGAAGATAAAATAAAAAAAGAACAAGTTAAAAATCACCTAGAAAAGTTGGATGCCTGAAAGTCACGAGGGCCTGCTGAAATGCATCCTAGAATACTCAAGGAGGTAATAGAAGAGGTATCTGAGCCTCTAGCTATCATCTTTGGAAAATCATGGGAGACAGGAGAGATTCCAGAAGACTGGAAAAGAGCAAATATAGTGTCTATTTATAAAAATGGAAATAAGAACAGCCCAGGAAACTACAGACCAGTTAGTTTAACTTCTGTGCCAGGGAAGATAATGTAGCAAGTAATTACGGAAATCATCTGTAAACACTTGGAAGGTGGCAAGGTGATAGAGAACAGCCAGCATGGATTTGTAAAGAACAAATCATGTCAAACCAATCTGATAGCTTTCTTTGATAGGATAACGAGTCTTGTGGATAAGGGAGAAGCGGTGGATGTGGTATACCTAGACTTTAGTAAGGCCTTTGTTACGGTCCCACATGATATTCTTATCAATAAACTAGACAAATACAACTTAGACGGGGCTACTATAAGGTGGGTGCATAACTGGGTGGATAACCGTACTCAGAGAGTAGTTATGAATGGTTCACAATCCTGCTGGAAAGGTATAACAAGAGGGGTTACGCAAGGGTCTGTTTTGGGACCAGCTCTGTTAAATATCTTCGTCAATGATTTAGATATTGACATAGAAAGTATGCTCATTTAGTTTGCAGATAATACCAAGCTGGGAAGGGTTGCAACTAATCTGAAGGATAGGGTCATAATTCAAAATGATCTGGACAAATTGGAGAAATGGTCTGAGGTAAACAGGATGAAGTTTAATAAAGACAAATGTAAAGTGCTCCACTTAGGAAGAAACAATCAGTTTCACACATACAGAAGGGGAAGCGACTGTCTAGGAAGGAGTACAGCAGAAAGGGATCTAGGGATTATAGTTGACCACAGGCTGAATATGAGTCAGCAGTGTGCTGCTGTTGCAAACAAAGCAAACATGATACTGGGATGCATTAACAGGTGTGTTGTGAGCAAGACAAGAGAAGTCATTCTTTCACTCTATTCTGCACTAGTTAGGCCTCAGTTGGGGTATTGTGTCCAGTTCTGCACACCACATTTCAAGAAGGATGTGGAGAAATTGGAGAGGGTCCAGAGAAGAGCAACAAGAATGGTTAAAGGTCTAGAGAACATGACCTATGAGGGAAGGCTGAAAGAATTGGGTTTGTTTAGTTTAGAAAAGAGAAGATTGAGGGGGGACACGATAGCAGTTTTCAGGTATCTAAAAGGGTGTAATAAGGAGGAAGAAGAAAACTTGTTCATCTTGGCCTCTGAGGATAGAACAAGAAGCAATGGGCTTAAACTGCAGCAAGGGAGATTTAGGTTGAACATTAGGAAAAAGTTCCTAACTGTCAGGGTAGTCAAACACTGGAATAAATTGCCCATGGAGGTTGTGGAATCTCCATCTGTGGAGATATTTAAGAGTAGGTTAGATAAATGTCTATCAGAGATGGTCTAGACAGTACTTGGTGCTGCCATGAGCAGGGGCTGGACTCGATGACCTCTCGAGGTCCCTAGCATTCTAGGGACCAGTCCTAGCATTCTATCATTCTATGGTTCTATGAAGTGCGGCAACATGCTAAGCCACACTTCATTTGCACAGGCTTTTGCGGAAGAGGGAAGCTATGTAGACATAGCCTGAGGGTGCATCTACACAACAGGGCTTAACTCAAAATAAGTTATGCAAACTGAGATGTGTCAATTATGTACCTTATTTTGAAATAGTTTATATCAAAATTGGAAGCATCTACACAGCACTTATTTCAAAATAGAGCACTCTTCCTCCGACTTCCCTTACTTCTCGTACAATGAGGGTTACAGTAGTTGGCATAAGAAGGCCTCCAGCCTGATAATATTTCAATATTATTTCAAAATGTAGACGCAGACTAAGTTATTTCAAAATAACACTAGCTGCTGTGTAAACATACTTTCAGATGCAGCCTTTCCTTTGCAGCCACAGAGTTTAAACTATTGTCTAGGTTCTCATTGTCTGTATTTTTATTGCGGCAGCATCCTTTTCTCTAGACTTCAGAAATTCAGACTTGCCCTGCAGTATCTGTTTAGAATGAGGCAACACTAATAATTTTCCTAGCCAGTTGCTTTATCACGTTTGCTCTTTCTTTACGTTCCTTTGCAGATTCTCTCTTCTATGTTTCATTCAGGGTACACTGTAACTAATCTGCTATTCTAGGCAGCATGTCAGTGTGCCATCCCCTTCATCACAGGGTTAGGACAGAACAGTTAGCTAGGCCACACATTCATCATGATGCCATATGTCCAGGACAAATGACTGGTATTGCAATCTGGTGCATAGGTTTTCATTGCCACGCAAATTTGACTCAGCTGCTCCTCTATCAAATCTGCTGTCTTAAGCAGCTGCCCAGCAATCTGTTGACTTATTAGAGTTGGTGTTTCATGACTGCACTTCAATACTAAATTTGGCTGTGGAGAGAATGTGGATGTTTGTTCTTCAGTCTTCCCAGCTGATCCTGAGAATCCTCCTGAGGCAGAGCTGCTGGAACCACTACAGCCATTTGAGATGTTACCTGCAGGTTAGCCTGGTCTCACACCTATAGAGAAAGGTAGGGGTGACAACTCCTTTCTGAAACAAGATCTTGGTACCTGTTTGCAGATTCCTAACATTTGAGCAGTCTTCCAAAGGATGCGCTGAAATGGCATGAATGCAATGCTGTCTGCTTGGAAAGCTGGCTGCCAAGCTATGGAAAATGGTCCATATTTTGCAGGGCTTCTTCACCAATGGTGATATGAGAAGTGTGAAGAGTCATTTTTGCCATGAAGGCTGGTAGAACACCCTGTTTTTCCCAATGTTGAGAGACCGATAGGTATCTGCGAAAAGATTGAGGGAGCTGAGTCTCAGTGTGTTAAGAATACCTCAGCCATCTGCTTTTAGAAACCAGTTATGCCAGTTTTCATAATCATAGATTTTGTTTGGAGATGTCAGATTGAGGAGTTGGCTAACATACCCTAGAATACGTATGTAAGCACTGCTGCACAGAGGAAGTAACAGATTGGAACGGATCAGTGCTCTATCTAGTCTGGTATCATGTTTCTTACAGTATCTAGTGCCAGACTTCCTCAGAAAGTAAGTTTCCATTTTCTTACCAGTTGTAGGAGAGGGAAAAATAACTTAATTTGCACAGGTCAGGTTAAAAATAGAGAATTAAAATGAAGAAAAACTGGCAAGGTTTCCAGTATGGATGTGTTACAGTACGTCTATACTACAGAGGAAGATTGAAGATGCTGCTGTCGATCTTCCAGGGTTTGGATTAGTGGGTCTAGTTAAGATAGCTAATTTGAACTAAGAGGGGCTCTCTGATCCATGCTGGTAAACCTGCTTTCATGAGGACTAAGGGAAGTCAAAAGGAGGGTGTGCTCCCTTCGACTTCCTGCAGTGTGGACAGCGCCAAAAGCGGAGTTATGCTACTTTGACTTCAGCTACACAAGTAACATAGCTGAGGTTGTGTATCTTAATTTGACTTCATCCCATAATGTAGACATACCCTTAGAGATATGCCTTTTGTACCAAAAGTGTCAAGACTTATGAGAAAAAAATGGCATCGAGGCTTGTCTAGATTAGATAAAGTCAGAAGGGGAGTAGAGACAAAAGGTCCAATTCTCCACTGTCTTATACCTTGCACTCATTTAGCTGGAACTGAAATACAATACACAAAATTTTAATTTTCTCTTTTTTCCTTTAACAAAGGAGACTGTAACTGAATTGTTGTCATCTGCAGGCCAAGAGAGAGTTTTTCATAATTTTAGACATCTCAATCACAGTGGTTTCTATAGAAAGCTCAACAAACCCTTAACGTTAGCAATATTCCTGTTGTTAACAGGTTCTATGTGGCAAATGTAATAATGGAAAAGTGAACAAACAGCAAAAAATGGATAGGTATTGTGAAATCATAAATCATACAGGCATGATTTTCTTGAAAAGTCTGTTGCATTAATTGTCAGCAACTGCTCTGTTAATATAAATTTCATAGGATTCCCGCATTAATGTTCAATTGGAAATCCATCTGTTCCAAGTGATGTATGTTATAGCTAGAATCTGACATTAAAATGTAATTTGTTTCCAGCTCAAAATCAAATAAGGTGATATATGACTAGAAAGCTCCACTAATCAATACACTCTTATTCATGAAACGAAGGTTCTTCATATATAAAATCTGTC
Source organism: Pelodiscus sinensis (assembly GCF_052426305.1). NCBI lineage: Eukaryota > Metazoa > Chordata > Testudines > Trionychidae > Pelodiscus > Pelodiscus sinensis. Next base: position 267,568,672 of record NC_143052.1, read on the forward strand.
ACTATAACAAGACTAATATATGTTCAATAGCAGATCAAATATTACAGAGCAAGAAATCACTTGTTTGAATCAAATATTAATATATACATCAGGAAAGTACTAAGCAATATTTTGTTATTTAGGAAACAATAATAATTTTTCAGTTATTTCATTAATTGCAGAGAGATACAATCAAATAGTTAATGTTGTATATAAGACAAATTTCATATCCAATCTGAACCTTCCCAGAGTTTAAGTTTGTTTGGATCAAGAATTTTGGTACAGATCCATACCTAAATAAAATTACCATATGTTTGATTGTGTGACAGAGCACAGCCTCCTGGGTATTTCGTATGAACAAGATTTAGCATGATGGTAAGCCAAATTACTTCAGCTGCTAGATATACAGATATATTGTATATTCTTGTTCAGCTACTATTTTGTGTAAGTCCTGAAGCATTTTAAGTGAACGATGTAATCTTTTCCCTCATGTTTAGCGATTTCATTTCATTGCCTATACTCAAAGAATCAATGAAAACTATAACTTAACACATAACTTCAGGGAACTAAAACTCAAGATGGCTATTTAAAATGTGAGAGTTGTATTATATTGTTATATACTGGAGCTTGTTCTGAGTGGTGGCCAAGTTTTAAGGAAAATCGGTGTTTAGACAAACTTCTATTCTATTCTTGTTTTGTTTAAAATGCTCCAAAGTCTATTTAAGCTGCTTTGGAACATTTTCTGCAAAAAGGTAGAAGATTTTTTGATTTACCACAGCTCCACGCTGCAGTTATCCTTTTGATCTAATATGACAGTTTTGTTATTATCGGTAACTATAGCCTTCAGACCCACAGCACTCTTTGACTTAGTAGTTACAAATGGTTTAGATTCTATTTCCTGTCTGTTTTCTTTCTCACTATCACTTACAATGAGCAGTATGTGGGAGTAATGCAAGTTATGAAATAAAACTATTAAGGGTTTGTGTGTAATTCTTCATTTGTACATTTTTTAAATGCAGAAGATGTAGCTTCCTGTTAACCTGCAATTATTGCAACAGGACAAAAGGTGAAGACCAAGATACCATATTCATATTCCTCATTTGTGGGGACCTCGGGAAGAAAAAATAGATTGTATGTTTAAGACATTTTTTTCCAGGCACATAGTTTAGAATTCCAAACAAATTTTATGGACCAATTTATAAATTCTATTACTTTTAAATATCATATTTTGACTATAATTGTTGTCGAAAGTATTAATTAAGCTAACTCATGTTAATTTCAATGTTCTACTGTGTTAGCAAGACTGTCAACACTTAAAAATACACAGCTAATTATAGTAGTAGGACTGGAATCCCAAAGAAACTATACTTTTCTGTACAGAAAACTATTTCTATTTCTGTCCCCCCATACCCCAAATCTGTTGAGTAAGTCAAATTCTACAAAAATACTGCAATAAGACTTTTAGCTCACTTTCCCTGGCATTTCTTAGAACTCCTTGCGTTTTCTTGTTGAATGAGTTTCATTTTGCTTTTCTTTTGATTGTCCTTTTGTTACCTCATAAAATGTCATCCCATTTGAGAGAAAAATGTTCTAATCTGTGTCCTTTTTTCTCTCTGCATTGATCCAGAAGCAAGCTTCTCCTCCTACCCTTCTCCCCTCTATAAATTTGATAACATTAGACATATTTGACTTCTTCTGTAGTTGTGTTGTGCCTGATTTTCTATTGATATTATTCCTTCAAACTTGAATTTTAGCTTATGGTATGGGTAGCAGAAACTTTACAAAATTTCACATAGCAAAAAAAAAAAAAATTACACGTACATATTTATGGGTTAGAGCAGCATAGCTGAGTGTGTACTTGGAGATTGCTTATTTTGGAGGCAGAAAAGAATAAACAACATAATGGGAAAATATAACTGTGTGAGTTGTACCTGAAGAATGAATGAAAACAGATGGAAGGTATAGAAAAGAGAGATGAGCAAAACTGGGAGGCAAGCAGGAGTAACTGGACCCCTGATGGAGAAGGCTGATTAAGGGGTGTCTGGATGGATATCTGGCAGTGAGGGAATCAGAAAAGGAGAAGAAGGGAAACTAAGTAAAACAGATAAGGGTGAGATAGAGTGTGTTGATTAGAAAAGGGAAGTAGGAAAAGAGGAGACAGGGGACAGGATGATGAGAGTGAGAAAGAGAGGGAGAGAGAGAGGAAAGGGGAATTTTAGGTATAAGATATTTAAAACAAAGATTCCTTTGGTGCATTATTGTGACCCCAACTCTATTTCCTGCCCCTCTTCTTCCCAGGGCTTTCCTCTGTAAATTACTGTTTCTAATGTGATTAAAAGAAAATACCAAGAACACTTTAAATAGGTTGTCACCAGTGCTGAAATAACCCCGACAGAGTCCGAAAGGACATCTGGCAATGTTAAAGATTCTGAACCCAAACAGCTTGAAAACAGGTCTATAGAACTTTCCAGTCATCAGTAAATTATATTTTTGGGTGACAACTCATTTGTGCAATTGAGATAAAAAGGCTCAGCACTACTATGTAGTCCCTAAGGATTGCTGTAATAAAGACAACATACAGAAATGCTGGTGAGTGAAACTCTTTACTATGTGATTGCAATTGCACAACATGGGGCAAGGTTACACTTATGACTCAATGCAGGGGGCAGTATTCACTGCCTTTACTGCATACTCTGTTAGACTACATCTACACTGCAACACTATTTTGTGATACCAGAGTATCCCAAAATAGCTATCCTGTCTCTTCATAGCAAGCCCTTTATTTTGGGCTTGCTATTCCAACGTCCACGTAAACCTCTTTCCATGAGGAGTAAGGAAGTTTCAGAATAGTAGTTTATTTCGAAGTCTGGCACTGTGTAGATGGCGCCAAATTACAAAATAAGATATTTCAAAATAAAATCAAAATAAGATATTCAATTTGTGTATTTTATTTCGAGCTATGGTGCAATGTAGATGCACCCTTAATTAGCCAAGTACAAAAAGTGCTTTCATGACATGCAACTACTCCTGAGAAAGTAGCTGCTGGCAGCAGAATGGATGTGTTACCTGAAAAATTTCTATATTAAATGTAGAATTCCTGAGTGATCTGAAAGTTTCAAGAATTAAGTAAGAATGTTAGAGAATTCCTGTTTTGAGACTACTGATTTTAAAATGTTAACTGTTTGAAAATGCTGCCTTATCCTAAAATTGGGAGGCTAGACACATTTTAGTAATATCCTATTGCATTTGCTGTTATATTTGTGTACATGTGTTTCAATCTGATTCATAGGGAGACTTATACTGCCAAACTCCCAAATTACATGTTGTATATACAGGAATCAATTCCCACAGCAAACAGGAAGTTGTCACTTGCTTACTAATTATACTGATTAACAGAATACAGCTGTGTACAACAGTCTACAAAGAAGAATGCCATATGTAACTCAAACTCGTAGAAAGAATTTTGAAAGAAAGAATATAATTACCAACATGGAAGTTAGCCATCCCACACTGACAAGTAGTTTTACTGCTATAAGAAGTGCCATGGGATCTTGAATATCAGGGATGTCAACACCCTCTCCATTGGGAAAAATAAACAACAACAGAGGAAAAAACTCTGTAGGATGAATCACAGTGAAGATTGCAGTTGATATATACATGTTAATATTTCAGTCTATGGAAACCAGTTTTATACATTTCTCCTAGCACCTGACATTGTTATGGAAGTTTCTTGTGTTTCTCAAAAAATACAGAGCTAAGGTGCCACATAAATCAGTGGGACTTGCTACTGAATTGAAGTCCAGTGTACCGCTGTATACACAAGGCACAGATTATGAGCATTTCAAACACTAATGAATATGCTTATTAAAGTAAGCAGACATCAGCCAAATCATGTAGCATGATTGGCAGGCAATGTGTCTCAAAACACAACTTATCATAGTATTCAACTAGATCAAAGCAAGCAGCTGTTTTCATATGATATGCTGTTAAAGTGATAGCGTGTGTAGCTGAATTAATAGATTATGTAGAATCTTCAGCATTAAAATAAGCAACAAAAGTGTTGATTTGGATGATACAGTTCAATCAGTAAGTATATACAAATAAATAAACACATTACGCAACTACATCTAGAAAATATCCAGCTACAGAACTAACAAAGCATGAAATACCACCGCCAAATAATAACAAATCTAAGGGTATGTCTACACTACCCCGCTAGTTCGAACTAGCGGGGTAGTGTAGGCATACCGCACTTGCAAATGAAGCCCAGGATTTGAATTTCGTGGAATGAGGAGTAATGGTAGTTCGAACTAGGAAGCCTAGTTCGAACTACCTAGTTCGTGCCCCGTGTAGCCGCGCGGCACAGGGTTCGAACGAGCAGGGTTTTAAAAATGGTGGAGCCCCGCTTATGCAAATGAAGCCCAGGAAATTCAAATCCCGGGCTTCATTTGCAAGTGCGGTATGCCTACATTACCCTCCTAGTTTGAACTAAGAGGGTAGTGTAGACATACCCTAAATTATTAACATTTTCAACACTTTTAGAAAAATGTTTTACATGCTAATAAAAGCACATTATGAAATGTCTCCCTACTTTGGATTCTTTCCTATTAATGCAAATCTGCTCCCATTTATAAATGCACAAAATTAAAATGTATGTAATTGATCAGCCAGTCCTTATTCAACTAATATTCCAAGGGTGCATCTACACATCAGGGCTTATCTCAAAATAAGCTATAAAAATTGAGCTAGGTCAACTGCATAGCTTATTTCGAAATAGGGAGCATCTACATAGCACTTATTTTGGAACAGAACACTCTTCCTCCAACTTCTCTTACTCCTTATACAATGAGGGTTACAGGAGTTGGAGTAAGAAGTCCTCCTGCTTGACAGTATTTTGACATTATTTCAAAATAACTTCCTTCTGTATATACACAAACTAAGTTATTTCGAAATAACGCTAGTTATTTTGAAATAATGTTGCTGTGTAGACATACTCCAATAGACTTTAATAGAATTATCCTACTAAGGTCTATAGGATAATCCCAAACATTTTTAATTATTATGTTAGGTCATCGAGAGAAAATTAAATTATAACTGTGTCATCCAAGTGGCGTTTTTAAGTCCCCCTTCTTCAACTTTTAATGGAGATACTCCAGATTGCTCCATGCAAAACCTTTTTGATCAGTAGTATTAAAAATCATACCTCTCACCCTGAGCAAGACCACAAAAGGACAAACATTATTCATACAGGACATGTGACATGATGTGGGATTCCTTCCTGTCACACAAATAACTCTACAAATCTCAGTTTCATGATTTTTTTATTTATAGCATAAATAACTGAATAATTAAAGGGAAGATAAATAAATTAGTGGGAAACATAGACACCTTTTGGAGTAAAATGCATGATGTAGTTTGAAATGTGGGACATTTGAGAGATATGCTAGGAATTCATAATCAGAGTGTGCCATGCTTGAAACTGCCTTTAATATACATTATTGAGGGATTGCGTAACAAGGCAGGGCTTCTTCCCAACTTGCAAAGACACACTGCCATGTCCATAGTCTCTATTGAAATCTCCTGTCCCAGACTTAAACAAAATAATCCAAAATTGATTTTCATCTCACCCTGAGATATAATGGACATTTTTTTCTCCTTTTGCCTCTAGGGTTTATATTGCTTCCCTTCTCAGGAGGGACATTGGCAGCCCTGCTGTTCCGGCTCCTAGTTTCTCCAAGAGCACTGCCACACAAAGGTTTTGTGTCTGAAGACCCCATGTCAGGACAGTTCTCTGTCTTTCACTGCTTTGCCTCATATTCCAGAGGATTCTGGTAATCCTGCTACTTCCTGCAGTTTTCAAGACCGATTTTCCAGGTCTTTGTTACTGGGTGTCCTGTAGAAGCTCAGGTGTACTCTCTGATGCTCCCCTGGAGTACCTATGGTTGTGATGCACCTCACTACTCAACATGAAGCACTCTTGCCTGTGCCTGATGTAGTTCAGAACCCTGATACTAGAAGTCTCTGGCAACACAAGCATTGACTTTGAAATCTCTGCAGACCTCACTTTCTCTGTTGAGGATTGAGTTAGGCACATGCCAGCTTCTGAGCCCTCCTTCCAAGGTGTAGCCCATGACCACTGGTCACTCAAAGAAGTGACTAGATTTGCTGTTCACAAGGGGATAGTGTACACATTATTAGCTTGTTTGATTCAAATGAGGATTAACTCCTATATAACATCTCAGCACTGAGATATATTAATAATGAAATCAGTCATAAGGATATTGTAAGATTATGAGTTAGGATACAGTCAGTAAAGCTAATTGGAAACAAAATTGTTATAAATTAAATAAAATCATGAAACAGAAACCTGGTCTACACTTTATCAATAGTTACCTTTCCTATATAATAAAGTAGATATTTCCCCCCCCCAGGTTCAGTCTTGTGCAGAACTAGCTAGTTTCAGACCAACCAAAATCCAAGATTTCATGAAACACTTCCACCAGCAAGAATTTACTACAGTAAATGGTAACAAGATGCATCCGACCATTCCATTTACAGTATATTCTTCCAAGTTAATTTTTTGCCCCCAGAAAGAAAACCGTGTGCAGTTTACTAATCAGTCTCTCTCCAGCCCCCATATTCATACTTTCCATACTTACCTCAGCCCCCATATGTAGTTCATATGTAAATCAGGCTCCCACTGTGTTTTCTTATAATGCTTAATTTACATGTGAACAAAGAATTTAAAATATATTTTTAATGCATAAACAGAACTCGTTACATAGGGTACGTCTAGACTACAGGCTTTTGTCGACAGAGGCTTTCTCGACAGATCCTGTCGCCAAAGCTTCTGTCAACAAAGAGCATCTAGACCACATCAAGTGCTCTCTACAAAGCAAGCCGCTTTGTCGACGTCAGAGTGTAGACGCAAAGGACAGTGTAGATGTAATAATGTTGACAGAACTTTGTCTACAAAAGACATTATTCCTCATAGAATGAGGTTTACCACCATCGACAAAACTGCCGAGTTCTGTCGATGTTATATCGGTGGTAGTGTAGACGCAGGTATAGTTTCTTCAACAATAGTCCACTTTTGTCGACAAAACCCTGTAGTCTAGATACATCCATAATGTGAGTACATATATTTCACAATGCTATTAGTGACATGGTCATCCTGGCTTTCATTTAAAATCTTCCATGACATTTTTCATAAATACTATGAAAATACGAGTTAAAAGTGGATTGACTTTTTCAGGCCTCTTAGGTATGGCCGTTATGGAACAGTGAACCTTTTACCAGATGGTATCTATGGGTTCTTTGTCACCCTGTTTTAATGCCTAATCTGGGTCAGATAGAGTGACACACTTGCCCTGGACCTGCTCCCTCTTAAACGGCTGGTGTAACCATGTGAAAAAATAGTAGTGATCTCTATATTTAAGGCTGAATTCCAACTTTCTTTTTTACCTACCTCCATGTTTCACAGTTGCTTATTACATTCTTAAAAAAAAATTAGGCTGAAGTTTTCCATGACTGGCCTTTTCAGCAGAAATATTTTGGAAAGTTCAGCAAAATCTGTTTAGATATTTTTGGGTTACATGCATACAAAAGGACATACACTTCTCCTGTATGTTCCAATTAGAATGTTTGCACAAACCTAACTCCACAAAGTCTGAAAGGATTGCTTCTCAATCTTGACTTCTTTTTGTAGCTCCCACTGAGACCCATAGTCCAAACCAAGTTCGAAGAAATAGGATCAACAAGCATTTGTTTACTCACTACGCATACATGGCGATATTCGCTTTGTTCAAATTCATATCTTAAGACATTTCTTCATGTGTGGCACTACAGCAATGCAGCTGTCCTGATATAGCTGCCCTGTTTAAGTTCCATATGGCTACGCCTACACTGGCATGATTTTCCAGAAATGCTTTTAACGGAAAAGTTTTCCGTTAAAAGCATTTTCGGAAAAGCGCATCTAGATTGGCAGGACGCTTTTCCGCAAAAGCACTTTTTGCAGAAAAGCGTCCATGGCCAATCTAGATGTGCTTTTCCGCAAAAAAGCCCCGATCGCCATTTTCGCAATCGGGGCTTTTTTGCAGAAAACAAATCTCTGCTGTCTACACTGGCCCCTTTGGGCAAAAATTTTTTGGAAAAAGACTTTTGCCCGAATGGGAGCAGCATAGAATTTCCACAAAAGCACTGACAATCTTACATGAGATCGTCAGTGCTTTTGCGGAAATTCAAGCGGCCAGTGTAGACAGCTGGCAAGTTTTTCTGCAAAAGCAGATGATTTTGCGGAAAAACTTGCCAGTCTAGACATAGCCCCTTTGTTTTAAGGACAGACCTAAAGCAGACTCCCTGAGGAGACTTTTCTTTTGCTAGTCCAGTGAAAACTGGATTCATTTGCCAGTCCAGCTGGTGGCTAAAGAGTTGAAATCACTGAGAGCTGAAATCACTGGTTTGGCTAGACACAGCCCAAATGAAAACACTTCTCCTCCAACAGGAGAGCTTCTCCCTTTGGCATAGTTAAACCATCTCCCCTAGGCTTCCTATTCCGAACTACCGTTACTCCTCGTGGAATGAGGAATAGGAAGCCTAATCCAAACTACCTAGTCCGTGCCGCGTGTAGCCGCGGGCACGGAGTCCGCACTAGTGGACATTTAAAAATGGCAGCGCCCGGCAATATGCAAATGAAGCCCGGGAAATTCAAATCCCGGGCTTCATTTGCAACTCCGGTTGCCTACATTACCACCCTAGTTCGAACAAGGGTGGTAGTGTAGACATACCCATAAATAGAAAAGGACATAAACACTGTCAAATCAAGTGTAAAAATGTAATAAGAAGAGCAAAAAAAGATTTTGAGGAACATCTAGCCAAAAACTCAAAAAGAAATAACAAAATGTTTTTTAAGTACATTAGGAGCAGGAAGCCTGCTAAAAAACCTGTGGGTCCCCTAGATGATCGAGCTATAAAAGGAGCAATCAAGGACGATAAAGCCATTGCGGAGAAACTAAATGATTTCTTTGCTTCAGTCTTCACGGCTGAGGACGTTGGGGAGATTCCTGAATCTGCACCGTCCTTTGTGAGTGATGAATCTGAGGAACTGTCCCGGATTGAAGTGTCATTAGAGGAGGTTTTGGAACAAATAGAGAAACTTAATGTCAACAAATCTCCGGGACCGGATGGCATTCATCCAAGGGTTGTAAAAGAACTTAAATGGGAAATTGCTGAGCTTAAATGGGAAATCTGTGGTTTGTAACCTATCCTTTAAATCGGCTTCCGTACCTAATGGCTGGAAGGTAGCCAACGTGACACCAATATTTAAAAAGGGCTGTAGAGGCGATCCTGGCAATTACAGACCGGTAAGTCTAACTTCAGTACCGGGCAAATTAGTCGAAACAATAGTAAAGAATAAAATTGTGACGCATTTAGAAGAGCATAATTTGTTAGACTAAAGTCAACATGGTTTCTGTAAAGGGAAATCCTGTCTTACTAATCTGTTAGAGTTCTTTGAAGGGGTTAACAAACATGCGGACAAGGGGGATCCAGTAGATATAGTATACTTAGATTTTCAGAAAGCCTTTGACAAGGTCCCTCACCAAAGTCTCTTGTGTAAATTACATGGTCATGGGATAAGAGGGAAGGTCCTTTCTTGGATTGAGAACTGGTTAAAAGACAGGAAAGAAAGGGTAGGAATAAATGATAAATTTTCAGATTGGAGAGGGGTAACCAATCCTTTTCAACTTATTCATAAATGATCTGGAGAAAGAGGTAAGCAGTGAGGTAGTAAAGTTACAGATACCAAACTGTTTAGGATAGTCAAGACAGAAACAGATTGTGAGGGACTCCAAAAAGATCTCACCAAACTGAGTGATTGGGCAACAAAATGGCAAATGAAATTTAATGTGGATAAGTGTAAAGTAATGCACATCGGGAGAAATAACCCCAACTATACGTACAGTATGATGGGGGCTAATTTGGCTACGACAAATCAGGAAAGAGATCTTGGAGTTATCGTGGACAGTTCTCTGAAAACTTCCACGCAGTGTGCAGTGGCGGTCAAAAAGGCAAATAGGATGCTAGGAATTATTAGGAAAGGGATAGAAAATAAAACCCAGTATATCTTACTGCCCCTGTATAAAACTATGGTATGCCCACATCTTGAATACTGTGTACAGATGTGGTCTCCTCACCTCAAAAAAGATATTTTGGCCTTGGAAAGGGTTCAGAAAAGGGCAACTAAAATGATTACGGGTTTGGAAAGGGTCCCATATGAGGAGAGGTTAAAGCGACTGGGACTTTTCAGTTTAGAAAAGAGGAGACTGAGGTGGGATATGATAGAGGTCTATAAAATCATGAGTGGTGTGGAGAGGGCCGATAAAGAAAAGTTATTTATTAGTTCCCTAAATAGAAGAACTAGAGGACACCAAATGAAATTAATGGGGAGCAGGTTTAAAACTAATAAAAGAAAGTTCTTCTTCACACAGCATGTAGTCAACCTGTGGAACTCCTTGCCAGAGGAGGCTGTGAAGGCTATGACTATAATAGAGTTTAAAGAGAAGCTAGATAATTTCATGGAGGTTAATTCCATAAAAGGCTATTAGCCAGGGGATAAAATGGTGTCCTTGGCCTCTGTCTGTTAGAGGCTGGAGAGGGATGGCAGGAGACAAATCGCTTGATCGTTGTCTTCGGTCCACCCTCTCTGGGGCGCCTGGTGCTGGCCACTGTTGGTAGACAGGATACTGGGCTAGATGGACCTTTGGTCTGACCCACTACGGCCGTTCTTATGTTCTTATGTTCTTATGTTCTTATCTTCTGTAAACCTGGCTTTAGAGTGCTGAAACTAAATATATTAAAAATATGCTTTTTTGTATAAAGTAGTATTACCCAGAGAACAATTACTGTGAAACTATTTATTAAAGCTCTTGTTTTCAAAATTGGTCAGAATTAAATTACATATTTCTGTTTATTTTTCCCCCTCCCCTATAAATGGCTTTGTTTGATAAGGCTCATTGAGGATTACAGGAGAGTCATCTCAAATATGATATACTGGCATTAGAAAAGGTTCAGAGAAGGGCAACTAAAATTATTAGGGGTTTGGAACGGGTCCCATATGAAGAGAGATTAAGGAGACTGGGACTTTTCAGCTTGGAAAAGAGGAGACTGAGGGGTATATGATAGAGGTCTATAAAATCATGGGTGGTATAGAGAAAGTGAATAAGGAAAAGTTATTTACTTGTTTCCATAATATAAGAACTAGAGGCCACCAAATGAAACTTATGGGTAGCAGGTTTAAAACAAATAAAAGGAAGTTCTTCTTCACACAGCGCATAGTCAATCTTTGGAACTCCTTGCCTGAAGAGGTTGTGAAGGCTAGGACTATAACAGGGTTTAAAAGAGAACTAGATACATTAATGAAGATTAAGTCCATTAATGGCTATTAGCCAGTATGGGTAAGGAATGGTGTCCCTAGTCTCTGTTTGTCAGAGGGTGGAGATGGATGGCAGGAGAGAGATGGCCTGATCATTACCTGTTCGATTCACTCCCTCTGGGGCACCTGGCATTGGCCACTGTCGGCAGACAGGGTACTGGGCTGGATGGACCATTGGTCTGAGCCAGAATGGGTTCTTATGTTCTTATGTTCTTATTCCTATCAAGTTTAAAAGGATTTTAAAATTCAATGTTTCTAAAAGCTGCATGACATAGTGGAATGGATACATAGTTGAGAGCTCTAAAGAGGCAACTTTTGCTCTTTCCTCACATTTAGAAATATTTTAGATACACATTATTCTGTGAATACATTATTTGGTTAGATTAGGATTTCTTGATCTGTGTGCCACAACTCCCAGGAATGCCAGAAAGAGGCCTTGAGAGGAAGAGGACATCATGGGTAGACAGATATCACCCATAGAAGGGATGAGAGAGAATCAAATAAATAGAATCAGCTCTTTGGGGGCAGTTGATCAGCACTTGAGTGGAGCCAAAAGTTCTGCTCAGCACCGTGTAGGTAACTCCAGATTCAGAAGAAGGGGAAACCAGAGGGAAAAAAGAGTTCAGTTTCCCTTCTTCTGGATGGTCATCAGGAAAGGAAGAAACACCTACTGCCCATCATGCCCAGACCAAGTAAAGAAACAAGAGAATATCCATGAATCATATCATGTTTACACTAAACAGAGGATTGATGCTGTGGAGGTCAATTTTCGGGCATTCAATTTAATAGGTCTAGTAAGGACCCTCTAAATCAAACACTGAGGTTGCCCCCATTGACTCCAATACTCCTCACAGTGGCAAGGAGAAAGGGAAGTCAAAGGAGAGTTTCTCCAGTCAACTTCCGACTGTGGGGTTTGTGATAGGTCATAGAAAACCCCTTGGGAGTGCTTCCCAGAGTTCTAACAATGCCACAAACACTTGCCTCCTTGTTCTCCATCAATGGAGCCATGTAGATGAGACTGATCGGCAGAGGGAAATAAAGCCGTGATTTAAATAATCGCGGCTTCATTTAAATTTAAATGGCTGCCGTGCTCTGCCAACCGGCTGATGATCAGCAAGGAAGCCTTTGTCGACCGGCGCAGGTATGCCTCGTGAAACCAGGTTTACCTGCGCCGGTTGACAAAGGCTTCTTTGTCGACCGCGGTGCCTCCAGACTGCCCAGATCTGCCGACAAACAGCTGATCATCAGCTGGTCGGCAGAGCGCGGCAGCCATTTAAATTTAAATGAAGCCGCGATTATTTAAATCACGGCTTCATTTCCCTCTGCCGATCAGCCTCATCTACATGGCTCCGTCAACGGAGCCATGTAGTTTAGACACACCCTAAGATTGACAGGTTACATGAGGTATTTTATCCAAAGCATCTTTGAGTTATGCATATTTGTGTCCATAAGTCCATTTTATAGAGCATGTGGGGTTCCGTCATAGGGACATTGAAGAAATTTGGCTTAAGGTAAACTGACTCCAGCCATATAGTTTACATAGCTTACTCTGGCAGCCTCAGAACCCAATTTTGAAAAACACCTCTCTAGACTCTCAAACCTGAGTCTATTTCCTTGTCATTGATAGTAGTCATCTGTTTCTCCTTCATAATTTTTAACTATTTGGAAAGGTCATCCAAAATGTTTTCTACCTTCAGCTTTAATAGCTTTCCTGAAATTTGCAATAAGTAGCAATAAATACTATAAAGATAATTATGTCATTGCAGTTTCATGATAATTATGTTCCCAGGCATGACAAGAAGTATTTAGAAAATGGAAACAGATATAAAGAAAACCTTTGTGGTCCCCCTCCCTCTCAGCTTTTTGCTTTGGCAAATAATCAGATGAGTCAGGACAGTCTCTGAATGAGAAACAGTGCACTAAAGATGGGACTCAAATCGTTTGAACAGCTCATATTATTTTGTATGCCATGATCTGGGAGCAAAGAAAGGAGCAAAAAAAGTACAGTTATGACAGTTTAAAATATGGGGGTTTAAGTAGGGATTTTAATCTAACCATGCAGAGGATTTTGTAATAGGGATTTAGATCAGGCCTTTCTGTGAGGGAAAGCACATGGTATCCACTCTTCTCATGCTCTGTCTCATGCTTTAAAGTTCACTTATTTTATTGGAACTTCAGTACTTCAAAGAAGCTCTTACAGAATTGACTGCTGAGATATCATTGAAAGCATCAAAAGAAGGTGACTAGCAAAATCTGCATATTCTTCTTTGAAACATTATCTTCAATAGTCACCTCTACCATTTTGCCCTGTCAGGATGAGATAATCTGTCCTGTTGAACAGCTATGTCCAATATCCCAATCTGAAATGTTAAAACAGTCTAATAAATTAGTGAGTGTTATTTTTTCTGGTTCTTTGGGATTGCATTCTTACAGGTGCATCTACACAGCAGGGCTTAACTTGCAGTAAGATGCAAATTGAGCTACGTCAATTGCATAGATTGTTTCCAAATAGCTTATTTCAAGTGTTAGTGCTGTCTACGCAGCACTTATTTCAAAATAGAGCACTCTTCCTCCGATTTCCCTTACTTCTCATAAAATGAGGGTTACAGGAGTCAGAGTAAGAAGTCCTCCAGCTTGACAGTATTTTGACATTATGTCAAAATAACTGCCAGCTCTGTAGATATGGATAAGGCTAGTTATTTTGAAATAATGTTGCTGGGCAGACATAGCATTAGAGAAGTAGCTTTACTTAATTTCATAAAACTCCCATTCATACTAATGACATCACTAGATTTGTGTAAACTTTTCATTTTTATTCTGTGCTTTGCTAAAATATTCCAGAATACCTTCTTACATCTCGCTCGAGATGAGAAAGTGAAAATTCTTCCTATCCCATTGGATCAAAAGAATGATAAAGAAGATTTCTCCCCATTGGGAAATGCGCTCGCATAAAAGCCTCCGTGCAAACAGGGCATAGTCATATCTGTGCTCATCCCCGCACGCAGGAGCTATCAGTGGAGGGAGTAGAAACGATGGACCTGTGTAGGTCCCTAATTTGAAACAGTGCAAGACACAATATTGGCCACTGCAGCCACAGGGCAAATCAGAATTCTCTAACCTATTCCAGAGAACAGATAGACTCCCCATAGTCCTAAGAAAGAGCTAAAGTGTGCTCCAGTAGCACTTGAGACAGAAGGTAAGAAGTAGGTGAACAAGAGCAGCAGCAGGACATTGTGGAAAGAATTTGGAGAGTTAGTGAAAGAGGCTGTAGTTTAAAGAACAGTCCTATGTTCAGTGTCTTAATTAAGCAGGAACTAACCAGTGAAGGTGATTTGCAATGGATGTGCCTGCCATGTTTTCCATCCTGCTGGAATTCAGAAGGGATTTTCTGATACAAAGTAAAAGCTGATGATACTCTGAAAGAAAAGGTTTATTAGTACAAGTACTGACTCTGTTAAGCACCAGAGAAGCTCCTGAGTACTTTTACACAGAGCTATATCAGGTATCACCAACTCCGACTTGGCTATGAAAGGAATTGGCAACTGAGGAGTTAGGGTATGTCTACACTACAAAGTTAATTCGAACTAACAGACGTTAGTTCGAATTAACTTTGATAGGCGCTACACAGGCAAACTGCTAGTTCGAACTTAATTAGAACTAGCAGAGAGCTTAATTTGAACTAGGTAAGCCTCATTCCACGAGGACTAACGCCTAGTTCGAATTAACTCATTCGAATTAAGGGCTGTGTAGCCACTTAATTCGAACTAGTGGGAGGCTAGCCCTCCCCAGCTTTCCCTGGTGGCCACTCTGGCCAACACCAGGGAAACTCTTCTGCCCCCCTCCTGGCCCCGGAGCCCTTAAAGGGGCACGGGCTGGCTACGGTACCCATGCCAGGTGCAAGCCTGCCAGCACCCAGCCAGCAGACCCTGCACCTGGCACGGCTCGAGCCGGCCACCTGCTGCCACCCAGCCCTCCGCCTCTTCCCGGGACCAGGCTGGCGGCTCCCGGGAGCCTGCCCAGGTCCGCAAGAGGCGGACGCCCGCCTGGTCTAGTGCAGACATCGTGGACCTCATCCACGATCTCTGCACTAGGCACAGGAAAGTGGCCGTCTAGGGCAGGATAGCTGCCAGCCTGGCCACCCAGGAGCAGGTTGGCATGAAAATCAAGGTGGTCCACTGAGACTCCTGACCCTGAGCCCTGAGCTTAGAATGGCCGTACTGGGTCAGACCAAAAGTCCATCTAGCCCAGTAGCCTGTCTGCTGACAGTGGCCAACACTATGTACCCTGGAGGGGATGGACCGAAGACAATGACCAAGCCATTTGTCTCATGCCATCCATCTCCAGCCTTCCACAAACAGAGGCCAGGGACACCATTCCTACCCCCTGGCTAATACCAATCCATGGATCCAACCTCTATGACTTTATCTCACTTCTCTTTAAACTCTGTTCTAGTTCTAGCCTTCACAGCCTCCTGCAGCAAGGAGTTCCACAGGCTGATTATTTGCTTTGTAAAGAAGAACTTTCTGTTGTTAGTTTGAAGCCTGCTACCCATTCATTTCATTTGGTGTCCTTTAGTCCTTCTATTATGGGAACTAATGAAGAACTTTTCTTTATGCACCCTCTCCACACCACTCATGCTTTTATAGACCTCTATCATATCCCCCCTCAGTCTCCTCTTTTCTAAGCTGAAAAGTCCCAGTCTCTTTAGCCTCTCTTCATATTGGACCTGTTCCAAACCCCTCATCATTTTAGTTGCCCTCCCCTCTCCCACCCTCTCTCTTCCCCTCTCCCACCTCCTTTTCCCAGTCTCCCCGAGTTTTGTGAAATAAAGAGAGTTTCTATTTTTGAACACAGGTGTCCTTTATTTTGTACATCAGGAAGGGGGGCTAGAGAGGGGTAAGTGGAAGGAGGTGAGGGAGGAATGGGGTACGAGCCCCCGATGGGGAGGAATGGGCTGGCTGTGCAGGTTCCTCCAGGTGGAAGCTCTCCTGCAGCCCCCCGATTGGCTCCCCCTCCAGATGGCAGCCTGCAGCAAGTGCAGCCGGTCTGATGGCCAAGTGCTGTGATGTGCCGAGTGTGGGCACTCAGGGCACTCCAAGCCAGGACTGCTTTGCAAGCGGTGAACCCCTGAGAACTGTCTGTCCTGGGTGGGGGTCGGGTCCCTTTAAGCACAGCCCTCGGCTAGCCTGAGGCAGCAACTCCACACTCTAAGTCCTAATCTGATGCCCTGCTGGCACTGCTTCCGGCCATCCTTAACCTCAGTTCAGGGTCCACTCAGTGTGGACATGCTAGTTCGAATTATCAAAACAATAATTCGAACTAGTTTTTAAGTCTAGATGTGCTTATTTGAATTAACTAAGGGTATGTCTACACTACCCCGCTAGTTCGAACTACCGGGGTAATGTAGGCATACCGCAATTGCAAATGAAGCCCGGGAAATTCAAATCCCGGGCTTCATTTGCAATTTCGGTATGCCTACATTACCCCGCTAGTTCGAACTAGCAGGGTAGTGTAGACATACCCTTAGTTAGTTCGAATTAGTGCTGTAGTGTAGACATACGCTCAGAGAGTGTGGAATTCATAGAAAAAGACTCATAATTTATTATCACAAGTAGCAAAAGGACTAGGCATATTTCTACTTGTCTGGAAGCAGTGGAGGATGGGCAGGCAGGCTCTGACCACCAGAGAAAAATATTTAACGCGAATATCAATTCTTACAAGGAATTCAGTTTGAAAACCACAGATAATATTTTTTGAAGAAAGATCCCATCAAACAGAATGGAGAACTGTGTAGGACACATTTCAGGCTACTCAGTACTACCCACTAGAAAATCAAACATGTCTGAAAAGAGATGTGCGATCATCCAGGGAAGACAGATGATCCTTGTGGGAGAATTTTTTGTACAAAGAATGTAAAAAATGAACTGCAAAAGAGGTGAACAAAGGGAAAGCCTGATGTCTTCTTGGTGCTGAGATGTGACTCTAAGACTAGGTCTACACTACAAAGAAAAGTTGGAAAAGGAGATGCAAATTGCAAACCGCAAATTGCAAATTGTATCTTTTTCTGCTTTTCTTCTTCAAGAGGCTTTTCTGACATTTGGCCTGTCTACAAGGGGCCAAATGTCAGAAAAAAACCCCTCTTTTGGAACATCCCTTCTTCCTCGTAGTACAAGGTTTACAGGGATGCCAAAAAAACACATCTGCTTTTCCAAATTTTTTTTCAGAAAAGCAGACACATTCTTTGGATGCAACAGAGCTTTTCCGGTATCCCGGAAAAGATAGCCTAGACTGGAGATGCTTCTGGTGTCTGAAAGTAAGGATCAGCTGGTGATCATACATATCCTCTTTAATAACACTGCTTCACAAGCAACCTCACAGATAATGGACTATTTCAGGAATTTGGAAGGGTGCCAGAGGAGAAGAATGATCTTGTCATAAATCCTTTCTGTTCCACAAATGTAAGAAGACAGAAGGGAAAAGGATTCTAAAAATGACCTTAGGCAAAATAAGGGAATGGGTGATATGGGATTTAGTGAAGAATTAAGGGAAGTTAGTACCAACCAATATAGATTTATGGAAACTAAACCTTGTCAATCTAATTTGCCATTTTCGGATGAGATTACAGATTTGGTTGTTATAGATAATAGTGTTGACGTAAGGCAATTATTTATCTTTAAGCACGGAAGTAATTCCATCTCTATTCAGCAAAGCAGTTAAACACTTTACACCTGAATCCCAGGTGTGGCTGGAGACTGTGACCTCATACACCCAAATTAAGTTCTTACTTTGCTGCTATGTAGATCGGGAGCCCTACCAGTATGTGTGTGGGCTATATATTAGACATGATATTATAGGGCTGCATAGTCCTAGGGAGCCCATCAGCTGTAAATGTAAATTCATCCCTTCTAGACTTTATTCTCCCCCAAGGAGAAAGCCATACTGGCTGCTCAGCCTTTTGGCTATTGCTGAAACCCACCATTGTCAGAACCTTTCCTAAAAGCCAGAATACAAACCTGCAGCCACTAGAAATTAGATTTATACCTCAGCCTCCTCATATGGACTGCATCTTTCACTAACCTATGATTGCACAGCAGATCTGTCAGGTGCTCAAACTCAGGTTGAAAATGTTGGCCTTAGCTTCTCATGCTGAAGATATAATACAGCAGGAACATACAAAGGAAACAGTCAGATTTTAGCTTGTGGACTCTGACTATTTTTCTCTTTTCTGGCATCCCAAATGGAGGGAAAAAATAACAGACCAAAAATAGGAAATATCCTAAAAACTGTATGTTTCAGGATGCTACAAGCATCTGAAAACATGGTGCAATGTTTTGCAATCTTAACTAAAGTAGCTGATACTATTGTCCAGTCTGATAAACAATGACTAACTTTCCAGAGGAGGTTATATTGCAGTTCATGAGTTTGCTAATGTACTATGACACTGTCACTCAATGGGTAATTTCAGCAGGGGGGTAAATGCCTAGTGTAACAGAGGAGCTGCAGTTAAGTAGATTCCTCTATCAAAGCTACTCAGATTGCTGCTGGCATATATGAAATATTGCCAGCAGAACTATATTCTTCTATGGAAAATCAGCATTTTTTTCTATTATCTTGTATACTAGTCTACTTTGCATGCTGAGGATTTACTGACTATTCTCATGGTTAATGGTCTAATGATTAAAAACAGAAGATGCTTTTTACAGTCAAATGAATTGGAATAATTGTTTCATTGAATTTTGTGAACATTAATTAATTAAATTTGTCCTCAGTATGTTGGAATACTTCCAATGTCATAAGTGAAGGCACAGAAACAACTATGTGGCTTCATGAGTAAGAACATTTCCTCTTGAAAGAACTGCAGGATGTAAACTGTTCTTTTAGGGTACGTCTACACTACAGCGCTAGTTCGAACTAACTTAGTTCGAATTAGTTAATTCGAACTAAGCTAGTTCGAACTAGCGCATCTAGAACTAAAAACTAGTTCGAACTAGCGTTTTGCTAGTTCGAACTAGCGCGTCCACACTGATTGGACGCAGGGGGGCATTTAAGGGCAGCTGAAACCGGTTCTGGCAGGGCATCAGGTCAGCAGTTGCTTTGTGTGGCTGCTGTCTGAGGCTATCTGAGGCTCGTGCTTAAAGGGACCCCCCTGGACAGCCGGTTCTCAGCTTTCCCTGCTTGCTTGCCAACCTCGCCGAGGGACAGCAAAGCATCGGTCTCTGTGCCCGTCTGTGTCGGTGCTTCCCTTCGGGGGGGACCGCCGCAGGTGGCAACATGGAGCCACGGCTCGCCCTGCACCTTCTGGTGCACGTTCTGGACTTGCTGCTGCAAGCCTGCCACCAATGGCTCGAGGCTGCCTGGCACCACCTGGGGAACGTCAGCCCCCTGCCTCTCCGCCTGGCCGTCCTGGGGGCCGTGGAGGAGCCGCGGCGGCGCCCCGGCACCGGCGTGCCCCGCCGCATCTGGCGTCTGGACACCAGCAGCGACTGGTGGGACCGCATCGTCCTGGAGCACTGGGACGACCGACAGTGGACCCAGAACTTTAGGATGAGGAGGGACACCTTCCTGGAGCTCTGCGAGTGGCTCGCCCCTGCCCTGCAAAGAAGGGACACTCGCATGAGGCCCGCCATCCCCCTCCAGAAGCGGGTGGCCATCGCCCTCTGGAAGCTCTCCACGCCGGACAGCTACCGATCCGTCGGGAACCAGTTCGGCGTGGGGAGATCCACTGTCGGAGCAGTGCTCATGCAGGTACGGCGCTCGTCGGCCACCGAGCCGGGGGGGAGGGGGGCTGCGAGGAGGGGATGGGCCACCCCAGGGACAAAGGGGGGGGCGGGAGGAGGCGAAGGCGCCCCGCACCGGAGAGGTCGGGCTGTCCCGGCCGTACTACACGCCGCCAGGGGGGTTGCTTCCGGGAGTGGGGCGCGGGGCACTGCCAGGGCACGCACGCTCCCAGCCACCCGGGCGCCCCACTGATTGACGCTTTGCTGTGTCTCTCTCCGCAGGTGGTCAAGGCCATCAACCGGGTGCTGCTCCGCAGGGTGGTCCGCCTCGCCGACCCGGACGCCGTCATCCGGGGATTCGGCGCCCTCGGCTTCCCCAACTGCGGGGGGGCCATCGACGGGACGCACATCCCCATCCGTGCCCCGGAACACCAGGCGTCCCGGTACGTCAACAGAAAGGGGTACTTCTCCGTCATCCTGCAGGCCGTGTGTGACCACCGGGGACAGTTCACGGACATCAATGTGGGCTGGTCCGGCAAAGCACACGACGCACGGGTGTACCGGAACTCCTCCGTGTGCCAGCGGCTGCAGGACGGGACCTTCTTCCCCGACCGCCACATCAGGGTCGGGGACGTGGACATGCCCGTCTGCCTGGTGGGGGATGCCGCCTACCCACTGCAGCCGTGGCTCATGAAGCCCTACACGGGGCACCTCAATCCCTCCCGCCAGGCCTTCAATAACAGGCTGAGCAGGGCCCGCATCGTGGTGGAGGGGGCCTTCGGGCGACTGAAAGCCCGCTTTCGATGCCTCCTCACCCGTCTGGACCTGGCCGAGCACAACATCCCTCCCGTGGTGGCGGCATGTTGTGTGCTCCACAATTTGTGTGAGCGGAAGGGGGAGGCTTTCTTGCCAGCCTGGATGGCTGAGGCTGACCGCATGGCTGGACACTACGGTCAGCCCCGCACCGCCGCCGTCCGGGAAGCCCAGCGGGGGGCCATCCGGATCCGGGAAGCCCTGCGGGAGAGCTTCCAGGTGGAGGAGGAGGAGGACTGACCTCTCCCTGCATGCCCCACCGGGGCCTTCTTCCACCCTACCCCCCCCTTCCCCTTTCCCCTCCCTATCTACTGTACAATAAAGACACCTGGTTTTCAAACAAAAACGTCTGTTTATTTCAGAGAACTGGGGTGGGGGAGGGAGGAATGAAGGTGGGAGAAGGGAGGGGGAAACCTGGGACAAGGGAGCTGGAAGGGGAGGGGAGGGAAGGGAGGAAGGGAAAGGAAAGCTCAGGGGTGGGAGTCCGGCTGCCTCTCCCGTCTCGCCACACTGCGGGTCCGGGGGCGTCGGTGGGGAATGGTTGTGGAGGGGGGGGCAGAGAGGACAGGGGGTGTGGAGGAAGCAGGAGCGGAAGCAGGAGGAGCAGGGGGAGCAGGGGGAGCAAGAGGGGGAGAAAAAGGGGGAGCAGGGGGAGCAAGAGGGGGAGCAAGAGGGGGAGCAGGGGGAGGAGGAAATGGAAAGCGGTCCAGCAGGCTCTGGAGGTGGCCTCGCAGGGCACGGCCCTGCTCCTCCAGGGCCTCCAGACTCCTCTGGCGCAGCCTGAGGTCCTCCTGGACCCAGTGGTCCTGGAGACGGAGCTGTCGGTCCAGGAACCGGAGATGCCGCCTCTGGTAGTCCTCCTGGTTCCTGGCTGTCCTGCTTGCCCGGGCGCGGGCGGCTGCTGCAGGCGGTGTGGTGCGCCCTGCAGGCCCCGGTGCTGCAGCTGTGGTGCAAGAAGACCAGCGGTCAATTACCCCAGGGGCCCAGGTGTGTGAAACCCAGCTCCCCTCTGCAAGGCCAGGGCCCCTGCAGGATCCCCAGCTGCTGCTCCGTGGTGGGCAAGGCCCAGGCGCACGGTCCCGGGGCTCCCTCTCGCCCCAGCCCCCCGTACACATAAGGGGAACACGAGGGTACTCACAGGTGGACGCCTCCCCGGCCTCTGATGATGCAGGCGAGCGGCTCTGTGGGGTGCCTCGGGGGTCCCGGGTCCTGGGAAGGCTGGCGGCAGGCTCCTGGCTCTCAGAGCCCTCCTCCTCCTCCTCCGTCTCCAGGAGCGGTCCCTCTGCCCCGGGGTCAATCACGTCCCGGGGGGCAGGGACGGCATGAGGCCCCAGGATGCGGTCCAGGGCATGGAAGTGGGGGCAGGCCTCCGGGTCAGCCCCTGGCAGGCAGGCCCGGGAGTAGGACTGCCGCAAGTCCTTAATTTTGCAGCGCACCTGCTCCCGGCTGCGCTGGTGGCCCCTGGCGGCCAGACTGGCAGCCATGCGTCCATAGACGGCCGCGTTCCGGTGGCTAGTGCGGAGATCGTGGACATTGGAGGCTTCCCCCCAAACCTCGATGAGGTCCACGATCTCCGCACTTGACCAGGCGGGCGCCCGCCTTTTGCGCCCCCGGGCAGGCTCCCGGGAGCCGCCAGGCTGGTCGTGGGGAGCAGTGGAGGGCTGGGAACCCTCGGATGGCTGGCTCATTGTGTGGCAGGTGCAGGCTGTGCAGGCACGGGTGCTTGCAGCCTTGCAACTGGCACAAAGTGAGTAGCCAGCCCGTGGCCCTTTAAGGGCTCCGGGGCCGGGAGGGGGCAATAGAGTTTCCCTGGTGTTGGCCAGAGTGGCCACCAGGGAAACCTGGGAAGCCTTAGCCTCCCACTAGTTCGAACTAAAGGGCTACACAGCCCTTAGTTCGAACTAGCTAGTTCGAACTAGGCGTTAGTCCTCGTAAAATGAGGTTTACCTAGTTCGAACTTGTTAGTTCGAATTAAGTTCGAATGGAGCGCTAGTGTAGCGCCTAGGAAAGTTAGTTCGAACTAACGTCCGTTAGTTCGAACTAACTTTGTAGTGTAGACATACCCTTATTGAGTAGTGCATATGATTCTGAATTAATCACAAAAATTCTCTTGGTCAGCATGGAGGGAAGAACATATATTTTGGTGAGCATATAGATGTAAACTGTGAATGGATGTCTCTAAACAAACACTGATAATCCCAGGTCTGCATCATGATAGGACTCAAAAAACATAGAATTATCACTAGGGAAATGCATAGTTTCTGATATTTATGTTGAAAAATAATTTGTTCTGCGGGGACCCATATTTTAAGAAATAAGCAACCACATGTTTAAGCTTATTTGTATTTGGTAAAAAAAACAAGTACACAATTTTTTTCTGTGAACAGACTGTGATTTAGTTAAATTTGCTGTCGTATCAAATTTATGCAGCATATTGGTTTCTAATTTTATTATAATTTGAGTGAATGACTTCAAAGACACCCTGGCTACATCTATACTGGCATGATTTTCCGAAAATGCTTTTAACGGAAAAGTTTTCCGTTAAAAGCATTTTCGGAAAAGCACGTCTAGATTGGCAGGATGCTTTTCTGCAAAAGCACTTTGTCCGTGGCCAATCTAGACGTGGTTTTCCGCAAAAAAGCCCCGATCACCATTTTTGCGATCGGGGCTTTTTTGCAGAAAACAGTACTATTATGTCTACACTGGCCCTTTTGCGCAAAAGTCTTTCGGAAAAAGACTTTTGCCCGAATGGGAGCAGCATAGTATTTCCGGAAAAGCACTGATGATTTTACAGGAGATCGTCAGTGCTCTTCCGGAAATTCAAGCGGCCAATGTAGACAGCTGGCAAGTTTTTCCGCAAAATCACATGATTTTGCGAAAAAACTTGCCAGTCTAGACACAGCCTCTGAGTCTTTGCTACTCATACTGCGATACTTCATTGTAAGATGTGAGATATCAGATGATATCATTTCTATTACCTGATTCATAGATAGCTGGATGCATCCTTACATGATTTTAAAATGATTCCCACAAATAGTCACCCATTTTTTGCAATTTACTTTCAGTGAGCAGTTGTTCTATTACAAATGGGATACCCAAGTATTTGCAGAAAGCAACCACTAAACAGCAGAGAGCAAATATATTAATAAATCAAAATACTAAAAGCAAATACATTTAAAAAGTCAAGGAAATATATGTAAAATTTTCTGTGTGTTCACATGCTCTCTATTTTCACTACAGGAGACCAGCACAAGTGCTAGATATGGCATCATTTTACCTCACAGTAAAACTGACTCTTTTACCCATGAAAATTCAAGAGAATTATTTTTGCATATGAGCACGCTTATTCCAAAACTCTGTACCTTATCTTAGCTCTAATTTCCACAGCGTATGTCTACATTTAGGGATTTATAAGTCAATCATGAAAATTCAATATGTGATTAATCTTTATATAAAAGAACATATTTTCTTAGCCTACAATCTTTTTATTCATACAATTCACATTTGTGTAATTACATGCACAAGCATTTCTTTGTGAATGTGATTATTTGTTGTGAATGCTATGAGCATATCTGCACATTTTTCAGGCTTGTTTTATATGGTATTAGAATATTTGTTCTGAAATATTTCAAAGCACAGCAGCTGTGCAGTTGAGCCCAAAAGAAAAGCAGCAAGAATGATGAAATCATTATCTATTGCTAGTAACTCCTTACTTTTTTTGGTTTGAACTGTGAATATCCAAGAATTTGATGATGACCTCTGGGTAAGTACTGATGGATGTCAATAAATTTCATCTCTGGGCAAACAAAAACAGAAAGCAATTGTTATATGATATGATACGATACAATACGAAACAATAGGCTATGATATATGATGTGATAATTGCTTGTATATGGTTAGCATAAATTGTTAAATTGGGATATAGATCCCAAAGAAAACAAAAGGCAAATGCACCATCTAAATTTTAAACCACATTACACTAGGCAATTTTTTAATCAAGCAGTTTGTTTGAATGTTACAGTTCATGATTTTCTCTCAAGCATGAGACCAGTCCCTTCAAGTGAAGTCTTTGGACACATCTAGATTTCCACAAAGATTGACACTCCAGAAGTTGATCTTTAGGCATTCGATTTAGCTGGTCTGATAAGGACCCACTAAATCAAACGCTGAGCACACTCCTGTTGACCCCTAAACTCCTTGCAGTCATGAGAAGTAAAGGAAGTTGACAAGAGGGTTTCTCCCATAGAGCTTCCACTGTGGGGCTGCTCCAGAAAATTGATTCAAGGTACGTCAATTCCAGCTATGCAGTTCACATAGCTGGAATTGCATATCTTGCATTGATTTTCTCTTCTAGAATAGACCTGGTCTTTGTCATTCCAGCGTTCTTGTTGCTTCCAGCATAGTTGAAAGGCAAAAGTATTATGTCACTGTCTCCAATTTTATATCCTTACTTCATGTGCCTGGAAGACATTAGCACATGCTTTCTGGGATTTGTTTAGTCTCAGAGTTCAGCAGTCCCAGTGGTTTTGTCTTATGCAATTAAGACTTTGTCTACCTTTCCAAAATTAACCACGGGAGTGCTTTAAAGTGAAAGTGTAGCCACAGTAGGAGTGCTGGGAGAGAGCTCTACCAGTGTTCTGTGTATAATCTGGGAGCCTATTTACACGAACACTTTACAGCCTTGTAATTCACTGATCTCAGGAGGGTGCATTTTTTCACACCCCTGAGCCAGAAAGTTGCCGGGCAATAAAGTGGCAGTATAGACTTAGCATTAGTTATAGAGTAATTGATGACAATTTCCCTGCTGATCAGGTGGTCCTTTAACATCCTTCTGGGTGGGGATTTCCACCCTTGTAGTAGAGGCTCTCAGACTTATAACATAGTTTACTAACAACAGTACTGGAAAATCTCTTAGTTCATACACACTAAATATATATATTTTGACAGAACAATGGATTTCAGCCAATCACGGTCATACAATCATAGAAAATTAGAGTTAGAAGAGACCTCAGGAGGTCCTCTAGTCCAACCCCTGCTTAAAGCAGAACCAACCCCAATTAAATCATTCCAGTCAGGGTTGGAATATGATCTTTCACATGATTCCCTATATGTCATACTTTGTGTGTGGAGTATCTGGAGTATTGTGTCCAGTTCTGGGTTCCCCACTATAGAAAGGATGTGGACACATTGGAAAGGGTCCAGTGGAGGGCAACCAAAATGATTAGGGGGCTGAAGCACATGGCCTATGAGGAGAGGCTGAGGAATTTGGGCTTATTTAGTCTGCAGAAGCGAAGAGTGAGGGGGGATGTGATAAGAGCCTTCAACTTCCTGAAGGGAGGTTCCAAAGAGGATGGAGAGAGGCTGTTCTCAGTAGTGACGGATGGCAGAACAAGGAGCAATGGTCTAAAGTTACAGTGGAAGAGGTCTAGGTTGGATATTAGGAAAAACCATTTCACTAGGAGGGTGGTTCAGTACTAGGAGGGTGGTTCAGTACTAGGGAATTGGTGGAATCTCCTTCCCTAGAGGTTTTTAATCTCAGCTTGGCTGGGTTGGTTTAGTTGGGATTGGTTCTGCTTTGTGCAGTGGACTGGACTTGATGATCTCCTGAGGTCTTTTCCAGTCCTATGATTCTATAATATGTCATAATTATATGTCAGAGAATATGGGGTCTTGTGGCTATTGATCTGAGTACAATCTCACATTTACTCTTCCTGTGGATTTCAGGTACAGAAGCCCTCCTCTGCAAACACCCTGGACTCTAAGGCCCATTTTCCCTTTACAAGAATCCAGGGAATGGGTTCGAAATGAGTAGTAAACAAAGGTTGCCATTACCTAATCTGTTGGATCTGGAATCTGTATGCATATCCAAACGTTTCCGTTTTTTATGGAAACCAGTATTGCTCACTCCAGGCATTCCAAAAGTCTTGAGGCAGGCCCCCAAACCTCAAGATGAGTTTAAAATAATAAGATTTTTAAAATGATAGATTGTGAATTCTTCTTATATGTCTTCTGGATTTTATGCCTTTAAGATTTCCATATTTGAGCTCTTATCTGCTTACATGAGTATTAGAAATATACTTTTTTTTGGAAAAAAAGTGAAAATTCTTGTGTTATAAAATGAATGAACAGAAGATGGTGCTTTAAAAACCCCACTAAATGTTCTTATTTGTGATACAAGGCCTGTAAAACCTGAAAGCAGTAGGCAGAACAGTGCAGGTTGGGTGGGGGCAGATTGCTCTGCTTCCTGCTGCTTTGTTGGCTGGGGAGAAGGGATGGGGGTCGGGGAGTCACCTGCTCCTGGTGCCAGATGCCCTGCTAATCCCCTGGCCCATGTCACTCAGGGGAGGGGGATTTGGGGAAGAGAAGGGGCAGAATAGGGGATAGGACTTGATGGAATGGGTGTATGACAGGGGTAGAGAAGGGTTGGGAAGAGAACAGGGATTAGGATGGCTGCCCTGAACCATCCAGTGGATGAGATGGCTCTAGCTTTATGGGCAGGTTAAACAGCAACTGGATCTGAATCACCCTTATTTTCAGTTTTTCAAACAAAGTCACTGGGATTTTTTTTTCATATTTTGATTTGTCATGAAAGTTTTGCAAAGCCCTACACACAAGGAACATA
The DNA here is from genome assembly GCF_052426305.1 of Pelodiscus sinensis. Taxonomy (NCBI): domain Eukaryota; kingdom Metazoa; phylum Chordata; order Testudines; family Trionychidae; genus Pelodiscus; species Pelodiscus sinensis. The sequence goes on from NC_143052.1 coordinate 267,596,234, forward strand.
TGGCTAAGGGAAGATTTCTGAAGTCATGAATAGCAGCCTAGCTGCCATTTTTCTGCATTAGAAATCCCTCCCTGAAGTAACAGAGGAAATAATACATTTTATGACAAATCACACTTTGCTCCTCTTAACAATATCTGTTGTAGACATCACTCAAAACTTCTGACCATAAATTAATGAAGTATAATACAGAATGCAACAAGTCACTACGACACTATTATGATAATCTTGCTTTAGTAGCATCAGGACATCCAGAGGGGTCAACTAACTCGCCAGATCCCTGAGCAAGTGAGGGGTGTGGCTCCATGCTCCAGGAAGGAGTAGGGCCTAGTGCAGAAAGGGTACCCTTCCCAAGGTATGTCTACACTAGCTTGTTAATTCAAGCTAGGTAGGCAAATGAGGCGACCAGAGTTGCAAATGAAGCCCAGGATTTAAATATCCCGGGTTTTATTTGCATGTTCCTGTCCGGTCGCCATTTTGAAATTTCACTAGCCCGAACTCAATGCCGCGCGGCTACACACGGCAGTGAAACATTAATTCGAACTAAGTCCTTAGTTTGAATTAACAGTGGAATGAGGAGTAACAGTTAATTCAAACTAAGGACTTAGTTCGAATTAACGTTTCACTGCCACGTGTAGCTGCGCGGCAGTGAGTTCGGGCTAGTGAAATTTCAAAATGGCGACCAGATGGGAACATGCAAATAAAGCCTGGGATATTTAAATCCTGGGCTTCATTTGCAACTCCGGTCCTTCATTTGCCTACCTAGCTCAAATTAACAAGCTAGTGTAGACATACCCCCAGAGTGCTGCCTGAAGTGTACCATCTGGGGCTGAGGAAGCAATTTAATTTGCCTTCCCCTGTTGATAGGCCTACCCAGGCCTTTTGAATTGCTAGGCCTTGGGCCAGTTACCCCTTTTGTCCCCCTTTGTCAGCAGGCCTGAGGGCATCTATGTTATAGTCTGTCTCCAAATCACACATAAATGAAACATTGATCTCTTAGGTTTAATCTGATGGAATATAAAGAATGACATACTGTATTAAAATTATCCAGAGTGTTGTGCAGTATGCGTCCACTGATCTAGTTACCTATTAGTCATGATGCAAACTAGGAATGTAAACAGTAACATTAATTTTTATTAAGTTTTCCATTTCTTGGTAAGCACACCTATTTCATTAATTCACATAAATATAAGAGGTCTAGAAAAGGGAGTGTGTTATGAGAAAACTTCCCCTACAGCATTGACTCACACTTTAACCACTAAATAGTTTAGGTTGGCAGAAAACGCATGAAATCAGCAAAACCAAAGAGAACTTAGTAGCATTTTGGGAATTTCAAAAATACTGCTTATCCAGCATCATTGCCGTGGCTGCCTGGAGCTTAGTATAATTAGGCTACAATTCATATGCCAGAAAGTAGTCTTGTAATTACCTTCAAATGACCAAATCTATGTAGAAACCTAGGGAGGATTATGTATTCCCAGTAATGAGCTAAGACTGACTGGGATTTGTTATCGAAGGCATTTATTTGGCAAAAATCTTTAAAGTGTGTAATAAAATGAACATGTATTCATGTAATGGATATCTTTAAAGAATATATCCACTATATTTAGACAGAAATAAGAGGGATTCAAATACATGTATTTCAAATTCTTACCAAATATGCAGCCATGTGTGCCGATATGTACACTTAGCTGCCAACTTAATTTTAATAAGCATATGGTTTAGTATGTAAAATTTTGGATTAAATCTGCCTTTAGTGTATAATTATTACTTCAATTTTTTAACTTTTTAGTGCATATGATGCAGTTTTGGGGACATCTATTAGAATCAGTGACTGAATTTTAAATGAAAACTCTATCATTTTTTCCAGCCCTTTAAAAAGGATAAATTTAGTTTAAATAAAATCACCTCAGTAATTTAAATTGTGTCTAATGAATAAAAATAAGCCTCTTAAAATCTCCTGTAGACTATAATTTCTTGTTATAGTCTGTTTTTAGGCTTGGTGCCTATACATATATTTGAAATATTTTTGAATACTTCTAATCATAAATTCAATGACTTCCCGCAGCACAAGAACTAGCTATTTGGTGCCCAAGGCAAGCAAGCTTGCCCTAGAGGTGAGGCATAGGAGGAGGAATGTGGGTTCACTTTTCCTGCCAGGTTTCTGCCACTGGTAGAGCACATGGACCCAGACAGGCTGGTGCCTCCCACTAGTTTCTCTCAGCTCCTGGCAGGCAGTGATGATTTTCAATCTCTGAGGTGCACCCTCTTGGTTTGAAAATCTATGTGGTAACTGGAAGGCAGAAATCTGGGGATATATGTGACCCTGTGTGCCCCTCCCACATTGCCCAATTTTTCTGCCTCTGTGGTTTTGAATCCAGGGTAGCTGATCGGATCCGGTTATAGCCCTAACTACACAATGATTAAAGAACCATTTCCTCATTTTAGAAGCAGTAACTGGTAAGTAAAGGATCTATGAGGAGCTATCTCTGACAATAAGATATCCTTATGAAACTAGCTAATGCAAGTAAATTTAGACCCTGTTCCTTTGATGGGACTGTATGGAACAATGGGTATTCATAGGCTATGTCTACACTGCACAGCTATTTTGGAATAAACTATTCCAGAATAGATATTATGAACTAGCTTATTTCAAAATAGCACGTCTACACTGAAGAGAAGCCTCAAAATTAGTCTGAGTCAGGCTTCCCTAATGTAGATGTGCTATCTTGATTTAAAGCCCCAGAAAGAATAACTTAGAATGGCCCTGATGATGGGCTATTTCAAAATAGAGTTGAGTGTCTACACAGAATACCATTTTTGGGGCCAACACCCCCATCTATGGGTGCAGCAGTGATCTGGCTGCTTCCCTCCAATTCAGTAACGTGACAGCCAGGTCATTTTATACCTCAGATGTTACCCAAAAGACCACACTCTGCCAATCCTTTACAATAAAAAATCCAAATTATTAATGAAAGAAAGAAAAGGTTGAGTGTGAGATTGTTAGAGAAAATACATTGCATACATCAATCACCAAGATCTTGATGCAGGTTCTTAGAGATGTAACAAACTGGTAATGTAAAAATCTCTGGTGTAGTGAAAGAATTGGGCTTGTTTAGCTTAGAAAAGAGAAGACTGAGAGGGGACATGCTAGCGGTTTTCAAGTACAGTACCTAAAAGAGTGTTACTAAGAGGAGGGAGAAAAACTGTTCTCCTTGGCCACTGAGGATAGAACAAGAAGCAATGGACTTAAACTGCAACAAGGGAGACTTAGATTGGACATTAGGAAAATCTTCCAAATTGTCAGAGTGGCTAAACACTGGAATAAATTGCCTAGGGAGACTGTGGAATCTTCATCTCTGGAGATATTTAAAAGCAGGTTAGATAGACATCTATCAAGGATGGTCAAGACAGTGCTTGGTCCTGCTGTGAGGGCAGGGGACTGGACTCAATGACCTCTTGAGGTCACTTCCAGTTCTATGATTCTATGAAAGTGCACAAAGGAAATAGAATGAATTAATCCGTACTTCAGCCATGAGCAAAACTTTGTGCCATCTGTGGAAAACATCCTTGCTAACTTTTTAGTCTAAAGCATAATTAACAGAATGTAGAGACAGACCTGCCGCTAGAGACACCTTTGTGACCAAAAACATTGTTATGGTGTATTTTCTTTATTTTACTGCAGTTGTTTGTTATTCAATAGCACTCCCTTTATTAATATTTAGCAGAGTATTCTCAGTGGGTTTAGAGAGGGCTAATGGGACACTAGAAAACAACATGCTTTGGCCACAATTTTGGAAAGGGCAGCTTGTGTCCTCCATACCATAACTTCAGTTTTCAATAGTATTAACACAGTTCAAGAAGAGCTCACACTTTTATTACATTTAAAGTCATTTTCCCTGAAAATACACTTTTTTCTCATTTTCTAACCATCATAGAAGTAGAAGTTGACAGTATAAAAATACTAAAAGAATAGTTAAATCCCCAAAGAGAAGTTAATGCATTTCCTTCTGTGTAAGCACAAACCACCCTTATTAGGAGAAGTACACACACTATCTACTTCCACTGGTGGTTCTAGCTTGTGATGCAGAGGTATTTCATTTCCACACAACCAATAACTATTATTATTTTTTTTGATCAGCTCTTAAACTGATCAGTAGTAACTGATATATCGCTTCTAAGCACCAACATAAAAATTAACTGTACATTAATTCTAGAAAGCACTTACATTTGTAATGATTAAAGATATTTAAAAACAAATACATTTCAGTGGCACATGGTTCTAGTGTACAGATAAACTAATTATTCTTTTATTTCTTCAATTTTCTAACCTATACATAAAAGCCCATCTCATACTCTGTGTCTTTCTTCCATAAATAAAAATCACAGAGCATGAGCACAACCAATAGTCTCAACTGTAGCTTTATGTCACACGTAGTTAATTCTGAAATGAAATGTTAGCTGTGTAAGAGCATATTATACAAGCATTTATAGTAGGGCTTTAAGAAGGATGCTATAGCAATATTGAAAACATAGAAAAAAGAGAGGAATAAGCCTATGAGACAGGAAGAATGTAATTACACACTTTGGAAAGTGGCTGGTACATGCCAGCAAATCTTGTGATATTTACCGTTCGATATTTATGAGTGAGATTTCACAATGGCAAAATGAAGGTGTACAAGGGGGAAAATAATACCAGTGTAATGCAGAATCACCATTCTTACAATGGAAAACACTGTCCCTTAAGTAACAGGCCCAGTCAAATGCCTCCTCTTGGCCACTAACCCAGATTGCTGTGCGGTGTTCCAGACACTGAGTCCCCCAGTAGTTTGAGCTTTCTGAGTCTGAACAGAGCTGCATTACTCCCTCCATACTGGGGTCCTTAGACATACACTTGAGGTGAAGACTCTCAGACCCTTCCTAAAAGTTGTGATCTCATGGATCCATTCCCAGCCCCTGAAACAAGTGTTGAGCCCTCAGACTTAATAGTCTCCATCTGGGTCTTCTGAGAATGATGACAAGGATTCTTTTAATATTTTTAATGGTATATATAATGAGTGGCAGTAATCAGGACAGGAGACAAGAATGTATCTGCCTGCAAGGATAAACCTCAGAGGTGAGTTAAAATTGTAAAAAAAAAGAACCTTATTTAATCAACTTAACAAAGATAGTGAAAATATCATGGCACCTTAGCTTAGATAAAACTGCAGCTTCAGATTTTAGGCTTTAGATAAGTTATAATTAATGAAAGTTTATAGTTAAAAAATCTAACATTGCCACTGTTATCACTCTCCATTAAAGAGTCTCAAAATGGAGGGCAGAGACTGAATCAGCTAATGGCAAACAAGGAATGAAGTTGAAACAAAGTTCAGGAAGCCCAGACCAAACCACTCCAGACACCAGGGTGGAGTAAAAAGGGCAAAGCTGATTGGTCAGTTGCCATGCATACAGAAAGCCAACCAATCAGAGAAGGCCAGAAACTGAAACTGATGGGACAGCTGGCCAATCCCCTGGGTGAGTGTGAGTAGAGGGGGGAGAAGACAGAGAAGGAGACAAAAGAGAGAGAGAGAGAGCAGTTGACCTGTAAATAAAGTTAGATGCTTTCAGGTTTGAGTGTTTTACTTCATCTATTCTGTGACTGCCTAGCCAGCACTCCCAGAATGGTAGAGTTTAGTAAATGTCTTTCTATTGTAACTCTCATAGGGTATGTCTACACTACCCCCCTAGTTCGAACTAGGGGGGTAATGTATGCATACCGAACTTGCTAATGAAGCCCGGGATTTGAATTTCCCGGGCTTCATTAGCATAAAGCCGGCGCCGCCATTTTTAAAAGCCAGCTAGTGCGAACCCCGTGCCACGCGGCTACACGCGGCACGGACTAGATAGTTCGGATTAGGAAGCCTAAATTCAAATCCCGGGAAATTCAAATCCCGGGCTTCATTAGCAAGTTCGGTATGCATACATTACCCCCCTAGTTCGAACTAGGGGGGTAGTGTAGACATACCCATACATATTTATAGAGGCTCTGTATGTTTTATTATTAATACTGTAGCATTGTGCTTGATTTCTATGGATATGTATGGAAAATTTCTATGCATCATGTATAGTAACCATATCTAGCTGCTTATGTCTCTTAATCTACTTTTGTTGTATCATAATTATTTACGCTCTTTTATGGGTTACATTGTTATACTGTCTCATATGTTTCTCAGATTCCATGCATATGTAAAAGGGGATAGAGCATGTCAATAAATATTACAACATTGTAAAAACCATATAACTGTATTGTTAAGCTGCTTTGCCTAAATAATCTCTAACTATAATACCACTGTGCTTTACTATTTACTATGTACAATATTTTCTCTCAATCTATTGTACTGTCCTGTAATTGCTTTCTTCCTTTTTCAATAAACAAACTGTTTTCAAAGACTAACAGTTTTATTGTCTATCCTTCAGTGCAGGGCTGTATCTGTGTCCTTCCAAGGGTTGGCAGGATTTGGCTGCTCTGGAGAGTCCTCTGAATGTTAGAGATAATCCCCCTGAAAAATAACCTAGTAATTAGGGCAGGGCAGACTAGCACCTTATAGCCATTTGGATCAGTTACACTTATTACTCTAAAAATATTCTCACTGGAGACCACCCAGGGTTACACTAGTATGGGTTTATTGTTTGAGGAATTAGCACTCCATTGTTTCCACTACAAGGTTAAACCGAAGAAGATTAAGCTACCACTAAGGCTCGTCTACCCTGCACTATCTTTCGCAATAAGATATGCAAATGAGGCATGGGGTGAATATTGCCATGCATCATTTGCATACCTAATGAGCCACCATTTTTGCAGCATGGGCTTTTGCACAAGAAGGAGCTGTATACTGCTCCTTCTTACACAAAAAAAACCCCTCTTGCAGAGCTGCTCTGTCACTTATTTTCAGGAAGAACGGCTCTGCACAAGAAGGGTTTTTTGTGCAAGAAGGAGCAGTGTAGACAGCGCCTTCTTGTGCAAAAGCCCATGCTGCAAAATGGTGGCTCATTAGGTATGCAAATGGTGCATGACAATATTCATCCCCATGCTTCATTTACATATCTCATTGAGCAACAATGAGCAATGTAGACATAGCCTATAGGTTTAAACTACAGAAGATACAGACACAAACAATCAAGCATACACACCACTCCATTCATTCACTCATCCACACACATTCATTCCTGCCCTCAGATACTCATACAGGCATATGGGTTTCAGAAAGAGCCAAGGCATGTAGATCCTAGAGGGTCTGTCTGCTCTTCATGGCTGGGAAGCTGGTCAGGAGGAGAGACACTGGCAGTAGAGAGGAGTTTCTCAGGAGCAGGGGAAGAAAGAGAGAGGAGTCTCACCTGTGCTCCCTCTCCTTATATAGTGTCTGAATGGCTCCTGTGACTCATTCACCTCGTCATCAGGGAGCATGCCCAGACTTCCCTTTATCCAGCAAAAGCATCAGTCTGTCATGACTCATCACCATGTGCTCCAGCATTGCAACTCCAAAAAACACACACACACTCTCTCTCCATTCACTCAGGGGAGAATGCAGTTTAAAGCAAGATACAAGTGGCCGAGAGTTACAAAGGTTACAAAATTGCAGCTTGCAGTAAGTTTGAGAGTTACAAAGTTTTACAAAGATTACAGCAAGTTGCAAGGTTTGACGAAGATCACGAGTTGCAGTTTAAAACCTTAGAGCTTACAGTTTAGTGTAGTTTCAGAAAATGCATATGTATAAATCAAGTAAGCTCAGGTGGAGGCTTTTTATGCAACAACACTGATGGTCAGTTTAGGGTTATGGACAAGCTAAAGATTAAAAATGCTTTGAACCAAATTGTCGGGTGAACAAGACTACAGTTTATTTCTGCAAGGGACACAAGGTAACACAACACACACTTTGCACAGGATTCTAAAACTAAATCCACTACTCTTTAATTCATGAGATATTGCACAGGTATATACAAAAATGGTAAATGGTACACATTTTCCATGTCTCCTTTTTCTTATCATTTGAAAGCATTGTTCGGATGGTAATCAGTGTCCCCTGGGCCCTTCCATGGGCATTCTATGGCAATGCTTGCCTTATGTTCTGAAGCATAGAACCTTTTTCTAACTGGCTTGCTATCTCTGACCTTCATCGGTCCATTCCCGACCTTCACTGGTCCATCCCCTTCATTTCTCTCCTACACAAACTTCCTGCTCTTACCACAGTGAGTATCTCTGGGTTATATGTCCCACTGCCAATACCTGGTTCTTTTGTTTTGCTGCTGGTAACTTTCTCCTCAGCAAGCCATCAGGCTATTACAAGCAATTTAAAGGAAGTGGGGGTTTTTCAGCTCCCTCATATCCATTCAGGACTATAAGTGTTGAAGTTCCTGTCAGCCCAGAGTGGATCCACAGACCTGTATTTTGATCATTAGAACTGGAGTTGGGATGTTCCCAGGAGAGACTATTATTTACAGGGCAGCAGGAAAACAGAGAATAATGGTAAGCTAAGCTCAAACTCAGCTCCATGGACAGAGTTCAGTTAGTTCCAGTTGTTCAACATAACCTGCATTCAGCATCACTCTGTGAATGAAACAAGACTTAGAGACATTCCATGATACAGTAGTTTCCATAGTAACAGCTTCACAATATGACACTGAATTTATTAATTGAAAACACAGATTAGATGAATCATCATGCTCCTGGATCAAGCTTTTTGCTTCCCCAACATGGTGCTAACACAGAAATATGGTTAAAAAAGCACATAAGGGGTCACGTGCATCAATAGAGCAAATTTAGATGTACTAAGTTGCAGAGCAAACACCGATAGTCTGGGATAGGTTTGGCTTGTTGGGAATATCGGCAATCATGGAGGAATAGATTTAGCTTATTTAACAAACAAAAGTTTATTTTCTCCTTAATTCCACTCCAGTTTGAAGATATCAGTAAAGCAAAATGTTTTGGCAGCCACTTCTCTAGCTCCCTAATTAGCTATCTCCGTGAAAAACTTCCTAGGAGCTCCATGGTAACAATCTCTTTTCTTCCACAATGCTAAGTAATTGGCAGACACCATAAGACTGCTTCTTCTCTCACTTATTCCAGTTTTTACACTGGTATAATTTCATTGACTCCAGTTGAGTTTTTCCAATATACCCAATGGATAATACTGCATTAATTTAAACAGTTCAATGGCAAGCTTTGAAAGGCAGATCTCAGAGAGTGGGAACAATGCCTTTTGGAGCTGTAGGAATAGTAATAGCCACAATTAGCTAGCTGAAGCCATTTAACAGTTAGGGGTCTATGAGTGGTCTGAAAGAAAAAATAACTGATAAGACCCTGCAAGTATTGAATCATCTGTATAGGTTCCCTTTTCCCCTCATTCTCCCAGGAAAGCTATATTAATGCTTATTATAGTATATGAAAGCATAATCATCCTGTCCCTGGGTGTCTTTGAGAAGTATGTGACTGGATAATGGATTCTGGGTAAAAGGTCTTTTTTCAGGGAAAATTTAGAAGGATCTTTTTTGGGAAAAAAATATTGTTGCACTTACACTCAAGATCTTCCAAGAAGCTTCTGCTCACAGTGGTCCCATTTCTAGAGGCTGCATTTTAAACTGACCCATGAAATCTGTTTTTCTTATGTGTGTTGTAGTCTTATTTACTTCATTGCAAATAGAATACAGAATTTAAAATAAGGTCTTTAACTGATAGTCAGTGATATAGTGCGCGAGGGGAAAATAATTATGCTTCTATCTCCATCTTTGGCAAAAACTACAAGGTAGAGAAAAAGTACTTGAACTCTTCAGATACCTTATATGGTGAGAAGGTTATGGAGTAAATTGACAATTCCCCCAAATATTCACAGATAGTTGTTCAAAGTTACTAACAACACATCACAAATGCATTTGAGACTTATATAAAACTAAAAGTTTGCCCAACTTTTAAGAAAAAAAATGAGAACAATAAGCCTTACACAATTACCATATAAAATAAGCACATGGAATTATAAAGCAGAGAGCAGGCATAGAAGAATATCTATCTATTAGGACTTTTAAAAGAAAGATGTATTAAAGGACAATTTTGGTCATTGACAATGGCTCCAAATATTCCCCTAACAATGAGAAATATTTGTAAGTAACCAGAAAACAGATTTCATAAAAATCACAGTATTGCATATTACCTTGCACAACCTCAGAAATTGGTGCAAACATTATTAGGCAAAGACATTAGGTCTGACAGACCACAGTTAGTCTTTAAAAAAACTACAGTCTTTGAGTGGATTTAAAGTTAAGCAAAATGAGTTTGTTCATCTTTACTAAGCACTTTCCCTTTTCCGAAATCAGACTAATGAAAATTAACAGAAATCCAATCTGAAATGGATAAGTGTATTTCCAGGTAGCATATCTATATGCCTTCTCTTACAAGCCTGCCACTGTTATCCCTTCAATAATGAGATTTTAAGCAGGCTAGAGGATTCTGGAATATAGTTTGCCAAAGAACAAAATATCTTTTAATCCATCGTAAAAATGAAGCATTACAGGCACGGATATTTTCTCCTCATAATAAAACAAACTTTTTTTAGTCTTCTACAAGCCACAGCCATGTTCAGTTAACATTTACCACATAATCCTTGTGTAAGAAATTTAAAACACAAGCCATTTTTGGTAGATCATCTAAAGATGAATTACAATTTCCTATTCTTTCATGTAGTGATGGAGTCAATATCTGTAACCACAAATGTCAAATACATTCACTTACTGAAATCCCTGCTATTACAAAGAAAATATGTTTAATGAAGTTGAGCTAATTGGTTGAAAAATGTCAAAATACCATAACTGACCAAATATTTAAATTTCAAGGTTGTATAAGTGTCTGGAGATGTCATGCAGAGAACATTCCTTGATAATTCTGTAACATATGAATATTAAGTCAACTCACTAAAAGATCTCTCATTGTTTCTTTGTTTTAAAATAAAACCTACATTTGTAATTCACAAGTGTCTGAATTTGACTGAGTTTTGACATATTAAATAAAATTTAATACCAATAATAAACTCCATCTCCAATGCACTTTGCAACCATTAGCTAATGGGAACCAGATTTTCTATAAATTAGCTTTGCCGGAGTAAGATGCAGCTTTTAAACTTCACAATACTCCAGTGATTAAGTATTATGCCCTTTTTACAAGTAGGTAACATTGGGTAGTGGAGTGAAGTGAGTTACTCAACACCAAAGCAAGGAGTCATTTTCCAAGTTGAGATTAGAACTTTCACTGTCATTTCGGTCCTGTTGGTTGTGGCTCAGACCAAGTATATACATTAGGGAATGAGGACAAGGGCATCTTCTGTATCACTAGCTGTGGTTCTTGGATAAAGACACCAGCACGGTTAGCAACTTCACACCCAAAGTGAAAGATCTCTTCAATCTGTAAAAAAGGTCTATGTTGAGTTAGATTATGCCACATACATCTGGGGAGAGGAGGACTGAAAAATGAAAAGGACCTGTTATGTTTCCTCAAAATCCAAGCTTTTCCAATACAAGGAAATGGTCATAGAACACCAGAGGCCAGTCAGAGGAAAAGGAATTTTCACTGGCTTTCAATTCTTGGCCAATATATCTTGTTTTGGCAAAGGACAAGATATGTGAGTATGTGAGTGTGTCATTCCTTATGTTGAAGAAGCGCATTTGGAAAGTTCTTTCCAGTTTTAGAGATTGTATTAGTTCCAGATATACTCTTTGTACTTAAAATGAGAACTAGTTGTAGCCTCAGTACCTGAATGAACTAGTTAAGTACAACCACTAGCCATTACAATTCAAATTCCCTGGTTGTAACATATGAAATGGTGTTACCCTTGCATTAAGACTCACTAGGCACAATTCTCATTTATACACAGGCTTCTTTACATCTCTCTGGTAGTTTAAAGGCTCTTTATGTGGTTATACCACCCTTTACATGAAAGCTCTTTTATTCCACCCATGTAAACTAGAATCAGACTCACATTTTCCTATACTACCATTGGACATGCTATATCACAATAGAAATACTTTTCTTACTGGAATAAAGCAGTTGTGCAGTTATCAGAGATGAACACACTAGCAGTTGATTACCATTGTAATGAGACAAGTTGCATAACCCTATTAACTCAGTGTGTTTTGTGTTTAGCAGATGACATAAATAAACAATTTTGTGTTTGGCAGATGACATAAATATATGACAGTCTCAAAAATCACAAACAAAATCGGCAAAACCCTTAAGTCCCCACATAAATAAATTTAAACTAGATCAAACAATGTATTTATTATCAGTGACCTTTTTCATTTCTTTCCCAAAAGAATACTGAATATGGATTTGTATTTTCAATTCCTCCTGCCATGTCATTCTTCCATACTGTTTAATTAAATGTGTGCTCTGTTCTTTCTCTCCATTCGTCTTTCCTTTTCTTTTTACACCTATTTTTCTTTATTGCCATTCATTTCTTAAACTATTATTTTATAAAGTGCTGCCATTCATCTATCACACTTTCCTTTTTCATCCTTCTTTATTGTTACACCCCAACTTTAAAACCATATTTATGAAACACACTATCAGATGTATCCAGCGTTGCAATGTTTGGGGTTGCTTTTTTAAATAAAAAGGAAAGCATACATGCTTTATTTAAATGATTGTACAGGGCAGGGGGTTAGGAGGCAGGGGATGGCTCAGGGCAGGGGTTTGGGACTGCAGGAGCTCAGGATGGGGTGAGGATGCAGGGAAGTGTGAGGGAACAGGGTTTAGTGTGTGGGAGGGTTCAGGGCAGGAGGGAGACTGGTGGATGGGCTCAGCATAAAGGGATAGGTGTGCAGGAGTCCGGGTCAAGCTGAGAAGTTCAAGACTCAGGGTAGGGGGCAAGGAGGCTAAGGGAGAGCTTCCTGGGGCCACCTATGGTGTCAAGGATGGCATTGGTCCAGTGGCAGCTCCTCCCAGGGGGGCTGAGGCTGTGCTGCCTGGCTGGCAAAAGCTCCCAAAGGTGAAGGCTGGTGGAGGGGGAGGTGAGGGACTGGGATCCAGCCACTTACCCCAAAGCTCCCCCTGGCCCTGCAGCCTGTCCAAGGGGAACAAGCCTCCAGGGACTGGCCATGTTCCCCCAGCTTGCAGCCTTTTCCCCAGGAGGAGCACTGTGCTTCCTGGTCCCCTGGGTGGTCCCAGGGGGTCTGAGGTCAGGGGATCTCCCCCCTGTTTGGGACAGGGGGGCCTGTTACCCTGTCCAGTGGCTAGTGACATGCAGTGTCCACAGCTGGGCACTCTTCTCCTGGTGTGGCTACCCCTACAGCGGCGGAGGCCACTGAAGTATCACATCTCTCCTCTCTGCTCCCTCTCGCGGCACGGGGTTCGAACAAGCCAGCTTTTAAAAATGGCGGAGCCATCTTTATGCTAATGAAGCACGGGAAATTCAAATCCCTGGCTTCATTAGCAAGTTAGGTATGCATACATTACCCCCCTTAGTTCGAACTAGAAGGGTAGTGTAGACATACCCCAACAGACAGACCCATAAACTCTCTAAAATAGAGGGATTTACATTCTTTTCCAAAGGATTTTTTGTTGGTGTTCCTTTTCACTTTGATTTTTTGACTTGCACCTCTATCATTACATATTAAACAAGCAGCTGATCATAAATATGTAAGTCCTTTACATAAGAACATAAAAACAGCCATAATGGGTCAGACCTAAGGTCCTGTCTGCTGACAGTGGCCAATACTAGATGCCTTAGAGGGAGGGAACACAATATGTAATCATCACATGATTCCTCTCCTGTCATCCATTTCCAGACAGAGGCAAGGGACACCATGCCTACCCATTCTGGCTAATAGCCATTGATGGACCTAACTTCCATGAATCTATCTAGCTCTTTTTAGAACCCTGTTAAAGTCCTAATCTTCACAACATCCTTTGGCAAGCAGTTCCATAGGTTGACTATGTGCTGAGTAAAGAAAAACTTCCTTTTTTGTTTGTTTTAAATCTTCTGCCTATTGTCGTGTATCAGATCCTTTTGACCATGGCCTTGTGAATATTGCCCATACTGCCACACTAAAGCCCCTCACAAGAAAAACACAGGCCGCTGAGATGGATCCAGAGACAGAGCTTGAAGTCCCTCGGGTGCTCAGCACAGTTCTCAGTAAATGGAACTTAACTTGGCAAGCACCCAGGCCAAAAAGATCAGAGCAGCGACACAAGCTGTCCCATACACTAAGTTAATGAGCACTAAAAAAACAGGACAAGATAGGAATAAGAGAAATGAGCTGTCATATACATCAGTTAACAAGCACCTGGAGCAGGAAAACAAAAAACATAGCTAGCTTTCACGTGTGCCAGTCATGTCTGCATCAGGCACTAACCACAATGCCTTGAAGCATACGTCATGTCAAGGAAGGAACCCTAATATGATACCGGATATCAAATAACCCTAATATGGTACCGGATGTCAAAATTATAGTATAAAGCACCCTGAGCCTTAAGCTCGGGGAGGTTCCGTATCAAGATACAAGGCACGTATCGTCCAGCCTGGCTAAGAGGTTGATCACCAAAGGCCGCCTTCCACCCACCGAATCACGAAAGGGTGTACGAATCTGGAGCATGCTACATGTTGTTTTGTGTCTGTGCATCGTAATTGTTACTGGGCTTGTGAGTATTGCTTACTATATTGTATTAATCATTTCATTTTTAGAGGTTAAGTATATGTAAATTAATGACTAACTCCATCAGCTGTTTAAAGATAATCATAGAAGGATTGGCTATGGGAGGAGTTTTTATTATTGCTGTATTTGTTTTATTTGTTATATTCTTTTTTTGCATGCTGCGCTGTCTAAGATGAATCAGAGACAGCGATTTAATATAATAAAACTGTAGTTAATGAAGTTTGTAATTGGTTAAGTGCATGTAAGTCTCAGGCTTTCCTCCTTTGCAGCCCCAGTCCCTCACCACAAACACCACCCCTAGACAATCTTTCGAACCTCTGGTTCATCACCTATTAATTTTATTTGGTGACCTCCTAGGTATTGTGAGAATAAGTAAATAACTTGTCCTTATTCATTTTTTCTACACCAGTCTTGATTTTATGGATCTCTGTCACATGCCCCCCCAAACCCGCAGTCTCCTCTTTTCTAAGCTGAACAGTTCAAGTCTTTTTAATCTCTTTAACAAAACTGACCGGCATTATGTTCATTAAGTCCCCGATCCTACAAACATTTATGCATGTGAGTATCACTTGAGCAGTCTCACTAAATTCAATGAGATCACACACGTGAGGGAAAAAAAATGAATCGTTCATCAATGTGTGCAGGACTGGTCCAAAAGAATAAAATACAATTAAATACATTCAGTAAGGGTATGTTGTCTATGAACTCAGAACAACAGTCATGAACAAAATATCTGTAAACTGGGTGGACATTTGCTCCTTAGGTAAGTGATTAATCAAAGGAAGATTACTGAAGCTCACACCACTGTTTTCATTTGGTTTTATTTGAATTATTTAATGAGATTTGTACAGAAGGAATGGGAAGTCTGTTTCTCTCTTGGATTACATAGCTGTGAGAACACACCTCAAAGAAATTCCTATAGTTCTGATTCTCTGTTGATGCATTCACAATGAGTGAAATCCATCTCTACACTGTGGGGGTATGTCTACACTACAAAGTTAATTCAAATTAACAGATGTTAGTTTGAATTAACTTTGATAGGCGCTACACAGGCAAACCGCTAGTTTGAACTTAATTCGAACTAGCAGAGCGCTTAATTCGAACTAGGTAAACCTCATTCTACGAGGACTAATGCCTAGTTCGAATTAAGTAGTTCGAATTAAGGACTGTGTAGCCACTTAATTCGAACTAGTGGGAGGCTAGCCCTCCCGAGCTTGCCCTGGTGGCCACTCTGGGCACCACCAGGGAAACTCTATTGCCCCCCTCCTGGCCCCAAAGCCCTTAAAGGGAACCGGTCTGGCTACGGTGCCCGTGTCAGGTACAAGCCTGCCAGCACCCAGCCAGCAGACCCTGCACCTGGCACGGAATGAGCCAGCCAGCCGCTGCCACCCAGGCCTCCGCCTCTTCCCGGGACCAGGCTGACGGCTCCCAGGAGCCTGCCCAGGGCGGCAAGAGGAAGGCGCCCCCCTGGTGTAGTGTGGACATCGTGGACCTCATCGAGGTTTGGGGGAAAGCCTCCAACTTCCACGACCTCCACACTAGGCAGAGGAAAGTGGCCGTCTAGGGCAGGATAGCTGCCAGCCTGGCCACCCAGGAACAGGTCTGCATGAAAATCAAGGTGGTCCAGTGAGACCCCCACCCTGAGCCCTGAGCTTAGAACATAAAAACATAAGAATGGCAATACTGGGTCACATCGAGCCCAGTAGCCTGTCTGCTGACAGTGGCCAACACTAGATACCCTGGAGGGGATGGACCGAAGACAATGACCAAGCAATTTGTCTCGTGCCATCCATCTCCAGCCTTCCACAAACAGAGGCCAGGGACACCATTTCTACCCTGCCGGTACTGCTTCCGGCCATCCTTAACCTCGGTTCAGGGTCCACTCAATGGCTAATACCACTCCATGGACGCAACCTCCATGACTTTATCTAACTTCTCTTTAAACTCTGTTATAGTTCTAGACTTCACAGCCTCCTGCAGCAAGGAGTTCCACATATTGACAATTTGCTTTGTGAAGAAGAACTTTCTGTTATTAGTTTGAAGCCTGCTACCCATTAATTTTATTTGGTGTCCTCTAGTCCTTCTATTATGGGAACTAATGAAGAACTTTTCTTTGTGCACCCTCTCCATACCACTCATGCTTTTATAGACCTCTATCATATCCCCCCTCAGTCTCCTCTTTTCTAAGCTGAAAAGTCCCCATTTCTTTAGCCTCTCTTCATGTGAGACCTGTTCCAAACCCCTAATCATTTTAGTTGACCTTTTCTGAACCTTTTCCATGGTCAAAATATCTTTTCTGGAGTGAGGAGATCACATCTGTTCAGAGTACTGAAGATATGGCGTACCATAGTTTGATACTTCCCCTCCTTCTTCTCCTGGCTTCCCACTTCCAGCTCCCTCCTCCCAGGTTTCCTCCTCTCCTCTCCCACCCTCTCTCTTCCCCTCTCCCACCTCCTTTTCCCAGTCTCCCCGAGTTTTGTTCAATAAAGAGAGTTTCTATTTTTGAACACATGTGTCCTTTATTTTGTACATCAGGAAGAGGAGCTAGGGAGGGGTAAGTGGAAGGAGGTGAGGGAGGAATGGGGTACGAGTCCCCAATGGGGAGGACTGGGCTGGCTCTGCGGGCTCCTTGGGGTGGAAGCTCTCCTGCAGCCCCCCGATTGACACCCCTCCCCCTGAATGGCAGCCTGCAGCAAGTGCAGCCGGGCTGATGGCCGAGTGCTGTGATGTGCCCTGTGTGGGCTTTCAGGGCACTCCAAGCCAGGACTGCTTTGCTGTCCCTCATCGAGTTAGACAAGCGAGCGGGGAACCCTGAGAACTGTCTGTCTGGTGTGGGGTCAGGTCCCTTTAAGCACAGCTCTTGGCTAGCCTGAGACAGCAGCTCCACGCTCTAAGTCTTAATCTGATGCCCTGCCGGTACTGCTTCCGGCCATCCTTAACCTCGGTTCAGGGTCCACTCAATGTGGACATGCTAGTTCGAATTATCAAAATGCTAATTAGAACTAGTTTTTAGGTCTAGATTCACTAGTTCGAATTAGCTTAGTTCGAATTAACTAATTCGAATTAAGTTAGTTCAATTAGTGCTGTAGTGTAGACATACCCACCATCACAGTCAACTTATCACTCTTACTTTAAGGCTCAAAGGTGATACAGAGTCTTAGGTGAGACTTCTGCACAGGGAATAGTGTAATCTTTAGGAGTTGAAGAATTTGAAAAGATAACAAGTAATGATGGGAATACACTTTAGTATTCAACTCTTATCTGTGCTTTTTCTAATTCACTTATCAGATCTGTGCTCTCCCTTAATGATTAATACCTTATATAGACATCCAAATTACATATCATCCTGCCACTGTTATTTACAGGGACTAGAATAAAGTCAAATGTCAACTACCAATCATTGTTAGCTTATTTCTAGCTACACTTCTGCTGAAGTACTGAGCATTGTAGAAGACTCTGATATTTCCCCAGGACAGTATTTATCTTTAGTTTAGTGTTTAACTGCTAAATTTCTGACACTGGTTTAAAACAGAATATAATTCAAAATATGATTCCTGGACATTTATCTGTGGTAAAGAAAACTGTAGCATACTTTTTCATGGTCTCTGTTTCATTTAAGTATAGCTACTATTGTACTTCTGTCACTAATCACCATAATAAGTTATTCCTAGTTGTCTCTTGGACTACAGCTTGAGTTTGTTTCTTTGTATAGATAAACAACATCCATTATTTTAAGTTTTTTGTCATTGTGGTAAAAAGCTTTAATATTGAGAGGCAAAACTGTTATCTGTTGTCTTCTAAACATGTGAAGGGAGACGTATTAAATCCTGAAATAAGCTCCTACCATCTAGAACCCCAAAATGGTGTCACTTAAAATGATCTTCTAGTAAGGAGTATTCTCAATAAATGAAATGCAGGTTTAGAAATTATATAAAGCCAGGGCAATTTACAAGAAACTGAAATGTTTTGGGGAGATATCAATGCAACTAAATAATGCATTATATGTGATTTCCATGATAGTTTATTCCACAAAATTGCCTCACTTCCCAGCTGATTAAACTTCTAAATTTGCATTACTATAGGAGAAATGGAAAATTAACTTCCAGCCTGAGTTGCCATTCTCAGCATTAGGTAAAGGTATGGGAGGAAGAAATCCTTCAGTGATGGCTGCTACCCTGTGGCCAGAGTATTCCCTCTCAGTAGAGTAAGGAAGAAAGGAAGGATGTTCAGGGCAGCAAATCATTCATCCCCATACTCATCCAATTTCTACCAGAGCACCAGAGGCGCAGCGAAGGGAGGGCAGGGAAGGGCATTTCCCCCGGGGTGCCATGCCAGGGTGGCGCCGGGCTGGGCTGGGAGAGAAGCGCATGCTGCTCTGTCCCATGTGATGCTTTTGAACAAAGACCACGCTGGCTAAGTTCTCCCAGAAATCTACATGCTGCGAGCTGAGGGAGCAGTGTCAGGTGGCAGCAGCGGCCACTTTAAAGGTTAGAATCCCTTACCCAGCTGTTCTGTTCCTTCCATGCTTGGCTGGGGTGGGAGGGAAATAAGGATTTGATGGGGGGTGCTCCCGGCACTGGGAGGAGGGCTCGTTCAGGGGGAGGGGTGAGTGCATTTGGATGGGGGGTCTGGCTCAGGGGGAGGGGTGAGTGCATTGGGATGGGGGCTGGCTCTGTGGGAGGCTTGAGTACACTGGGATGGGGGCACGCTGGTGAGGGGCTGGCTCTTGGGGGAGAGATGGGTGCATTGGGGTTACTTATAATTTTTTTTTAAAAAAAGATACTTTATAACAAAAGGAAAAACTAAAAAAAAAATAATAATCTAGTTACATTTTAAAGACTAACAAACAGATCAGGCATGTCAAACTTGAAGCCCACTGAGGGCCACAAATGAAAACTGATAGCTTTCAAGGACACCAAAGAAAATGTACTTCCATTGGAAAGTTGTAATTATTTATTATTATAGATTATGTTTTAGGTATATTTTATAATATTTTTCAGGACTTGTTTTAATATAATACAATAATTTGTTGCGTAAAATTGTTATTTACTCATAAAATAATTTTTAATTTAAATATAAATTTAAGGTACTTTGAATTTTGGATATGATACATAACTTGCTTTGTTGAAATAAAAACAAGTATAGACCATGGTCAATCAAATAGAACAGGCTTCTGTGAAAATTTCAGATATTTTGTAAGTTTGAGATTTTGCATAAACATAATTATTCGTACAATTGCAAAAAATTGACATATATTTGATATAAAATGAATATACATTTTGTGATTTTATTTGGAAATAAATAAATAAAAACCAAAACATTAACAAAATATCCCCCTCCACTGCCCCAGAGCCAGGCACTCCCATATCCCTGTTCTAACCCAATTCCTTTCTGTTCCCCCAGGCAACCCTCCTCTACCCCAGTGCCTCCTCCATCCCACAGACTCAGGCAATCCCAGCCCCTCCCCCCCATACCTAATGCCTGGGTCCCAGAGCCCGTGTTTCTGCTGCCACATATTTCTTCCTCACGCCCTGGGGAGGTACAAGCACAGCAGCCAGCTGTGAGCAGGCACTTGATGCCTATGCAGAGCAGTCCAGCCAGCCGTGATCTGCACTCAGCCATGTGCTCAGAGTGGCCAGTGGGCCACATTTTATTCTTTTATAAAATGTAGTGGCAGGCCACAAAAATTTCGATTGGGACGCATGCAGCCCACCAGAAACCTGTTTAACATGCCTGATATAGATGGTATCATGAGCTTTTGTGGGCACAACCCACTTCCACCTATGAAAGCTCATGATACCATCTACATAAAGGGTGAGCAATAACTTTTATCCGGGGGCTACTTCAAATTTTTTTTTGAAGGGGTGGAGACTAAACAGGAAGGGGTGGGGCTACCCAGACAATGATTGGTCTGGGGTGGGAGAGCCCCTTTGCTTCCTCCTTCTCACTAGGCACCCATGTCTCTGGTAGGGCAAGAGGAGGCTTCATGCGCTCCCCCACCTCCAGGCCAATCAAGACTTGAGGGCGGGGGAGTGCAGGAAGCTTCCTCCTGCCTTGCGAGGAGTATGTGGTGCTTCGAAGTGCCGTCTGCTACTCACTGGGTGGGGGCAGAGAAGAGAAATCTTCACGTGCTCTCCCGCCCCAAGCCCTAATTGGCCTGGAAGCAGAGGAGCATAAGGGCCTCTGCAGACCGGATCCAACCCACAGAGGCCCTTTTGCCTACCTCTGATCTAAATGTTTTATTAGTCTTTAAAGTACTAGACTGTTTTGTTGTTTTTTAAGTTTTTCCTGTTACAGACTAACTCAGCTACCCCTCTGAAGCTTATAAAAAAAGTTCTATACTATTCCATTCCTTTTTACCTCCCTGTTTCCTTTCTCCTTTGGAGAGTTGGTCAGGCAGGATTTTTGGTAAAAATTTATCAGACATACACACTGTGCCCACTCTACCTAAGCTGGTGCTGGATAATCAGAGCTTCAATTCTAAAGGAGTTGGCATTACTGAAATGATAGATCACCCCACGTTTTGTTGCCGATTTTCCATCTCCCAATCATAGCAGAGACTTGGGATTAACGTGGCTTTCTCAACTAAAAGTCTTATACATGTTCAGATATTGTGATTGTGAATACTTGCAGAGGCAGTGTCCTCTAGGCAAAGTTGGCCTTGAATCTTGATATCTATGGCTTCAGTTGAATGGCTTGTGTGAAATTTGGAAGAGCAGCTCAGAGAGACCTCTCTCCTTTACTTAAGGATAGAATCTCATGGCAGCCTGAAGGAAAAAGTCATCATGGCAGACAGAAAGCCATGCTTGTAGAGTATCCTCAGCCTTAGGCTACTTACTGCTTCAAGTGTCTTCAAGAAAGCGAGGGTGTGTGTTGTGTGTTAGTTTTATTTAAAAGTTTTTCGGAGTATTATTTTAACAGGTAAGTTAATCTCTTACATTGATAACTCTCATGTCGCTTTTTGCTGTGCAATAATGTGAAAAACAATTAGGTTAACTAGGTAAGTAAATGGGCAGTTAGGAAACATTACAGATTTCTTATAATAAATGTATTAGGTATCTTGTCAGTTATGTAGCACTTTAAAGACCTTTTTTCTTTTTATTTTACCAAGATTCGACTAACACGGCTACCTCTCTATTACAATACATTTGATATGCTCAAAATCTTTTCTACTTTTATTCATTAAAGCAATGTGTTACTCATTTGCTATAACAGTGATTTTAAATGCTTGAATGAAATATAGTGATGAAATTCAGATTTAGGTTGTATAACATTAACTTTTCTCATGTTTTATAAAACTTACATATTTAAGCATTTGACATTTTTTATGTAAAAGACATGAACCTAATGAGAATGGGATATGAACAAATTAAAGAGAAAAAATATTTAACAGAATGTAAACCACAAAACTATATAATTTATATGTCTGTAATTAGTAAAATAAGTAATTAATTAAACAATAAATATCCTAAGAGATGGATTATTTACAGTGGTGTAGTGAGAAGGGCTCGGGTAAGGAGGGAGGGGAAGTGGCCCCTGGATGCCACACTAGTGAAGGTGCCCCTGGATGCCACACCAGTATAGTCCCCCTACACTCCCCCTGTCATCCCTCTGCTCACCTGCTCCTCCTCTGCCTGCCACCACTGGCTGGAGCTACCTCCTCCCCGCCTTTCTGCCCCCAGCCCGACTCCCTCCACCTCTGCCAAAGGGTTAATGCGTGCGGGACCCAGCCCTAAACTGGAGGGAGGTCGGGTAAGACACGGTACAAGCTACCCCCACGCCTCTTAGGGTCAAGCTCAGCTATGAGCCAGGTTTGGGGCCCCACCATTTGGTGGGAGGAGGGCGCCAATTTTGCCTTAGCCCCCATGTGCATAACACCCTTGCTACACCTCTGCAGAAGACCACACAACTGGGGTATGTCTAGACTACATGGCTCCGTTGATGGAGCCATGTAAATTAGTGTATTCGGTACAGTCAAAGAAGCGGGGATTTAAATCATCGCCGCTTCATTAAAATAAACATGGCTGCCGCGTCGTGCCGACGATCAGCTTATCCATCACAGCATGGCTGTCTAGATGCGGATCTGTTGGCTAGGGAAGCCTTTGCCCACCGATCCCTTATGCCTCGTGAAACGAAGTTTACAGAATAGGTCACCAAAGGCTTCCCCAGCCGACAGATCCGTGCCTAGACCGCCGCGCTATGCCGGATCAGCTGATCATCGACACAGCATGGCGGCCATGTTTATTTTAATGAAGCAACGATTATTTAAATCCCCGCTTCTTTGACTATGCCGAATACACTAATATACATGGCTCCGTCGACGGAGCCATGTAGTCTAGACACACTCCGGGTGTGGAATGTGATCAGCTCTATTAAACAGGGGAGCCCACATAATTGCTGAGGAAAACACAGGGTTTCGGCCACTGAACGTGAAAGGAAGGGCCTCATATCAGACTTGCTCTGTGCATTTTTGTGCCACTGGTAGTTATCCTGGCTGTCACAAATTATACCTTTCTGAAGCTTATACTGATCAAGAACTTATTCACATCAGAAAAGAGTCAAAAAGGACTCTAAGCATTTGTGATAGGCAAGTATAAGCTATGGGGAAAGCCTTAAGTGCACGAGTCTGATGAAAATGTATGCATACGTGCATGTGCACAAGCACACAAACAAATCAGAAAGGCTCCTGTGAAGCTTTGAGCTACCTAAGTGCTAATAGTTGCAAATATCAAGAATAGTGTGAGTCATCTACTTAATCAGATTTTCAAAGAAAAAACCCAGGATACTTATCCTGCAGCAAGATAACACAAGAGTTTTAATGGGGGGTCAGGATAGTGTTCTTAGGAGGATTTTTGCAGCTGAGGGGAGCAGAAAGAGAGAACTATCATGGCAAGGGGGATTTTCCATGCATTTGGCTTTCCTCATAGTTTTTAGTTTTCTTTTCTTGCTCCTCTCCCCTTTCACTTTCTTAAATTTGCTGAGACTTCCTTCATCCACTTTCATAACTCTCCCATCACATTCTCTCTGCTATAGTTTTTTATTCTATAGTCTTTTCTCTCATTCCTTTCTTATACCCCCTTCTTTTGATTCTCCTTCATGACCACTACCCTGACACTGTCCAGCGTTCAACACGGGTGCACAAAAAATAGCTACAGTATTGCAAACACCAGGGCACGTCTAGACTACAGGCTTCTGTCGACAGAAGTTTTGTTGACAGATACTGTTGACAAAACTTCTGTCGACAAAGCGCGTCCAGACTACATTGAGTTCTGTCAACAAAGCAAGCTGCTTTTGTCGACATGGTAGTCTGGACGCAAAGGACAGTTTCCATTCAATAACACCTTCTGTCGACAGAAACTCTGTCGACAGAAGGTGTTATTCCTCGTAAAATGAGGTTTACATATGTCGACAAAATTGCTGAGTTCTGTCGACGTTATGTTGACAGAACTCAGCGGTAGTGTGGATGCAGGTATAGTTTTGTCGACAAAAGTCCACTTTTGTCGACAAAAGTCTGTAGTCTAGACACACCCCAAGAGTTGCAAACATCATGAACCAGACAATGTTTTTGCTTCTTTTTAATTGTTTTAGCTTACCCTGCTTATTTCCTGTGTGTAAATGGAAATTAGAATTGCTGGCTTATAGTGAGAAATACAACTCTGGCCACTCAATGCCTTCATCAATTAATTTTGTGCCCCTCAGCCTTCACATCTTCCCAAGCTCCAAATCAACTCTAATTTACCCTGCCACATAACAGTTCTGCATTCTCTTTCCTTAGGTCTCACATCTGCCCCTTGCCTTAGCAACCACTGTGCTTCTTCAGCAGCTGTGGAGGCTCTTTCTTCACTCTCTTCCAGACACGAGGGTCCTGTTTCAAGAAGTTCTCTTCCCAATTCTGGTATCAGAAGAGTAGGTAGAGAGAGGGAGGAGCAGACCCACTTCTCTCAGGAAGGAAGAATGGTGGAGGGGAAGCAAAGCTGTCCTGGTGTCCGGTGCTCTTTCACCTCCTTCATGTCCCTCTTGTAAAAGTGTCAGGCTGCTCCATTCTCCCATTCCCCTATTGAAAAATTTCTCTCTGCTCCTGAGGAGAGATGGGATAGAGTTCTCTCAAAAAACTTGGAGGGGCTGCTTTTTCCCCAGGGCAGGGAATGGGGATGGATTTTTCCTTACTGGCCTGAAAAAGTGAAGGATGGACGTTCTTTCTTCCTCACTGCAGCACAGGTCAAAATCACCTTACTTGTGATAACCAGAATTGACAACACTGTGAGCAGAAGAATGGACTATGGCCACTTCCATAGGTCCATGGCTGCCTACAAATGGTGACAACAAAGCTGAGTTGCCGGTAGGCTTGGTAGTCGAGGCAGCATCCAGTGTTTCAGACTCCACGTCTGACTAAGTATGAGGAGGGCTGGTTCAAAGATGTTGTTCAGAGGGAGGTCTCCCAAAGAGCAAAATGGCAACATGATAGCACATTCCAGGGGGATAGTCCCTATGGTGCTTACTCAGCATCAGATTGTACTAGAACTTAACATCTATTTGCACATTTGGGGACAGGAGGTATCTCAAGAATCTCATCTTCAACACACAATGTCCAAAATATGTCATTTGCAAATGTTAGGTGTAGCAGCATGTTAATACTCAATTTATTTTTTATGAAGAGCACTGTTTGGACATTCATTCTGATTTATCAAATATGTGGGGAAGGGGAGGTTTATAAGAAAGGTTTTGGATAAACTGAAGGAAGACCCTACTGCTAAATGCATGCCATCTGCTGACAAGTTGGCTTTTAATTTAAGATGAAACTCTAACGTTAGCTTACATATTCCCTTAGCTATATGGACTTAGCTCTAAGCACTGAATGTTCTTCAGCCAAGAGAGCTACACTGAAAATGGCAGTACAGGGATTTTGTGTGTTTTAAAGCTTTAATTTGTTTTATTGTTTAGCTATGGAAGAAGCAAAATGCAATTATTACATACCACATGCTGCACTGATTTCAGCTATATTCAAGATTGAACTCTCTCCTGAATAAATTCAGCTCTCCTCCAGTTATCAACATTATTTGTCTCTAAAACAGAGAACTTTCTTAATTCAGCACTCAGCAGTACTGTGAAAATATTGATCTGCAATCAACTGCTGACAAAGTTATTTTGTTTAAGCTGTATATTTACTGAACTGCAAACACAGCATTACCAAAAGCATATACGAGAATGCTTTCTACACACACACACAATTCATTGCAAACAATTCATCTCAATGACATTCTCTGTTTTACCTTACCTTTGATTTCAACAGTAAGCAGTATATTGAGAATATTGGTTACTTTGTATATAAAGAACATAAAGCCACAAGGAACTTTCCTCCACTAAATTAATTTTAGTTTTCCTATGGACATGTGTAGCAGAATGTGGTCCACTCCTGCACTTTCTTATGACAGAAAGTAACTCAGGCTCAACTGGTATTGTGTTCTCTATGCCATTTATTTGAGTTCTCTACACAAACATTTTCACAGTCTTACGTAACAGTACTATTCACAATATCCCCAGTGCTCTTTGTCTCTCTCCTTGGGACCTGAGAGGATCAGAAATCTCCCTTCCCGGAGCCATCTGTAAGACTAGGAAACACTTCCTTTCTATGTTTCTTTATTGGTCTTGAGGTGATGATCTGCTTGGCCACAAGCCTAATTAATACAGTAATTATTTTTAATTACCCCAATCAGCTTTCTCCAATGGAACACTAAGGAGTGTCAGAGTGATCAGAGCAGAGGTTCACCTGTTAACTCCCTGCACTCTGTCACAGAATGGAGAAGAGGTACCTAAATTTGAAATTTCTCTGGAAAATTATTTACACTGTCTGGAAAGAATCCTTTACAGATAGACATTTTTTACTGCAGAATACCAATTTGCAGAACAACCTTTTAAAGCCTTCTGATAATTGGGATTCAGAGGACCAGCCAAGTCCTTTGTCATAAAAAATTTCTGCTCCAGTTCATATGAAATATTACATTATTATGGGCTGCATTCTGTGACAATGTATGAAGGCAGTACTTCAACTGAAGTTAAATAGATGATGTGCCTGCTGATACTAGAGTTGAATTAAAATTTGATCTTAAGTAGACCTGGGTAAAATCCTTATGGAAATCTTCTACAGAATTCAATGGGGATTAAGCCAACAGGGGATTACCAGGTTCTATGGTAATGAGTGCAAAAATGTACCTAATATAATAGAGAAAACAATATAATCTCTTTGATAGAATATACATATAAAAGGGTATTTATGCATGACTAAGGACATCAGTATTGGTGCAGAGAGTGCCTCTCCAGGTAGAGTTTCAATCGTCCAAAGAAGGAGCAAAGCCAATAATATGCAACTTATTTGGCAATCACACACAATGAATAATCAAAGGCATTTAAATGTGTAAATTTCCAAAGACATTAATGGCACGTAAGTAACTAAATCCATTGACTTTCAATGAGAGTTAAGCATCCAAATGTCATATGTGCATTGGAAATCTCGCAAGACAATGTTTTGCAAACAACCAATTTCTTGCATTATAATCCTTTACAAATTATGAATAATAACTCAGTTCATGCTGCCTGCATGCACCCCATGGTATCCAAGGCAGAGGAAGAATCAGCCTACCCAAAGTACCTGTGGGGTCCCTCTCACAGTCCACCACCAGATCCTCTCCTGATTCCTGCAACAAGATCCCAGCTCTTCTTTCCCATGTAACCAAGCTCTAGGAAGTGGCATTGGAACCATGGGATATGAGCCAGGTCCACTCACTTTTCACTGGGGTGGACCCCATCTTTTTCTCCTCTTGCTCCCCCTCTCCTGGGGCTTCATGACCCTACCTCTCTAGACAGGCCATCTCAGAACCCAGCGAGGGAGCTTGGGCAGCAGTGGGGAGCTATAGCAGACCCTCCACTGCCTGGGGTGCAGGGGCTGGGCTGGCAGCAGTCCCCTGCTAATGTCCCCAGTCTCAAACTGTCCAGGGCAGGAGAAGGTTCCACAGCTCACACCAGATCACAATATCTCCATGTGACTCTCACTGACCTGGCTGGGGATGGGGTCTTGGAGCTGCAGCCTGGCCTGGTAACAGCCATGGGCACCTATGAGGAATTGCAGAGTGGAGGACCCTTCACTTGCCCCAAGTGGGCACCAGGTGGGATCTGGGTGAGTGGTGTCATGGTTCTTATCATGGCTGGGATGGGTCTCCGGCCAGAGCTAGGTTGGGAGAGCCTCATGGGGAGCTATGGGGAGCCTCAGTCAGTTCATGTGCCAGAAAGGGGGGGAGGGGGTCTTGAGAAAAGAGCAACGGGCTTCCTGCCTTCACCTCCACCTCAGGTGGATCCTGTCTCCTTCCTGCCTTGCCACATCCTGCCCAAGGCTTCTTTACCCTACCTCCCTAGATAGACCAGCATGCAGCCCAGCCAGGGAAGCTGTGGGGAGCTGCACCAGACCCACCAGATAAGAGTGTCATTTCAAAAGACTTGTCTTCACTGACAAGTTGACTCATGTTATAACACAAGAATTGCACCTAATCCATGTCCAGTCTTCACACAAGTCTCCATTCAAATACAGTGGTGTTTTAACTCAGGCTCACTAGCACAGATGGCAGAGGGAAGGGATAAGCTAAGAGTCAGGTAAGCACAATTAATCAGTTGCTAACAAGGTGATTCTGATAATGTGGACACCAGCTACAGTCTTTTCGGTCCTGCTGGTTCTCCAGTGCTTTTTCGAAATTCCCTTGTTCCAGCTCACTTAAGCACTAAGAACTAAGACATATACCTCAGAGGGTTAGCACCACACATGAGTGAGAAGAGTGCCAAGATGGACATAGCAACATTAGCATTATTATGCATCAGGGTTAAGCTAACTTTGGAACAGTAACTCAAGTGTAGCTCATGAAAGATAATTCTGCTATAAAGACAAGAGGGCACGATTTTATTTCCACTATTCTACACAATGACAAGCATTTCTGTCAACAACAAGACAGACTCTGTTAATCACCCTAAAGAGGCACACTGAGGGTACATGTAAATCCAAAATAAGCCACACAGCTTGAGCTATGTCAATTACTTATTTCAGCTTTAGGCGCTGTCTACACAGCAGTAAGTCCAAAAAAGAACATTTTTCCTCCAACTTTCCTTTACCCTCCTAAAATGAGGGTTACAGGAGTTGGATAAGAAGTCTTTCAGCTGGAGATTATTTTGACATTATACATTTTGACATTTGAAATAACTGCTTGTGTGTAGATGCAGACTATGGCTGTGTCCAGACTCAGGGGTTTTTTCGGAAAAAGTAGCCTTTTCCCGAAAAAACTTCCCCTGCGTCCAGACTCAAGCTGCGTTCTTTCGAAATTATTTTGAAAGAACGCGGCTTTTCTTTCGATGGCGGTAAACCTCATTTCACGAGGAAGAACGCCTTCTTTCGAAAGTTCCTCTTTCGAAAGAAGGCGTTCTTCAATGTAAATAGGGCTTCCTCGAAAGAGAGCATCCAGACTCACTGGGTGCTCTCTTTCGAAAAAGCGGATTGCTCTTTCGAAAGATCCGCCTGCAGTCTAGACATAGCCTATATTATTCTGGAATAACATTAGTTAATATGAAATAATGCTACTGTGTAGATGTATCCTAAGGGAACTCGGGACGAAATTCTGCCTCTTTGGGATTGTGCAACTCTGCTCTGCCATTGCCCAGCTGAAGCTGTGATTTATCAATCTGACTCAAGCATCTAGTTTGTTCAATGATTTATCTTATCTCCTTAAGTATACGTATGTTTTGCTGATAGACACTTAATAAAAAAGCTTTTGTGGATAGTGCCAAGTTCAAAGGACCTCAAGCTATGTTAATATAGTTTAAACGTTAGGTACAAATATTAATTTATGATAGTTCAAGATTTTAAAACTGAAAAGTCCTGAACTTCATTCTTCTATACTAGGGCAGTAGGCTGACCTAGATATGAATTGAATCTAATTTTAAAAGTATCAAAGGACTAACTACTATAATGTGGGAAACTGACTGTAAAATAATGAATAATAAAATACCCTGTTATGAAATATTTATACTTGTATGCTGGGAAATTAATAAATCTTCTTACATAATGAACATATCCTGGGTCTATAAGTCACCATACATTGGTCTCCATCTTTTAAATGGCCTTGATTATTCATTTTAGTGTTCTTTATTATAGTAAATGTCAGGAGTCAATACTACCAATCAAAGTAAGTGGAAATAAAGCCATTTAATCAAATGAACATATACTGTATTTTTTCTGACCTTGAAGATTCTTTTAAAAAGTCCCATGTTTTTACACTACTACACCTCAAAGACTGGCATAAACTATTGGATCCAGACTGGCATAAATTATCCATAAGATCCAGAAGATCTTATGAGAGAACAAGTAACCAAATTCTGACCTATTTTCTCCTGCTATAATTTTAAAATTCCAGATCATAAGCAGAAGTGAATATCTTGCAGAATTGCTTCAATTTCCCTTACCATTTCTAACCCAAGTTTGCAACATTAACCTCATTTTCTTGAAAAAAAAATGTTAATATGAGCATTCACAGTACATTACGGCAATAAGTGGAAAACTTACTCAAGGTATGTCGACACTGATACCAGATGCATGGTTGCAACTTAGGTAGACATATCAGTGCTGGGGTTTATCTGTGCTAGCACAGCTATAAAGAGTAGTGTGGATGCAACAAGAGCTTTGACCCAGTCTGTACATCATGTTGGGAACTCTGGAGACATGTTTTCATTGCTAGCCTGAATTGAAGTCTGTGTCCGTATATTTACACTGATATTTTCTGCTGTGCTAACATGGGTAAAGCAGGTAAAGCAATGGTGGGTAAAATACCATGAATATATGTACACAGACTACAGCCATACCTCAGATTACAGTATAGATTGATCCTAAATATCTCTGTGTAAGAACAGAAATAGTATTGCTTCTCTACATTATAAGAGTACTGTGAGGATAAATACATTAAAGATGTGAAGGGGTTCAGAGTTCATGGTGATGACAGTTAAGTATATAATATACATAATTTTAAAAAATATTTTCAACCTACATGTATAGGTAACACATCTGAAAACAAAGAAAAAAGACAAGACAAGATCGTGGATGATCACTGGTAAACAGTAAGCCAAAAATGGATCTGGGCAGATATGAAGCATAGCAAGGATTTGAGAGGGAAATCAGCAAGGTGCAGAGACTCTCCATAGTGTTTGAAATTCATCTCCATTGAAGTATTCCTCTCCATGGACTCCTCCTCCCCACCTTCACCAGTTAGGATGTGTAAAAGAAGGCTCCAATCTATAAAGCTACACGGGCACATTTAATTTTCATGGGAAAAAATCTGTTCTCTTAAAACCCATTATTTGTTTTAAACTGAAAAATTCCAGGTTTTCATGGATACAAAAGAAAAAAATATTGAAAAATGAAAAGTATTTTTAAAATGAACACAAAATGGCTTTATGGAAAACAAAAATCATACCTCATCAACTCTAATCAGAGGTATTGAATATTGGAGCTTACATGTATTGGAGCCATACATGTATCTGGTGACAAGATTCAGATGACAGAAAATTGAATTTTGCATCCAATTAATGTTTACAATAGCTTAATTTTTCTAGGACTGATGCCTTAGGGAAAAATAATCTATGCTGGCCTGAAAATCTGAAAATAATCTATGCTAAGACTGAAAAAAAATTAAGCTTCTGTAATCAGGTTTATTTTCTTTCTTTCCTTAAACTGTAGCTTCTTTATTTCCTCTTCCTGTTGAAAAGGGTTATGCACACCCAATATGATTGGTGTCATCAGTCACAACTAATGAATACAGTTCAGATTTCTAATATAGTATCAAAACAGAGATACTTGCAGTGACCATTTTGTAATCTAAATATAATGGTCAATTTGATAACCAAAAGTAAAGTTAATTGGAAAAACGAATACATTCAAAGACAGCATGATCTTATGCCCAATACTGGTTCCAATAAAAAGAAGTATGGAAATACTTAACATGCCTATATATGTTTTACTAAATTTTGGAGTACATGAACAGCCAAAGAGGCTAAATATGTTAAATTATTTGCTATGATTATTCACTCAATGCTGCTTATTAGTTGCTTGTATGAAGCACGTATGAGATATTACACAGAAAGACAACTCTACTGACCACAATTGCTTTTGGCTGTGCCCCTCATAATACGGTCATATAATATAGTATCAGTCAGAGAATTAAATCAATCAAAAATCAATAATTATTTCTTTAGAGATAATGTATTTACCATTGTATAGTAAGCAGCCCACTGGTTTTGTATTCATTGTCAGTTTCTATCTCCGGGATTGAGTTTGCATCCTTTTCAAATGCAGAGAAATACATTTAATAACAAAATATAACACAAACAGGTACACTCTAGCAGTAATCAGACTATGTCCAACTATTTTGGCACATCTGGTGTTAGTAAAGCTATATTTAAGAAATAGGAGACATAAAATGGCCAAGCCAGACACAAAAACAAAAACAAAAATCTGTACCTAGCATCATGAATCTTTAGGAACAACTAAGTGTCTGAGCATATCTACAAATGGGAGCTCTCAACTAGATATTAAGTACAGCAGAAATCTGTGCCTCCTCAGCAAACAGAGTCCTTTTGCTATCAGTATGATGCCTTGTGAGAATATAACTTATCTTAGCTCAGGCCTTTTTTGTAATCTTGTCAATATATCATCTATTCTGTTTTGAATGATTCTATGCTATCCCAAGGACAACATTCACTTCCACCCCTGTAGCCAGACAGGAACCCCCCCGTAACATCCATTTTTGCTTGCCTGGAACATACAGGGCACACAGAGCAGAAGGCCCAGGCTGCTGTGACGTGAATGGCTGTAAACAGAGATATGCCAATTGCTGACCAAGAGGCTGCCAGGGAGTGCACTTGACTTAACCCATATTGATACGAACACACAGCTGTCCGCGGGGGGAGGAATCTCTCGCCCAGTAAAAAAATGTCTAGTACTCATAATTTAGTTACCTCTCTTGCAAGTGTAAATTAAGTTGAAACTTGCTTGTAAGAACTGGCGCCACAAAACGGACCAGTACAATTTGGCATCTTAAGATAAGAAAGAGGATACTGGCCCCCAGGGGTATAAAGATGGGTCCAGCAGCACATTTACTCCGAGTGTCAATCTACCATCTATCTGCTGGTCAGGTTAGGTGTTTGATCTCCCGAGGTTCCAAGGGGACGCCCACCTCGTATTCGTCTTTCCTAGGAATTGAGATGCTGGCCTGACATGCTGGAGTCGAGAGGCACAGAAAGGGGTAAAAATTGTATCTGGATGTGGTCCTTTGTCTCAAGTGTACACATAGACTTAGAGCTCTTTAAAGATTAAGCTGTCACTTGGTACCATTATTTCTATTTTCTATCTTTATTTTCTTTGTAACTATTTTTTAAAATCTGTATTTGCTAACAGTTAAGAAAGAGAGCAATAGACATTGTAACCATATGCTTTTATAAGTCTTTTTAATAAACCTGTAACTGTTTAAGTTTTTAACCTGACTCCTTCAGTTGCTGTAATAGAACCAAGCACAATTTAAAAGAACTTCAGCCAGTCATAAAGGGACAGGCATAGGAAGAGCTTGGGTGTTTGGATCTGTGTTACTCCCAGGTGACAGATCCGTTGGGGCACCTTTCAGCCTTTCCCAGGCTGCCCGCTGCGAAGGAACCCTGTGTTCTAGCAGCTAAAATCTAAGGTGTAATAAGCTCTTCCTATATAAAGGGGCGTCTGTTGGCCTGCTGGCCACCCTCTGCGACGGGACCCCGGTCCTAGCAGTAAAGACACGGACATTAAACCTTTTCTCGGAAACACACACACACACACACACACTGCCCTGACCATCGGCTGACAACCCCCCATAGAAATGAATGATGCAGGTCTTCAGTACCAAAGGTGAAAACAACTTAAAAAAACAACAAGTAGTCCATGGCACATTAGAGACTAACAAAAACATACGTATGCTATCATGAGCTTTTGTGTAACTGGAGTGTTGAGAAATTGGTCTCTTATGTGGACTGGTCTAGCCAAAGTTTGATGATGGGATGGAAGTTGTTGAAATCCCCATGAAAATCTTCAAGCGTCCTCTGCCTATGGGTTCATATGATGAAGATGCCCCTCTGCTATGTACATTGGCCAAACTGGTCAGTCTCTACAGCAAAGGATTAATGGATACAAATCAGATATTCAGAATTGTAACACACATAAACCTATAGAGGAACATTTTAAACTGCCTGAGCACTCATTAACGGACTTAAAAGTAGCCATTCTTCTACAAAGTAATTTCACAAGCCAGCTACAGAGAATGATATAATGAGCTTTCATGGGCACAGCCAACTCCTTCAGATGTCCAGAGGAACATCTGGGAAATTATTTCAAAATAACTTATTTTGAAATAATAACTCCAGAAATAACTATTTTAAAATAGCATGTCCACACTACGGGGAAGCTTTGGAATTAGTCAGAGCCCCAGGAAGCACTGGGGAATAATCAATTATTTGAATGATTCTGGGAAGTAATTATTTTGAAATAGCAGCAGTGGAGCATCCACACTACAACTATTTCAGAATGACTATTTCAAAGTAAGCATTATTCCTCATGGAAGGCAGAAGTTATTATTTCAAAATAATCAGCCCATTATTTCAAAATAACAGGCTTGGTAGTGTGGACTCTTTCACTGTTATTTCAAAATAAGTGGAGTTATTTTGAAATAACTCCTAATGTAGACCAGGGCTAAGGTGTCACAGTACTACTTGTTTTTTAAGTTGTTTTTCTTTATGCTGTTTTTATCGGCACAAACACAGCTACCCCTCCGAGCATACCAAATGTGGCTTGTAAATTTTACATTAAAAATGATAAAATACAAAACTAAAGTATGCAAACACTAAAACAATAAAATCAAGTAGCTGTGAGTTTTTTAAGTTGTTTGGCAACTTTAATTTATATCATACTTCTGAAAGGATGCTTTGAGAGAGCATTTTGAATGTCACTAACAATGTATAACTTCCAAAACTCAATCTATTCAAATTTTCTCTTTGCCTACATTTCAGAGCTACTTTCTCCAATATTTGAACTAGATCAGAATAAATGTTCTTTCAGAAAAAAAAATCTTTACAACTTGCTATGACAAATATTGTTTCTGTACAGCTGACTTCATTCCCTCCTCCCCCTGCCAGCTCCACAATCAAGTCAGAAACTATGAAATCCAGAATCAGGTCTATTTGAAATATGGCTTTTAAAGGACAGAAAGGCTGTGTCCCTATGGGGAGAAATTCACTGTGGACCTGTATGCCACTAAACCCTGTCATTAGAGGGGTTGAAAATGCTTAAACCTACTTTAAGTTAGATAACGAAGCTTTTTCAAATACTGAAAGGAAACAAAAGGAGGTCATTAAAAATGAAGACAGCTTTGCATGCTTGGGGAACGAATGACTGTGATATCAGCAACAACATAAAAGGAGAACAAAACAAATGACAGAAAAGCCAAATTAGACCTGAAATTTCAAACAACTTCAATTAGCACCAAAGAATGGTGGCAGAGTTAAAAGTATTTAATGAAATAATGAGATGACAAATAATATACACAAACTTGAAACTAACATTGTTATCCAAATGAAATTTATCATTACCAAGACAAGAAGATACTGCAGTACTGTCACAGGACAGACTAATTAGTAGAAGAGAAAAATAGGTTCATAATAGTTGTATCTATTGTATATAGTTGTATTCAGAAAATGCAGCCCAATTGATGCAATGGTGTTTTTTTTCCCCTGAGTTCTGAAATTTTCACAAAAATGAGACTGCGTATTTACTAGAAGTGGTCCTGAAATATAAAGCTTAAGCAGGAGTGTACTGGCTATCAATATAGGCCCAGGAAATGGGTTGAGACTGGCCCTCCCCATGACGTCACCCCTGCATGCTCCTCAAACCCTGCCCCCTGCGTCATGTCTGGCACGCGGTGCAGGTGGCAGGTCAGGCTCTGCATGCTGCATACAACGTGTACGCGGAGCCTGTTGGAGTGAGGGGCACCAGTGTGCGGACATGATGGCCATAGGACCGATAGCCCACTGGGAAATTCCCGGCATCCTGCCGGGCCAGTTCTCCCCTAAGCTTAAGAGTCAATTTTTTTATAATGTCCTACTTCTATTTTTGCTTTTATTTGTGAGAAGTATTAACAAGTTTTACTTGGGTTTTGTGGGTGTATTTTGGTTTGGAAGCCAAGCCATAGTTACAGAAAGCATTTATTAAGATTGTGGATCTTTCAAACAACCCTGAACAGTTTCAAGATAATTGTAGGCCAGCATGGTTATACATAAAAATAATTTACAATAAACAGGTTCACCATCTTTCACTATAAAACCAGTTCAGGCTTGACAGTGTACACTAATTTTCACTTTGTAAATATGAGTTCATCTATACCCAGATCTATTCATTTGTTCCCAAGTGAGAGATTTTAGTCATGTGTACAGGAAATTAACCACATCTGGTGGTGGCAATAAGCAGATAACACCCAGTAGTGTCTATCTCAGAAACCATCAGGCCGAGAAATCTTGTGAAGCTAGATCAAGAATAGTGACATGAAACTGAATTTCAGAAAAAAGAAAATGGTATAGAAAAATTATGAATATTAAAGAATTTCAACATGTGCCACACTTGCCACAGCTCACGTCCCGATGCCAAGTTTGTCCCTCTGGGTTACCTTTCTAGAAATCTTAATAGCGACAGGTGCTAAAGATGTCCTTAAAGACAGATCAGGCCACAACAAGACACACTTTTGTGATGCTATACTTCATTACTGAAATCAGCTGTATCTGTGAATAAAGCCATTTGGCCTGAAAGAGCACCATTTCACTTAAAATCCAGCAATCTCAGTTCTTAGCAACACAGGCCTCTAACAGCACATCACTTCATTGTTTCTCTCTCTGGGTTCACTCTCTGTGGAACACAGAATTCAATGAGAGGGCTTCTTTATAATATTCAGAACCCTGTGTGGGATTAGAACATTTATCTAAGAAATAATCTTCCACAGCTGTTTGTGACTGCTATATTCCACTAGGACCATGGTTTTCAAACAGTTCTGAAGCAGTAGCCCCTATAGCGGCTACTGCTATAGAGAACTAGCCACACTCAATCAGCCAAATGACCACATGTGGCTAGTGCAGTGATTCCCATCATTTTTCCCATGGAGGAACCCCTAAAATAATTTTTCATATCCTGAGGAACCCCTATCTATTAAAACATTTGCTTGACCAGAAAAAGTTGACAGTGGGGAGTGCAATTCAATTACTGCTAAATTTTTTCAAGACAATATATTTGTAAAGAGCTGTTCTATATATGTGTGTGTGTGTGTGTGTATGTCAGCTTACATTGTAAAAAAAAATGGAGTATTTTCCTGTCTTTTTTTTATTATCTAATCTTTTTTTTCAAATATCAAATATCCTCCCCCTCCTGCCTCACTCTCTCTTGCTCTTCTCCTCCTCCTCCTGCCTCTCACTCTTTTTCTCATCTCCTCCCCCTTCTGCCTCACTCTCTCTTTCTCTTCTCCTCTCCCTCCTGCCTCTAACTCGCGGAGCCCAAATGACCGCTTGCTCCCGTGCGGCGGCCCAGCTGAGCTGCACAGAAGTCAGCCGAGTGCCAGGGTGGGAGGCAAAGGGCATGACAGATGCTCCAGGCCCCGCCCAGTGTTATCTATTCCACGATTTTTCGCAGAACCCCTGATGATGGTCTGCGGAACCCCAGTTGGGAAACACTGGGCTAGTGGCTTGGATGTTGGATACCACAGCACTAGGGCAACAGGACAACTATAAGAAGAGACTTAGGGTACGTCTAGACTACAGGCTTTTGTCAACAGAGGCTTTCTACTACATCCAGTCCTGTCGACAAAGCAAGCTGCTTTGTTGACATGAGAGTGTAGATGCAAAGGACAGTGTAGATGCAATAACACCTTCTGTCAACAGTAGTCTGTCGACAAAAGGCATTATTCCTCATAGAATGAGGTTTACTGCCGTCAACAAAACTGCCGAGTTCTGTCGACGTTATGTCTACAGAACTCAGTGGTAGTGTAAATGCAGGTATAGTTTTGGTGATAAAACCCTGTAGTCTAGACACATCCCTACTAATAAAACTGGGCAAAAGCTTTCAGGGAAATGGTTTATGCCCCAAAAATGAAGTCTTAGCTAACTCAAAACCGTGTGTGAACTTGATGTGATCATTTCATCTGGGGAAACATTTATTAGGGCCATCAAACTTGAATGTGTTTACACAAAAATGTAGTTCCCATCTATTTAATTTGAGCCCTATACCAACATAATAAGTCCATGTCCATGAGAGGTGTAGCATTTAAGTTGATGTAGACAGGCTGACACAGTGTTAATGTAGACTTCTTTGCTTACATTGACAGTTCCATTCAGAAACCTTCTCACACTGGCAGTTAAATCAGTGAAAATGCTCTTGGTGAAGATATGCTCCACTAACATAGGAATTGAAGTGTGGATGTGTAAAATTGATTCAATTACTGTGGTAGCTGTAGGTTGGCATAATGCCAGTCAATTTAATTTTGTTGTTTAGACTGGCCTTAAGACTTGTGTAAGCCCCTTTATTATAGGAACCTCTGACTTTTACTAGGAAGATCCTTTGTGCTGCAATCTAGCCCTAGAGACAACAACTCCCATGATGCCTTGGAAAAAAGTGGGAAACTGGCTCTTCCAGGCAGTACAGGGAGAGAGTTGGTGGGCTCCAAACTGGGGAGAGGAGCTAGAATTGCGGGTGTAGAGGTTTTTTTCCAGTCCAAGAGCTGCTGCTGGAAGCTAGAGCCTGCTGCTGGCATCCTGCTGGGGCTTGGTTCTAGCAGACTGCTTTAGATGTTGTTGGTGATTGTCCCTGGAGGGGAAAGACCCTGGATGTGCCTGTGACTGAGAAGAGCCTGCTTAGAAGTAACTGTGAGTAACTGTGGCTGTTTGGGAAACTGCTGCATGGGAGCACAGAAGACAGACTGATTCTGGGTCCAAAGAGAGACGGAGTGATCTGCCCAGAGCTGCTGGCATTTAGTGGGGCCAGCTCCAGTGTCAGACTTAGATTTTGCAGTTTGTGGCCTGTCTGGACTGACACACAAAGAACCTGCACAGTGTAATCTCCACTCCAGCTGCGGACCTTCAAGCATGCCCACGCAAGCATCTGCTCACACAGGTGAGAGTGGCCTACTCCTGAAAATCCCAGGGAAGAAAGAAGGGGTTATACTTGAATCTGCAACTCTAGACTTGATCTGAGATATTCCCCATATCAAGATAAATACCCTAGCTATCAGGATATAGATTATTCTTGAGCAGGTTACTCTCTATCTCTCAAAGTATTCATTTGCACAGAAAGCAAGAGAGAAAGTAACTCTATGTTCTGGTGATTAAGAAGCTTGCTTGTAAGGCAGATATGGATTTGAATCCCTCTTCTGAGACGGGCAGAGCAAAGGTATAAATCTGTATTTTCTTAAATCCACTCCTAGTGCCTTAATAACCAGGCAATAACCTCTCTTTAGTCTCATAACCAGGACTTGACAATTAGTGTAATCTACTCGCTCGTGGCGAGCAGATTACAAGCCGGCATAGCCGCACAGCGCAGTAAGCGCATGCGCAGCACGGTGTGCGCATGCACAGCGTGCCGAACCACACGGCTGGTGAGCGGGGCTTGCCGTCACTTGGCGAGCCCTGCTAATAACTGTTTATATATTTTTACAAAGTGGAACAACTTCATCAAAAGAAAATGAGGACAGAATAGTGTCTGACCTGGTTAGTCAGGACACTCACCTGGAGGGAGAATATTTGAGTTCATGCTCCTGTTTCAGACTGAAATTCAAATTTTTGTCTCCCTCATCTCAGACAAGTTTCCTAATCCTATGCTAAAGATTGCAGAGAGAGAAATGAATGCATGCACCTAAGTGTATATGCAGGCTACATCTACACTGCAGCACTAGCTGCACTGAAATATCCCGAAATAGCTGTCTTTTGAGACCATCCATTATTTTGAAATATCACGCTCACTATTCTGATGACCCTGTAAACTTCATTCCTCATTACATGTAAGGGATGTTTCAGAATAGTTATTTATTTAAAAATAAATACTGTGTAGACAACGCCAAATTTCAAAATAAGCTATTTCAAAATTGACGAGAAATAAACTATCCAATTTGCATAGCTCAATTTGTGTAGTTTATTTTGAGCTTTGGGTGCAGTATAGATGCACCCCCAGTACCCTGAAATGCCTTTTCCAACTTTCTGGCTAATTTCAAATGTTTTCAGAACCAAATCAGATTTTTTTTCCCCTGATATTTTGATTTGTTGGCTGAACAAAACAAATAAATAAACATAAATTAGTCACTTAGCTTTATGTTTTCAGTGATCATAAGTGCACTGCATGGAAAGGATCATAGTGAAGGAGGGAAAAAGTAGATAATGTAGACTGAAAATGAAAATGATGCACCTACAAGGGTGAGAAAGCAGAGTTTGGGAAGAAAAACAGTGACATATTTAATGTTTAATTGTCAAAATGGAATGTAAATCTTACAACTCTATGTTTTATTGCCTATTCTTATAAAAATACCTGTGTTCTACTGTAATTGCTCCAATCCACTGTGTCACCAAGACTGCAAGCAATAGTGTTTCAGAACAATACTTCAGAATTCTGTATTGATTTTTAGGTGGCAATAATGAAAGTTGGTTCAAAATTCAGCAAAACTCCTCTCCCTATCTTTATGAGAGACTCTGGACGTTATTCTTTAGAAATAGGACTAAACAGTGTCACTAGAACAAAGCTCTAATGTTTGCAACTGATGAGTCCACAACACCTTTTTATTTAGAGAGGTTGCTCCCTGAATTATGACTCTAAAATGAAATCAGTTGCAATTTGTACCTATTGACTCTGCTCCATTTCCAGAGTACAGAAATAGTGGTTGAAAGGCTGACTCTCCATTCTGTTGTGCAGTATAAAACGAAAGAGCTATTATGCTATCTATGACCGTAAAAGAAGACAGGTGATAAGATAAATCTGAAGGGGAAATTTCTGGCTACAGTCAGCAAGTTTAGGCAGAGGGAGAAATTATGAAAGGAAGGATTTTCTGTGGCTGAGTTATTAAAGATTGTGGCTATTATTTCAAAACATTAAATACTAGAATTTTGTTTGAAAATTATGTAATAAATTTTTTTAACTTTTAAAGTTGAATAAAAAATAAAATTAAATCTCCCTTATTAACAGAATATTTTTAATATTTTTAACCAATTAACAAGGTTAACTGAGAGCTGTATCACAGTTAGGTTGAAAAGCAGTAAACATGACATTAATATGTGCCAAATTCAATATATTGGCTCACTGAAGAGCTTTTGTTAAATTTTAATTGCAATAATCAACCATAAGTAAAATATTTTTCTTAAATATGAATTGTATCTCAGTTGTCCTTCTATGATAACAAGCAAAGCTTTAATTCTGTTTTTCAAAATAAACCAGCATTTAAACAATACAGCTACTTCATTCGTACATTGCAAAAACATATATAAAAACATAACAAATCATCATAGCTGATTGAAACATGCAACAAGTAACCCATTAATCAAAATACGTAGCATGAGTAATAATAATTACTCATCACAGTACTTTCATAGTATATCGTCCAATTCAATAAAATTGCTTTCTTGCACATAAATGGTGAAACTGGGCACTTCCAAAGATCTGGGAAAGGGACAAGTTGCCACAGTTGTCCTCTTCTTTGAATTTGAATGAGTGTTCCCAAATTTCATAGGGAACTCTGGAATGAATCAATGACGAGAAAATTGTCGAATTTTCCAATACCACACGTCAGCCATGCTATGATCATTTCCCTCAGAACTGATTTGCTACATTTCGGGGGGAAATGGTCATTTTACCAATGTGACTGTTCCCATTAGACATATTGCAAAGTTTCAATCTTTTCCATCCAGTTAATTGTGTCACACTGAGAATTTGTAAAATAAGTGCTAATGACTGATGCTTCCAAAGACATGTATAATGATTGATATACCCTTTCTCCAGTTTGTTTTATTTATAGAAATCAATGGACTCATGGCATGCTTAAAACTAAGCTCGTATGAAAGGGTTTTGCTAGGTCAAAGCCAGAGGGCTCAGCATCTTCAGGACTAAGTACAAAGGGAGAGATAGGTTAGGTAAGGTAAATCCTTAATGTGAAAATAGTAATGCTATCATCCTGCTTCCATTCAAAGCTATGACAAAAATCCTATTGGCTTCAATGAACTAAAACCAGGATGTAAGAGAGTAGTAAAGCCAGGAAGATAACTTAGGAGTCAACATTACTTCCCACCTTTCCCCATGAAATATTTTCACTGTAAGCCGATGAAAATAGATAGATATCACATACAATGTACATGCACAATGCTGTAGGCACTAACTTAGCACACACTTTAGATGGGATGTCCTAACTAAACCAGTCAGACTTCTTATATTCTGATTTGAGCTAATTATTTGTAATGGAGCATGCACTAGGTTTGAAGAGTTGGAAGAGTCTCACAGCTGTGAGTCATTACTTAACTTATTTTTCACATTTTAATTAATAGTATGGAATAAAAGGTTCATATTTAAATTAATTAAAATCCTGATTGATGGCTAGGCAGAAGGTGTTTCAA
Source organism: Pelodiscus sinensis (assembly GCF_052426305.1). Classification (NCBI taxonomy): domain Eukaryota; kingdom Metazoa; phylum Chordata; order Testudines; family Trionychidae; genus Pelodiscus; species Pelodiscus sinensis. The sequence continues at coordinate 267,638,621 of NC_143052.1, forward strand.
ACACACAATAATCCCACAGAAATAGAAAAAGAGGCAAGGTGAATACAGAGAAATTCCAATTGTGAGGAACTCTAATATACTGAAGAAAAGTCAAGTAGAAGGAAATGACTGGAAATCAGAAATGTTGAGGAAAAGCTTGAATATGATAAAGAAAGGCAAATCATATGAGGTTACAGTGTGCTCTGCTTGGCTTTGCAACCTAATTAACACTTGAAACAGTTTTGTAGCAAATTTCTTGTGTAATGTCATAGGGTTTTTGTTTATTTTGTTTTGTTTTAAAGGAAAACCGTGATTGCTGCTAGACTCATGCATTAGATACACAAGAATGGTTTTGTGGAGGCCTGGTTACTTGGCTTTCTTCATCACCTGTCATGACGGAGGTGCTATTTACCAAGGTGTAGCTCCAGAAGAGTGGAATAGGCATCTGAGGCTACATGCTGATCGTAAAGGGTAGCCTGGGCCAAGTTACCCTCCCACTAAGAGGCTGCTTGATCTCAGAGATTCCAATGCAGTATGCTACAGTATGCTGCCTTTGCTGCTTTGGGGATGGCATAAAACCATCCTTACATTAGCATTTTAATAGTCATTGATTATGCTGACATTCTGAAAAAAGTTTTATAACAGTGCAAATGATGGAGAGGAGGAGTGCTGATTTTCAAATCCCTGTATCTCACAGCTAAACCTAAATGACATTTCACAGAATACAGAAAAGACAATTATCTGACCTCAGAACTCTCTGCCAAATTCAAATGTCTACTGTAAACAACAGAGGTATTAGTAAACAGTTTCAAGAAACATTTAGAATAGTGTGATAGCCAAATCTGACTGTGAGCTAAAGAGAGAGACACAGAGCCTCTGGGCTCAGGTGAATAAGGAGATTGACTGGAATTTGGAAGCATAATCACTAAATGCTATCTTTAAATACCTAAATTATGGCTACCACAATGAGCTGAAGGAGAAGCAGTTTGAACTCTCAGACATCTTAGGCCACAGCTCCTGTGGAGTGAGAATTTCTTTTCTTATATGAAGTGACTGGAATGTTCCCAGGGCCTCTAAGGTACATGAGATCAGCATGCATTGCAGGCCAGCACTCTTGAGAAACTCTCAATTTGCAAGTACATTGAACCTCAAAAAGCCACAAATATTTAGGGAAGGGAGATTCCTGCACAATCCACTCTGGATTTGAGAGATGTAAAATCTTGCATAGATTCAGGAAAAAAAACACTCCCCCTTTATACTAAAAGAAATAAACTTCTTAGCTCATACAAATCAAGATAATAAATCAAATAAATTGTCAGTTCTTTCACTTATTTCTTGAGGGTGAAGGGGAAGAGCTGAAATCTCATGGGCAACATTTTGAAGATATGTAACAATTTAAAGTGTTCAGAACCTCTAGCTTCAGAGAGAAAAATAAATCATATGCTATCTTACCTGTGGAGTTTAAAGTGTGGTGTGTAAATGGAGATCATTTTATTTTTCATTCATCATTCTCTCCTGAAACCTTTACAATATCTTCTTCCTGCTGCGTGAATTCCACTCAATACATTGACTTCTTATAAAATTACATGCTTTTTCCAGTAAAAAGGAGGAATTTTAAGATTTCATGTCTGTGAATATGTATAATAGTGTTGCATTAGCATATTACAGTCCAAGTGTAATGAGGTAGATATGAAGTGCTTCTCTAGACCCTTTAATGTCAATTTGTTTTGAGATTTTCCTGATATAAAGATAACAACTTACTCTAGAGATCAGGGCCTTAAGGAATGCTGACATTAAATACATTTACTGCTATAGAAAAATGGAAAATATGTGACAAATGATTCCAATGTTATAAACTACCGGTACTAAAATGTATATATAGGTTCAGTATGGTGGAAATTGGAAAGCTATTGGTTATTCCCAAAATTATATTTTTTAATTGGGCAGAGGGTTTCAAAAGAATAGCTAAAGCTTTTGATGAATATTGGCTTTAAAAGGCTTGAAATAGAAGAATTGAAAAAACTATTAAGACAGAATCAAATTCCTTGATCTTCATGCTGCAACCTCTGTAGCAAACATCTTTAGAGAGATGATCAAAAGGCCATAGATAAAACTCAAGTGGACAATAGGATCCAAAAATTCAATAAAACAAGATTCCCACAACCCCCAACGCAAACTTTTATTGCAGATGTCAGCAAGCCGCCTAGTCAACACTGTTTATAAATTCATTTATTTCAGTAAAGCAGCCACAACATCTTCTGTCAACTAAGATAGGCATTTGATTAAGTTCCTGATATTGAGAAAGCAGATTTTTTTTTTTACCCCTTCTATATCAGGAACTAGAGTTTTAGGCTAAACTATTATTAATGGTGTGATGGACCCTCCCCAAACTTTATGAAATGGACTTGTGAATATAAATATGCATAATTCAAAGATGCTTTAGGCAAATTGCCTCTTGTAACTTATCAATCTTAATGTCATAATCTGTTGGATCTGTTTATCTTATTTTGGTGTGTGTATCAACTTTGTGTGTAAAATTAGACACATAGGGTATGCAATGGTCTGATTTGTGTCCATTATTCTTTTATGTAGGGACTGTCCAGTTTGACCGATGTATATAGCAGAGGGGCATTGCTGGCACATGATGGTGTATATTACATTGGTAGATGTGCAGGTGAATGAGCCAGTGATGGTGTAGCTGATCTGGTTAGGTCCTGTGATGGTGTCTCTGGTGTAGATATGTGGGCAGAGTTGACACCGAGGTTTGTTGCATGGATTGGTCCCTGAGTTAGAGTTACTGTGGTACGGTGTATAGTTGCTGGTGAGAATTTGCTTCAGGTTGGTGGGTTGTCTGTGGGTGAGGACTGGTCTGCCCCCCAAGGCCTGTGAAAGTGAGGGATCATTGTCCAGGATGGATTGTAGATCCCTACGTAAAAGAATAAAAGGACACAAATCAGATATTAGAAATGGCAATATACAAAAACCTATAGGAGAACACTTCAATCTCCCTGGACACACAGTAGCAGATTTAAAGGTAGCCATCCTACAGCAAAAAACTTCAAGACCAGACTTCAAAGAGAAACTGCTGAGCTACAGTTCATCTGCAAATTTGACACCACCATTTTAGGATTAAACAAAGACTCTGAATGGCTAGCCAACTACAAAAGCAGTTTCTCCTCACTTGGTGTTCATACCTCCACATGAGCTGCTAGAAGTGGTCTCACCCTCCCTGACTGAATTAACCTAATTATCTCTAGCCTTATTTTAGGAAAAAAAGGAAAAAAGACAATCTAGGGAACTACAGACTCGTCAGCCTCATCTTAGTCCCCAGAAAAATCATGGAGGGGATCCTCAAGGAAACTATTTTGAAGCATTTGGAAGAGAGGAAAGTGATCAGGAAAAGTCAACATGAATTTATCTGACCAACCCAATTGTCTTCTATGTCAAGGTAACTGGTTGTGTGGACATGGGGAAGGCTTGGTGGATGTGATATTCCTTGACTTTAGCAATACAGGCAGTCCCCGAGTCACGCGGATCCGACTTATGTCAGATCCGCACTTACGAATGGGGCTTTCTCACCCTGGAGCTCGCAGGCAGCGGGACCGCCCAGAGCGCAGCGGTCCCGCCACCTCCACCTCCGGGGTGAGAAAAGCTGCTCTGGGTGCCCCTGGTCTGCTGGGGACCATCTCCAGCGACCAGGGACACCTGGAGCAAAGCCAGGGAGGCGGAGACGTCCCGCGCCTCTGAGGCTTTGCTCTGGCAAAGCCGGGGAGGCATGGGACTCTGCCGCCGCTGCGGCTTTGCTCCCGGTGTCCCTGGTCTGCTGGAGACAGTCCCCAGCAGACCAGAGGCACTGGGAGCAAAGCCGCAGCGGCGGCAGGGTGCCGCGCCTCTGAGGCTTTGCCAGAGCGAAGTCTCAGAGGCGCGGGACCCCGCCGCTGCTGCCACTTTGCTCCTGGTGCCTCTGGTCCGCTGGGGACTGTCTCCAGCAGACCAGGGACACCCGGAGCAAAGCCGCAGTGGCGGCGGGGTCCCGCACCTCTGAGGCTTTGCTCTAGCAAAGCCTCAGAGGTGCGGGACCCTGCCGCCGCTGCGGCTTTGCTCCCCATGTTGCTGGTCTGCTTGGGGGGGGGTGCAGCTAGTGCCCCCCCCCAGCAGACCAGCCTTTTGTTGTGGACCCTGGGGTAGAGCAGCTGAGGTGCTGCCAGGTTGGTCCTGCAGGGACCTACCTGGCAGCCCAGCTGTTCTGTCCCAGGCTCGAGATTCAGCCGCTGTTGAAACTGATCAGTGGCTGATTCCAGGAAGCTGGGGGCAGAGCAATTCTGCCTACAGCTTCCTGTAGTCAGCCCGTGGTCAGTTTCAGCAGCAGCGGCTGAATCTGGAGCCAGTTCCGACTTACATGCAAATTCAACTTAAGAACAAACCTATAGTCCCTATCTTGTACGTAACCCGGGGACTGCCTGTACTTTTGATATGGTCTTCAACAGTATTCTTGCCAGCAAGTTAAGAAAGTATGGATTAGATAAATGGGCTGACTGTAAGGTGGCTAGAAAGTTGGCTAGTTTTTGGGGCTCAACAAGTAGTGCTCAATGGCTTGATGTCTGGTTGGTAGTCGATATCAAGCAGAGTGACCCAAGGGTCGGTTCTATGGCTGGTTTTGTTCAACATCTTTATTAATGACCTGGATGAAGGGATGGATTTCACCATCAGAAAGCTTGTGGATGACACTATGATAGGGGAAAACATAGATATGATGTAGGGTAAAGATAGGGTCCAGAGTGGCCTAGACAAATTGGAGGATTGGGCCAAAAGAAATCTGATGGGGTTCAAAAAGGATTGGAGCAGGGGATTGGACTTGATGACCTCCTGACGTCTCTTCCAGTCCTGTGATTCTATGTCCCTATAATATGTATAGAACAAGTTGAATTGCTTAATATGGTGGTTCTCAACAAGGGGTGTGTATAACCTGAGGATTCACAGAGATCTTACTGGGCTGCATTAACTCATCGGTTATTTGCTTATTTCTACATTAAAAGTCACAAGCAAATAATTTCATACTAAAATTTCATACAGTGATTTGTTATGATGATCTATAATTTAAGCAGTTATATATTTATATTACACTTGATTTATTTTATAAAAAATTTAAATGATAAAACTGAAAAAGTAAGCAATTTTTCAGTAATAGTGTGCTGTGACACTTTTTTATTTTTATGTCTGATTTTGTGAGCAAGTAGATTCTAAGTAAAATGCAACTTGGGGATATAGAAAACAAATCAGACTCCTGAAAGAAGTACAACAGTTTGGAAAGGCTCAGAGCCACTGTTGAATACATCTTTTATCCTTTTAGTGTAACTTAGACAAAATATAAAACTGGTTATAACTTAAAAAACAATGAATAGTTCTACAGCAACTTAGGGTATGTCTACACTACCCCGCTAGTTCATTCCACGAGGAGTAACGGTAGTTCGAACTAGGAAGCCTAGTTCAAACTACCTAGTTCGTGCCCCGTGTAGCCACGCTGCACGGGGTTCGAACCAGCGGGGTTTTAAAAATGGCGGCTCCCCGCTTATGCAAATGAAGCCCGGGAAATTCAAATCCCGGGCTTCATTTGCAAGTGCGGTATGCCTACATTACCCTCCTAGTTCGAACTAGGAGGGTAGTGTAGACATACCCTTAGAGACTAACAAAAATTGTAGATGGCATCATGAGCACAGCCCACTTCTTCAGATGAATGGACTAAAGGGTCCAGGGTACAAATAAATAGCAGAGAAAGAGAGAAGACGAGGAGGGAAAGAAGGAAAAAATAGAAACAAATATTGCCAGTTAGTGTGTCTGTGCTAAATGAAGCTAATGGGGTGTACTATAAGTACCTTGTGCTTAGATTTTTATGTCATTAGGGTGTGGAATGTAGTGGTTCAACCAGGTCAGGTCTTTGATCATCCCTTGATTACAGGTGTCAAATTTGCAAATGAAACCAAGTTCGTTTGCAGTTTCTCTCTCCAGCTGGTTTTTGAAATTGCTTTGTAATAGTATTGTCACTTCTATATCCATTAGTGAGAGCCTAGGCAAGTTAAAATAGTTCCCAACAGGTTTCTGTGTGTTACCATTTTGAATATCTGATTTGTATCCATTAATCTTTTGTTGTAGGACTTTCCAGTTTGGCCAGTATACATAGTAGAGGGGCGTTGCTGGCACTTGATGGCATAGATCACATTGGTGGATATGCAGTTGTATTAGCCTCTGATATTGTGACTTATGTGGTTAGATCCTGGGCAGTGTTCCCTCAGAGAACTTGTAGGTAAGGTCCCATGGGAAGCAAGACTGAAGGGAAAAACAACTGAGGAGAGTTGGAAGTATTTCAAAGGGACGTTGTTAAGGGCCCAAAAGCAAACAATTCCGCTGTGTAGGAAAGATAGAAAATATGGCAAAAGACCAGCTTGGCTTAACAAGGAGATCTTGCATGATCTCAAAATAAAAAAGGAGTCATATAAAAAATGGAAACTAGGACAACTAACAAAGGATGAATATAGGCAAGCAACACGGGAATGCAGGGGCAAGATTAGAAAGGCAAAGGCACAAAATGAGATCAAACTAGCTACAGGCATAAAGGGAAACAAGAAGACCTTTTATAAATACATTAAAAGCAAGAGGAAGACCAAGGACAAGGTAGGCCCACTGCTTAGTGAGGAGGGAGAAGCAGTAACAGGAAACTTGGAAATGGCGGAGATGCTCAATGACTTCTTTGTTTCGGTCTTCACCGAGAAGTCGGGAGGTGTGCCTAACGTAGTGAATACAAGCAGAGAGAGGGTAAGTTTAGAAGATAGGATACACAAAGAACAAGTTAAAAATCACTTAGGAAAGTTAGATGTCAGCAAGTCACCAGGTCCTGATGAAATGCATCCCAGGATACTCAAGGAGCTGATAGAGGAGGTATCTGAGCCTTTAGCTATGATCTTTGAAAAATCATGGCAGACAGGGGAGATTCCAGAAGACTGGAAAAGGGCAAATATTGTGCCCATCTATAAAAAGGGGAATAAGAACAACCCAGGAAACTACAGACCGGTCAGTTTAACGTCTGTCCCAGGGAAGATAATGGAGCAGGTAATTAAGGAAATCATATGCAAACACTTGGAAGGTAATAAAGTGATAGGGAATAGCCAGCATGGGTTTGTGAAGAACAAGTCATGCCAAACTAATCTGATAGCTTTCTTTGATAAGATAACGAGCCTTGTGGATAAGGGAGAAGCGGTGGATGTCATATACCTAGACTTTAGTAAGGCATTTGATACGGTCTCGCATGATATTCTTATTGATAAACTAGGCAAATATAACTTAGATAGGGCCACGATAGGGTGGGTGCAAAATTGGCTGGATAACCGTAGTCAGAGAGTTGTAGTTAATGGTTCTAAATCCTGCTGGAAAGGGATAACAAGTGGAGTTCCTCAAGGGTCTGTTTTGGGACCCGTACTGTTCAATATCTTCATCAATGATGTAGATATTGGGATAGAGAGTACGCTTATTAAGTTTGCAGATGATACCAAACTGGGTGGGGTTGCAACTTCTTTGGAGGATAGGGACATAATTCAAAATGACCTTAGCAAGTTAGAGAAATGGTCAGAGGTAAACAGAATGAGGTTTAATAAAGAGAAATGCAAAGTGCTCCACTTAGGAAGGAACAATCAGTTCCATACATACAAGATGGGAAGCGACTGTCTAGGAAGGAGCATGGCGGAAAGGGATCTAGGGGTCATAGTGGACCACAAGTTGAATATGAGCCAACAGTGTGATGCTGTTGCAAAAAAAGCAAATATGATTCTAGGTTGTATCAACAGGTGTGTTGTAAGCAAAACTCGTGAAGTCATTCTGCCGCTCTACTCTGCACTAGTTAGGCCTCAGCTGGAGTACTGTGTCCAGTTCTGGGCGCCACATTTCAAGAAAGATGTGGAGAAATTGGAAAGGGTACAGAGAAGAGCGACAAGAATGATTAAAGGTTTAGAGAACATGACCTATGAAGCGAGGCTTCATGAACTGGGCTTGTTTAGTTTGGAAAAAAGAAGATTAAGGGGGGACATGATAGCGGTTTTCAAATATCTAAAAGGGTGTCACAAGGAGGAAGGCGAAAATTTGTTCCTCTTGGTTTCTGAGGACAGGACAAGGAGTAATGGGCTTAAAGTGCAGCAGGGGAGGTTTAGATTGGACATTAGGAAAAAATTCCTAACTGTCAGGGTGGTCAAATATTGGAATAAATTGCCAAGGGAGGTGGTGGAATCTCCCTCTCTGGAGATATTTAAGAACAGGTTAGATAGACATCTGTCAGGGATGGTGTAGACGGAGCTTGATCCTGCCTTGAGGGCAGGGGGCTGGACTCGATGACCTCTCGAGGTCCCTTCCAGTCCTATTATTCTATGATTCTAAGTGAGCTCTGTGCAGAGCCCTGAGGCTCTGACTAGGCAGGGCTGATTAATCACTGTTGAAGCTCTGCTGACACATAGCTTAGAGGGAACACTGGTCCTGTAATGATGCCACTTTTATAGATGTGTGGACAGAGTTGGCACTAGAGTTGATTGCAGGGATGGGTTCCTGGATGAGCATGATGAAGGTGCGCTGCATGTTTGCTAGAAAGAATTTGCATGAGGTTAGAGAGTTGTCTAAGGTGAGGACTTCCCTGACTTCCCGAGGCCTATGAGAGTGGGGGGTCATTTTCCAGGATAGGTTGTAAATTGTTAATGATTCACTGGAGGCCTCATTGTATGAGGAATAAGGAAAGTCAGAGGAAGAGTGCTCTATTTCGAAATAAGTGCTGTGTAGATGCTACCTATTTTGAAATAAGATATGCAGTTGACGTAGCTCAATTTCAATAGCTTATTTGGAGTTAAGCTCTGTAATGTAGATACACCCTTAATGACCCCTCCACTCCACTACCATGAATTTTCTGTAATGGCTGAGGCTACGTCTACACTGGCGCGTTCTCACGCAGAAACTCTTTTGCGGAAGAGTTCTTGTGCAAAAACTCTTCCAGAAGAGAGCGTCTACATTGGCATGTGCTTTTGCTCTAGAAATGTGTTTTTGCGCAAGAGCATACATGCCAGTGTAGGCGCTCTCTTGCGCAAGAAAGCTCTGATGGCCATTTTAACCATAGGGCTTTCTTGCACAAGAAATTCATGTTGCCTATCTATACTGGCCTCTTGCACAAGAAAAGGGCTTATTCCTGAGCAGGAGCATCAGAGTTCTGGTGCAAAAAGCTCTGATTTCATACATTAGAACATCAATTTACTTGTGCAAGAACACCCGGCCAGTGTAGACAGGCAACAAGTTTTTGTGCAAGAGTGGCCACTTTTGCACGAGATCACGCTAGTGTAGACACAGCCTGCGGGTTACAGGAGTCACAATAAGAAGTATTCCAGCTTGACAGTATTTTGACATTAGTTTGAACAAACTGCCTGCTGTGTAGACGTAGATTAAGTTATTTCGGAATAGTGCTAGTGTTGCAGTATAGATGTACCCTAAGATATAGACCTTGTAGCTTGAAGGGTGGCAGGGAGATGCGTTCATGGCAGGAAGAGGTTCTTCAGCGATACGGCTGTGAAAGTGGCATTGTTTGTTCTTGGGGTGTTTTAACTTGCAGGTCTATTACTTCAACACTGTTAAAAGCAACTTAGTTCCCCATGTCACAAGAGACATTATCTGATAACATGCATTTTCTGGACAGGGGTCAGCGAGCTGAAAAAAGCCAGAAATAATATGCTCTTCACACACATGGGCTACATCTACATTGGCATCCCTTTCTGGAAAAGGGATGCTAATGTGACGAGTCGGAATTGCAAATCCGTGGGGGATTTCAATATCCCTTGCGGCATTTGCATTTACATGGCTGCCGCTTTTTTCCGGCTTGGGGATAAGCTAGAGAAAAGCACCAGTCTAGACGCGATTCTCCGGAAAATAAGCCCTTTTCTGGAGGATTTCTTATTCCTCCTTGAAAGTAGGAATAAGAAATCCTCCGGAAAAGGGCTTATTTTCCGGAAAATCGCATCTAGACTGGCGCTTTTCTCCGGCTTATCCCCAAGCCGGAAAAAAGCGGCAGCCATGTAAATGCAAATGCCGCGGGGGATATTGAAATCTCCCGCGGATTTGCAATTCTGACTCATCACATTAGCATCCCTTTTCCGGAAAGGGATGCCAATGTAGACGTATCCATGGAGTTGGCCTGTATGGTTTTCTTGCGATCAGTCCTGATTGAAAAGAAGAGGTAATAGAGGAAAGGAAGAATTGTATGTTAGGTGCTAATGCCAAACCCTGCTCTTGGGAAATTCTATAAGATTCAATTTGCAGACTTCCATCTCCAAGCCTGGATAACCTCAGCCAATTATTATTTCCTGGTAGTTTTAATATAAATCTTGTAAATATAATTCTGCAGCCTTTACTTCCCCCAAAAGTGCTCTTATCTGTTTGTTTCATTAGCAATACTCCAAATGAGCTGGATTTAAAACTGAAAACATTTAAGGATATGATATTTTCGGAAGCAGTGCTTTTGGACAACAATTGAATGATAAAGAAACACTCTGAATTTTGAATTAGTTTAGAGGTCTTGAATTAAAAAATATTTAGCTTTTTGTTCATTTTTATACACATAACAGCAACTCCAGTTCATTTCATCTTCACAACGTAGCTTGTCATTCCAACTAGATTTTGACTGAAAAGTAAAACCTTTTTAAAAATGTGAGCAAAGCTCTAGTTAGCAGGGGGTTTTTTTCTAAAGAAGCTTTTAAGAAAGAGCAAACAAATTTAAATGCTACCCTCTTTTCTCTTCTCCCTTTTATCTCCTGAATTGGCAGCTGTAAGGGTTTAAGACAGAGGATGCCATTATCTTCTTGTTGATAGTAATTAAAACAAATGTAGCAAATTTGTTAGCAGTTCATTTGGAGTTTTAATAATATTTTTTACTTTGTTCCTCCCAACTGGCTAAGGAATTGCGTGCTGCACTTGTTTTCCCCTCAAACATTGATCTATCTAGAATCCTTGAACATTCAATTCTCTAATGTATTTTCTTTTGATCTGTAATCCAAGTTTCCCTATGATTATTTTCCTCAATTCTTGTAGGGGGAGAAACATTGTTTCTTCACATCACAGGTGCTCCATCCAGGAAATGTCCAAATAACAACCTAGACTCCATCTTGGCTGCCTTTCCCCTTTCTCTTTTAAGGGCACTGTCCCAGTCTTCTGTCCCTTGGTGGGAAAATCAGGTAGAACACATGGCCTACCTTTTGCCCATAAACCACTAGCTATTTAAGGACTGCCTCTACAGTTCTAAGGGGCTGCCCTTCAGACAGGCAGAGTCTGGAGTTGCTGTTGGTGCCATTGCTTGCAAAGTACAGTGATCATCTCAACTCTTCTGCTGCTTAGCACCATGCATATAGATCTGGTTCCAGGAGGATGACCTTACCTGCAAGGATAAGAGTGTATCACCAGCTGCCACCCTTTTTCCTATGGACAAACACAAACCTACAGTTACACAGGAGGGGAGCAAGCCAAGCCATTGCTGGAGCAGGGCTAACATTGCCTGAACCATAGATCCACTCCTTATCTGTTAATACCACTTGGAGACAGAGTCCAGAGTTATTCCATGATCATGAGGGTCCTCAAAGCTGCAAACAGGGCTGGCAAGAAACTTTGCTGGTCCCTGGGCAATGTAGGGGGGAGACTTGACTCTGGGGCTCCAGAAGGGATGGGGCCTCCGACAGAAGAGGGGGGTGCGGCTTGGGACATTGCATATACCAGACCATGCCTCCCCAGCCAGCCCTCAACACCACTCAGACTATGATGTGCAGAGCTCCCTTGGCAATTTAAGGGACCTGGTTTTCCTTCTACTGGTGCTGCCACAGTGTGGGAGGTAGAGGCAACCAGGGCCCTTCTGTAAAAGAACTTAACACTGTAGAAATTCCAAACTGCATATACTGCTGTGAATTGTGCTAATAATTATTTTATTTCAGGAACTATGGAAGCATAAATAGTCAAAAAGTAGTACTTGATCCTCCATTGGAAATGATCAGACATGCTTCCTTTCCTACTGTAAGAGTCAGTTAGTTTGCACAAATACCACCTGAAAATACTGTTATAATTCAGGTAGTTCAATATTGTGTCAGGTGGCTACAGTAAACTTGAAATTAAGTTTAATGAATGAATTCATACTCCTCTGATGCAGCTAATTTGGGACCCCAGTCATGTGAGTTAGTGCCCTGAATTCCAACTTTCAGTACTCCACAGTTTTGAAATTTATTTTAAATAAAGGCTGTTTTGTCTTACTCCAGCAATTTCAAATGCCTTCCAAACACTATAATTCCATCTAATAAGAGAAAAAGTTCAGGAGTCAGCAATTAGTTGTAAGAGAGAGGATACAAATAGAAAACCCTTTCTTTAGCTGTTCATCATTCTTATACTACATATCCTCGTTATAAAAGGAGGACATACATTATTGGTTGAAATTTACACTCTTTCATTCTCTCTGGTGCTGTAAATCTGTTTTCAGATAATTCAGATTTTGTTTGCTTTCTGTTGCTATATACATCACCATTGGCAACAAAACACTAGTTCATGAGCATCCCATACCATACACCCATAAGCATGTGTGTCAAGACATGTTCAGAGCAAAAACACTAAAGCTGTGGCACAGCCCCATACCCATTCCAGCTTGTAGAGTGGATTGGGTTGATGGATATGGTCTACACCCCAAATTCTGTGTTCCTCAAGTTCTACTCCCACAATTTATTGACCTTTTCATTCCTGAACCTTATGCAAATCTACAGAGGTCCCTGTCCCCTATTCTCACTAGTAGTGATCTGCACTGACTACTTCTAAACCATTGTCCACTTCATTCTTTTCTCCAGCCTACATGAATATGGAATTGTGTGGTCAGAGTTTATGGTCCTCTACAACGTCTCCCATAATATCAGGAACACCCATATTTACTGGGAAGTTGAGAAGAGCCTGGTGCATGGAAGCATTCAATGGATTCCAGCCATGTGCTGGGATTGATCAAAGAGACTCAGGTTCCAGCACTGATGGAAAAATAAATTTTAAAGAACCGTTTTTACCTGCTGTTGTTATAGCTGTGACATAAGAGTTGCTTCATGCTGTTTAAAAATCCTCTTCCCAAGTTCCATTTTCCTCCCTTTAGGGTATTTTTGTCTGAGGAGCACTCACTCACTTCCTTCTTTGCCAAGTATTCTCCTCTTTTCTCCTCTGATAGGAAGCTATTTAGGAGATTATCTCCTAAAGGGAATGTTGGCAGGGCTTCAGTCATAGCTGCTTTGTTATAAAGAAGCACTCCTGTGTGACCCAGACTAATGTTGTTTCAGTGGAATAACACAACAAACACATTTAAACTGCTTTTCTTCCAGGAAAAGGAATGGTCTTATAACCTTATCACTGAAGGTTATAAAAACTGAAAGAATGTAAATTTGTTTCTGTCCTTAGGGGTGGACAAGAGAAAATTACATATTTGCTGTTTATATGGACATAATAGTTTTGTTATTCCAAAGATAAAATAATGAAGGTTGTATTCTAAAGAACATAGAAGCCAATATGCAAACATTGCAAAACATACATGGAACAGATTCCATAACCCTTACTCATTATGAATAGTGCTTTATTAAGCCTCGTATATAATATAAATAAATGAAAATAAAATTATTCTATGGAAATAAAATTATGAAAATCTGGTCTAAAATTGTTAACTACAAGATAGGTCCTTTTGAAATCCTTGTAGATTGTACACCAAACAAACAATCCTTTGTATTTTGGTGTGGACGGTACCTTCTACCCTAACTCATGTTGAACAACGGTTTGATTTTCCTTTATGTAAAGTTCCACTGAAGCCAAAGGGAATATTTTCACAATAAGATGCTACCTGGCATGCATAAGAGCCCAGGGATCTGATTTTTTGTGTATAAAGTTCACAGCATATAATGGGCATTGTGCAATATTGTATAGTGTTTATCTTTCAGCATACTTACACGGAGTACTTTCCCCTCTGCTTTAGAATTTGTAGGGGCAATGTTTAGTGTATACTAAATGCCTCCGAGCTCAATTCTTAAATCTTTATTCATGCTGAGTAGCATTTCAGCAATGCCAAAAAGCAGCCAAATGGGTCTATGTATTCTGTCAGGGCTCATGGAGGGGTTCTTTCCACTCCGGATCAGTGGGCAGCCACTCCGCCAAGGTCCACTGAGTCCTGTAGTCCTGGATATCTGGCCTGTGATTTCTTCAGAGTAGGAGTTACTAAACCAGTTGACCTCTTGAGGGCTGGCAGTTTCTAGTCCTGGGGCTTGGGTCCTCAGGGTGAGCCAACTCTCCAGAGTCTATAGGACCCCATCCTGGGATCAGGGCAACAAAGAGACAGTTCAGTGGCCCAGGCCTTGGTGCAGGGTGGGGCAGCAAACACACAGTCAGAGCAACCCAGACCCTGGTGCAGGGGTGGGGCAGTGAGCAAACAAATAGTCCCAGTGAAGTAAAGGAACAGTCAAGTTTCCTAGTTTTGGAGATCTGGCCAGCACAGGAAGTTTGCCTGAAATGGCAGAGGGGTGAGTCTGCCACCCAGGGATTTGGTGGCAGGGGTGCATAGTCCCCCCACCCACTCCACTGTGTCCCAGCCCAGGGCCCTAACAGCAGCAGAGCAGCCTTTTGCTGAGTTAGTGGGGATCTGACTGCTATTCTGACTAACGTTGGCTATCCATGGGCTACTTCTATTCTCTCCCTCGTCACATACCCGGACTTCAGCAGGTCTGCTGAGATGTTGGGTCTCAACAAGGTCTGGAAGGGGTTGAACTTCTTCCCAGTCACTGGCTGTCCGGGGTCCCAGTGGTCCAGGCCACTCCTCAGCCTCCTGCAGGCACAGTGGTCCAACCCAGTCCTCAGCCTCTCAGTTTGGGATCACAGAGCCAGCATCAGGTTCCTCTGGTGGCTGGAGCCTGACTGAACTTCTGGGTTGGCTTTTCATAGCAGTAGCCACACTTCCTGACTGCCGGTCAGGTGAGAGGTCAGGGGCAGGCTCTGCACAAGAGGGCTCACGGAGGGGCTCCTCCCCTTCCAAGTCAGTGGGTGCTCATTCCACCTCACTACAGCCTGTTTCTAAAAGGAGTTAGAAATCAGTGAATCTTGTCGTAGAGTGAGCTATTGTTCAGCCATGGTGCATAAGGCTGGAAGATTCAGATGCACAGCAAAGGCAATTTTCTCTCTATGCATCTCCTCATGAAAACATAAGGGTATAATCATTCTGCCAGGTAGCACTGGCAGCAGCCAGCGCCAGGTTCAATATCAAGGGGTTCCTTTTCATCCATCTCACACATAACTGGCTTGAGTCCCCACCCAGCAGCCTGGGAAATCAACACAAACCCCTGGGCGCCTCTGAGAGGCAATGATTCCCCGCTCGCAAGCACAGAGTTTTAGTGTAGAAAAGGATTTTTTTAATGAAAGTGGGATAGAAGTAACAAGGCATTAACTTGGGAAAATACCATAGAGTTCATAACCAAACCATAAGTAAATGTCCCAGTTCAAATGGTTTGAACAATGTCCTTTGTTTCTCCTGCCCACAAGTCCAGTAATGCAAGTGTCCCATTCACATGCTCAAACTTTCTCCATACCCCACTCACAGGTGCTGCCCTTGGTCAAGACGGATAAGAGCTCAGAAGTGATTTTCAGATCTCACCTCTCACCCTTAGGGGGTTGGAGATAAGAGACATTTCTCCCACTCTGTTGGCTACTCACCGCTGCTCCTGCCAGCCACCTTGTAGACCACCTGATACTGTCAGTCATTGTGCTGGCCGCCTGCTCCTGCCAGCTGCTCTACTGGCAACCTGCCGGTGCCTCTACCAGCTACCCACTGGCTACTCCTGCCAGCTACCTGCTGGCCGCTTGCTCCTATCAGCCTCCCTGCTGGCCACCTGCTCCTGCCAGATGCCCTGATGGCCACCTGCTAGCCTACTAGCCTCCTGCTGGCCTTTTGCTTTTGCTAGCCTCCTGCTGGCCTTTTGCTTTTGCTAGCCACCCTGCTGGCCACTTGTTCCTGCCAGATGCTGCTTCCACGATGGGTCTGGCTCTGGGCCAAACCTAGTTATTTCAGCTCTTTGTCAGTTTCCTCAGAGATTTCATCTCTTTTCCCACCACCTACACTGGCCAAAAGATTCTAGCCCTCACTAGAATAATATTTCAAAATAATAAAGAGACTCCTTACGGAGTCTGTTTTCGGCCTATCCTTAGTATGAGGGGGGTTTGAACCAGTCTTACAGCTCACACCTGTAGGGCATGTAGCCCATTGGTTCAAGCTCCTTCCCCCCCCCCCCCCAAACCAATTCACTTGAGTCTGGAAGGGGAAGGCTTGTCCATCTGAGACTTTTACAGTGACGGTGTCTCTCCTGCAAGCACTGGTGGTCATATTTTACAATTCTTAAATTTAGGGTTAACATGGTTTGTAATCCCACCACAGTGAAATTAGTTACAATACACAGCATTTCATTCCAACAACTGACCATCCATCAGGCCTATAGCACTGGCTGAACTGGATTTACATAACCACACCCCAGATTCCTTTCACATTACAGCATGAGTTGTATTTACATATCAACAGTTGATTATCTTGCAGGGCTAAACAACTGAAGGAGCCTAGGACTGCTCCTAGGACACCTAGGACTGCTCTCCCCTTTCAGCTGGATGCATTGGAAGCAGTGATTCAGACCTTGCCTACAATGGGAACACAAAACAAACACAATGGAAAAAATATATAAAACAAAACCAACTTCTAACCGCTCCTTGACCTCAGACCAAGCAGGAAATTATCTTATGCTTTGAGATATAACATTTGCTTTGTGATATATATATATATATATATATATATATATATATATAATTTTTAAAATCCCCATTACACTACTGAGAGAAGTAATGAAGGAAGATAATGAGTAGTGTTACTGTAAAATGGAGCTGTGATGAAATCAGCTGATTATAACTAGTGCTATCATTTTGTCACACCTGACATCATTTTAAAAAATTAGTGTAACTACATCAATGCAAAATCTAATTGACAAGATGATCAAGCTGTGGAAAATAGCTCCAATTAAGCTTAAACATAAAAAGCTGAATCATTACTTCATGGAACTTCACTGAAAAAAAAGAAATGACCTATTCTAATGAAAATTCTGATATTTTTAATGAAATAATTGGTTGATTTAATGTAATCCTCCAATTATTACACATAGAAAGTTCACACCCATAGAATGGTTAATAAAACAAAAAATAGTTTAAAGCAGTAATACTGCAATGTGACTGGATTTTTATATCATTGGTTGAACACAGTTGGAATGTGCTCATTACAACTTGGCACATTGTTACATTGCACTCTATGAATAAAGGAATAATTAACAAACAGTATGTTATGCAAAGGACATATTTTATATGTAATGCACTTCAAAATACCAGTTTCAATTGCACATGTACTTCTAAGAAAATATAGTATTTAAAGACTAAAATCATAGACATTCTCAGCTATCAAAATGCCAGTGATTGCAGCATCCATGTGATACTGGAGTAAATCTGAAGTAAATGCATTGACTGTAGTAGAATTTTTCTGGATTTCTTTATCATCATTAATGCAAATCCCAAAGGGAGAGAATCTCCTTACGGATTGAGCACCACCTAGAAGAATCATTATTTCATGTCCTTGAGATTTAGTCTTTCTTTCTCTTGAGGGATGCTAATAAATAGAGGTAATGCTAATTACCTGTATAACATAAAAATGTGGAATGAACATGGTTTTATTAGACTGTGTAGAATTTAATTATCTGTACATGTTTTAGGGTAAACCCTATTCCATTCACCTGAGCAGTCCCATTGGTTTTAATGAGTCAACTTTTGTGAGCAAGCTGAGCAAGACTGTGCTTTTATGACGTGATTTGCCAGAACAGTATAAACAAGTTTAATGCAGTTCTAATGCTGATACTGTGCCATGAATAAAAACTTTTTTACAATAAAAAAAACCTAGCCATCTGGACTTTTGAACTGCAGGTAAGTAAGTACTTTGTCACAAAAATTGCTCTTGATATTCCCATGATATATATTAGTTTGTTTCCTTCTCTAGCAAACATAAAAATATTTATATTCTAACATATGAAGTCTTGTTTATAATTCATACGATTCTTTTAAGAGACTATTTTATATTTTACCGTTATTTGCTTTTCCATTATTTGCCTCTTCTAGTCACTGGTCTGAATTATGCAGTGTTGCTACCATAAGTCAGCCTTATAAAAATCCAAATTATAAAGTTCATACTGCAATTTGAACTGTGTTTAATAAATTCCCAAAATCTGACTATCAAACTTAGTGACTATTTCAATGTAATTTCTCATAATACTGCACTATGGAATTGCCATCATTATGCAAAACCTAGCTATAATAATAAAAGAGAATTATTAAACACGGATACTCCTATATTCCTGATAGTAATTCTTAATTAACACTTCTTAATTTTACAGAAACATTTGAATTACTGTGATGCTGGACTTTTTGTTTTGCTTATAAGTTTGTTTTGTTTTGTTTTCTCAGTGTGAAATATGTTTATGGTTCTCTATTTTATCAGATCTTATAAAGCACCCTGCAGACTAGTTATGTGAAGGAAGCTATATAAATGAGGTGTTGTTGCACTAAGGAACAATGATTCATGCCTATTTGTAAATAGAATCTCTTGATGTGTAGTTTGCTTTTTACACAATGATAAGCCTGTTGAAACAGTACTAAAGTGGTGCTGTCTGAGAATAGCCCATTTTAGAATTGCAGAAGAAATATAAAGCTGAAAAGAAAAGGAATTAAGTTTTGAACCAATTTATTAATATATTCTCTGTTGCAGACCAATAGCACATTCAAAACATGCTTGTTTTCCTTTTTTAATCAAGATGCATTTTTACAAAGAGTTTTGATACTAAATGTATAATAACTGACTATAAATAAAACTTCCATTTAAAATAAGCAAATAATGTATTGAAGTTAAATGAGATGATATACACCAAATATATTTTTTCTGGAAAATAAAGGGATATTTATCTAAATAATAGGAATATACAAATATTTCATTGTACAGTGTGACTTGAGCAGGATTACTTGAGGACACAATTAGAAAAGTTGAATATTGTGGTTTAGGGAAACCACAGGGCTACGTCTAGACTGGCATGATTTTCTGGAAATGCTTTTAACGGAAAAGTTTTCCATTAAAAGCATTTTCGGAACAGAGCGTCTAGGTTGGCATGGACGCTTTTCCGCAATAGCACTTTTTGCGGAAAAGCATCCGTGCCAATCTAGACACGCTTTTCTGCAAAAAAGCCCCGATCGCCATTTTCGTGATCGGGGCTTTTTTGCGGAAAACACATCTCAGCTGTCTACACTGGCCCTTTTGTGCAAAAGTTTTGTGCAAAAGGGACTTTTGCCCGAATGGGAACAGCATAGTATTTCCACAAGAACACTGACAATCTTACATGAGATCGTCAGTGCTTTTACGGAAATTCAAGCGGCCAGTGTAGACAGCTGGCAAGTTTTTCCGCAAAAGTGGCTGATTTTCCAGAAAAACTGGCCAGTCTAGACACAGCCCAGCTGTATTCCTCCTCTGTGATCAAGCAAAGGAGTCCACTCTAGATTCTCTTCATTTAGATGCATCTGACGAAGTAGGTTCCATCCATGGGCGGTGGGTGAACATATGGGGTTGGAGGAGGCAAGTCTGCATCCCTGCCACTTCTGCCTGATGCCCTAACCCCCGCACAAGAGCCAAGCCCACCCCTCAGTGCAGGGCAAGCCTCCAGCCTCCCATGGGAGCCTCACCAGCCTATGGGGAAGGTGGGCAGTGCATGGCCCCAGCTTCTCCTGGCCTGGAGCATAGAGAGGGTATGTGGCACACAGCTCCAGCCTCCATGGCCCTGGAGCACACGGAGGGCAGGTGGCCCTGCCTCAGAATCACCAGGCTCAATGCGACTGAAGACTGGGAGCATGGGTGGGCCATGCCTCCCAGTTTGCCTGCCCCGCCCCCATTCTCCCCACCATAGTTCTGTCCCATGAAAACTTATGCCAAAATAAATGTGTTAGTCTTTAACATGCCACAGGACTCCTCGTTGGATTTTTTTTTACTGAAACTAATGGAAACTACTCTAGGGTTTTAGCTCTTCAGTTTCTCTGCCTCCTGACAGGTATTTCCAGATTACACAGCTCACTGTCTATACTGTGTCCCCTTCCCCCCCTACCCCCAAAAAAATCAGGTTACTTAAGACAGCCTAATTTATTTTTGTCTTCAGAGTTGCTCAACAGAGTAGGTAAACAGGGTAATTGACACAGTTAAGGTATAACATAGACTTTCTAAGCAAGCACATTTATTATCAAACTAAAAGTGTTTCAGAGAAAAACTTGTGAAGGATTCATACATATGCCAATAAGTTTACCAGTGAATAGTCATCATTAAGGAGTTTTCCTGTTCCTTTCTCTTAAGGAAGAAGCCTGTGTATTAAGAACAGTAACAATGAGTGGGGTGAAAAAACTGCTTGATCTAAATAATGCCAAGGGTAATGTGGTTTAAGATTTGGACCGTGTACTTGCCTTTTATTTTATTTGGTAACTGTCTTAGACCTTCTGTGTCTAGTAGCATATTTAATCTCTTAAAATCTCTCTATAGTTAACATATCTGTGTTAGATCTAAAACAGCATGTTTTCATTGAAGTTCTTGAAAGTACAAAAGCTAGTTTGTGCCCTCTCCACAGTGAAGGAGGAGTAGACTGAGTAATGAACTTGCAATGGTGATGCTTCTAACCAGGGCAAGATGATTCAGATCTAGGGTGCAAGGCTGGAGGCTTGGAATATTTGCTGTTCCATTTCACTGTGTGATTTGTAGGTAGCTGGGAGCAATCTAGCATCTGGTATGGGGCTACACATGCAGTTGTGCTGAGTGATAACTGGACGTGGAGGGGATTGCTGCTTTCCACTAGAACAGCATTGCGAGAGACAGTCTAGATGGTGACTTAAGGAGGCACAGAGGTACTCTAGGTCCAGGTTGGGTCCTGGAGATTTTGTTAGAGGGTGGGTGATTTTTTTATCCCCAAAATGGTGTAACTTATGCAGACATGAACTGTGGTGTAGACTTAGCATTTCACTTTAAAAGAAGAAGAAACACAATATGCTTGCCAATTTTCCTAGAACAAATTCCAGTTAAGCACATTTTCTCCTTACCTGTACCAGCAGTTCAGTATTCAGGTAAGAATTTGCAAGATACTCAACAGTGATATCAGCCAGAATAGAACTAGCAGTACCATACTTTGCTAAAGGTTACATTCACAAAGATACATACCTAGAAAATATGAAAAAAATAAAGTTCAGATTTTAATGATGGGAGAAGAGTAACATTATGTTAAATTCAGAGAGCATTATAATTTGTAATATACTTATACATCTGGTTTATTAGCCCATAAATTGCTCCTATTACTTTCCCTTATTCACACGTGATTACCACACATGATTACCAGCATATACTGTACACATCATAACTGAACTTTTCCCACTCATTCAACTGAAATCTCAGTTGCTTTAACTTATGATATGTGCTGTTTTTCTTTTGCTCCTGGAATCCAGCAATTGTGTGAAATGCAGTTTTCACTGAAATTTCCCTCAGTCCAAAAGTAAGCTTTTTGCTCCTTTAGTTGTGGGGAAAAGATTGAAGAAAATGACATGTATACTAAAGACTTAAAACTCAAAAGGCATTTAAAAAACCACCAACATTTATAATTAAACATCTCATTATTTTAAAGCCAAATTTATAATTTTTGAATGCTTGGTGTTGGTAATAGTATAATGTATACTCCTTTTTTTCAGTCTCTCAGCATGTATTTGTAAAAGTCCATAAAATGAAAGCCAACCACAAAAGTAAGCTGACTACCCCAAATTTATGCTAAGCCTTAGAACTTCCTGGAATCTTTGGGTGTATATTACAGCAAGAGAATGCATATCTATGTTACAGAAATGTACTAGTTTCAATTTATTTTTAAATTGATTTAGTTAACCAGGTGCAGAAACTTAATGGAGATATCCTTGAAGATGATTAAACCTTACCTATATTGAATCGGTTTTCACTAAGGACTTTACTTTAAAACCAATTTAAAGTGGTGCACATTTCTAGGGCCTTGGGGTCCTATACACTTAGGTTTCTTCTCACATATGTACACTCTTACCATGAGTAGTTTGTTGTGCCCCATTTTGTACATCACCTCTAATGAAGTCAAGTAATTTACTGGGACATTCAGTTTTATTTTGTTTGTTTAATAATGTCAGCATGGGCACAAAGTGAATCTGAAGGGATTATATCCTGCATTTGTTCATGTATTACGATTTAAATAATGTGCCAATCCCATCTTCTTAAAACGTCATGTACAGAATTGCATAAGTTAAATAATTCATCAATTTAAAAACACTGTAATGCATGTGAGTACGTCAAACCATTAGAAACTTCCACCTCCTCCATCACCACCCAATTACTTAACCCTCTCTCCTTAATACCTGCAGGTAGTTCACCAGAACTATGGACTTTCCAGAAGCAAGACTACATATCGTCTCTCCTCTACGTGCTGCACACAAATTAGAATGTTGTAATCAACTTGTCTCATCTCATGCAATTGTGTCCTGTGCCTTTGCCCTTTACATAGCTTCCAGTATTACTCAATCTACTGACATGCTTCATTATCTCTTTATTTGGATATGCTCCCCGTTCACAGTATTTTTTTCTCACCTATACTTTGGCTCTGACCTGACCTTTGACTAAACTCCAGGTGCTCATTTTCTACTTGTGCTGATCTGGTTAATAATTCATATTTCACACAGTTATATGCAGAAACAATTTTGCTCCAAGAATCCATTGTAACATATTTAGCTAAAGACTGAGGAGAGTATCTCACTGGCAGCACTTGCACTTGGGTATTCATCTCGCAGTGCAACTAGTAAAAGGATGGTTTGAAAAGGGCTGGCAATACCTCATAAGAAAAAAATACTTTAATTGGCAGTAATAATAACATGCATAGATTACTTGTGGTAGTACTCGGGAGGTGTGCCTCTCCCTTGTGCCCTCATCAAATTTTTAATTGTTAAATGGGGTACCACTAGCCCTCTGAGTGGCTGTCCCTGCATTGTCCCTCCCACAGGCATCAGTCACCCCTGGTAACATGGTTTCAGCCTACTATGATGAACTTTATTCCCTTCCTTCCCTGATATCAATTACAAACAACCTATGGGGGGGGAGTATATGCCTTTTTTTGAAAGCTTAGTGTGGCTGTGTGTAAGACATAGTCTGAGAAACATGGACTCTGCTCAACTGTGCACTCTTGTTGTGAGCATTACAAATACCTCACACATTATCCTGAAGTATTTCCAGGTCTGAGACAGGAGTCCCTATGCGGAGCACTGCAATCTCATGCAAACAGCTCTGCTGCAATTCACAGCATGAAACAATTTTCACTTGCTGGCAGCAGTCACACATTAGCTGAACATGCTAGAGCACCATCTCTGGTCTTGGGAAACAAGCACTGCGTAGTGGGGCCTCATCATTATGAAGCTACAGGTCGATGAGCGGCAGAACTTTTGAATGTGGAAGGCCAGCTTCCATGAAGTTTGTGCAGTGCTTTCCTCAGGTCTGAACCACAGCAACACTAACATAAAAGCTGCTTCTGATAAGTGAGTGGCAATGGCTCTATGGAAGCTTGCAATTCTTGAATGTGACTGGTCGGAAGGGAATCAGTTCAGAGTTGGTAAATCCACCATTTGAGCTGCTGTAATTCAAATGTTCATTGCCATTAATAGACGTTTGTTGAGAAGAGTAGTGACTCTGGGCAACATGCAGGACAAAGTGGATGGTTTTGTGGAGATGAAGTTCTTTCGCTGCAGTGCAGTGACAGATGGTGCTCATATCCCTATCTTGGCACCACACTACTTTGCCAAAGAGTACATAAAATGAAAAGGATGCTTTTCAAAGGTGTTGCATGCATTGGCAGATCATGGGAGTCATTTCACCAACAAAATCGTGAGGTGATCAGGAAAGGTGCATGAGACGTGCATCTTTAGGAACACAGGTCTGTTCTGAAAAATACAAGCCTTTCATTGATGATGTTGAAATTCAAATCATGATCTGGGGAGACTCAGCCTACCTCTTGCTCCCATGGCTCATGAAGTCATGCACTAGCCACCTGGACAGTAAGAAGCAGTTCACCAGTAGACTGAGCAAATGCAGAATGGTGGTAGTTTGTGCCTTTCAATGTTTAAAGTGTCATTGGCACAATTTACTTACTAGGTTAGATCTCAGTGAAAGCAATCACTACTTTCTATGTGCTCCATAATATCAGTAAGGCAAAGGGAGAAAATTGTCAGCCAGAATGGGACGTGGAGGCAGATCAGTCGGTGGAGTCACTTTACTGTTCCATCCCTGCTGAGTATGGCTCTGCGGCATGGATGACAGTCCTTGTGCTACAGTTACTTGCAAACTTGTGTTGTGAGCACAGTTGCACAGTTGAGCAATTCCCCCTCTCATAATAACTTGGATGGTGCTTGAGAATAGGGCCAATATTAAGACTCCTAAATTGCTATCTTCTTCTAACGTGACTATTGAGGATGGGAGGAGACACATGAAGCCTTCCTTACCTTGCCTTAATGCTGCTCATAATAGATGTCAATCCCTTCCAACCAAAGCAACAGCATGTCAGAGAAAGCATGGTTCAGGGGCCCAGAATTCACTGAGGGGTGTGGATCATGTGCCCTATTGTTTGTGGTATAAGCACTTTCAATGAAAACTCCCCTTTTCCCATGGGTGAACTTATGTGATATCAACATCTGATATCAGTTTCCTGAAAGTAATAAAATGGTCAAGGGAGCAGATGCTACAAACATCTGGATACAGACCTGGTCTATTAGCTGCAATGTTGTGTGCTACAATGATACTGGCAGAAGTAATACCAGAGTGCTGTGGGAAAGTGAACTACCAGGGTACGTTTAGACTACAGGGTTTTGTCAACAGAAGTTTTGTCGACAGATACTGTCGACAAAGCTTCTGTCGACAAAGAGCGTCTAGACTACATTCAGTTCTGTCGACAAAGCAAGCTGCTTTGTTGACAAAACCCTGTAGTCTAGACACAACCCTACATGCAATAACACCTTCTGTCGACAGAACTCTGTCGACAGAAGGCGTTATGCCTCGTAAAATGAGGTTTACCAGCGTCGACAAAACTGCTGAGTTCTGTCGACGTTATGTCGACAGAACTCAGCGGTAGTGTAGACGCAGGTATAGTTTTGTCGACAAAAGTCCACTTTTGTCGACAAAACTCTGTAGTCTAGACACACCCCCACAGTGAAAGAAATAAGGCAGTCTCTCCCCTCCCCACAGAAAACTTCTCAAAAGGATTGCAGAGTACCTCAATGAAAAATTCTAGACTCCTCAATGGAGAGTCTTTTATTGGGGATCACCCTCTGCCCAGATGGAGAGGCTGCAGGGAACTAGAAATCCACTGTGCCTCACTTTTTGTTCAGATCAAACATAAAATATAGTAGTGTGAAACCTGTACAGTTTTTGGCGAAATGCCTTCCCCAGCATCAGGCTCAGCCATAAGTCTGTCAAGTGATGGACTGGAATCTGGGATTAAAAACAGTTCTTGGCTGTTGGAGAAAAAGGAACCACTGTTTGCCTGTTTTCCGTTATTCTCCTCCTCATGATCCCCAGTGTCATTTTCATCATTGCCTAAAATGGCCCAGGGCTTAGACTTCTTGTGTAGAGTGACATTTCAACAACCAGCCAGGTGTCCTAGCCACCGCCAATTATTGGGATGGACTATCAAATGTTTCTGTTTGTTGCATTTAGCTAAATAGTAGAGTTGGGCTGGGCTTAGGCACTAAAGCAAGCCAGGATGAGTAGGAAGCTATCACATGAAGGGAGCTTGACACCACACCATCTCTGATATACTGAGGTAAATGTCAGTGAAAAACAGGAAGTTTGGATAAATTTTGGGACTGTCATTATGAGGAAGTAATAGAGATGTAGCTGTGTTAGCCTGGTCTTGCTGAAACAGAAGACAGGACTGTGCAGCACTTTAAAGACTAACAAGATGGTTTATTAGGTGATGAGCTTTCGTGGGCCAGACGCACTTCCTCAGATCAAATAGTGGAAGAAAATTGACATGACCGTATATACCAAAGAATACAATAAAGAAAGTGACCAAATATAAAATTGACAAATCAGATTTTAGAATGGGAGGGCGGCTGAGGGGGGAGGTTAGTGACTATGAGGAAGTATAATTGCCAGCCTAAAGTCTTGAAACCACTGCTTGCTTAACATATTTTGTGACATGTTTATGTAACACTTGTTTTTGCCTAATGGTTGATGTTGTTTGATCAGCCATGTAGCACTTTTGATTGACATGTCTTTGTAACTGTTTGGGGAATGGGAGAGGAATTATGGGTCTGGCTCAAGCAGAACCCTTTGTGGACATATTAGAAGAATCTCGAGCCACCAATAGAAGGCCAGCCACCAAAAATCTGTAGCTGATTTACCCAAAATATTATTTCAAACTCTGAAGGGGTAATCCAGAGGAATAATTAATAATTTGGGGAGCTCTATGACCTGCTGTGTTTGTGTATGGTTGAGATTAAGCAAAGCAGAGGTTTTGAGAAAAGGCACCAAGTAACACCTATGTACAAACAATTCTTGGGCTTTCTTCAAGAGGTTTGGAAATTAAAATATGCATTTTCAATCACTTGGAATTAGGAATAAAATAGATTAAAGTACAATAGTGTTATATTATTGACATTTGAGCGATTTTTAACTACTTACTAGTTAATACTGGACTAAGTCAACATCCAATGAAAATACACAAGACAGTAGTAATACACAAGACAGATTAATCACAATCCCCTCACAAAACAGCCTCTTCCAAAATGCTTAATCTCAGTAAATTTGTTAACAATTTTGGCACATTCATGGCAAGCACAGTTTAAAATAAAGACATACATACACAATCTAATTTTCACTAACTACATGACTAAAGCATTTGTTCAATGTTATTTCTTCAAAGACACTAGAGTAGAGTACACAGAAAACTTCAGAGGATTACTGGAAAAATGTTCTCTGCATAGAAGGCAGCATTTCTTTTTGATCGTCCTTACTCACAGCATGTTTAAAGTCACTGCATCAAAACACAGCCTCTGCCAAAACAAATGAAGGAAACACACAGAGAGACTTCTGCAGTCTCATTAAAAGTTCCCAGAACTATCTGTTGCCAAAGATAGGAGCTGCCTTTGTCCTGGAAGTAAAATAGTGCCTCCCATATTTTCCTAGATCTGCTTCTTTCGATTGTGTTGATTAATGTGTACACTTACCTTCAGCAGAAGACAGAAACATTTAAAAATTAAAGGAAATATCAATCCATATCTACCTGTAAAAGGAAAATGTGCTTAGGCCAGAAGAAAACAAAAAGAATAAGACATATAAAACAAATCTAAAAGATAATCTGAAAAAAAATGACAGAGGAACCAGAAGATATTTTCCACTTTGAAGAAATGCTTAAGGTCTTCTTTTTTTTTAATCAAAAGGGTTGTCATAGCAAATATTGTTGTTTAAAAAAAATCTGAAGACGGTAAAAACAAAACTTCAGATTGAATAGCTAAGAGCAATAATCCTTCGGAGAAATGAATAAACTAACATTGTACTTAAGTAAGAAAATGCAGAAGAAAACGCTATGCAAATCTAATCACTTATAGCAATAGAATATGGACTATAAAATGCTTTATATCTTTTAAAAAATCAGATACTATACAATACAGAGACTTTAGTGAAGAAACTGCATGGTGATATTCCCCTGTTTCTTAAAAACAAAATGAGAATATAATAAACATGTTTTATTACCAAGCAAATTTTAACAAGTGTCCTGGGACCTGGGACCAGAATCTTCACTGAAGCAAAAGTTGTATTCAAATTGTGTAGTCATTCAATGTATAAAAGCGTCTACCACACAGTCTGTTGGTGTAGCTAATAATACAGAAAATTTGCTGACTTCCTCAGTAATTACCCCCATACTCCCAGAAATGACCTGGGAGAAGGAAGGACCATTGCACTCAGTAAGGGTAATTTTGATGGTACAGCCGATAAAACAAGTGATACCTCTAAAGGCTCACTACCAAAAATGCCTCATTACCAGCTCCCAAACATTTAAACCTATTAACTGTTAGCATGCCACTGCCCCCGCACATCGCAAATGCCTCATGGCACATGGACACCAAGGTGATTTCTGAGGCATGCAGGAACTAAACCACACAGGGCCTGGCAGTGCAAAATTAACTGATTTTTAAATGAACATAACATAAGAACGGCTATACTGGTTCAGACCAAAGGACCATCTAGCCAGATATCCTGTTTGCTGACAGTGGCCAATACCAGATGCCCCAGAGGGAGGGAACACAACAGCTAATTCTTACGTGATCCCTTCCCTGTTACTCATTTCCAGACAAACAGAGGCTAGGAACACCATTCCTACTCATTCTGGCTAATAGCCATTGATGGACCTAACCTCCATGAATCTATCTAGCTCTTTTTTTTTTTTTTACCCCTGTTAAAGTCCCTGTCAAATAGACACAAATAAGGTAAGTTTGGCAAGTGGAAACCATTTGCTCTAGAGTCTGCATCACACTGTCATTGTACAGAGCTGGAACAAAGCCCACAAGTTTTAAGGTATGTCTAGACTACATGCTTCTTTCGAAATAGAGCATCCAGACTACTTAAAGTGGATCAAACAAGCAATCTGCTTTTTTGAAAGAAAGTGTCCAGACTGCCTGGACACTCTGTCAGAAAAAAGGGCTCCAGGAAACACTTCTGGCAGGGCACGTGGGCAGCATTTACTTTCGAGTGCTGCTCCATGCCCTTTGCAGAGATGCATGTTTAAAGGGACCCCCCTAGACAGCTGTTTCTCTGCTGCTGCAGCTGGCTTTCCTACCCCTCAGAGGGACAGTAAAGCTTCTGCAGTGTGTACTCTGATAGCCCTCCTTTCTGAGACGCCACAGCAGTTTGGTTTTGTGTTGGTTTTTCTGGGTTCGAATCTTTTTTTTTTGCCATGAGCCAGAGCTGTCCCTGGGCAGGCGATTGCCCCACACTGCCATGTTGCAAATTCTGCTGCACCTTCATGAGACCATCATGATGATCCTGCTCCATCTGAACTCAGAACCCAGCCTTAAGCCCCTCACTCAGGGTACATCTACACTACAGCGCTAGTTCGAACTAACTTAGTTTGAATTAGTTAATTCGAACTAAGCTAGTTCGAACTAACGCGTCTAGAACTAAAAACTAGTTCGAACTAGCGTTTTGCTAGTTCGAACTAGCAAGTCCACATTGAGTGGACTCTGAACAGGGCTTAAGGATGGCCGGAAGCAGTGCCGGCAGGGCATAAAAGGAGGACTTAGAGCATGGAGATGCTGTCTCAGGCTAGCCGAGGGCTGCGCTTAAAGGGTCCCGACCCCCATCCCGGACACACAGTTCTAAGGGGTGCCCCGCTTGCAAAGAAGTTCTGGCTTGGAGTGCCCTGAGTGCCCACACTGGGCACATCACACCACTCGGCCATCAGCCCAGCTGCACTTGCCGCAGGCTGCCATCTGGGGAGAGGGAGTAATCGGGGGGCTGCAGGAGAACTTCCACCCCCAGAAGCCCGCAGAGCCAGCCCAGTCCTCCCCATCGGGGGCTCGTACCCCATTCCTCCCTCACCTCCTTCCACTTACCCTTCCTTAGCCCCCCTTCTTCTTGATGTACAAAATAAAGATAACGTTTCTTCCAACATTGACTCTGTCTTTATTGAAAAAAAACTGGGGGAGACTGGGAAAAGGAGGTGGGAGAGGGGAAGAGAAAGGCTGGGAGAGGGGAGGGCAACTAACATGATCGGGGGTTGGGAACAGGTCCCAGATGAAGAGAGGCTACAGAGACTGGGACTGTTCAGCTTAGAAAAGAGGAGACGGAGGGGGGACAGGATAGAGGTCTCTAAAAGCAGGGGTTGGGTGGAGAGGGTGCATTCAGAAAAGTTCTTCCTGAGTTCCCATAAAGAAGGACTAGAGGACACCAAAGGAAAGGAATGGGTAGCAGGCTTGAAACTAGTAAGAGAAAGTTGTTGTTGTTGACAAAGCAAATAGTTAACCTGTGGAACTCCTTGCTGCAGGAGGCTGTGAAGGCTAGAACTAGAACAGAGTTTAAAGGGAAGTGAGATAAAGTGATGGAGGTTGGGTCCATGGAGTCCTATTAGCCAGAGGGTAGGAGTGGTGTCCCTGCCCAAAGTTTGTGGAAGGCTGGAGAGGGATGGCACGAGACAAATGGCTTGGTCATTGTCTTCGGTCCATCCCCTCCAGGGTCCCTAGGGTTGGTCGCTGTTGGCAGACAGGCTACTGGGCTAGATGGACCTTTGGTCTGACCCAGGACGGCCATTGTAAGCTCAGGGCTCAGTGTCGGGGGTCTCAGTGGACCCCCTTGATTTTCATGCACACCTGGTCCTGGGTGGCCAGGCTGGCAGATCTCCTGCCCTAGACGGCCACTTTCCTGTGCCTAGTGCGGAGATCGTGGACGAGGTCCATGATGTCCGCACTAGCCCAGGAAGGTGCCCGCCTCTTGCGGTCCAGGGCAAACTCCCGGGAGCCGCCAGCCTGGTCCCGGCAAGAGGGGGTGGGCTGGGGGGCATCGGGTGGGTGGCTCTGTGCCGTGCCAGGTGCAGGGTCTGCTAGCTGGGTGCTGGCAGGCTTGCACCTGGCACGGGCACCGTAGCCAGCCCGTGCCCCTTTAAGGGGTCCGGGGCCGGGAGGGGGGCATAGAGTTTCCCTGGTGTTGGCCAGAGTGGCCACCAGGGAAACCTGGGGAGGGCTAGCCTCCCACTAGTTCGAACTAAAGGGCTACACAGCCCTTAGTTCGAACTAGCTAGTTCGAACTAGGCGTTAGTCCTCGTAAAATGAGGTTTACCTAGTTCGAACTAAGCGCTCCGCTAGTTCGATTCAAATTCGAACTAGCGGAGCGCTAGTGTAGCACCTATTAAAGTTAGTTCGAACTAACGTCCGTTAGTTCGAACTAACTTTGTAGTGTAGACATACCCTCATGGTGCAGCACCAGTAGCCTTGCCAGCCCTACAAGGACAGGACACCCACCTGTGGCACACCATCCCACTGGAGAAGCAGATCGCTATTGCCCTATGGTAGCTGGTCACTCCCAACAGCTACCACTCGGTGGGACACCAGTTTGGCATGGGGAGGTCTACTGTTGGGTCCGTCTTGATGGAGGTAAGTCACGTTTGGGGGACAGTCCATGGGGGCGGGACGGAAAAGGGCAGAGGGAGTGGGGGATGGGGTGGGAGGAGTCCTCCTGGCCTCACCCTGTCCTGGTGTGGGGGGGGCACCTGAAGAGGGATTTCTGGGATCTTGAAAGGGAGGGGTGGGGAAGCACCTCTCAAGCACTCAGACACCCCCTCTAACTTCCTTTTTTGTGTGTTTCTATTTGTCCCTTTCTGCAGGTGGTGAGGGCCATCAGTTCGGAGCTGCTGCACAGGACTGTCCACCTCGGAGACCTGGCCACCATCGTGGCTGGCTTTGCTGGGCTGAGATTCCTGAACTGTAGAGGAGCTCTCGATGGAACTCACATCCTGAGCTGTGCACCACCTCATCGAGCAGCCCAGTACATCAACAGAAAGGGTTACTTCTCCATGGTGCTGCAGGCCCTGGTCAACCACCAAGGACAGTTTACAGACATCTGTGTCGGGTAGTCGGGCCAGGCACATGATGCCCGCATATTTTGGAGCTCCTACCTGTATCACAGGCTGGGACATTCTTCCCACAGCACAGCTTTGCAGTCGGGGATGGGCAACTGCCTATGTGAATCGTGGTCCACGCGGCCTACCCGCTTATGCCTTGGCTCATGAAGCCCTAAACTGGCCACCTGGATGTGAGCAGGGAACAATTTAACTCTCACCTGAACTGGGCTCGCTTGCAGGTGGAATGTGCCTTTGGGCATCTGAAGGTGAGGTTTAAGTGTCTGCTCACTCACCTTGACATGGGGGAAACGCAACATCCCCACATGGTTTCTGCGTGTTGTGTGCTCCACAACCTGGTGGAGAGGAAAGAGGAGGCCTTCCTCCCAGGATGCGGGGCATGGGCTGATGTGCAGGGGATGCAGTTCGAGCAGCCCTGGACAGCTGCCATCCGTTAGGCCCACCAGTCTGGATTGTGCATTAGGGAGGCTCTGAGGGAGAGATTCTCACAAGGAGGTCAATGACTCTCCCCAGGGCCTCCCCAATGGGGGTTTGGGCCCGGCACCCCCCAGTACTTCCCCCAAAAAAACCCATCTCTGCCCCACTTTGTGGACAGTAACAGAGAAACACGAGGTTTTGTTTTAAAAAATGCTTAGATTTTAATGCAAATTTTTATGTAAAAAACATTAATAATCTATTGGTATGTAAAGTAAACTTTGCATTCAAAAATAAAGTGCTTCACTCATTGGTTGGAAGGGGGGCTGTAAACCTGGAAGGGGAGAGGGGGGCTCAGGGATGAGGGTGCCTCCTGGACCAACAGCTCCTTCCACCTTGGGTACAGGGGCCTAGCTGGAGATGTACTTGAATGTGGCCAGGGACGGTAGGGGGCTAGGCAGGAGGTGGGGCTGCAGATGTGTTTGGGATGCCAGGGGGTGAGAGGGAGCAGGGGATGAGTGGTGTCAGGGAGTGAGGAGGGGGAAGGCTGAGCAGGAGGAGCAGCAACAGGGACAGGATCTGGGAAGGCCATTGCCTCCCGGATAGCGACACATATAGTGGTGCGCTGCTGGATGAACTCATCCAACAAGCAGTTGTGACACTGTTCCTCTGCCTCCATCCTCTCTGCAAATGTGTCCTGCATTCTTTGGAGATCCCCGATGTGCTGTCACATAAGGTCTTGATATATGCACCAGTGCTGGCAGCTTCCATGCACTCGGCTGGATGGTGGGACAGGTGTGGCTTGCTGTTCCTGGATGGCTGGTCCGGCTGTGGATGACAGGAGGGAGAAGTAGTCAATCATGCATGCTCACATTGTCTGAGGGCATGCTCTCCTTGAGATCAGTGAGTACCTGTTCTAGGGACAGGGGATGCTGATGTTTTCACAGAAAGCCCTGGTGTGGCTTGGCCAGCAGCCCCAGGCTCACAGGGGCCCAGAGATGTACAGAGCACAGTACTGCCCACCCCCCCTTCATGGCCAAGTAGCACAAGGAAGTGTCTGGCCACAGTTGGTTCCCATGGGTTACAGAGGGGCCTGGAGCAGCCTGGCCCTCCCAGGGCCCCCAACCCATATTCCTGCACCTGGCAGCACTCTCTGCAGGAGCAGATGGTGCTTCACACACATGTGGGGGTAGGACGGCCCTCCCTGGGGTCGGACATGTATGGGGCTTCCCCAGGCTGTGATCGGCATGAGGCGTCGCAGTAGTGCACTATCCTCTGTCAACCCGTCTCCCCTGCACTTTGGGTGTTGCGATCTCAGAGCACTCACCTGATGTCCCCTCCCCAGTGTCCAAAGACATCTGGGAGGCCTCCTGCATCTGGGAGACCGACTCCAGGGTGAGGCTCCTGGCATCCTCCTCCTTGTCCGGGAGCTGCTGGTCCTCAGGGTTGTCATCCTGGAGTTGCAGTCACTGCTGCACAGGTGTCTCCATCCCAGACTCCACAACTGTCCCTGGAGACCGGTGTTCCCCACTCCCCAGGATTCGGTCCAGCTCCTCATAGTAGGTATAGTAATGCGGTGCTTCCCCAGAGTGGGAGCTGTGATCATAGGCCCTTACATATCCCTGCCGCAGTTCCTTGACCTTGGCTCTGGCTTAGTCTAGGGTGCGGGGGTGGTGACCTTTCTTTGCAAGCCCATTGGCCATTCAGCTATAAACATCTGCATTCCTCTGCCTGGACTGCAGAGACTCCTCCTTGGTCCACAGCTCCAAGAAGGTCTTTATCTCTGGGCCAGACTATTATGATGCTCGGCATTTGATGCCCCTTTCTTGGTCCTGGGATGTGTCCCTGGAAGAGCCAGAGGCTCTTGGGGGCTTGTGCCTGTGACATGGCTCTGTGTTGCAGTACCAGGGTCCTGCTGGGAGCTGGCTTCCTGCCACAGTGCTTCTCCTGGCTGCCTGTGGCTTTAAAACATGGCCACTGGCAGGAACAATAGAGGAGTTTAGTAGAGATGGAAATAAAAGGCTCCCCTCATCCACACATGCCTTTTTTTTGAAAGATATTTCGAAAAAGGCATTATTCCTTGTAAAATGAGGTTTACTGCTGTCGAAAAAACCTCCGTTTTAGATTTAATTTTGAAAGAACGTGGTGGCAGTCTAGATGCAGGTGAAGTTTTCAAAAAAAGGCCACTTTTTTCGAAAAAAATCTGTAGTCTAGACACACCCTTAGTCAGTAGCTAGGGCTCAATCCAGTGGGACAAGGTGTCTTTCCACATTTATGCGCAGGAAGGGATGACTGGTGAGGAACAACATGGGCATCACCTCCCCCACTCCAGGGAGTGGCTGGGACAACTGCCTCTGCCCCAGACCTCGCCCATGCTCTGCCCCCTCTAAGCTGGAGTGCCGAGGCTCAGAGCAGGAGCTGATCAGTATGAGGGTCAGAACAATGGGCTGGGAGTTGAGTGGTGTCAAGGCTGTGCCCCACTTTGGCACAATGAATGCAGAAGTGGGGGCCCGCAAAAGCACCCCAAAGCTTTATCTCTACAGGCTTTGGTACTTCCCCCAAAATCTTAACACCCAGTCTTTGGGAAATAAAAAAAATCCTGCTGCCACCACCCAAGTATTACAAGAAAAACTAGGGAAGAGATCACTTGGGAAATCTCAGCCCTAAAGTAAAACCAGGACACAAAAATTAACCAATACCAGGTTAAATAAAGAAAGGACTTTTATTATCAAAACAATACCCAGTTACAGGCATAGTTGGAATTGCTAGATGGTAAGAGCCACCAATTAATATACTCATGGAGGAACCCCATGGGCTCAGGACTTAGTTACAAAAAAAAGGAAAATCATTTATAACAGTGCAGACATCAGATCCAAACCAGAAAACAATAAAACCTGACAGATTTATCTAGACTTTTCCCTACTTACACATTAGGAAGAGTCTTTTTCTTGGAGAGAGACATGTCTTCTGTCTCCCTCAGGGTGTGTCTAGACTACAGAGTTTTGTCGACAAAAGTGGACTTTTGTCGACAAAACTATACCTGCGTCTACACTACCGCCGAGTTCTGTCGACATAACGTCGACAGAACTCAGCAGTTTTGTCTACGCAGGTAAACCTCATTTTACGAGGCATAACGTCTTCTGTCGACAGAGTTCTGTCGACAGAAGGTGTTATTGCATGTAGGGTTGTGTCTAGACCACAGGGTTTTGTTGACAAAGCAGCTTGCTTTGTCGACAGAACTGAATGTAGTCTAGACGCTCTTTGTCGACAGAAGCTTTGTCGACAGTATCTGTCGACAAAACTTCTGTCGACAAAACCCTGTAGTCTAGACATATCCTCAGTTTCTAGAGAGCAAACTGGTTCAGAGACAAAGGAGGGAAAACTTAAAAATTCCTTTATCTTAGTTTGAAATCTTTACCTTCATTTGTATTGGCTGATTGCTACCTAGCTAGGTACAGGGGACATAGTTAACCCCTTAGTCCTCAGGATGCTGGCCATCCCTCATGGTTATGACAGGTGGGAAGGGGGCTCAGGGCAAAGGTGCAAGGGTACAGGATTCAGGACACAGGATTGGGGGAAAGCTAAGGGTTGGAAGTACAGCCCCCACATTGCTCAGCCACGTGATCCTCAGGGCTGGACAAGGCTCACCACAACTATGCTGCCCAGCAGTCAGATAGTTGAGGGCTGGCTGAGACTGTGCTGCTTAGCTGCCAGATGTCCTATGTGCTGGGGGCTCTGCTACTGACCCCACAAGCCACATCACCTCCCAGTGCCAATTGGCTGCTTCTTACTGGAGCAGTTAATAAGAAGCAAAGTGAGGGAAGAGGAGGGAAGTTCAGCTATGGAGAGAAATCAAGACAGTCCCTTTGTTTTAAAATGTCAGAGCTTGAAGCTGCTTTCAGATTTTATGTGTTCAAAATAGTCTTGGTAGCAATGGATGATTGGTAGGTAGAATTCAGCTGAGGCGGTCAACAGTGCATGATGAATTCAACTCATTCCAACTGTATCCTGTCTGTGTCTAGAAGTATAATGATGTGCAAGCTGTATCGAATCTTTCTTTTTTTTTTTCAAAGTAGCTTTTATGAAGTTACTGTATAAACTCTGAATGGAATAGAGGACAATCAGCAGCAATGTTCTTTATATTCACTATTGTAATTCTACAAAGAGACAATTATCCAAGGCTGTAATCCTAATCTACATTTCTATTTAAAATAAAGTGCTCACGACAAACATTTTTGAACTTTAGCTTGCTGGCAGTCTTGCACTTACATTTATGTTTTCTTATAACTCAGAAAACCACTCAGTTTTTCCCCAACAAATAAATATAAGATGCTCAAACATATTATTAGGGTGGCTTAGCTAGGGTGCCTTTTCCATAAAATATTTGGCTTTATGGTGACATTTTATTTCTCTGCATTTATATGTTTTAACCCTCTCTTCATGGCATAGTGCAGTTTCTTATGTAAATATATTTTATATCAATATAAAATATATTAATATTAATGATATTTATTACATGGTTGATGTTGCTATGATGAATGCCAAATGAGTTAATGTTTGCTGCCAAATTTTGTTACTTTTAAGGGTTTATCCATTTTTACCTGTTAGATGTAGATGCCCTTTCTGTGAATGCTCAATGTGTGTGTATGGGTCTACAATACCAGGAGTATTACAAGTAATAAATATGCATGCACTGTTCAGATTGCACAGATATAATGAAATTCTAATAGAGAGACAAGATGTGTGAGATAATATCTTTTATTAAATCAACTTCTGTTAGTTCATATTATGCCACCCACTTTCTGTCTCTCATCTTCTGTGACCAAAATGACTACAACAATATTGCATGGATGATATTCCAATACTTGTTTCCCATATGTCTCTGCACTTTATTATACACTCATTTCTAAAAGGTAGCTGACTTTGGGGTGGAGCATATGGCAGTATTACACAGAACTGCTCAGTTTTCTTCTTGTCTGGAGAGGACCTATATAATTTACAGTTAGATCAAATTTTTGAAAATAAACTCTCCAACTCACAAGCGTTCTTACGAATAAAAGTTCTTCAGAGAATAGCATAGCAGTAGGGTTGCCAACAGCTGAAAATGCTTTTTATGAACAGTACAGAAAAATATGGACAACCAACTTTTTTATGGACACAATCTTATATAACAATGGCTCAAAAGGACAAAAGAGAACACTCTGAAATGTTTGTATTCATACTTCACACCAGAAAGTGCTATTGTGTTAGGTTAACCTACTTACTATCCACAGTTGCATCCTCCACGTTCTCCAGTTTGTGATCATACATTGCAGCAACCGCAATGTCATCCATTGCTTTAGCAAGTTTTCCAGGTACATTTTTAACAGTCAATAATCCTTCCAGCATAGGAGTGGACAGTTTATTTCGTATATGTAAGTGACTGCTGCACTGTGACTTGCTGGTGAGGAGCCAGTGGGAGGCTATACTTGACCTCCAGGCCCAACCAAAGGGGTGCAGGGCCCAAGGCAGGAGGCTAGGACAGAGCCCTGGACCTGGCCAATGGATGGTGAATACTCAGCAACGCGGGACCCTGAAAACACGGGGCCCAAGGCATTTGCCTTGCTCTCCTTGCCTTGGAAGGACAAGGAAGTCATGAGGAAGCCAGCAAAGGTATATGCTGCAAGCATGCCCACCAGAAGCTGCTTCTGTATGATGCTAGTGATGTCGAAGAAGGGTTCAAAACCAGAGGTGGAGAAGAGCTGCCTCCCATCAACAGCAGGTTGGAGGGAGTCCCTGCCAGGAGAATTCCTCTCTGTGCCTCTGCCCTGGGAATTATAGACTCCCTGGAGCTGCCCCACAGCAGTTCATCCCAGGTCTTAGAGAGAGAGACTCCTCAGCTCCACTGCAAAGCTCAATATTTTTTACTGATATCTAAATGAGTTTGCGGATTTTATGGACAGGCCCGATTTAGCTCTTTTTTATGAACAATACATGAATTTACTGACAGCTGGCAACCCTAGTTCAGCCAGTGATCTTGGACAATTCATTTTACCTTGATTTCCACTTGCTTTTCATTCATGCATGGAAGTGAAGGAAGACTGCACCAATAATTATTTAGCTAGCTTGCAAAAACAGTTTTATAATCTTGGGGCAAGGCCAACCATAACTTTGTTGTGTTGCTTTGGGAGAGAGAGTAACTAGGTGAATCAGGAGAGGGACTAAACTGTACTTACTCTATAACCATCCAGCACCTCTCTCAGATTTTGCTGGTTCAGCGATGGTGCTATTTGTTTCAGATGAAGAAGACTGGATCTGCCCACTCCCAACTCCCTCCTGCACCTTCTTTCCCACACATGCAGAAAGCTGAAATGTGACTGCTCAATGAAGCTTTGTATTGTCAGTTCCCTGGAGCTGTCCTTTGGCACCCAAGGGCAAGAGAGGGCATATTTATTCCCTTGCTTTAGGATGCTGGTCAGGCGACAATCTGGCCTGTAATTGTGAATTAAATACATTCCTTTCTTTAGATAACTGCTTGATAATCAAATGCACCTAATTTGGTTACTGAAGCATTATTTCTGCTAGTTTCTCTAAACTTAAAGAGATTATTAAAAATGATTTGAGATGGCACATGCGTAAAAATTAAATCATGTACAGGAGTTTAAGTATAAGTAATAAAAATGCCAATATTAATTATACTACTGGAAATCTGTATGCATCCAGCCCATGTTATTAGAGACAAAAATTTGTCATCTCATGGCTTTCAGGGGGTCTGTGTGAAATGAACTGAAGAGACGAATTCTGTCCCTAGAAGACAAGGTTTTGTCACAAAGCAGACCACCAACTGAACGTATGTTAGCAGGATCAATAGAAAGGCCTAGAAACAAATGGTTCTAGAAAATGATCTGTCTTTTCACTTCTAAATGTGGTCTCATCCAGGACAGGTGCCTCAGCCTGCTCATTCCTGGGCTGTTGAGAGGCGTCAAGAATTTAGAGGCACCTCAGCTTGATTCTCTCAGTTAAGTGACCTCACAACCTCCGAGTCTATTTATGGCATGGCCCAACAGCCTCAGTCAATATAACCACCCTTTTATTCAGGGTGGTATGGTCCCTGTGGCCTCAATCAAAAAATGCACCCCTGTGCTAGTATTACCACCTAGTGACCTCGATCCACATACACCAATCCCCCCTCTTCAGAGTAATACAATCCAGAGGCCTCAGTCCACTTCAGGGTAATACAGTCCAGCAGCCTCAGTACATATACACAAGTCCCCCCTCTTCGGGATAATATGGCCCCATCCTACAAATTCACATAGCACGTATCCTGCTAGAGCATCTTATACCATTTCAGGTTAACAGAGCCACTTGTACACAACAGGTTAGAGAACTTTACGATTGCCTGAGAAGCATGCTGTGTCTACCTGACCTATATCTGTACTGTACACAAATACACGATGCCCATTCCCAAGACTCTCAGATGATTCTGAGCCTTTTGTGGCAGTGTTTGGATTTGGTATCAATACTTCAAACCTTAAAAAAGTTGTCAGTATTTCTTGGATCCAAAAAGCCTTTGGGTTTAAGTTGTTGGTTTGTCCTCAGGTAGGTAGACTCCACTGGATATGATCACCAAAAGTAGAAATAAATTGAGGAGTGCTGGGTTCAATTAGTGCATCTCATCTCTTTACTTACCCCGGGTAGATAATCTTTAGAAGTAAATTCCTTTGCTGCACAATTAAGTCTCTCCTTACTGGCCAGTTGCAACAACAATTTATATATATAAATAGCTCCTCTGCTATAGTTGATTTTTAAAACAATGACAATGATAGGTAGGAATGGTGTCCCTAGCCTCTGCTTGTCTAGAAATGGATGACAGGAGAGGAATCACACGATGATGATGGTAATTGTGAATAATTTCCCTTTTTGCCAATGTGTACAAAATAAGCATCATTTATGATAAGGACACATACTCCATTACCTATGTAAGCTGAGTTCTATACCTAACGCCCCTCTACCAACACCATCATTCAAGTAAAGCCAAAAGGGTTTCCATAAATTTCCATGTTTCTAATATTTTGTAATTTTTTACCAAAATCAGCTGAGTTCTGACTGTTGTGGGGTTTACTAATCTAACGTAACCCTAAATTAACTACTTCACTGCCATATCCAGAGGCTATCTCTACTCTGCAATTAGACACCCTCTGCTGGCTATGCCAATTGACTCAGGCTTGCACGGCTAAAGCTGAAACATTGTTTAATTCTGGTGTAGACATTCAGGAGTAGGCTGCAGCTTAAGATCTGGAAACTCCTCCTCGCCCCACTTCGCAGTGTCCTCCAGCCCCGGTTCCAAGCTGAGCATGAATGTTTATAGTGCACTTAAAAATCGCTTTGCACGGAGTGTTTCAAATCTCATTCAGCTGTCATGGGTTTGCACACAGTATGTAACTATAGTCTAGATATACTCAAAGTGACTGAACGGTAATTTTAGTGGAGATTAAGGTTTTCCAATATTCACCAAGATCAGTACTGATCCCTAGAATGTTCCCGGAACTTTTGGAAATGATTAGATATGTTTACCAAATGTTTGTAAGCAGGACCTAATGCAATGTGCTCTTAGCTGGAAGGAAGTAAATACCCTGGGTGTTTTTTTGTCAATACAGTTGGCTCCTGTTTTGCTTAGATGTGGAAAATATTCAGCAGGTGGAGCGGTGATTTTCTCATTGTAATCAGCTTCCTGGTGTTGGGTCACAATTTATGTTAATACTAATTGCAGTGTCTGTAATTATTGTGGGAATACAGGAAAGAAAGATTGCTTAACTTGGCTCAAAGGAGGGAGACATTCTCAGTTTAAATAACAAGACTCTGGGCATGTGCATATAAACACAATTCACTCCTGTTTGCTTAGATCAGCTAGATATTCAACTAATGGAGTGGTGTTTTGCTCATTGTAATCAATGGGGCTGTTGTGGGGTCACAAATTATGTTAATACTAAATTCAGGAATAGTGAAATATGATCACCAGTGCTTGCAATTATTGTAGGAATATAGAAAAGTCAGACTGCATTTAACCTATTTCAAAGGAAAAAGACACTGTCAGTTTAAAGAACCTTGAATCGACAAGGGCTCCACCATCAGAGTTCTGTGAGGTTAAGAGGAGAAAGCAGGACACTCAATCAGCAGGCTACATGCCCTCTAGGTGTTGGCTGCAAGACTGGTTCTACCTGTCTCTCCCCACTGTCTCTAGAGTAGAGCTAAAATAGGCTCCTTAAAGGAACCTCTTTTATTATTTTAAATTTACTCCAGTGCATGCTGACATTCCTTGTGGCTAGACTGTGTTTTGGGCCAAGAGGTTCAATTGCTGAGAGCTGAAATAACTCATGGAAGGCCTGATTTTTGTCCAGACTCAAATCCATATTAAGTGGGTGGCTGACAGGAGCAGAGAGCAGATGGCCAGTAGGATGGTGGTGGCACAGCAAGTGGTCAACAGGGCAGCAGTGAGAATGTGATAAGCAGCCCTCAGAGCGGCAGCAGAGAACAGTAAGCAGGTGGATGGTGAGTGGCTAACAGAGTGAGTAAGATGCATG
The DNA here is from genome assembly GCF_052426305.1 of Pelodiscus sinensis. NCBI lineage: Eukaryota > Metazoa > Chordata > Testudines > Trionychidae > Pelodiscus > Pelodiscus sinensis. The sequence continues at coordinate 267,680,394 of NC_143052.1, forward strand.
TTTACCTCCTCTCAGGATGGGAGGTGCACTCTGTTGATGCACCTCTGAACTCTGGGTCTACCATGAGTGGGGTTCAGAGAAGGGCTGAAAATGTGAAGGGGACATTTACATTGCTAAACTTCAGAACCTGAGAGGAAAAGGACATTGCTCAATGTACTTGGAATGGGACTTTTACTCATGGTTTGTTTATGAATCCTTTGTGTTGAATTTTTCAAAATTAATGCCATATTACTTCTTTCCGTTTTATTATAAGTGTATTTTCTACACTCACACACTGTGCTTGTAAGACGGGAAATATTACCTCTCAAAGCATCTGGGGGGAGGGGGTCTCTGAATTTCCCATCTTAATAGGTAGGGGTTCGAGCCAGTTCTGTGTTGGATGGATGGAGAGGAATCCCTAGATATTGAACCCGGTCTTGGCTGCTACTGGATCCACCTGGAAGAAGCTTATATGTCACTGCATTATAGACACACAGAAATATCATAAAACTGAGTGTAGTGCCTTGCTTTGCCATAATTCTAGATACATAAGAACGGTCAGACTAGCCTAGTACAGTAAAACTCCAATTGTCCGGAATCCAGTGGTCTGGCACTCTTGATAGTCGGACACCAACTGGAACTCGGAAGTGCTCCGGCCAGCCGGACAATTGAAGCTGCTCCACACCGCTTCCCAAGTCTGCTGCTGCCGCTGCTGAAACTGATCAGTGGAGGACTTGGGGAAGAGGCGCAGAGCAAAGCAGCTGGGTGCTGCCCAGTTGGTCCCGCAGCACCATCCCTCACACTCCTGCTCAGCTCCCAGCAGCAACCCAGCTGCTCTGCTCTGCGCTGCTACCGCTGCTGAAACTTTGGCAAGTCGTGGGGCAGAGCAGCTGGGGTGCTGCCATGTTGGTCTGGCAGCGCCACCCCTCACCTGAGCAGTGCTGCAGGACCAACCCAGCAGCACCCCAGCTGCTCTGCCCCACGGCTTCCCCGAGTCCGCTGCTGCCGCTTGCAGCCCCAGCTGGCCTATTGCCGGCAGCTGCGCAGCGCTTCCCCTGCCACACCCTCCCCGACCCTTCATAGCCCCCCTTCCAGAGTACCACCTGATACTCTGGCATATCCAATAATCAGGCACCCTGGGTCCCAAAGGTGCCGGACTATCGGAAGTTTACTGTAACTTGTCTTTTGACATTGGCTGATGCCGGATATTTAAGAGAGAACAAACACTACGAAAACAAACAAAAAAAGGCAATAAAACAATCAATTTTGGGAAACACGCCATAGATGTGGACTTTTGCCTGAACGGGAGCAGCATAGTATTTCCGCAAGAAGCACTGATTTCTTACATGAGATCATCAGTGTTCTTGCGGAAATTCAAGTGGCCAGTGTAGACAGCTGGCAAGTTTTTCCACAAAAGCAGCTGCTTTTGCAGAAAAACTTGCCAGTCTAGACACAGCCCAGATGTATAGCATAGACATAAGGTGCTGGTAAATATCATCCTTTCGGTAGGAGAGGGATGATATGAACACTTTGGATATTTAGGAAGACAGATTCTGGGGATGTTTTTCAGTCTTTCCAACATAATGCAATGAAATATTAGCTGATAATTTATTCATATAAATATAAAGAACAGGAGGATGTTGAAATATATCCCATAGTAGTCATCATGGGCAAGAGTAAATAAGGTCAATCTCTGTCTGGAAAGAAAAAAAAACAGCAGGAAATTAAGAAATAATTATTTATTAGAATTACCTACAATCTGTAGCGCACCTTACAAATCATATAGACATGTGCTATGCCTTTAAAAACATTATCATTTAAAGGCTAATATAACACAAAAAGTCAGAGCCACAAGCACTAAGTGGAAAAATATGGTGATGGACAAAGGGAGACATTTTGGCTTCAAATTAAACTACATTATTAGATAATAAAATATACCATGAAAACAATACTGTGAAAGAGACTATGAAAAAATGTTTTAATTAGGGCTTTTAAGCTGTCTGTCAGAGTGGGGTATGTTTGTGTCAAACAATGAACACTATCTTGAATTATGTGCTGAACACATGTCTAAACTTGCCCAGGGCTAGCCTGTCAAATTGCATTCTAGACAGCTGCCTTGCCCAGGGAAAGTGCGTGGCATCTCCCTGAAGCACCAAGAAACCATTGGATGTGATTGTCTCATCTGCTAGCCCTATATCACAGAACAATATTTTATTTTGGTTTTGGGGTTTTTTCTGTTTGTTTGTTTTAAAACAGGGAGCCTGCAGTGAGAGAAAGAAAGGATCACGGCTTAAGGGGTAGGTGTTTAATACTATAGATTAATAAGAACTCTTGTGACCATTAACTATCTGACCCAAAATCTTTTTGAGATCAGTCCAAGCTTTTTTTCTCTGACTTTAATGGACATTAAAACACCATTTAAGATATTAATATGATATATGTATATCTCCAAATAACATTTTAAATGGACTTTTAATGTCCATTAAAGTTGGAGAAAAGATTTTGATTGATTTCACAGTGTTTTGGGTCAATACTTAGGCTACGTCTAGACTACAAGCCTCTTTCGAAAGAGTCTTTTTCGAAAGAATCTTTTGAAAAAGCCTCTTTTGAAAGAGAGCGTCTAGACTACAGCCACTTATTTCGAAAAAGCAAGCCGCTTTTTCGAAAGAGAGCACCCAGGCAGTCTGGATGCTCTCTTTCGAAAAAACCCTGTTTGCATTCAAGAACGCCTTTTTTCAAAAGAGCACTTTTGAAAAAAGGCGTTATTCCTCATAAAATGAGGTTTACCCCGGTGGAAAAAACTTCCACGTTCTTTCAATTTAATTTTGAAAGAAAGTGGCAGCAGTCTAGATGCAGGGGAAGTTTTTCTGAAAAAAGGCCACATTTTTTTTGAAAAAAAAAAACCCTGTAGCCTAGACACACTGTGTAACAGGTTCAATCCTGTCAGCGAGCGCCCCTTAGTGGCTACAAGGGGGCTCGCAACAATGACCTCACCCACTCGGGGTGAGATATAGTTCAATTGGCGGTCGAGGTCCAAGGTTCCCCCTTGCCTGGTGTTCTTCCATGCCACCACAGGCTAGCTTCCTGTTGCAGGATCTAGCCTTGGTTCCTTGAAAAGGTCCAGCTCCTACTTGGAGCTGGCCAAGATGCTGATGCTCCCAGTTAGCCCAGAGTTCTGGCCAGGTTGAGCTCCAGGAAGGAACTAACTGACCTTTACTCAGAAGCTTCTTATATACCAGGCTGCTGAACCCTGATTGGCTGCAGGGCCGGCTGCCCTTCTGCCCTGCTTGGAGGCCCTCTCCACTGTCTCCACTGCTGGCCAGGGTGCTGAATGGCCTCCAGTGGAAGATGGGCTCTGTCCGCCCCATCACACACCCTTAGAGATCACAGCAATTCAGCTCCTCTAAATATATATTATCTTTCTCCAAAGTAGAGTTAGTGGCCAAATGCCCCAGTGTAAGTCTAGCTGATTTGTACATACACATCTCTCTCTCTCTTTCTTTCTCTCTTACACACACACACACACACACACACACACACACACACACACACACACACACACACACACACACACACAGAGGCACATCCCTTCAAATATTTGAATATTTCATTTGGGAAACTGAGGCTATGTCTAGACTGCAGAGTTTTTGGAACAGTTTCCAAAAAAGCAGGCACATTCTTTCGGCATCTCTATATTCCTCATTTTACAAGGAATAAGGGATGTTCCAAAAGAAGAGGTTTTTCTGACATTCAGCCCCATGTAGATGGGCCAAATGTCAGAAAAGTCTCTTCCAAAGAAACAAGCAGAAAAAAATATGCAAATTGCATTTTGCAATTTGCAATCTTTTTTTGGGAAAAAAACTCCGGCAGTGTAGACATAGCCTGAGCTATTTGTTTACTTTCAAAATTTTGAATGACTTCTGTGAGAACATTAGTAAATTCCCTTTATATTTGTATTTATTTAAAAGTTATTTGATTTATTTGTAATAGGAAGTTTGACCAAGCCCTATTCCACTTGCGTTAGGAACAAATCAAATCAAAATAAGATTCAATCTCTGCCGTATTTTTATATGACAGAACAATGAAGTGCTGTTTCATTTTAAATTTCAGTTTGTGTTGTATAGCATGAACAGATGGAGAATAGATCCAAATAAATGATGCCTTCATCAGCAAACAAAGCTTGAGATTTCTTTCAAGATTTATTGCATGATGATAATGTTATCAAAATTGTCCTGGACTTTCAGGTGTCCGTTTTAAGGTTGGGAAGAAGTAACCTGAATAAAGCAAGGGCATGAACTATTGAAAAGATAGCAAATCATATAATATTAGAAGGATTAAAAAGCAACAAGAGTGGATTAGTATTCCAAATAATAGGGGAGAAAATATATGTCTACTATCAAGTGAAAGAAGATTCCTAAATATTTCTGTCTTTCTGGTCATTTTTCTTTTAGCTGTGTTTAAAGAGAATAAACTCAGTAATATTACTAATCGAGTAGACAAATAAAAGAATATTGAAATGCTGAAATATAAACAAGGGTCTAGAAATGGGGACTTCTTAGTTCCATTTCTAGCTCTGTGAAAGACTGGACAGGTGATATTGTAGAAATCACTTAGGCTTTATCTACACTGCAGGGTTTTTGCTCAAGAAGCTTTTTGCAGAAGAGATCTTCTTTTTTCAGAAAAAACCCCCAGCAGTGTAGACATAGCCTGAGCTAATTGTTTACTTTCAAAATTCTGAATGACTTCTGTGGGAACATTAGCAAATTCCCTTCATATTTATATTTATTTAAAAGTTATTTGATTTATTTGTAATGGGAATTTGACCAAGCCCTATTACACTTGCGTTAGGAAGAAATCAAATCAGAAAAAGATTCAATCTCTGCCGTATTTTTATATGACAGAACAATGAAGTGCTATTTCATCCACACCTCAAAACCACATCTCAAAAGCATTGTACTTTTGCACAAGAGAGCATCCATACTGCATGGACACTCTTGCGCAAGAAAGTTCTGATTGACATTCACAGAATGGCCATCAGAGCACCTGTGCTTTTTCGGATAGGCTCTTTTTGTTCAAGAAACCCCTGTTGAATGTTCACACACACCTTTTTGTGCAAGAATTCTTGCGCAAAAAGGAGTTATTCCTCATAGCAAGAGATATACCTACACCTCAAAAAGCCCTCTGCTCTGCCATTTTACTGTAAATTGTCTTGCGCAAAAACACACTTGAGGTACAAACGCTCCACAGGTTTTTGCACAAAACCATCTGTTTTTGTGCTAAAACCCTGTAATGTAGACATAGCCTTAGGGCCAGACAGGGGTATTAAGTCAGAGTACAGCATTGGGGATGGAACAAATGTATAGGTTCATAGAAAGCAACATACATGGAAACAGATGTGGACAAAATGGATAAGGAAAGTATCAAAGCTAGCAGAGTGGAGTGGATGTGAAGCAATCCCCCATGATTCATGCTGTGTGGGACAGGAAGAACTAGAGACAGATTATCACATCACACAAATTTCCTCTGTGCATGCATCTCAATCCATACCTAAAATCAAGTGGGGAAGTATAAGTGGAGAAAATTTATTATTTCCCCTTTGGCCTAAGCTATTAGCAAATATTGGGGGATTTACAGGGTTATTTCAATTACAAAGATAATTCAGTGATACAATTCAGGTATTTCTTTGGTGAAAACCTATTTATTTACATTGCATATACATGGATTCCTGTTTCCCTAAACACAATAAAAACAAAACAATCTGCAATTTCCTTCACAATGTCCATTCACAATGTCCTAGCCTACTTTCCAGTCAATCTTCTGCTCCAAGGAGTTCTCTCCCTTGCTCCCTCTAATGGCCTCCCTCATTACTATTTTCTGTTGCAGTTTGCTGGTCTTCTCCACTGGCTCTCTGCTTCACTCACCTATTCAGCATGTCAAACAAACCCTTATCTTCTGTATTTGGGATCAGTCACAAGGGAAATCCCTCTTACGTTGAATCTGCACTTGCACTTGCTCGACAAAACTTTTGTCATTCATGAGTACTTAATGCTCCCATGTGACCTTTGTTGGCAGGAATGCTCTCCTATCAACCAAGTGAAACCTGTTCATTGGGGGTAGAAATATTTTGTCAGAAAAAGTGCCAACAAATAGTGCTTGACTTTTAGCAACAAAACCATGTTGACGTGGCCTTCTTGCCAAAACCTTTGCTTGGGCAATAACTTCTGTTGTTTCTAGCTACCATTACATGAAAAACGCTTAATTGCTCTTTCCTTTTCAAGTGAAGGAAAGGTAGTTATCACACCCATCAGCTTCAATGAAGTCTGTGATGGATGGCTGCCATTAACACCCTCTAGCATATCACCACTCACATTTCACTATGTAGCTAGATGGAAAAAAATGAAAGGGAGGAGATGAAAACAAAACAACAAGATTAAAGCTAGCATGGTGCACTTCATCATTAATCAGGGTTGCTGTTTCCCCCCAAACACTCTATTGGTTTTACCTCCCCATTTGAACCCTCTTTACCAGACACATGCACAAGACAAAACTATAATGAGGCATTTGTGAATCATTCGTTGTTGAGATTTTTCATAGATCTTATCTACATCCATGCTCCAAGTTCTCCAGCTGCCCTTCCTGCCACAACTGAGCATTTATTCACGAAGCAGCATATGCCTGGCTACTTAATCTGATATATAGATCTATAGGCATAACAGTATTTGAATTAGACAAATTATAGCTGTCTCCTGCAGCACATGCTGAAGTATTTTTAATCTATTTAATTGTGCTTTCATGGCATCTCTGCCAATGATGTGATCATGTTTCACAAGCTAAGTAACGCCAGAATGCCTCAGAACTTGTATGGGAGCCCTCTAAGTACTGCAGGAAGTAGTCTTTATACTTCAATAGGTAACAATTTGCACTTTGAGTCAGTACTAAGACAGTGAAATAGCTTTTTACCAGTGTGGTGACACATAAAACCAAATTCCTGCCTAGCTATGATCATTAATGATCATAATACTTTTTGCATAGGTGGATGTGCCGACTCATGGTGGTTTCAACTGTACAAGGAAGTCTTCACTTCCTATCCTAAATTCTTGCGAGTGTTACTGTGATGTAAAGAGTGTTAAACAGTTACTAGATTCCAATGCAGAAGTGAATGTATTCCATTAATGGAACATATCTTGGGTGTAGTGAAACTCTCCCTACCAAGTATGCCACACATAGCCCAGGATTCCAAACTAACCTTTGGGAATTAAGAGGTAGAAATTAACCAATGCTGCCCTTCAAGGACACTTGGGCTATGTCTACACTGCACTCTTCTTGCTCAAAAGGCTATGTAAATGAAGCATGGATTAGCATATTGCTGTGTTTCATTTGCATAATTCATTAGGGACCATTTTTGCGCAAGAGACTTTTGCACAAAAAGGAGCTGTGTAGATGGCTCCTTTTTGCACAAAAACCTCCCTCTTGTGCAAGAGGCATTCTTCCTCATTTTTTCAGGAAGAATGGCTTTTGCACAAGAGGGGGGTTATGAGCAAAAAGGAGGCATCTACACAGCTCCTTTTTGCGCATAAGCCTCTTGCACAAAAATGTCCCCTAATTAATTATGCAAATGAAGCATGGTAATATGCTAATCCACATTTCATTTGCATAAACTTTTGCACAAAAAGAGTGCCGTATAGTCGAAGCCTTGGTCTCTCCACAGAGGCAAAACTAGGATTCCAGTGGCTGGGGTTTAGCTGAGATGGATGCTACTTTTTTTGAGGAACGTAGTCAGCCGATCACCAACCTGGTTTCAGTAGCCGTCTCTTTCAGTCTTTTGCCCATAGGTCACCTATGGGAGTAGCCTCCCTCCCATTCCTGGGCAATCTCACTGTTCCCAGCTGAAGTTCAATTCACTCTGAGAGGCCCTTTTGAGTTCAATTACCTTTAGTCCCAGGCAGCATTCACTGAGCATATGCAAAAGTGGTTGTTGGCTGGCAGCAGCTTTCCAAGGCCCCTTGTCTGCAACAGGCTTGCAATATATTAGTCTGTTCCCAATAAGGGGATAAAAAGGAGGAAAGGAAAGGCCAGACACTATCCTGGGCTGGGCTATCCTTGCTATTGGAGCTCACTGGCTGCTTCTAGCAGCCTCTCTTCCTGGCTAATCTCCTCACTCAATGCAGTAGGGAACATCACCTTTTTCAGCTACCCTTCTTCGGGTGGCACATATTTTACATGTGTGCCTACTGGTACTGCCTAAAGGCAGGAATGCTGTAATGCGTCCCTTTCTATCAGTGGAATGGTGATGTGTCCGATCACATACCCTCACCCTCAAGGCCAGAAAGTTTGCTCAGGCATTTCCTTAGTCCCAAGCATCCTTAAAAAAATCTCCATTTGCATGCTCTTTCTCTGCTCTGTGCTGCACTCCGAGATTATAGAGCTGAAATCCTAGATACCAGCACACAATCCAAAGGTTTGAATTCTTCATGGAATGTAGATGAGTGCTCAGCCCCTTTTTTGCCAAAGCGACTTTCTTAAAGATTGAGTATGATCTCTCCCATGGTTAACATTCTGCTTAAATATGGAGTTGGATACTCTTCTTCTAAGGTTGCCAGCTCTCCGACTTGGATGGAACAGATGCCATTGCTGCAAATGTTATCTGGTCCATCTGGTGGGGACAGCTGGCTACCCTATCTTCTTTCCAAAAGTCCTGGAGACTATCACTCCTGGCTGACATTAAAGCATCCATATAGGGAATAAACTCCTGAGTAAAATGTGGTTTGCTAATGACTGGTATCTGGATTAACCACACCTTCATAGTATTAAATGTTTTACGATACTGGTCACCCCACTGAACTTTCCTGGTGTCTTGGCCTTTTAACACTTCAGTTAGGAGAGCTGTGAGAGACGTGACATTAATGATGACTAAAATGATTTTCACAAATTGAAGAAATGATCTGAAATAAACAAAATGAAATCCAGTAAGGAAAAATTCAAAGGACAAAATAGGTGAGTTAATTTCAGTCAGTGAGAGACTAGTTTTCAAGCTACAAAAAAGCTCTTTTTCGGGTCTAGGAAAGGTACTCAGAATGTTACCTCAAATACAAGATTGAATAGATAATTTAGAACATATATTGTAAGGTATTATTCAAGGTGAAATGGCACATTAAGATCTCTCTGGTCATGGGGGATAGTGGGTTACACATGGTTGTAACAAACTATAAATCCAGTGTCTTTGTAAAGATCATGATATTTAATGTCTAGCAAAGTTATAAATTTAAACTCCTAGGCTACATCTACACTGCAGGCTTTTTGCGCAAGAACAATTGTGTCTATACTGCATGGCTACGTCTAGACTGGCATGGTTTTCAAGAAATGCTTTTAACGGAAAAGTTTTCCTTTAAAAGCATTTTTGGAACACAGCGTCTAGAAAGCACTTTTTGTGGAAAAACGTCCGTGCCAAGCTAGACGCGCTTTTCTGCAAAAAAGCCCCGATCGCCATTTTCATGATTGGGGCTTTTTTGTGGAAAACAAATCTGAGATGTCTTCAATGGCCCTTTTGTGCAAAAGTTTAGTGCAAAAGGACTTTTGCCTGAACAGGAATAGCATAGTATTTCTGCAAGAACACTGACAATCTTACATGAGATCGTCAGTGCTTTTGCGGAAATTCAAGCGGCCAATGTAGACATCTGGCAAGTTTTTCCGGAAAAGCAGGTGATTTTCCAGAAAAACTGGCCAGTCTAGACACAGACCATGTGCATTCTTGTGCAAGTAAATTTACAGTAAAGCATCAGAAAAGAGGGATTCTTGTGCAAGAATTATTCCTCTCTTGCACAAGAAGAGCTCTTGCGCAAGACGGCAATGTGGACGGGCAACGGAAGTTTCTTGCGCAAGAAACCCCTATGGCTAAAATGGCCATCATAGCTTTCTTGTGCAAGAGAGTGTTCACACTGCAATGGATGCTCTTGTGCAAAAGCACACGGCAGTGTGGACACAGTCTTGCACAAGAATGTTTGCACAGAAACTCTTGCGCAAAACAGTTCTTGCTCAAGAAGCCTGCATTGTAGACATAGCCCTAGACGTCTAAAAATGTTTGAGTGGGTTCTGAAGGTTTCCTTTGAGCATGAAGGCTGAAGAGGTCAGATACAGTGGCTGCTTTGTGAAAAGAGTTTAACCACTGGTGATAGAGTGTTTAAGTCTTTTAACATTTTCCTGTGTATGTTCACGTGAGAGCATAGTGATTATCTGGTTTCACCCACATAGCTGTTCATGGGGTATATTTAGTGCACTGGATAAGGTACACCACTTACTAGGCATGTGTAGGACTCATGCATCTTGAAAACTGTGTTGTGGGGGGTGCTGATCATTGTGGCGGTAGAGAAATGTCCACATGTTTTGCATCTGTTGATCCAGCAGGGTCTGGTGTAACTCTGAGTTGGAATGTCATGGTCTGTGGAGAGTTTGCTTTTGATGATAAGCTTGAAGAGCCGAACAGGTTGTTTGAAGGTCAGAAGAGGGAGGGGAGGGGTCACAAAATAATTATTTTAGGACAGAGTAGCCACCAAGTATGGGTTGTGATTGTCTGATGATGCCCCTTATGTGTTCCAGTGAGGGATAGCAGGGGATTACTATAGGTGTCCAGTAAGATAGGGTTTCATTTCTATAATGAAGCAAGTTCTCTCAGGGTATTTGGATGGCCGATTCAATGATGTAATCTACTTGTCTGTTGGGGTCTCCTTGTTTATTGGTAAGGCATTTTTGATTGTGTTAAGGTGTATATAGTACCCTTCAGCTGACCATAAGCGCTTGCCTGCAATGGATTAAAGTTATATTTGGCCAGCTCTGCCTGTTCCTCTTTGGAGGTTTTGCTGTAGGAATACAATCTTCTTCAGCAGCTACTGTGCTACTTGGGTCTACTACTGGGTTGTTCACTGCTTCACCATCTACTGCTGGAATTGCTGTTGCTGGCTGGCCTGCTGTTACTGCCACTTGTGATAGTATCACTCTCTTCCTCCTCTTTCCCCACCCAGCCTTTGTGACACCCTGAACTGTTACACTGTTTCACTTAAAGCCAGATTGGAATTTCATCAGTACAGCAGTCTTGTAAGGAGCACACACTCATTTCCCCCCATTTTACTTGTTAAACATTTGACGTCTGGAACTGATGGAAATGACAGATTACCATGGACAGACAGAACAAATTTGATAATATATTCTCTATCTAGCAGAACTTTGTGAGTTTCTCCACTAAAATGCAAGATTCTACTGTAGTGAGAACATAAGAATTCACTGAGTTATTCAGTCATCTTTTACAAGGGTTGTAGTATGAGCACACAACAGTTATTTGAAATAACAAGTATACTATTAACAGAGGCTCATTTTCAAATTTGTCCACTAATTTTGGATGTATGATATTTTGGAATCCCAACTTGAAACAGGAGGTGACAGTTGGAATTAGCACAATTAGTGAACAGTTGGAAAATGCAGGGGCATTTAATTTGTATTAGAGAACTTAATAGCTTACTCCCACATGCAAATAATCTTTTCAGCAGAGCAGGGATCCTGCCCTCATGCTAATGAAGTTCACTTGATTTTCATATGCTAGTTACATTAATCATGATGGGAAGATCTTGAGACTACTTTGAAGTTCCATGGAATACTTTAATAAGAATGCACTCCAATATTGTTATATGAATAATGCTGTATTTTAAAAAAACTATTATTTGTTTACATATCAAAAGGAGCATACAATGCTTTAGTATAGAACAATTGTTCAGAGCTCTCATTTCAGATGAGCTACTTTATCTTTACTTTAGGGAGGGGAAAGACGAAGTTTCTCTGAATAATTCTTAGAGGGTTTTACTTTTAATAAGATATTTTGCTTTCATATGCAGGTCTACTTGAAAAATTACTCAGATGTTATATGCACAATTTTTTTTAGTTAAAATTCTTATATCATGACTGAATTTGGCCTTGTGTGCATTCCAATATCCAAGGACAAATAAACAGATTATCATTATGTTATAATTACAATTCCTGAGATTATCTGGTAATCAGTTATGACTGTCAAGTACAACATATTGAAGAAACTTCTAACTTTTGGTATTTAAAATCAGCATTGACCTTACAATCTGGTATAAACTGTCATGACAACCCTCTAACTATTGTGACAAATAACCCATTAAACCAATGGTTGAAATTTAAACTTATACATTTCTATAAAACATTCCTTAAATCCACTAGCTATTCTTATTTCACTATTTAGTGACAGAGAAAATATGCAAGACTCATTTGGAACAAGTACAGTTTTTTCTTCATTAAAATAAATAATAATTTATTTCTGGAAAAGAAATAAATATTGTTTAAAGCGTGGATCAAAAATTTAAAGAGAAAAGGAAATGCAGCTGCTAAGCTTTAGGCAAAAATTAATTAAGTGACTTATTGGAAGTAATTGATTGTCCATTTACACCAACAGAGAAATTTAAAGCACCTAAAAGAATCCAATAAGCAAAAAGTATATTATCCCAACAGAAACACTACTATCTCATTAAGGAGTAGAAACATTTCAGCTTGAACACTCTAGGGCCTGATCCTTCACCTGTATAAATCATTGTAGCCTAATTGAAGTCAATAGAACTGTATTTTATACCACTGAAGGATCTGGCCTCACACATAGCCTAGCTCAGCTGTCTTAGAAGTTTGTCAAATATAAATATGGTAGTAAAGGAAATATTACACCAATTTTCTATTTTATGGGGGTCTATATTAATCATATTCTCTCTCCCACAAAAAGGCACACAATGATTTCCCACTTCCTCCATAATATCTCCCTCTCAATTTGTTCTATTGTTATGAATTTCAGAATTCAATCACTATACTCTTCTAAAGTGGTTAGAAGGGTGGCAATTTGTGCGTAGAGGTGTTGTGGATGTTGTGATTAATCATAAGAAAGAAAGAAAGAAAGAAAGAAAGAAAGAAAGAAAGAAAGAAAGAAAGAAAGAAAGAAAGAAAGAAAGAAAGAAAGAAAGAAAGAAAGAAAGAAAGTCAAGTCCACGGTTTTTTTAATGTGACTAATGGGGTACGTCTACACTACGCCCTTAGCTCAAAATAAGATACGCAATTTGCACTATGCATATTGCGTATCTTATTTAGATTCTTTTTCAAAATAGGCTATTTTGAAATTTGGCATGGCTACAAAGTGACAACTTTTGAAATAACACACTATTTTGAGACATCCCTTATCCCTCGTGCAATGAGGTTTACAGAGATGCCGAAATAGCATGTCCGCTATATTTCGCAATAGCCTTCAAATGACGTGGGGTAGCTAGTTCAGGATACCTCTAGTATCCTGAAATAGCATTTCAGTATAGAAGTACCCTAAAGTAGACCCTGGTCAATTATTTCATTCATGATGGTCATCTGAATAGACAGAATTACATTCTTAGCTTTGTTCTTGGAAATATTTTTCAAGATTCTTTCTGGATAAGTTGATACTTTTCTTTGTTATCTATTTCTATGCAGATAGGTCCCTCTTGCTCACTTGTCCTCTTTAAAGCATGATTTTTTCCCCCTTAATGCCTGTAGATATTCCTTACTTAATATACAACATGCAACCTTTGGCTATCACATTGAAATTATTTTGACATAATTAATATAATTATGCATGAAGGATCATCTCTGTAGACTAGCTCGTGATTACAGGCTTCAGTTTTGAAGGAAAGCCATCCCACTTGTAACTCCCTCTCATCATAAAAGAAGGGGTCAGATACTTTCATAGCAGGGTTCCACCATTTTCTCACAGGGTGACAGATGCATGAAAATGCCTATTATTCCTCTTAAATAAAAACCAAATATAGATGGTAAAATTTCACATCTGAGATCTTAGAATAGGATAAAATTTTTCTGCAAACTATGCAGTGAATTTTACAAGATGTTTAGCTGAAAGCAATAGCAGGAAGATTCAGTTATGGAATATTTTCCTGATGTCTTTCTGACCATCACAAAATGTCTCAGGATGGAAAAGCTACATTTGTTTTAGGAGGATGATTTTGGTATTTGGGATTTTGTGTTGGTTTTTTTTTCCTAGGGTGGTTTTTTTTAAACTAATTCGGAGAAATTAGAGTGCATTATTTCCTAACAAACACTCTGTGTGGTCAGCACACAATTTATGAACAGCACATTGGGACAGCATAAATCAGCCTAGCATATCAGACTTGCGACTTGACTGCACATAAGAGTTGTGCTACTTTAGCTACACCCATATAGTTCAAATGGTACAATCCTCCCTACTGCAGATGCAGTTTATACTGACTATGAACTTTGATTTGACTTCATTAGTGTAAAATGTGCCTTCCATGAATATTCTCAAATATTTGCTTAGAATGTGGTACTTCTGTGAACAGAGAAGTCATTAAAATAAACACGGAAAATGGACCAAAAGGTAAAGTAAACTATATTTGGCACACTGAGGTATTTACTTGGGGATAGCTGTCATCATTTTTCCCCACAAAACTATATGCCTGTTAAAAATTAAGACTATGGATATGTTCCTCCAGGGGTCAAATCCAGCTGTAAGTGAGAGATCAATTTATTTTACCTTTGATTCCTATAGCATCGGTAAGTTTCAACTCAATATCTATTCTATGTCTTTGTACACAATACTCTTTTCCACATATGGCAAATTTCTTCACTCTCTTCTCTATATTGCTATCTACATTGCTTGTTGTCACTAAAATGGTACCCCAGTGGACTTCCAGTAACATCACAGGCCAGATTTCTTACTCCAGCCTTGTTGCACTTGGCTCAGAACAAGCCCAGTGTGAAGAAAATAGAAATGTGGCATTAAGGCATCATCATAGTTCTTAGGTCTGGAACAAACTTGGTGCACAGCGTAAGTAACAGCAGCTTGCTAACTTATACACAGCTTGACCACTGCCCCAAAGCTATAAAAGCAACCAGAATTCACCAAGGACTTAGTATGCCTCAGCAATTCCTGTTTTTCAGAAGAACATCTACTGCTCCAGGGGCTAAGAATGGGAGATAAAGTAAAGAGACACTCTGCCTTTTCTTTTATAGCACAAGAGGAATCCTCAAATATCTGGATGTTGGCCTGGCATTTTCTGACCACAGTTATTTTCCTTAAAGCTTTTCAACCATAAACCAGAGTAGGTTATCAAGCTAGTATTGAAAAGAAATGTACCGCTTTTGGATTATATTCTCACTTTCAAATGAGCTCAGTTTTTGTAATGTCTGTATCATATTGTTAACTGCCTGAGGGGAGAAGCCTTTTACCCTGTAGTTTGCCTGGTGCAAAGCAGTATTAGTTTTCAGTAACAATGTAGTGAGAATTGTTCCGTTTTGCTGTCCAGTGATTCTGAAATATCCTTTGCCTGTTATTTAGTAGGAAGGGACATCAGAGAGATGATAGCCACAGCAATATCTTACCCTTTCCTCCCGTCTTCCTGTATTTTTAGATTTGTATGTCTGTGTTCACAGTTTGCTTGCGTTCTTGGCAGCTTTATTTGCTTTTGACTAATGAGCTCACATTTCATAGCCCTTGACAAACCCACTAAAAGTTGTTACAAATCTCTCTCTCCCCTATCACAACCCCATTTTCAGGACAACACATTTAAAGGTCTCTGACATGCATGAGGTTTAGCCTTTTTTGTTCTCAGTTACTTATATTTACTAAGTGGTAATCAGAGAAAAAAATATAGCAAGAAGTGTGTGAATGAGGAAGAATCTAGGATTCTGCCTGGTCTAGGTGGAGAAAACAGTTTAAAAATTTCATCCTAGGTCTTCATCTACACAGCGTTTCTTTTTTTGAAATAGGGTATTTCGACATAGCGCCCGGACGTGATTATGCAAATGAAGCTTGGGGAATGCAATGTAGACATACTCTTAGAGACTAGCAAATATCTATATCTATATCAATATTTATATCATCTATACCTATAAACAGATAGTTAAATAATATCATGACCTTTATGGGCAAAACCCACTTCTTCAGATGAGCTTGCATTTCTTTAAAACCTTTCCAATAGATGTTCAGTTGTACAGAGTTTTTTCATAAATAAGAGCCATAGAAATCTAAACTTTGGTATGCATATATTGCTCTCGTTAGCTGGCTTCCTGGTGCTCAGAGCTAGTAACGTATTGAAAACAGTGATAAACTTATTTTAGAATATGGAAAATCAGACAGGTTGCCAGCCAGTGTAATTGTTGAGCACCCAATGGCAGACAACATACTTGCCCACTGACCATCTATGGTTAAATCACTTATACTCTGGCTTTTTGCTTGTGACACTGGCATAGTAGGTCAATTTACTTATTTATTAGTAAAAATCACAATTGAATAAATATGAGTACATTTTGTATTTAAATGTTATGAAAACTAATGGGATATTACATTAATTGTTTTTACTTCTCTGTGTCCTATTATAACATCATAGCAAACATTTACATTTTAGATGCTTCAGGGGATAGCTGAGTTAGTCTGTATAGGATAAACTTAAAAAAAAGATAAATAGTCTGGTAGCACTTTAAAGACTTACAAAACATGCAGATGGTGTTTTGTTAGTCTTTAAAGTGCTACCAGACTATTTATTGTTTTTTTTAGTTTATTTACATTTTAAATACCCCTGTAATTAAATAAGTCACCAAACAAGAAAGAAGCCTTGTGAAATGCAAATAAAGAATTTTAACCGAAAAAAAGTTAATTTCGAAGTAAGAAGTCATTGTGTGTGATAACCAGAGGTCAGAGTCTCAAAGTGCATTTCTTATTCACTGTCATCAAAGGAAAATCCCGTGTAGGTAAAGACGCTGTCAGTGTGTTTTCTGTCAGGAGAAGGTATGTACCAGATGAAAAGTGGAGGTCCCCAGAGAAAATCTGGGAATCCTGAAAAGAATTTTGGGGCAATGGTAATTTGTTACATCACCACCAACATTTGGAATTACAAATGGTGATATACCTATACATATAGTTTACCTGCTTTAACCTTTGAATTATTTGTTCTTTCTTAGCTACTAATTCTTTAATGAATTTACTATAGCCTTGACTACCAGTGTTTTCTTTTCTGTCAGATTTGGAGTACCAATTGATCTGGGGTAAGTAGCTAGCCTTTTGAGATTGAAAACAACCCGTTACAATGTAATTTGTGATTTGAGTGACCATTATCACAAAGTCCATGTTTTTTGGGTGCCAAAATAGACAAAGAGTCTAAACCAAGGGACTTTCTGACTCCATGGTGAGACCAGTATACTGATCCAGGAGTTCATACTTGTTACTGCATTGAGTAAATCTAATTATAGAATACACCACACGCGTGGGGTATCTACCCTCTTTCTGACAGTCATAACTGACAGGCACACATCAGACAGTGTGAGAGTGTTAATATGGTAGACTGGTCTTTTTCTAGCTCAGCATTTTATGTAACTGCAAGTGAGATGTTCACCATATGTAAATACTACACCAATAACCTGTGTGCCAGGCCTTGAATATAGACACTGTCCAGAGACAATACCATACCTTGTTCCCAGGAACTACAGAAGATGCTAGCCTCCTCAGAGGGGTTCCATACAGATCACAATTCTGGCTATGGTGTACCATGTCAACTGGTGTATCAGGGACTATTCAAGTCCATATTTCCTAAAAAACCTAGAAGATGATTTGTAAATCCCTTAGGCTCAGGACCTAAATGTGATTCAACACATAGCTCCCATTAAAATCAAGGGGAGTTTGTGCCTAAACACTTCTGAGATCTGGGCCAATGTGTCAAGAAGTTCAAACTGGGGTGTTGCATCTCCAGACACATCCATAAAAAGGGATTCTGCAATACAGACAAAATGTGTCCCCTACACATACGGTATACTATATGTACACTTGAGAGAAATAACACTGGTCTACAATTTTTTAGAAGTCGTCTGGTTCAGAGATAAAATGTGCTATTTATTATGTATTTTGATGTGCTGAATTCCAATATGACAATTAAAACTACTGATTGGCTACTTTTTCCAAGATATTTAAGTTTTTACATTTTACATCTATGTATATTGTGTAGATTGTAGAGTTTTAATCATAAATTGAAAACCTAGGTCTTTTCATGTGTTTATGATTGCTTTACATGATAATATTTCACCTGTCCTGTTTATGTAACACTTTAAAAATCAGCAAAAGGGCTATATAAATAAAATTTATTATAAAACAAAAGGCAAAAAACTATTATGTACATAGTTTAGTCCTATTCAGTGTCTACTCGGCGCTTCTTGGCTTGTCTCTTGTATTCATTAAATGGAGCATCTCTTGTTACTGTCCAGCAATAGTCTGCAAGCATTGATGGGCTCCATTTGCCCTGATAGCATTTCTTTGTTGTTGCAATGTCCTGGTGAAATCGCTCGCCGTGCTCGTCGCTCACTGCTCTGCAGTTCGGTGGAAAAAAATCTAGATGAGAGTGCAAAAAATGTATCTTTAGTGACATGTTGCAACCAAGGCTTTTGTATGCTTTGAGGAGATTTTCCACCAACAACCTGTAGTTGTCTGCCTTGTTGTTTCCGAGAAAATGTATTGCCACTAACTGGAAGGCTTTCCATGCCATCTTTTCCTTGCCATGCAGTGCATGGTCAAATGCATCATCTCAAAGAAGTTCACGAATCTGAGGACCAACAAAGACACCTTCCTTTATCTTAGCTTCACTTAACCTTGGAAATTTTCCACAAAGGTACTTGAAAGCTGCTTGTGTTTTGTCCATGGCCTTGACAAAGTTCTTCAACAGACCCAGTTTGATGAGTAAGGGTAGTAACAAAATCTTCCTTGATTCAACAAGTGGTAGATGCTGAACACTTTTCCTCCCAGGCTCCAATGACTGTCAGAGTGGCCAATCTATCTTGATGTAGTGGGAATCTCTTGCACGACTATCCCATTTGCAGAGAAAACAGCAGTACTTTGTGTATCCAGTCTGCAGACCAAGCAAGAGAGCAACAACCTTCAAATCGCCACAAAGCTGCCACTGATGATGGTCATAGTTTATGCACCTCAAAAGTTGTTTCATGTTGTCATAGTTTTCCTTCATATGGACTGCATGACCAACTGGAATTGATGGCAAAACATTGCCATTATGCAGCAAAACATCCATGACTTCTAGGAATAACATGATGCAATTCATATCATGTATGACGCGATACCAGCTTCAGATTGCATCATTCATTGTTTTGCGTAAAAAGCAAGTACTGTCCAAACCCAGTCATAGATTTATTCATAGATCCAGTCAAAGATGTATTTTAGTCATTTCTGGTTTAAATTGAGATCCCTTCCCTTTATAACTCACTTATCCTCCGCCATTCGCAAGTCAAGGGTCGTATATACTGACCCAATAGCATATCTTGAAAACTAAAGCCAATCAACAATTTTAAGCATCATTTTCATTCTCAGTGACCCAGAATTAGTAAAGTTTGACTATATTTATTTCAGAAGCATTTTGGCTATAGAGCAGTGTAATTGATTTAAAATGTTATGGCAAAGTCTCAATTGTGCTGCACAAATAAACAAAGTCTGAGTGATCTTAATGACTGTTGACAATAGGACTCTAATATATTTACAATGTGATAATCACACTGAATAAATGAACCATATGTTAAAAGAAACAATATAAGTTGGCAAATATGCCAGTGGAGCTAGCGAGCTATAATTAGGAATTTAACTTGAGTTACCAGTTAACAAGGTGAGGAGGGTATTTGGTGAAGAGGGTATTTGTAAAATAAAAAGACAAATATTGGAATTACAGATGTCAGACACTAATTATCCCATTAAATTATTTCTCCTTCTCAGTATGACTATTTCAAAGTCAGTGGTTTCTCTACACAGGGGATTTCAATTTGCCCAGGT
This sequence comes from Pelodiscus sinensis, assembly GCF_052426305.1. Lineage (NCBI taxonomy): Eukaryota > Metazoa > Chordata > Testudines > Trionychidae > Pelodiscus > Pelodiscus sinensis. The sequence goes on from NC_143052.1 coordinate 267,700,237, forward strand.
TCACACCTCCTTCAGTTTTGCTTTCAGACTCAGGGTTGCAAAATATGTCAATGTGGATCTCCTTTGAAACCATTGACCTTAACTTGTGTTTTATGTTAGAAATCAGGCAAAACTGACTTCCAGTGGACTTCAGTGGAAGATGCATAACTACAAAATGGGGAGTTCATGATGAAGCAGCAGTACTGCTGAAAAGAATATGGGATCATAGAGTATTGCCAAGTGAATATGAATCAACACTGTGAAGTAGTTCTGACAAAAGCTGATATCATTCTGGGATGCATTAATAGGAATGTTGTAAGTAAGACATGATAGGTCATTGTCCAGGTCTACTCAGCACTGATAAGGTCTCATCTGGAGCAATGTTTAATCTTGGGCATCTGGCTTCACGAAAAAATGTGGCTAAGTTGGAAAGTACCAAAATTGGCAAAAGGCTTAGAAAAACTGACCTATGAGGGAAGGTTAACAAACAGGTCTTGTATAAACTTCAGAAATGATGATGGAAACAACTCCTGATAACAACCCTTAACATATTTTGAAGAATGTTACAAAAAAGGTACAGTGATCAATTGTTCTCCATGTCCACTGAATGTAGGCCAAGGAATAATCAGGACAATTGGCAGCAGTGGAGACTTAGGCTATGTCTAGACTGCAAGCCTCTTTCAAAAGAGGCTTTTTCGAAAGATACTTTCAAAAAAGCCTCTTTTGAAAAAGAGCATCTAGACTACAGCCAGTAATTTCAAAAAAGCAAGCAGTTTTTTTCAAACGAGAGCACCCAGGCAGTCTGGATGCTCACTTTCAAAAAAGCACAGTTTGCATTCAATAGCGCCTTTTTTCAAAAGATCACTTTTGAAAAAAGCATTGTTCCTCGTAAAACGAAGTTTTCCATGGTCAAAAAAATTGCTGCGTTCTTTCAATTTACTTTCGAAAGAATGTGGCAGCAGTCTAGACGCAGGGGAAGTTTTTTAAAAAAAGGTATTTTTTTTGTAAAAAAAAACCTATAGTTTAGACACACCCTTAGATTAGGCATTATATATAAGGACCTGGACCCCAGCAAGGAGGAGTTCAACACCAGGCTGGGCAGGTACAGAATTGTGGTGGAATGTGAGGGGAGATGCAAGTGTCTCCTCACCCAGCTGGACCTCAGCAAGGGCAACATCCCCTTCATGGTGACAGCCTGTCATGTGCTCCACAACCTGTGTGAAAACAAGGGGGAGATATTTCTGTCAAGGTGGGGTGCTAAGGCAGAATACCTGGCCAGGGAGTTTGAGCAACCAGTGCCATCAGGAGAAAACAGCAAGGGGCTGTGCTCATCAGAGAGGTCTTGAAGGACAGTTTCATGAAAGGCCAGTTCTGAGACTCTTTCCCATGGCTCTCCACAAGGGAGCCCCTGCATTCCCTGTATGTGCCTTTCATCACCCACCCCTCACTTCCCTCCTCCCTCCTCCCCCATCTCCTCTTCCCTACAGAGCAAAAAATAAAGACATTGGTTCTGAAAAAAAAAACAGAAATTTTTATTTGGGGGACATACAACAGGGCAAGGACTGGGTAAAGAACCTGGAATGGGGTAGGGAATTTATGAATGTGGCTGGGAATGGTGCCTGCCTCTGGGTGGCCTGGAGGCTCCAGCTGCCCTAGAGGACCCATCCCCTCCCCCTTTGTTCTGGGGCCCCAGAGACCTCTGGGAACACTTGCAGCGGAAGCCAGTGGATGGGTGGAGAGGTAGCTGGTGGACTGCTTCATGCACATTGCCATGCACTCCACCATCAAGTTGAGGGTAGAGAACATGTCATCATGATGGCATGCCTGATCTTCCCAGTCAGCCCAGAGCTCCGTCCAGTTGGCAACCTGCTTCCAGTGTTCTTCCTCGAGTCCCTGCATGAGCTCCTCATGAGCCCCTCCCAGGTTCTTTTCCACCTACAGATCCCGTGCAGCAGGTAGAGATGCAGTGGGAGGTGGAGGTCCTAGCTGTGAAGAAAAGTTACAAAGGCAGTCATCACAGAATACAATGTATAAATAATAGCCTTAATTTCTGAGCCAGCACTGAAGATCTCAGTTCAGACAATGGGTATGTGTTTTGAGCAAGGCTATCTGTTGCCTAGAAAGTGGGCACTTTTCAGCAGGTGCACAGATGTCCTAGGGGAGCACTGCAACACATGTGGCCTGGGAACAAGCAGACATGGGAAGGTGACAGCTGAGCAAGGAGCCTGTGGGCAGGCGAGGGGATGGAGCAGCTTCCTATTGTATCCCGCACATGTCGGGTCCAGCACTTATGGCATTGTGCAGAGAGAGAACTTCTATCCCTGCCTGCTGGGAGATGGGGTTCAGAGAACTGTGTGTGAACAGCAGACACCACTTGCTGGAGAGAGTGTTACTTGGTTCCCCTCTTCTTTCTCCTCCCGGCAGGTTCCCATGCATAATATCAATGTTCTCTGCATCACCACACTTGTTTGGGAGCAAATGCTGACTGAGTACTAGCATAACTCTGGGCTGTGTGGTTCATGACCACAGACTACTTAATGGAGGCTTCTTGTTGGAAGGTGTCCCACCACAGAGACCAGATTAAGGCAAGCCTTTTCAGGAACCTTGTGAAATGGATCAAAGGATTCCTGTGTGAGAGTGTCATGGAGCTGAGTTCTCTGGACTGGTGCACCATGTGCACACACATGAGCAAGTTGTTGTGCAACCCTTCAGGCCGAATAGAGATGTGCATAGCCCTTCGCAGCCTGTCACCTGACCCCACTTGTTGACAGAGAAAGTTAAAGATCTCACCTGAAGTGCCCTCCCTGGGTTCGTCAGAAGCTTGGGAGACATCCTGGGAGGGGGGAACTGGCTCCAAGGTGAGAAGCAGCTCCTGGCTTGTGGGCGTGGTTGCCTGGCCTTCTCCTTCTCTTCTACTTCTTCATCCTTGTCCTCTTCTATCCTGCCCTCCTGAAGACTGACGCTCGGCATGTCTTGGCCAGACTCGACAACCACAACAGGGGAGGTAACCAGCTCCCCTCCTAGGATGGCATCCAGTTGCATGTGGTAGCAGCAGGTATGAGGTGCTACCCCAGATCCTGTGCTCTGCTCTCTGGACTTGTGGTAGGCCTAGCACAACTCTTCTATTTTGAGCCCGCTCTGTTCCAGGCTTCTGCTATGCCCTTTGTCTGCCAGGCTGGTGGTGATCCTGCCATATAAGTCTGCATTCTTCTTCTTGGAGCGGTGATCCTGGAGGTTGGACTCCTCCTCCCATGCCTGGATGAGGTCCAGGATCTCCGTACCAGTCCAGGCTGGTAATTCATATTGACGATATTTACTTGAGACTGAAAAGCAAGTGAGAATAACTTATATTCTGCTAGTGTGGGTTCTCACTGAAGAGATTTGCTCTCAAAGCTGAAAAGGTGGCTGAATGTTGGTCTGCCACATCTCAGCTCAGTTCTCTTGGCACTGGGCTAAGTATTATAAGGGAAGCTGCTATAAACCTGTTCTTTTCATTTTGCAATAGAAAAAAATAAGGACCCCATCCAGCTCCCATTAAAGTCAGTGGAAAGGCCCCCATTAGGTTCAAAGGCAACTGGATCAGACCCTAGCCATATGCCTTCTGTGGTGATGTCCGTTTCCTTTTGGCATCTGTGATCATTCTTCTAAAGACTTTGAAACTGCAGTGCAGCACTGTTTGTGTTTTAATGTGATTTTTATCCCTGATCCCTTGGCAGCTTCAGTAAAACTTCCATTAAACCTTCTTCATCTTAGCACTCCAACTAATGACTTAAAAAATGTGTCAGGACAATATCAATTATTAAAGAGCCGAAATATTTGTCTTTGCCTTTCTTCTTTTTCCATCAGATGCTATTTTTTATCCTTATATTAAGCCTTGGTTAGTTTTGAACTATATCCTCTTCTGTCACTTCTCAGTCAGGATTCAGTCTGTTGGTTAACTATTAACTAATTTTCTTTCACATATTAAGTACCTCTCTGCAATCCAAGCTAAATGAACCCCATCAGATGGTTGATAGTTACTCTGAGATTGAAACCATTTATGTAAACTCTTTTTGCCTTAAAGCTTTATTCAAACTACTTGCAATTATCTGCAACTATATGGGTACACAAAAACGAGGTTGTCCCTATACAAAGCTTTTAAGATGAAAAAGTTGTCATTCAGGCCTTGAGATTTGACACTTCAAAGCCTACATTAATCATAAAATGATAACTTTTTCCCCCAAAATGAGTGCTTTTTTGTTTGTTTTTTAAGCATTATTAAGTGCAAAATAAAAATGTTTAATAAGGAACCGTTTTATTTAACCCTCCAAGTACTGAAATATTATATACCATTAATTGTGGGAAAATAGTGTGCAGTTAAATTCCATGGATTTAGCAGGAAGGTTCTTTTGAGCACCAGGTACAATTGATGGGAACCCAGCAATTTAAAATAGGTTGTTTTGCTTTCTATGGTGAGAGTAAAATTTCAAAAGATTGCTAGATTAAACCGTAAACAATAGGTGCCTTTTCTTCTCAATGCTATTTTTCTTCTAACAGTGTCCACATGGCAAGGTTCTTTACAGGGTAACAGGGCAGGAGGGAAGCTTTCATTGTTCAAAATATTGACTTCAATAACCTCAGACCACAATAAATCTAAATAAAATTGCTGTTGGAATGTCTCCTGTTTAAATATTATAATTTTGTCCTTATTTTAAATGGTTGACAAAAATACAGTGCAGAAACAGACATTTTTGAATAGGTTGTCTGAAGCATCTTCAGTTTTTACTGGTAGGTGAACCTCTAGCCAGGACAATGAGTTAGTTAGGGGTATGTAATCAAAAGTTTGAACCAGCTCTAAACCGAACAAACTTCTTGGATGTACAAAATTAGCCAGAGAATGTAATAAAAACCTTTTAACTGCCATGGATTATTTCTGGGTATAATCCCATGAGGAAAAATTTTGTAAATGTTAATTACTTTAAGTAGCTGCATTGACTAAGGTTGGCAGATGATATTTTGGGAAGGTGCTGCTGCTATATCCACTCCGATCAATGACTCAGCAGAATGCTGCAGCTGTCTCATTGTTTTTTGTGGAATTAAGGACCACTTTGGTAAAAGACATTTGCTATTTAAACATTCATTTGTTCTTATGAACGGGAGCTGGGGAGGGGGCACTATACATGAAAGAAACCTTTCAAATCAAATGAAGGAAAAATCTTAAATGAGACAAAATGTTCCATAGAATCTCTACAGATAGTAATTCCATGCTCCAATAATAAGAATATAGCATTAGGGATATAATTTTGACCACATGATCAGGACAGTGATAGTGACTATGAAATGCTAAGGGAGATTACAGAGGCTACCAAATTTAAAAACTCAGTAATAGTGGGGGATTTCAACTATTCCCATATTGACTGGGCACACGTCACCTCAGGATGGGATACAATTTCTTGATAGGTTAAATGACTGCTTCTTGGGGCAACTGGTTCTGTAATCCACAAGGGGAGAGGCTATTCTTGACTTAGTCCTAAGTGGAGTTCAGGATCTGGTTCAAGAAGTAAATATAACTGGACTACTTGGAAATAGTGACCATAATGTAATTAAATTTAACATCCCTGTGGTGGGAAAAACATCTCAGCAGCCGAACACCGTGACATTTAATTTCAGAAAGGGGAACTACACAAAAATGAGGAAGTTAGTTAAACAGAAATTAAAAGATACAGTGACAAAAGTAAAATCTCTGCAAGCTGCATGGAAACTTGTCAAAGACACCACAATAGAGGCCCAACTTAAATCTATGCCCCACATTTAAAACCACGATAAAAGAAAAAAATAGTCACCGTGGCTTAACAACCAGGTAAAAGAAGCAGTAAAATGTTTTTTTAAGTACATCAGAAGCAGGAAGCTGGCTAAACAACCAGTGGGGCCCTTGGACGATCAAGATGCTAAAGGAGCCCTCAAAAATGATAAAGTAATTGTGGAGAAACTAAATGAATTCTTTGTTTCAGTCTTCACGGCTGAGGATATTGGGGAGATTCCCAAACCTGAATCTTTCCTTTTAGGTGACAAATCTGAGGAATTGTCCCAGATTGAGGTGTCATTAGAAGAGGTTTTGGAGCAAATTGATAAACTTAACAGTAACAAGTCACCAGGACCAGATGGCATTCACCCAGGAGTTCTGAAAGAACTCAAATGAGAAATTGCAGAACTATTAACTGTGATTTGTAACCTATCCTTTAAATCAGCATCCATACCTAATGATTGTAAGATAGCTAAAGTGAGGCTAATATTTAAAAAGAGCTCTAGGGTGATCATGGCAATTACAGACTGGTAAGTCTAACATCAGAACTGGGGAAATTAGTTGAAACTATTGTAAAGAATAAAATTGTCAGACACATGGATTAATATAATTTTTTGGGGGAAAGTCAACATGGTTTCTGTAAAGGGAAAGCATGCCTTCCTAATCTGCTAGAGTTCTTTGAAGGGGTCAACAAATATGTGGACAAGTGGGACCCAGTGGATAAACTATACTTAGATTTTCAGAAAACCTTTGACAAAGTCCCTCACCAGAGACTCTTAAGTAAAGTAGGTTATCATGGGATAAGAGGGAAGGCCCTTTTGTGGATTGATAACTGGTTAAAAGACAGGAAACCAAGGGTAGTAACAAATGGTAATTTTTCTGAGTGGAGAGATGTAACTAGTGGGGTCCCCCAAGGGTCTGTCATGGGACCCATCCTATTCAACTTATTTATAAATGATCTAGAGAAAGGGGTAAACAGTGAGGTGGCAAAATTTGCAGATTATATCAAACTGCTCAAGATAGTTAAGAACAAAAGCAGACTGTGAAGGGCTTCAAAAAGATCTCACCAAACTAAGTGATTGGGCAACAACATGGCAAATGAAATTTAATGTGGATAAATGTAAAGTAATGTACATTGGAAAACATAATCTCAACTATATACGGAATACGATATGATGGGGATTAATTTGGCTACAACTACTCAAGAGAGAGATCTTGGAGTCATTGTGGATAGTTCTCTGAAAACATCCACTCAGTGTGGAGTGGCAGCGAAAAAAAGCAAATAAAATGTTAGGAGTCATTAAAAAAGGAATAGAGAATAAGACAGAAAATATCTTATTGCCTTTATATAAAACCATGGTACACCCACATCTTGAATACTGTGTAAAAATGTGGTAGCCTCATCTCAAAAAAGATATATTGGAAAAGGTTCAGAAAAGGGCAACAAAAATGATTAGGGGTTTGGAACGGGTCCCATATGAAGAGAGATTTAAAAGACTTGGACTTTTCAGATTAGAAAAGAGGAGACAAAAGGTATGTCTACACTACAGAGTTTTCTCGGAAAAACAACTGTTTTTCTGGAAAAACTGTAATTATGTCTGCACTGCAATCATGTTCTTTTGAAAGAAAATTGAAAGAACAGAGAGATTTTTCTGGCATTGGTAATCCTCATTCTATGAGGAAGAAGCCTTTCTGAAAGAGCTCTTTTGGAAAAAGGAGCATGTGAACGGGGAAGAGAGAGTTCTTTTGAAAGAAGAGGAAAGAAGAAAAAGCACAGGTACCTTGGTGGTCACTCCATCCATAGTAATCACAGCTTAAATGTGAGATAGCATCCATTCAGTGTGGATGTTATCTTTCAAAAAAGTAGATCACTTTTTTAATGTGCTTTTGCAGTGCAGATGCTCTCTTTCAGAAGAAGTTTTTCCGGAAGATCTCTTCTGGAAAAGCTTCTTCCGAAAGAAGGATGCAGTCTAGACATAAGCAAAGGGGGGATATGATAGAGGTCTATAAAATCATGACTTGTATGGAAAAAGTGAATAAGGAAATGTTATTTACTCATTCCCACAATGAAAGAACTGGGGTCACCAAATGCAATTAATAGGCAGCAGGTTTAAAACAAACAAAAGGAAGTTTTTCTTCACTCAGCACACAGTTAACCTGTGGAACTCCTTGCCAGAGGATACAGTGAAGTCTAGAACTTTAACAGGATTCATAAAAGAGCTAAATAGATTCATGCAGGTTAGGTCCATCAATGGCTTTTAGCCAGGATGGGTAGGAATGGTGTCCCTAACCTCTGTTTCTCTGGAAGTGGGTGACAGGGGAGGGATCACGTGAGGATTACGTGTTGTAATCCCTCCCTCTGGGACATCAGTATTGGCCACTGTGGGCAGACAGGATACTGGGTTCAATGAACCTCTGGTCTGACCCAGTATGGCCATTCTTATGTTCTTATCTATCCTTAGCCCCCCCCCCCCTCGCCCACCTCTTAACTGGATCATCCCCATGATCACATCCTATCTTTAAATTAATACTTTCCAAAGGGTTTGTCTACATTGCCCATAAAGATGAGCCTCCCAGCTCATGTTAAGTAATGCAGGCTGGTGACTCTCTCTCTCACTCTAAAATTAGCCACATAGACTACACTGTGAAATTGCTTTGTGAGCTAGAGTGTGAGTGCAGAAGCCCACCACCATTTCTAGACTTCAATGCCTGACCTTCAACACAAAGTCACAGCTTCAGCAATTTTCAGAGTGCCAGCATAAACCCCACTAGCCCAACTATGTAAACCTGGGCTTGGGTCGCTCACTGCCAAAGGCAAACTCAACATAGTTAAGAAACCTCTGAAGAGCGTTTTTACAGATATATCCACTTTCCATTTATTTGTAAATGTAATAAGTACCTTCAGACTTTGTTTCTGTAGCCCCATTTCCACAGGATCGATTGCCTGTTAATATCTATACATCTACCCCAGTATCTCCCTTCTCATATATGCTTAAAAATCTCTGTTACAATGATGCCTAAAAGTACTAGATGGTTGGGCAGCTCCACAAATGGATTTAGGAATTGACATGCTGAGCATCATAATGACTCTGTTTTAGGCAACAAGAAAATAAAAAAGACAACACTGGAACTTGCAGACTGAGTTAGGCACTTGGGTTCTATACACAATGGCTAAGTCTAGATTGAACCCCATTTTCAGAAAAGGGATGCAAATTAGACGTATAGCAATTGATAATGAAGCGGGGATTTAAATCTCCCCCGCTTCATTAGCATAAAAATGGCTGCCGCTTTTTTTCGGCTCGGAGCTTTGCCGGAAAAAAGCGCCAGTCTAGACGCGGATCTTTCGGAAAATAAAGCCTTTACTGAAAGATCCCTTATCCCTTATTTTAAGTTATTTCCAAATAACACTAGTTATTTCAAAATAAAGTTGCTGTGTAGATGTACCCTGAGATACCAAAGGACCTTCATAGATTGCAACCTGGTTGACCAATATTATCTCACTATTCACTTGAACTCTTCTGTCAGCTAGTATCCATATGTTGTGTTTTGATTTATACTTAGATTATATACTTACTAGAGCAAGGACTGTGATATTTTCTGGTTTGTATAGTGCCTGGTTCAACAGGGTGCTAATCCATGTCTGGGAGTTGCAGGCAACACAGTCATACAAATAATAAGTATTATCAGAAAAAAAAATCCCAGCAAAAAAGTTAATCCATTAATAAATGAAAAGGTAGATCAAAATAAAAGTACTGTAGTATGGACAATTAGGAATTAATTAAGACTTTGTTGATAAAAGGAGGGAGGGAATATCTAAGCATGTCTAAATAAGAAAATCAGTCTGATATGAATCACACAGTCTTAAGAGAATTTACTAATAAACTCACTGAACCACTGGCAATTATGTTTCAAGCATTACTGAGATACAAGAAATACCAAAGGGGTTGAAAAAAGCAAATGCAGAAATAATGAGATCCATAATTAGACTATGGTTCAGTGTCCTGGGGGAAGTGGCCAAAGTACCACTGCTTGAACCATTTAAATCAAGACTGGACAGAGCACTCAAGTATTGTGGATTGATCCAAAGTACATTGAAGTCAATGGAATAAAAAACCCCAAGTCTGGTATTTGCAAAACATGGATATTGCCTAAAGTGGATATTGCCTAAAGTGTATATTATAAAACTCTCCAAAAGTGGAAAAAAATAAATGATACAAGAAACCGAGAACCCTTTCAGGAATCCCCAAAACAAACCCAAAGAAAAAGTTCTGTTCCATGCTTACTAAATTCAGCAGACAAACTTTTACCCACTGAACTAGAATTAGAATTGGGTTTCTGGTCAAAATGAACTGTCTTTTTCTTCCTGTAATGGTCATCATTTTTAAAGTTTTATTTATTTAAATACACAATCCTGATTTCCATTCTCATCTCAAAGCAGGCTTGGCCAGTGAAAATTATTGAAATCAGAGTCATATATCACAGCAATGGTGGGTGTAGGAAGTTAAAGGATTCATTCTACACGCCGAGAAAGATTTCAAAAGCAGAATATTACCTACAATATATGATCAGCATGTGCTCAAGTTCATAGTGCAGAAGGCATCAGCAGAGTAGTAAAAAATCCCATGGAAATGGTAAAGAAAAATATTGTCATTAAGAATTAAAGTAAAAATTCACATTTGTTCATAAGTATGATTTGCTGCGGAGGGAGAAATATTTCTGAATCTCATTTTCATTATTTTGCCACTAGAAAGCAAGTCAGGGTGTTTGCAGGAGAGAGAGAATTTTCTGTTTGTTAAAGTTCCCCTTTTAAGCAAAAATCTGCAGGAGACATATCACGAGGCAGTAGTCAGAGCTAAGAAGACAGTTAAGTAGCAACAACAATGCTGGGAGTAACAGGTCAGCTGCTGCAACATCTTCTTTGAGCTGTAATTCCCCCATGGTTTTATAAAAGTATGAGAAGAAGAAATGCTAACATGTCGAGGCCTGGTGCTTGACCCAAAAGTCACATAGTGGGCTCTTCTGACTTGGTCTCCTGCTTCTGTAATAATTTAAAAACATAAGGCACCTAGAATCGAGATGCAGCAGGGTCACTGGAGGCTAAAAGAAAATCTCAAGTCTTTGCTTTTACAAAGAAATAGCACCTGCAGCATCTTTTTACTTCAAAGCTGAAACAGGAGCAGTAAACAGCATTATGCTGTTATGGACTAAAAACATATGAAATCCTGTGATTTTGCTTTACAGAGATGGTACAAATACTTTATCCAGTCCAATACATTTTCACTTTATATTCTGAGATCAAATGAGATCCACAACTCATTGCAAACCAGAGTAAAAAAATACCTTTGACTTCTTGCTACTTTCATATTAAATGAACGGAAAGTTATCCATATTGAATAATTCTAATTCAAAATACTGTGCAACTAGAAGGGTACTTGACTGTGCTATTTCTTCTTTATGTGCAAACATTTCAACCTTTCCTGCCTATGTTGACTCAATACAGTTGACTCAATACAGAAAGGAGTCTGATAGGTCAGTTTTAAGACTGAGCATTAATTTGAGGGCACACCCATATTTGAGAATCTTCTATTACTGGCTACTTTTATATCTTCAATAGCCATGAGTTGCTGATCACACATACTAACCGAGCAATCTTTGTATGTCTTTGCCATAATAATTTTAGGAATATTAAATATGACACAATTAACAACATAAAAATATAGGTAAGCCCTGATTTTGATAGCTGCCAAGCATTCACAAGTCCTTAGGAAGTCAGCAGCTCTCAGGATCAGGACAGTAATTTACTACAGGAGTATAAAGAAAGTGCTCAAGATGTTGCAAAGCAGCTCCAGTAAAACCCACAGAACAGTAGCTGTCTGTACCTTACGTTATTATATAATGCAAGAGAGCAGTAAAGGCTTGTTCCAAAGCAAGGAATGAAAACAAGAGCACCATGAGCATTTTAAAATTCTATGTGGCAGAAAATCAAATTGTAAAATTTTCATTGGAGAACTATTTACTGTGTTATGCCAAGACTCTAATGCCAGAATAACTTTAACAGAAACACATCAAAGCTGTTTCATCAATAGCTAAAAAAAACTATTTTCATCAGAGCAAAAATTAAAAGGAAACTGACTCAATAAAATAAAATAAAATAAAATAAAATAAAATAAAATAAAATAAAATAAAGCAAGGCTCATTCTTTACATTTGCCAACATTACTACCAGGGACTGTGGGGTCAAGTTACTTGCTTCTATTTCTTAAGAGAGACTACGTAAAAATGGTTTTTCTGGATGCCAATTACTTGGCTAATAAATGACTGAAGAATAATTTATCAACGAGCACAAATTTATCATTCATTAAAGAATACAACTAGTAGCCTGGAAATGAAATAGGCAGGTGATAGAAACTCTGAAATTTGGATTATGTATAAATCTTGTTTAAAGGCCTGTTCCCACAAACCACAAAACTCTGGTAACTTTAATGGGTCAGCTCACACAAATACAGCAACATAATGTTGCCCTTGAAGGCAAATTACCCAAGCTTTTAAGTTTTTTTAGGATGAAGCTTTAAAATTGCAGTTAAAGAGACACATTCAAGGTTTTCAGGATCAAAATGATAACTGACCTACTTTAAAAATGATAAGACTGTCAGAATTTTAAATATGCAGTTTTCAGAAGACACCCGTTCACTGGCCTAGAACTTGCAGAAACTACTTATATTTTGCCTGGCAAAAAACAAGAACAATGGTTTTTGTGCCCTCTGCTGGCTCGGAAGAAATAACTAACTGTTGTTCCATCAACTGCTGGAGATAAGTAAGGCATAAAACAAAATGATTGGCATAGGAAGATTTAAAGAAATTAATCTGTTAAAACAAAAATCTGGTATGTGAATTTCAGATCAATGATTTGCTAAATGGAGATGCACAAGACTGTTGTAGAAAAATATAGATAACTCCAAAACAGTAATTCAATTGAAATATCACCAATTAAAAGAGCAATGGAAATTCTTGTTATGTTTGTTTTGTAACCTCACAAAAATCAGTGAACATTTTGTTAAAAATGTATTTCTCCCATAAATGTACCCATATGTTTTTGGAGGTCTGTTCAATGAATTTGTTAACTAAGACTGTGATGCAAACAATGTAGCCACAGTGAAAAATATCTTTGCATTCCTTTTTTTCCCTGTCAGACTAATGATGAGTTACGTTGATCATTGCAGAAGTGGTAGGAAGTGGATGGATGACACTATACATTAAAACCCCCCACCACCTTTACAATCCTAGGGAGCCACAAACTCACAGTATGGTTAATAACTTTTGAATAAAGTTACAATAAATAAATAAATACATAAATAAATAAATAACAGAGAAATGACCAGCCCTGGACCAATATGAAGAGGAGGGGAATGGCAAGGGTGGAAATCATGTACCCATCAGGAATTTTTATTATCCAAATATTTATTGTACAAATACAAAACATTAGAGGTTACCATGTTACAAATACAGATGTGTATAGTACAATCCTCCCAGGCCTTTCTCTTCCCTAAATAACATTTCCATTGTGGCGGAAGGAGCCATAAGTCCTGTATTAAAGAAAATAAAAGGTCCCAAGGCTGTGTTTGTTTGTGGCAAGAAATTTCTGCCCTTTTCTTTGCCACTTGAATTACAGACAACTTGTGTGCTGTCAATCCATCGGGGTGGGGAGAGGACCCTGGGGCTATGTCTAGACTGCAGGCTTCTTTCGGAAGAAGATCTTCAGAAAAAACTTCTACTGAAAGAAAGCGTCCACACACAAAAGTGCATTGAGAAAGCAATCTGCTTTTTTGAAAGATAGCATCCACACTGAATGGATGCTATCTCACATTTAAGCTGTGATTATTATGGGTGGAGTGGCCAACAAGGCACCTGTGCTTTTTCCTCTTTCCTCTTCTTTCGAAAGAACTCCCTCTTCCCTGTCCATACATGCTTTTTTTCTGAAAGAGCTCTTTCGGAAAAAGGCTTCTTTCTCGTAGAAAGAGGATTACCAATTCTGGAAACCTCCTCTGTTCATTTGATTTACTTCCAGAAGAAAGCAATTACAGCATGGATGTAACTCAGTTTTGTTGGAAAAATGGCCGTTTTTCCAACAAAACTCTGTAATGTAGACATATCCTGGAATGTAAAGGGTTAATTTTAAATTGTTTATGTTTTCCTGGTTCCTTTTGTTCCTATAGGTTCATGCTTGCTAACTGAATCAAGATACAGTACCAGAAGGTTGTAGATACATTGAAAATATATGCCAATAGCACAGGACTACTACTTTCAGTAACAAAAGCAGGAAACAGAAATAGCTTGTCTCAGTTTTCCTTGATGCACACGTCACCTTTTCTAAGCATAAACTCCTCGTTTGCTTACTCTGAAAGGCTCCCATTTCCACTCTGTAGTTGACTGTTCATTCAGTCTGGTCCTCATTAACTGTTCATTCAGTCTGTTCTAGATCTACAAGAGATAGCCACTGAGTGCTGCAATGCCTAATGTGGAAACACCTACTAATGTGTCAATGGACTTCACAAAGCCTGAATTAGGCACCTAGGCTCCCTATTCATGTCATAGGGAGAAATAGGTGCCTAAAAATAGGATCCACAAAACCCAGCATTGTAGGCAGGGAGCTGTTTAAGTTGGCCACGGGAAGAAGGCTGAGAACTTTTTCAAAAGAAGAAGTGGGACACATGCAAAAGTCCCACCTTCTTTCATGGCCCTGCCACTGTTCCTCCTCTTCCTCCTGAGATCTTGCCCCTGGCCAGGCCAGAAGCCATTGCTCGGGTATGGTAAAAGCTTCCTAGGGAGCTTGGGCTGCTGTGTGTAGCCATGGACAGTCCACCTGCTACGGGTTGGAAGCCAGAATGCCCAAGAACAGCATGCCATGTCCCATCCCCTTGGAGTACACTGCATAGGGTAGGTGGAAGATCCAGGGACTCTGGCTTCTGAACTGACCAGAAGTAAGGTCTCAGGAGAAAGAGGAGGAGCAAAAGTGCTTTGGCCCACCTTCCCTCCACCACTGATAAGGGGCTGTCATTGCCATGAACTTTGGGCAGGCATGGAAATCAAAGCTTCATGGGGCCCCACCCAGATTCACTTTCTGGGAAGCTAAGCCCTGAAGGCACAGTCTCAAGCACCAAGATAGGACCATATCAAGCCCCCTTTGTTTATATGCTCAGTTTCTCTTTCTCTAAGCCAGTAAGGATTATGTTGCTCCATTTTATTTCACTCCATTTTTCCTTTCTCTCTTTTGTTCTCTTCACTTAAACATGAAACTCTTCCTTTAGAATATTAACATCCATCCCAGATCATTACAATTCTACACCAAGACCCGACATTAATTTGTACAAAGATGTGGAATGAAGTCATTAATCTATAACAGTGAATCTTACCAATTTTCTCAGACTTAAAGTACTTTTTATGATTTAAAAGCAAGAAAGACTTGAGACAGAAAAAAAACCATGATATTCAGCTTAGCAGATAAACTAGGCACCTGCTGGGCTAATGTTTTGCTTAATCATTAATTAACATAGGCTAATGATTTATTTTGCATACAGTTTAGTAGTTATCGCCAAATAAAAGTACATGATTATCATGGATTTAATATAGTATGGCTATTCTCAGTGGCTACGTCTAGACTGGCATGATTTTCTGCAAATGCTTTTAACGGAAAAGTGTTTCCGTTAAAAGCATTTGTGGAAAAGAGCATCTAGATTGGCACGGACGCTTTTGTGCAAAAGCACTTTTTGCGGAAAAGTGTCCGTGCCAATCTAGACTTGGTTTTGCGCAAAAAGCCCAGATTGCCATTTTCGCCATCAAGGCTTTTTTGCGCAAAATGGTTCTCAGCTGTCTAAACTAGCCCTCTTGCGCAAAAGCATTTGCGCAAGAGGGCTTTTTCCCGAATGGGAGAGTCATTGTATTTGCAGAAGAACACTGACAATCTTACATTAGATCATCAGTGTTCTTGCGCAAATTCAAAGCGGACAGTGTAGACAGCTGGCAAGTTTTTCCACAAAAGCAGCCACTTTTGCGGAAAAACTTGCCAGTCTAGACGCAGCCAGTCTGTTGTATATATGTCATAGGGTTTACCCTTTACATCATTTGCATTTTACCTGATTTTTTTGAACAACTGTTGAGTAAGAAGCACATGGAAAACACTGTTGTATTCAGTCTCAAGGGGTAGCCATATTAGTCTGTAACTTTAAAAACAACTAGTAGTCCCATGGCGCATTAGAGACTAGCAAAAA
Organism: Pelodiscus sinensis; assembly: GCF_052426305.1. NCBI lineage: Eukaryota > Metazoa > Chordata > Testudines > Trionychidae > Pelodiscus > Pelodiscus sinensis. Next base: position 267,716,262 of record NC_143052.1, read on the forward strand.
TATGTAGTATCATGGGCTTCTGTGTCTGCCATAAAAGCTCACAATAGTATATATTTTTGTTAGTCACTTAGGTGCCACAGGACTTCTGTTGTATTCCAATTATTTTATTCAGAATCAGGGCATACCTATACTGTCTTATTGTTTAGGCTAAGATTGTATGAATAGCACTGTTCACCAAAGTACTGCATTTAACTCTCCAGGTCCTTCATTCACAATAATGCTGTTTTCTTTGGATAATTTGTCAATATCTAAACTTTTCTGAGAATGGGGTTGGGACATGGAGGGGAAAGAGCTGTACTGACTGATTCATCAACAAAACAGAAACAAAATATTTCGTGTGATTTGAGTCAACGTTATTTTTTGTGCCTACCTTACCTCCCATTGTGAATATTCTTACTGTGTACTTATCACAATTATATCTGAGCACTGAGGAGTATTAAGCAACACTTCTATGTTTGTTCTCTCATCCTCTCCTCTACCTCAAAACCCAAGGGGGAAAAGCATACATAGTAAAGTGTCCTGTTTCTGTGGTGGTATTTTTTTTGTGTACACACACGTACTAGGTGGAAGTCATGGGATTTGTGATAACTAGGGGAATTCGTTCCACGGTCTTGGAACAGCCCCTAAGAAAACGTCAGATTCCACACACATTAACTTTCCCCTTATAGTAAAAAAGTCCACTGTCCCTGCACAGCATCATTGTTGACCATGACTTTCATCTCAGAACTACAGAAGGGTTTTTATATATCCTTCATCTACCTCGTAGTTGTCAGCTGTAGAGATAGACTGACATGCATCATGGGGGATGTAGTTCAGCCAAGAAGTATGGGTCACACGAAAGGAGGGACCGGGATATCACTTTTTTCTGAAAAAGGAAAATCCTGTTTTTCAGTCACTTGTATTGAGAATAGTGATAGAAATGTATCCATGTTAGTCTGGTGTAGCTGAAAAACAGGACTATGTAGCACTTTGAAGACTAATAAGATGGTTTATTAGGTGATGAGCTTTCATGGGCCAGAACCACTTCCTCAGTTCAAATAGTGGAAGAAAATTGTACAACCATATATACCAAAGGATACAATTTAAAAAATGAACACATATGAAAAGGACAAATCAAATTTCAGAACAGAAGGGAGCTGGGGGAGGGGGGAGGTAAATGTCTGTGAGCTAATGATATTAGAGGTGATAATTGGGCAAGCTATCTTTGTAATGGGTAAGATAACTCATAACTCAAAGATGCTTTGGGAAAATTGGGTCTGTTGATCTTATTTTGGTGTATATATCATTCTAGTGTATAAAATTAGACATATGGGCTACGTCTACACTGGCATCCCTTCCGGAAAACTTGAAAGTAGGAATAAGAAATCCTCCGGAAAAGGCTTTATTTTCCAGAGAATAACGTCTAGACTGGCGCTTTTCTCCGGCTTTTCCCCAAGCCGGAAAAAAGCGGCAGCCATGTTAATGCAAATGCCGCGGGGGATGTTTAAATCCCACGCGGATTTGCCTATTCCAAAGTCTACATTAGCATCCCTTTTCCGGAAAGGGGTGCCAATGTAGACACAGCCACGGATTATGGAATGGTTTATGGTTTTTAAATGTGTAAATGAAACCCATCAGCGTGTTTCCAAAGCTGGGGAACCTCAATGTCTGGGTAATCATATGAAAATAGCCTTTTGACCTTAAGTTTTAGCAGCGGTTGGTCTTAGGAAGTCACAAGACCTACCTAACTGGTAGGGACTGGTCAGGTAGCTTCTCATGCAAAAGTGAGTATGTTTAAAAATAGGAAGTTAGCAGGTTTTGTCTTTTGGCTGGCTGGACAAACCGAAGGGCAGGAACCAAAGACCCCAGAGGAAGGAGCATCCCTGGTTTAGAAGATTTAGCTGGAAATGAAACAGTTTTAGGGTGAGTTTGTAGTAAGTTTGTACTGAGGTTTTAGTGTAGAATTAGCTAAGTGTTTTCTGGTATTTTGATTTTGTAATCTGCTTTGCTCTGACTGTTCTCACTTAAATCCTACTGCTTATAATTAATAAAATCACTTTTATTTTCTATCAAGCTCAGTGTAAATAATTGTTACCTGGGGGAGCAATCGGTGTGTACAGCAACTGCCTCAACCCACCGGATAATATTGTTAACCTCTCCAGCTACAAACTCAATCCAGCAGAAGAGTCTGTCTTGTCCCGGGGTCTCTCTTTCTGCCCCACGTCCCCCACAAACTGGATACAATTTTGTGGTGACCTTGAGGCTTTTTTTCGCCGCCTCCGTCTCCGAGAATATTTCCAAACCACCACTGAACATCAATCTGACCTACCAGATCCCCCCTACCAACACCAAAGGAAAAATAATTCTATATGGACTCCCCCTGACAGTCGGAATTACAATCTGGATTTCTATATACACAGCTTCTGCAACAACGCACAGACTGACATTATTCGCAAACGACAACAAGCGACACACAATCTTAGCCGCGCTGAACACCATGCCATCCAGAGTCTCAAAAACAACCTGGACATTGTAATCAAACCAGCTGACAAAGGGGGTGCTGTGGTCATTATGAATAAGGCCGACTATAACCAGGAGGCAACCAGACAACTCTCGAACACCACATTTTACAAACCTCTCCCCTCTGACCCCACCTTGGACTACCAAAAGAAACTACACTGTCTCCTTAAAAGCCTCCCCACAGCTACTCGGGAACAAATCCTCACAGAATCACCTTCTGACCCCCGACCAGGATTGTTCTATCTACTTCCCAAGATCCATAAACCTGGGCACCCCGGACGTCCCATCATCTCTGGTATTGGCACGCTCACTACTGGTCTATCCAGCTATGTAGACACTCTTCTCAAACCCTTCGTAACCAATACCCCCAGCTATCTCCGAGACACTACTGACTTCCTAAGGAAACTACAAAACATCGATAACCTCCCCAATAATACCATCCTTGCCACCATGGATGTAGAAGCTCTATATACCAACATCCCACATGAAGACGGATTACAAGCAATTAGAAACACTATCCCAGAGGACACTACTGCCAACCTGATAGCAGACCTATGTAACTTTGTTCTCACCCACAATTATTTCCAGTTTGAGAACAACTTATACCTCCAGATCAGTGGCACAGCCATGGGTACACGCATGGCCCCACAGTATGCTAACATCTTTATGGCTGACCTAGAACAACGTTTCCTCAACTCCTGTCCCCTTTCACCCCTCCTCTACCTACGGTACATCGATGACATCTTTATGATCTGGACACATGGCCAAGAAACACTGGAGATATTCCACAGAGATTTCAACAACCTACACCCCACCATCAACCTCAGCCTGGACCATTCTACAGGAGAGATCCACTTCCTGGACACCACCGTACAAATCAACAATGGAAAATTAGACACCACTCTCTACAGAAAACCCACCGACTCATACAGTTACCTACATGCATCCAGCTCCCATCCAGAACACACCACACGATCCATCGTCTATAGCCAAGCCCTTCGATACAACCGCACCTGCTCTAACCCCACTGACAGAGACCAGAAGCTTCAGGATCTCTACCAAGCATTTATAAATCTCAACTACCCACCCAGAGAAATAAAAAAGCAAATTGAAAGAGCCAGACGAATACCTAGAAACCATCTACTTCAAGACAGACCCAAGAAAACCAACAATAGAACACCACTTGTCATCACCTACAACCCCCAACTTAAACCTGTCCAACACATTATCAATAAACTACAGCCTATATTGGAACAGGATGCCATACTCAAAGAGGCTCTGGGAGACAGACCCATAGTCTCCTATAGACAACCACCTAACCTCAAGATGATTCTTACCAACCACCACAGGACATACCACACTAATACCAACCCTGGTACCTTCCCTTGCAACAAACCCCGTTGCCAGCTTTGTCCACATATTCATTCTGCTGATACCATTATTGGACCTAACCAAGTGAGTTATAAGATCAAGAACACATATTCCTGCGCATCCAGAAATATAATCTATGCTATCATGTGCCGAAAGTGTCCGTCTGCTATGTACATTGGACAAACATCTCAGACACTTCGCCAAAGGATTAATGCCCACAAAACAGATATCAGACAAGATCACAAAGAGAAAACAGTTTCTTGCCACTTTAACCAGAAAGGACACTCTCTAAATGACTTAGCCACCTGCATTCTGCTACAAAGACCTTTTACATCTGCACTTGAAAGGGAATCCTCTGAACTGTCATTCATGTTAAAATTCGACACTTGCCAACAAGGACTTAACAAGACTTTGAACTTTCTCACCCATTACCAAGACAGTTTCCCCAATTATCACCTGTAATACCATTAACTCACAAACATCCCACTCTCCCTACCTTTAATATCAGTAATTCACAGACACTTACCTTCCTTCCTCCCCCTTCCCACCCCCCCGCATCCCCCTTCTGTTCTGCAATGTGATTTGTCCTTTTCATATTTGTTCATTTTTTTAAATTGTATCCTTTGGTATATATGGTTGTGACTACTTTCTTCCACTATTTGATCTGAGGAAGTGGGTCTGGCCCACGAAAGCTCATCATCTAATAAACCATCTTGTTAGTCTTTAAAGTGCTACATTGTCCTGCATTTTGCTTCAGCTACCCCAGACTAACACGGCTACATCTCTATCATTATTCTGTATGATGCTCCAAATAGCTGCAGTAGAACTTGATGACGAAGATGGTGTCTATATCCGATACCATACTGATGGCAGTCTGTTCAACCTGAGGCGACTAAAGGCTCATACTAGGACAGTGCGGCAAATCATCCGAGAATAACTCTTCGCTGATGATGCTGCCCTTGTTTCTCACACGGTGACAGCGCTGCAGTGCATAACATCCTGCTTTGTAGAGGCTGCTGAACTCTTCAGACTAGAAGTCAGCTTGAAGAAAACGGAAGTTCTCTATCAGCCCGCACCTCGGGAAGATTACCGCCCTCCCTGCATCACCATTGGCGAGTCAGAGCTGAAGACAGTTAATCAGTTCAGCTACTTGGGGTGTATCATCTCCTCGGATGCCAAGGTCGATAAAGAGATTGAAAACAGACTGGCAAAGGCAAACTGTGCATTCGGAAGGCTGTATAAAAGAGTCTGGAACAACAAGCATTTGAAGAAAAGCACGAAGATTGGTGTGTACAGAGCCATTGTACTGAGTACCCTTTGTACGGTTCCGAGTTGTGGGTCACCTACCGGCATCATCTGCATCTCCTTGAGCGCTTCCATCAACGCTGCCTCCGCACCATCCTTAACATCCACTGGAATGACTTCATCACCAACATTGAAGTCCTCGAACAGGCGGAGGTTACCAGCATCGAGGCCATCCTATTAAAGACACAGCTGCATTGGGCAGGGCACATCTCCAGGATGGAGGATCATCACCTGCCCAAGATTGTGCTGTATGGCAAACTCGCCACTGGCTACCGTAACAGATGAGCACCGAAGAAGAGGTACAAGGACTTTCTGAAGAAATCCCTTGGCATCTGTCATATTGACCACTGCTATTGGTCTGCTTTACCCTCGGAACGAGAGGCCTGGAGACGCACCATTCACCAGGCTGTCTCCTCCTTTGAGAATACACGTAGGGCTGATCTTGAGGACAAAAGGCCATGGAGGAGTTCTTCTACAATGGTGGGCACCAATCTGTTGAGAAGTACTCTTGCAAGAATTTTTCCCACGACAGAGCAGAGTTATCCCCCGGTAGTTGGAACAGTCTGACTTATCCCCCTTGTTTTTGTACAGAGTGATGATGACTGAGTCACAGAGGTCCTGTGGTAGTTTGCCTTGTTCCCAGCAACAGACAAAGAGCTCGTGGAGTTTGCTGTGCAGCTCTGGGCCCCTATGCTTCCAAACCTCTGGTGGAATTCCATCGACTCCTGATGCCTTGTCACTTTTCAGTTGTTTAATGGCCTTGACAGTCTCCTCTAGAGTAGGAATCTCATCCAGGTCTATTTTCTCTGGCAGATGTGGAATATGATGGATTGCTGAGTCTTGGACCATGCGGTTGGCACTAAAGAGAGTCTGGAAATATTCCGACCACCGGTTCAGGAAAGACACCTTGTCTGTGAAGAGCACTTGGCCATCTGCAGAGCGCAAGGGATTCTTGATGTAATGCGAAGGGCCATACACTGGCATCAGGGCTTCATAAAACCCTCTGTAGTCACCAGTATCCACGCAAAGCTGAGTTCTCTCTGCAAGCTTGGTCCACCATTCATTTTGAATCTCTCAAAGCTTGCACTGGAGATTGCTGCATACAAGGCGGAAGGCTGCCTTCTTCTCAGGACAGGATGGCTGAGCAAGATGCACTTGATGGGCAGATCTCTTCCTCGTCAGCAATTCTTGAATTTCTGATTGTTTTCATCAAACCAGTCTTTGTTCTTCTTGGAGGAAAACCCTAGGACATCTTCAGAGGTCTGCAAGATGGTGGTTTTAAGGTGTTTCCAAAGAGCTTCTGAAGAGGGATTTGTGGGATAGCTGGGATCCTCAAGCCTCGACTGAAGATTCGCTTGGAAGTTAGCTTTCACTTCTATTTCACTTCTATTGATTTGCCAACATGGAACTTCTTCCTTTGGGTGCTTCCCTTCTTTGGCTTGACTTTGAAATGGAGACGGAGTTTACAGTGCAAAAGACGATGGTCCATATGACACTCCACGCTGAGCATTACTCGGGTGAGTAAAACATCTTGAAGATCTCTCTGGTGCACCAAGATATAGTCTATGAGATGCCAACACTTAGACTGAGGGTGCATCCAGGTTGTCTTCAGGCTGTCTTTTTGTTGGAACATGGCGTTGGTGATGGCAAGTTGCTGCTCCGCACAGAATTCTAACAGGAGGCGCCCATTGTCATTACAGTTTCTGACACCATGCTTGCCAAGCACTCCTTACCAACTCGGGCATTGAAGTCACCAAAGACGATGACCTTGTCATCTACGGAAGCGTTCTGGGTGAGGTTGAGCAGATTACTATAGAACTTGTACTTTTCTGCTGGATCCTTTTGAAGAGTTGGGGAGTACACACTGAACAGTGTGGCATGCTGCTTGTTTCCAAGTGGGAGGCACATGGAGATAATGCGATCTGAGTGGCCCGTTGGCAAGTTTGCAAGTTTGGATGCAATGGAGTTCCTGACCATAAAGCCAATGCCAGAAAGGCGTTTATCAGACTCTGGCTTGCCTGACCAGTAGAGGGTGTAACCTGCACCATGTTCTTGAAGGTTGCCTTCCTCGGAGAGGCGGACTTCACTAAGAGCAGCAATGTTGACATTCAGGCTTGAAAGTTCGTGGGCAACTAGAGCGGAGCGCCATTCTGAGCAATCACTGTCTGCTGTATCAATCAGGGTTCTAATGTTCCAGCAAGTAAGCTTTAGTCCTGTCACACCTTGTGAGGCAGGTGTGTACCTTATCTTTCTCTTTGTAGTTCGACCGCTTTTGAAGATGCCCGTTGACCGCGGCTAGCCTTTGGTTGGGCCACCTTTTCTAGACCTCTCTCTGTCTGGAGCAAGCAGTGCTATCCCTAGAAAAGGCTGCTTGGTTGTTCAGGATACTGCCGAATGATGTCATCGTTTCCGGGGTCAACATCAGACGATCCTTACACCTGAACCACCTGCATGCAAGATGGGAACTGCGGCTTCCAGTGTCATCTTCCATCTGCCATTTCACCCCTTTTCCATCGCTGCAGGGATTGATGATGGTGTTGTTGTCACTCGTAGACATGGGCATGCCCTTCGAACCTGCGCAATGGAGTTTTTAGGTGGAGTGCAGCGTGCGCAGTACTGGTCCCACCCTTTACACCTGGGGTTCATCTTCCATGGCCTAGCAAGCAGGGACAATGACAGCGAGGTCCCTGGGTCGTAGGTGTTATATCGGAGTGTCCTTCTCCTAGATGAGTGGCCTAACAGGGCTAACGAGCTCCATCTGCCCAGGTTTGAAATCAGAGTTTTCCTTCTCTTAGCCTGGCTGCCAACCAAGGCTAATGAGCCCAGCCTGCCCATTTAAAAGATATTTTAAAGTATCTTTAAAATACTTTGTATTAAAGTCATGGATGCAAGGGAGAGGGAGCCATAGAATTACCTTGTATCTTTACATTTAGAAACATACTTGTAATGGTAGAGCTGAGATCAGCTTGCTGCCCTCAGGCTAGCTGAAAGGAAAAAGAGAGGCAAGTATACTTTCCAATTTACTTTTTATATGCCAGTCTTCTGGGCGCAGACACAGTTTAAGAAAGGAAGATATTATGTAGTGCAGAATCAGAAGTGTGCATAACCAGAGTGCTGAAATGTACACCAATCATTCAAATGAGCTGCTAAATGAGGAAGGTACAAAAACTTAAATAAAAATCTCATTTAATGTCTGGGGGATACTTTAGTGACAAAAAAGAGACAATTTATCCCTAAGTGTTATCACATATCCTAATTAAAAATTAACTAAAATATGTATTAGTTCCTACTACTTACATACACAGACTTCCTTAAAATGAATGACTAGAATTTGTTTAATCTTCTTCCAGATTTGTTTTAAGCACCTAGATCTTCTGTGTAAATGTTAGCAATGGGCAAACTTCATTTCAGATACGCCCAATGTTATCTGTACTGCATGTAGATCTGAAGCTTATCTGAATACGTTTGAATCATTTCTGGTGCCTATTCATTTTTCCTATTCAATTCTTTACTAGTTTCTACCATCTCTCACTTTCCTCTGAGCTCAGCGTAATCTTACATCATTTACTCATCCCCATTTTTCCATATCTCTGACACCTAGTAAAATCACTAACGACCCTAATTGCTTCTTCCTGATTCCTGAGTATCTTGCTCTCTTTGGTGACATCCCATTCAAGAGAAGAGTTATCAAATGAAGTGGGGGCACAGGATTGTTCAATATAGTAACCTTCTGAATGCGCACACCTATTCCTTAGAAAGAGATTGTCAACTGGGTGGGTGCAATATCCTGAAGAAGATTTCAAGGCAGAAAAGCTTCTGATGGTTCAGTGGTTATGGAAGAAGTGAAGGGAGGCCAAGCAGAAGGACACAGTGCTACTCATTGCCAGCTTTGAGAGAGTGGTGTTGTGACTTGGGACATAGGATCACAGAAATCCTCTGCTTTGGCCTGGCCACCTCTTTGATGGCTGAATCTGCCATCCTAACAGCTGCCTAGTTTTCCTGTAGCTACAGCAGGTCCTACCTACTTAAAAGTGTCCCAGCCTAGACCCAGTACTACGGCTTATGCAGTAGATGAATTCTTTGCAGCTGTTCTTATTTAAATCTTGCATTGTTCGGAGTCTCTCAGGTAAGAAGGACGTGAGAATATATTGCCCTCCAGTTTTCTCAAATTTGTATGTTAGATGAGCCACCAGCACAGCAGAGAGTGTTAGCTCTAAAAGGGGCTATAGATGAATTTCAACACAATTGGTGACTTCTGAAGATTCAGGGAGAGGAAAGGAGGCCAAGGATCTAAATGCCAAGCTCTAGTTTACCTACCAGTTGTTGGTCTAAGGAAGCACAAGATGAAATCTATGATCTGTGTGTAGTAATTGAGTTAAATAATCATGATACCTTATGGTCTGTTAAAGCTATGAATCTGCATTTAAAATAATTCTGAGTTTTGTTAAAATTCTGAGCTTCTAAAATTATTCACACCTCTCTAGAAAATATTCCATTCTATTAAATACGAGCTCCCATCACTTCATAAGACCAGATATTGAATACTGAAAATGTACTTAGGGATGTCCAATACATAAAGGAAGACATTAACTCCTACCCAAGTAATTTATAAGGTAGTATAAATATAAATGAAAATGTTTTATCCATTGTATAAATCAAATTAAATTATACAATACTAGTACAGGTATATGATACATTGCTAGGCTCAATGACAGTGCAAGCTGTACAACATTCTGAAAAATATGTTGAATCTACAATGGCAAGTTCCACAAAAATCCAGTGATGCCCAGATGCTATTTATGCTTCGCACTTTGTACAATGTAGGTTTTGCAAATGGATGGCGTCTTCTTGGCTATAATTGCCATAATTGGATAAGATCTCTGCTTGCTTGGGCTTGCTCAGGCAGTTATCAGCAAGGTGCTACTGTGGTAAATGCAGTGTTTAAATAAAAACCATTCCCATCAAATCAGGAAAGTGTCTGCTATGATGGATGAAACACCAGAATGTGCTGAAAAGAGGTTTTTCTTTTTTTAAATAACTGCTTAGTCATAGCAAACTTCAATGAACAATAGTCCTTTAGAGTGTGCCAGCTCTTTACTGATTGCTTTGCTCTCCTAGGAGTCAATCAGTTACTGTTAACCTATCTTAAAATATTGCTGCCAAAGGAGTATACAAAGACTCACTTCTCCAAATAAAGGAGAACCAATCTCCCTCTCCAAAAGAGTGTTTTCTTTGCTAATAGATCCAAGTTTCTCTCAGCCAGCAACCTGCCCCAAGGAGAATGCAGTGTATTATTGGTGGTAAGTGCTGTAAGCAACCTTATTCAATTAGCACAATAGTAATTTTTATAAGAGATGTTTCTCCTGAACTCTTTTTACAAAAGACTTAACATTTTTGTGACAAACGGCATTTAATCGTCCAACATTTTATGTGTGTTCCAAGTAGAAATACGAGTAAGAAGAAGCTATACAATGCATGTAAATCCAGATCCTTTAAAGACAGACTGAAGTTGGCTCTAACTATTGCCTCCAGCCAGGAACAATTGATTTGCAAACCCAGATCCTGCCACCCCAACCCTTTGGCTGACAAAAGTTCAGGTAAGATCAAAGTGGGATTTGAAATACTAGGTTCTGAGAAGGGAAACTGGGAAATCTATCCAGTCTTAGACAGGGAGTAGTGATATAACCAGGTACAGGGAACAAATGATATAACCTAGACCTATGTACTTGATGTGCTAATGAATTCTGTCACACCTTTCATATTTCAAATGCTTATACACTGTAAAGGAGTAGGATGGAAGGGGTACAGAAAACTCAAGATGCTTTAAGAAGAATATATTAAACTGATAAGCTACCTGGTTAAGAGAGTCAGAGGTGAGAAAGGAGTGCTGGAACTACACAATCCTTTTTATTCACTGTAATGCAAACTCATGGGACTACCTAGGCACAGGGTGTTGGAATAGATCTGTTTTGCAGAACATTTCTTTTGTTTTAATACGATTCTTGCTCTATTCTTAATCATCTTTAATTAGGCCACTTGCAACATGTAAGGTGAAGGGGTGATGTAAGTTTCCCTATATTGACATCAATAGGCTTAAACATATTGGACCTCGCTGGTCCAGCACCCTTGGGACCTGAGTTGTCCCAAAGGAGGGAGTTTGCTGGACCGGGGGAAGTCAGTCTCTCTGCCAACCTCTCCCTCCCCCGCCTTCCCTCCTCTGGGCCACCATGCTCCCAGCTCCTCTGCCAGCCCTAAGGCTGCTGGGGCTCCATTGCTCCAGAGTCTCCAGTGCTCCACTGCCGCAGAGCCTCTGAGCTCAGCTACCCTGGGACTCTGGGGATCCACTGCCCCAGGGCTTCTGGGGCTCAGCTGCTCTGGGGCTGCCAGAGTTCCATGGCCATTTGTGGGCCACTGGGGCTCTGCTTCCCTGGGCTGCTGGAGCTCCACGGCCAGCCCCAGGGTCACCACCACAATGCAGCCCCAAGGCTTCCCCAGAGTATCAGGACTCTGCTGCCCCGAGCCAGGGCTCTCTGGTCCAGCAACATCTGTGATCCTGATGAACCAGAGAGTCCCAGACCAGAGAGGTTCAACCTGTACCAAGATACACCATTTCAGAATCTGGGAAAGTAACTGTTTAGGGAATCTCACAGACTGTCTCAGAAAAGTGAAACATACAATCTCTATAACAGGTAGTGAAGGAAGGGCACAGACTAAGAAGCCCACTTTCAGAAGATACTTCAGCCTGTTAGATGCATGGAAAAAATGTACATAGATCCTAGGCACCAGTTGATGGGTGCTCCAAAAAAATAGTGGGTACTTAGCAACCCCCCAGCAGAGCCTCTCCCTTCCCTGAGTTCCTCCTGCCCACCATGGTTAGCTGTTCCATGGTGTGCAGGAGTCACGGTGGAGTGAGGGCTGGGCATGATCAGGGAGGGGTAGAATGGGGCAGAAATAGGCTGAGTGGAGTGGAGCATAGGGGAAAGAAAGGGCAGGGTGAGGCCTTGGAGGAAGTGTGGAGTAGGGGGAGGGAAGCTGGGACAGAGCAAGAGGGAGCGCCCCTGGCAAATTAGAAAGCCAGTATATATACCGAGATGCAAGATCCTCAATCATATTTAGTATCTGGGACCTAGAGACCACATACAAGAGCTGGGCTGAAAGAGAGAAAAGTGATGGTTTTCTTTTCTTTCAGTTAAATAGTGGGGAAGAAAAATCACTTAGCCTTGATGAAAGCTCACCCAGGAAAAACTACAAGACAGACTAACTTAATGGCTCAGCTGATTGTTACATTTCATGCACTGAGAAGTGGTTAAAAGACAGGAAACAAAGGGTAGGAATAAATGGAGAGGTGTAACTAGTGATATTTCCCAAGGGTCACTCTTAGTACCAATCCTATTCAACTTATTCATACATGATCTGGAGAAAGGGGTAAACAGTGAGGTGGCAAAGTTTGCAGACGATATTAAACTGCTCAAGGTAGTTAAGACCAAAGCAGACTGTGAAGAACTTCAAAAAGATCTCACCAAACTAAGTGTGTGTCTAGACTACATGCCTCCGTCGACGGAGGCATGTAGATTAGCCAGATTGGCAGAGGGAAATGAAGCCGCGATTAAAATAATCGCGGCTTCATTTAAATTTAAATGGCTGCCCCGCTCTGCCGATCAGCTGTTTGTCGGCAGATCGGGGCAGTCTGGACACGCCGCGCTGACAAAGAAGCCTTTCTTGATCGGCACAGGTAAACCTGGTTTCATGAGACATACCTGTGCCGATCAAGAAAGGCTTCTTTGTCGGCGCAGCGCGTCCAGACTGCCCCGATCTGCCGACAAACAGCTGATCGGCAGAGCGGGGCAGCCATTTAAATTTAAATGAAGCCGCGATTATTTTAATCACGGCTTCATTTCCCTCTGCCGATCTGGCTAATCTACATGCCTCCGTCGACGGAGGCATGTAGTTTAGACGTACCCTAAGTGACTGGGCACCAAAAATGGCAAATGTAATTTAATGTGGATAAACGTCAAGTAATGCACATTGGAAAAAATAACCCCAACTATACATATAATATGATGGGGGCTAATTTAGCTACAACTAATGAGGAAAGAAATCTTGGAGTCATTGTGGATAGTTCTCTGAAGACGTCCACTCAGTGTGGAGCGGCAGTTAAAAAAGCAAACCGGATGTTAGGAATCATTAAAAAAAGGATAGAGAATAAGATGGAGAATATCTTATTGCCCTTATAAATCCCTGATATGCTAACATCTGGAATACTGCATACAGATGTGGTCTCCTCATCTCAAAAAAGATATACTGGCATTAGAAAAGATTCAGAGAAGGGCAACAAAAATGATTAGGGGGTTTGGAACGGGTACCATCTGAGGAGAGATTAAAGAGACTGGGACTTTTCAGCTTGGAAAAGAGGAGACTAAGAGGGGATATGATAGAGGTATATGAAATCATAAGTGATGTGGAGAAAGTGAATGAGGAAAAGTTATTTATTTGTTTCCATAATATAAGAAGTAGGGGCCACCAAATGAAACTAATGGGCAGTAGGTTTAAAACAAATAAAAGGAAGTTCTTCTTTACACAGAGCATAGTCAATCTGTGGAACTCCTTGCCTGAGGAGGTTGTGAAGGCTAGGACTATAACAGGGTTTAAAAGAGAACTAGATAAATTCATGGAGGTTAAGTCCATCAATGACTATTAGCCAGTATGGGTAAGAAATGGTGTCCCTAGCCTCTGTTTGTCAGAGGGTGGAGATGGATGGCAGGAGAGAGATAGCTTGATCATTACCTGTTTGATTCACTCCCTCCCTCCGGGACACCTGTCATTGGCCACTGCCGACAGAGAGGGTACTGGGCTGGATGGACCTTTGGTCTGACCCAGTACGGCCATTCTTATGTTCATGTGTCAGTGGCAACAGGGATGCAGTTTATTTTGAAAGACATGATTTGTTAGAAGGAAAAGAGTACAAGTTTGAATATTTGTTTCAGCCTAATTCCCTCATGCTCTGCAGGACACTCATCTCCCAGCCCTCTCTTTGTTATGGACCCTCTCCAGTTTCCTCTTTGATCAGTGATGGACCTAAATAATATTTGCAGGCCAAAAGTGGGTGTCTAAAAAAAGGGGCTTCTTAGGTCCATATTTTTATGCTTAAATAAGACGCCTGATTAAAAAAAATATGCATCAGTTTGCAGTTCCCATTGATTTTAGTCAAGCTACTGAACTATCAGCATTTTCGAAATTGGCAACCAATCATGTTTACAATCCCTTCCCTGGTGCATTACAACCTATGTTTCTCTCTCCATTTTTCCTTTCCTGATCTTTCCTCAGCTATATGCAAATCTTTAAGCTTTTAGTGACTCTGTTTGGCTACCTGCATTCTTTATGGTTTTGAGTTCCATAGTAGACATTTTTCACAGTTCAATACCATATAATTTCTCCTGCATATTTAGTTCCTCTTTTGCTCCTTTTTTGTCTTCACTTTGTTTGGTTTCTCTTTTTAAAAGTTTGAATAACTGCAAATAATTTCAGATTTTGCATATGTGTCTGAGTTCACTTCTGAGGTCTCTTCCAGTTCTATGATTCTATGATTCTATAATAATGCAAATCAAAAAATGGATTTGTGCAAAGCAAAACAAATGACTGGTATTTTGAATGATTTTCCCCCTTTTCTTTCTCCACTATAAATAGCCAAGACTTAAAATTATCAGGATGTTGAGCTTTCAGTTTAGAATGGTATAAAATTATTAGAATAATTTATTTTAGGACAACTCTGGTATTCCAAAATGAAATAATTTAACTGAATTACTTTAGTAGTCTAAAATCAGTCCATCTTGAGCATATCCAAAATCCTTTAATCTATTTTTATCTTCTGAATATAAAGAAGTTCTAATGATTTACTGAACAAAAATATTTTACAAAAGCTTAATGTGGGAAAAAATAATTGTATTTTATTTCAGTGTAAATTTGCACAGCAATATACTATATATGCCTTTTTAAATTATTGTTAATGTCTTCTGGCTCTTTCTATTTATAATTATAGAGGTTATTATTATTATAATTATTTAATTATTTAATTTAAAAGATGATTATTTAATTACAGTTTAAACAACTGCTTTGTTTTAACATTTTACCAGTA
Organism: Pelodiscus sinensis; assembly: GCF_052426305.1. Lineage (NCBI taxonomy): Eukaryota > Metazoa > Chordata > Testudines > Trionychidae > Pelodiscus > Pelodiscus sinensis. The sequence goes on from NC_143052.1 coordinate 267,731,569, forward strand.
GATTAGCTTTTTAATCATTCATATATAACTAGCCAATAACCCATCATGCAATGGGATTTTTTGGGACTCTCCTCCATGTCCATCTCTCTCTATCTCTCCTCCTCCTCCACCTCCTGCCTCTCCATCTCTCTTTCTCTTCTCCCCCTCCTGCCTCTCACTCTCCCTTTCTCTTCTCCTCCCCCTCCTGCCACTCATTTGGGGACTGCAGAGCCCAAACGGAGTGGCGCAGAACTCAGCCGAGCGCCACGGCGGGAGGCAAAGGGGGCGGCGTGGTGACATACATGGCTGGGCCCTGCCCCCTGGCCATGTACATCAGTGCCCCGCCTCCTTCTCCTCCCTCCATGGTGCTCGGCTGAGCTTTGTGCCGCTCAGCCGGGCTGCCGCAGGGGAGTAAGTGGAGCAAGCGGCCATTTGCGCTCCGCCGCGGCAGCCCGGCTCAGCAGTGCAGAACATACATGGCCGGACCCCGCCCCCTGGCTGTGTATGTCACCGCCCTGACCCCTTCCCCTCCCGCCGTGGTGCCCCAGCTGAGTTCTGCGCTGCTCAGCTGGGCCGCCACGGGGGAGCAAGCAGCGCAAGTGGCCATTTGGGCCCTGTGCTCCCCATGCAGCACAGGGGTGCTGCATGGGGACTGTGGGACCCAAACGGCCTCTTGTGCCACTTGCTACCGCGCGGCGGCCTGGCTGAGCGGCGCAGAACTCAGCTGAGAGCCACAGTGCAAGGCAACAGCACCCCCCACTACAGTGTTACAGAGTCATAGGCATTGGGCTACTATATATATAATACAGAATAAAATCATGTGAATATAGAATTTCTGCAAAGTAGTGGTCATGTCTCTTCAAGATAAAACCCTAAACCAAGGACAATAAATATTTGAACAGAGGTTAATTAGCATGCCACAAAGATTTCTTCAAAGAGAGACAATTACCTTGGATATGCAAAAATGCTAATTTGAGCTCAGATATAATTATTATGGGCATAAACTTTCAAAATAATTTTTGCATAAATATGAGATGCAAGAAAAACCAGAAGCCCCAATTTGTTTAAATTAAGTAATTGATTACAATTGTGAATGATTTTGATAACACACTCTGGAGTAGCCCAGAGGGCTAGTTTGCCTTTACTATATTCACTGCTTTGCATTATAGTCTGCTTTCTATTTTATTAAGCAGTAACTCAAGAAACTTACATGGTGTAAGATATTAAATTCAGCAAATTGTCATAAGGCTTAAGACCTATGAACTTAAAATGGATAAACTTTGCACAGATAAATGGCCCATTAGAAAACCCCAAGTATTTGGGAAGCTGAAAATAGAGTTTAAAGGGGACTTCTGACCACAGGTATATAATTCAACCACAAAATATCCTGGGAATGAACAGATGTACTAAACAAGCATAGGGGACACATTTTAGGCTAGCCTGCTTGCTTACCTATATATTTTTTTCTTGTAAATATCATATTTTTCTTATGGGTTTGATTATTTATGTTTTATTATTAAAGGTTTATATTAGAGTGTATTTTGGCTGTAACACAAGGGACCTGCAGGCCACATCTGGCATTCTGAGCTAAGGCAAAGTTAACATACACGTGTTTGGTACCTTACAGATGGTGATGAGCTAAAACATATGTGGCTGCAACCTTTAACATAGAGGATGTGTTAAAGCAGGTTGGCATAGAGGATTTCCTAAGTTCCTACCCTTTTGAACTTAACAGATACACCACAACTTGGAACGTGGAAGGAACCAAAATAACTAGCTATGACAAAAATAACAACTGAGATATTTAACCACAAAAGGGCCATAGTAACAAATTAACAAATTAATCTATATGATAATTAGTTGATAATAAAATGATAATAATTTATTTATATATTAGCCTATAGGCAAAACACACTTCAACAGTAGTAAGGTCAAGGACTCCAGATTAAGAAAAGGGGGGAAATGCCCTACTGAAAATGCATCAAACATTACAGTGTTGGCGTAATATACTATGAAAGTCACATCCCCACTTAGGGGCGGTAGGAGAGAGAAATAATCCTTGGGAGGTGCTAGAATAATGGCCACTGGTGATGATGGGGAAGTTGAAGGGCCTAATGAAATGCACCTGAGAATACTCAAGGAGCTGATGGAGGAGGTATCAGTGTCCTTCTATCATCTTTGAAAAACCAGGGAAGCCAGGAGAGATTCCAAAATACTTGAAAAGGGCAAATAAAGTATCCATCTATAAAAAGGGAAATAAGAACAACCCAGGAAACTACAGACTAGTCACCTTAATTTTCATGCAAGGAAAGATAAAAAATGTAGTCATAGACTTCATGTCCTAAAGCATAAAGGTTTGTATCTCTGGTTTGTTTTTATTTTTTTAATTTGGTGAAACTGTGGATGATTTCATTTGCCATATAAATGTGTAATCCATTTTTGAATCAGACTTGATCTCATACAAGAGTGAATTTTAAGAAATGTTTGTTCCTTTTGTAGAAGTGAATGGCTCCACCACCTATCCTTAATTCTACTTCTGCTCATCTACCCCCTTATCCAATTTAAAATTGTCCTCCTTATTTCAGTTCCCACTTAAGACATATTACAGCCTACATTATGAAAGAAACTTTAGTCTTATCGATATCCATAGCAAAACTCCCATTGACTTCAGTAGGAACAGGTTTTCACCCTCTTGCTATGCTACTCATCCCTGCTCTTCTTTCCCATTACTCAAACTCATCTGTGTTGTTGAGATGAGTTTTTCCACTGAGGTTTCTGCTAACTTGAATGGCTTTCATGCTTGTTTCTTGCCCATCAGTTTAGTGTCTAATATCAGATTTCTTCTGTAATTACAAATTATCTTGAATTTACAAACTGGAACTTTTCATAAGAAGTAGTATATCTACCACAAAGTCTCCAAGTGTAGGAAATTATATCCTAACTAGTCTGTTTTATAAATTCTATATTATGAAATATACTTTACCTGAAAGTTGTATTCTTTGGTCTGATTCAATCTTATCCACATTAGTAATAGAAATGTAGCCGTGTTAGTCTGGTGTAGCTGAAGCAAAATGCAGGACTATGTAGCACTTTAAAGACTAACAAGATGGTTTATTAGACTAACAAGATGATGAGCTTTCGTGGGCCAGACCCACTTCCTCAGATCGAATAGTGGAAGAAAATAGTCACAACCATAATATACCAAAGGATACAATTAAAAAAAATGAACACATATGAAAAGGACAAATCACATTTCAGAACAGAAGGGGTATGCGGGGGGGGGGGGGGAGGAAGGAAGGTAAGTGTCTGTGAGTTAATGATATTAGAGGTGGGGAAAGTTAGATGTCTGTGAGCTAATGATATTAGAGGTGATAATTGGGGAAGCTATCTTGGTAATGGGTAAGGTAGTTGGGGTCTTTGTTCAATCCCCCCAGAGAGTGTTGAATTTTAACACGAATGACAGTTCAGAGGATTCCCTTTCAAGTGCAGATGTAAAAGGTCTTTGTAGCAGAATGCAGGTGGTTAAGTCATTGAGAGAGTGTCCTTTCTGGTTAAAATGGCAAGAAACTGTCTTTTCTTTGTGATCTTGTCTGATATCTGTTTTGTGGGCATTAATCCTTTGGCGAAGTGTCTGAGATGTTTGTCCAATGTACATAGCAGACGGACACTTTCGGCACATGATAGCATAAATTATATTTCTGGATGCGCAGGAATATGTGTTCTTGATCTTATAACTCACTTGGTTAGGTCCAAAAATGGTATCAGCAGAATGAATATGTGGACAAAGCTGGCAACGGGGTTTGTTGCAAGGGAAGGTACCAGGGTTGGTACCAACAACACTAGAAACTTAAGAATGCAATTCACAAAAGCTATCACGCTATCTGGAGAGCCACATGAACTAGCCATGTGAGCTACTGTGAGAAAGAGTGTGGCCTCATCCCTACTTCATCACCCCTACCTCTACCCCAAAGAAGTTAGATGCCTAACTCCAGGCCAGAAAGAGGCATTAATCTGCTTGAGGCTTACAACTGGGAAGAGTCTCAGTGTTAGATCTGCAAAGAAAGATGTTATATCACAGGTACCCCCGCCCCCTTTGAGGTCTGATGTGGCACTGCAGTAGAGTCATGCCTTGATATTCCCGGGATATAAACATGTCCATTCCAGCATGTAGGTAGTAAAGTGCCACTCCCCTTTGAGTATGTCTTTTTTTGAACAGAAAAGATCATCACAAAGCATATGCATATGCAAAACCTTTGCTCAGCTACTCCAAATGAGAATGCTCTGCCTCTGAGATTTTCAATTGTACATTTAGCTACACAACACTCTCACACTGATTTTTCTCAAACCAGGGTTTCTGCAGGGTGACCTGCTGTCTGCCCCTGTTCAAGAACTAATCAAGTCCCACCCCTGCATTGTGACAGCAAACCTAGACCATCTCTGAGAGCTGTTTGACTATCCTGTTATTAAAAGCTTCCAATAACTGGGACTTCATGACCTCCCTCAAATACTTAGGTTCCAGGGCTCAAGCAATTTTTTTTCTTTCCTAAGTGCGGTAGCAAGATAAGAGATTCCTGGGTTATGAACTGTCAAGTCTAGTTTGTTTATCACATCTACTGTTTCATCCCATCTATTTGGTCAGTAACTCTATCAAAAGAAGGAAATTTAAGTTGTTGTGGCATGATTTGCTCTTGACAAATCCAGTCTGACTAGTCCTTATAACCCTATTACCCTCCAGGTGCTAACAAATTCATTGTTTAATAATTTGGTCCACTATCTTTCCAGCTATTGAAGTTAGGCTGACTAGTGTAGAGGTCACTGAGTCCTCATTCAGCTTTAGATACTACATTCAGCATTCTCTAGTCCTCTGGGACCTCTCCTCTCCTCTAGGAGTTCTTAAAGATGATTGCTAATGACTGAGATTGCTTTGAGCAGTTCCTCAAAAACCCTAGGATGAATTTCATCAGTCCCAACTGACTTCAATGCATATAATTTATTTAAATATTCTTAAACTTGTTCTTTTCCTATTTTTGGCTTGGATTCTTCCTACTGGTTGTTAATATTAATTGTGTTAAGTATCTTATCATTAACCTTTTTAGTGGGGACTGAAGCAAAATAGGCTTTCATCACCTCAGCTTTCTTCATCACATCAGTTGCTAGCTCTCCTTGCCCAGTAAACAGAGGGCCTACCCTTTCCTTCATCTTTTCCCTAATGTATTCAAAGAACATCCTCTTATTGCTCTTTATGTTCATTGCCAGGTGTAACTGGCTTTGTGCCTTAGCCTTTCTAATTGTTTTCTTTCATACTTGTGCTGTTCCTATGTACATTTCCTTGCCATTTTGACCTGGTTTCCAATTGTTGTAGAATTCCTTTTGAGTTTTCAGGTGATCAAAGAGATCCTGACAGAGCCATATTAGCCTCTTAAACTATTCTTCCTGTCATGCCTTTTGCTTTAGAATAGTTAATAGTTGTGTCTTTAATATTGTCTTCATGAGAAAGGCCAGCTTTCCAAATTTTTCTTCACCTAGATTTTGTTTCTGTGGGACCTTACCAACCAGTTCTCTGAATTTGTCAAAGCCTGCTTTTTTAAAGTCTATTGCCTTTTTCTGTTTCTTTAACATCTTCCTTTACTTAGGATCCTGACATCTATGATTTCATCGTCATTTTCATGCAAATTGCCATTCACCTTCAGATTCAAAACTATGGCTATCTCCCGGGTTACTTCCTTCATGCTCTAAGAACTCACTGGACATTTTGTTTTCCCATATCTATTCCTAAAAAATGCCTGGGTAGTTTAAATCCCCATGACTATGAGGTCCTGTGTTTTGGGTATTTCTATTGCTATTGGAATACCTTATTCACTTCCTCTTCTTCATTTGGTGATCTATAGTTGACCTGCACCATGACATCACTCTTATTTTTCAACTCTGACAGTGAAACCTATTTGTTAACAAGCCCCAAGTAGTTATCCAGATGTTCCCAATCTTTCTTCTAGGTTGCTCCCTTTTTCCTTCCTGTGACCCTTCTCCCCTTAAACTCTTTCTTCTAGAGATCACCTCCTATAACTGAGTTTGAGCAACTTTTTTATAAGGTCCAAGTTCCCAATTCCAATTAACAAATAAGAAGCCATATTGACACGGAACTTGACAAGCAACAAACATCAAATTAAAAAAAAAACCACCTTAAAAATAAAGTAATATTCTCACTCTAAAAATAAGCATCCCTACCATGTATTTTAAGTTTAACACTACAGCCCTATTATATCCTGTGAGTTTTTTTAAATTAAACTGAACTGAGAAGTAAATTTGAAGTGTCTGTTTCACTCCACCCTGTTGATCTTTGGTATGGTTTCCTATTATGGCTTTTTTATAGTTCTAAAAATTCAGGTCTGTCCCAGACTGCAAATATGAGAGGTTCAAAAACAATAAGGGAGAGACTCATATCGCAGAATAATTTCTTCAGCTTGGCAAACAATAAGCCTTTCAATTTTCTTTAAAGAAATACAGTGTAAACCATGTACATACTGGCTGTGTCTAGACTGGACATTTTTTCCAGAAAATCAGCCGCTTTTCTGGAAAAACTTGCCAGCTATCTACTCTGGCCACTCCAATTTCCTCAAAAGCACTGACTTCCTACTGTAAGAAATCAGTGCTTCTTGCGGAAATACTATGCTGCTCCCATTTGGGCAAAAGTCCCTTTTGCGCAAAAGTTTTGCGCAAAAGGGCCAGTGTAGATCGCTGAGATTTGTTTTGCGCAAAAAAGCCCCAGTCGCAAAAATGGCGATCGGGGCTTTTTTGAGCAAAAGTGCATCTAGATTGGCAACGGACGCTTTTCCGCAAAAAGTGCTTTTGCAGAAAAGCATCCATTCCAATCTAGACGCTCTTTTCCGAAAATGCTTTTAACAGAAAACATTTTCATTAAAAGCATTTCCGGAAAATCATGCCAGTCTAGTCGTAGCCGTTGATTCTTTTTTTGCCCTGGAATTTAAATATGGCATCTCTGTTGGCTGCCTTATTCTACATCCATGAAGACTTTGAGTTTAAGATGCTTCAGCCCCCCACTCTAACCCAGTGCATCCACTCCACCCCGCAGAGCCAGGCACCCTCAATCCCCTGCTCTAGCCCAATCCCCTTCCGGTCCCCCAGAGCCAGGCACCCCTATCCCCCTGCCCTCTAAACCAATGCGTGGATCTCACTGGAGCTGCTGCCACAGCCATGCACTTCTCCCTCCAGGTGCTGGTGCACATGGAAGAACGGCTCTTGTGCAAGAGGGGGTTTTTGTGCAAAAAGGAGCCCTCTACACAGCTCCTTTTTGTGCAATAGCCTCTTGTGGAAAAATGGCTGCTAATGAATTATGCAAAAAAAGCACAGCAATATTCCACACCACACTTCATTTTCATAAGGTTTTCTGGAAAAAGGCTGCAGTGTAGACGTAACCTCAGTTGCTGTGCAGTGTCAGGATTTAGGGAACTTCATGTAAACCCAGTCCCTCAATCATTAGTGCCTTTGGGACTTTACCCGTGGAAATTTAGGCATGTAGGGAAATTTGGGATATACGGGGTTAATAAGCAGGAGTAGTGTATATGCCAATAACACCTAAAATGTTCAATTTATGTACCTAAGTCCCCCCTTGTGAAGCCCACCTTTACAAGACATATACAATTGCCAAAGGGGTTTTGTGCATATAGATTCTAATTCCAGTGTATTTAGGTATTAATATATAAAAAAATGCTTCATTGAGAACCCACTAAAATCAAGCATGTGTAATCCATACAAATGAAGTTTAATGGATTCCTTAGTTTTTCTTATGTACAGTTATAGTTCACCCGATTGTTTCTAACCATCAGTACATGTGAAATCTAAAGGCCACGTTCAGCCTGGGTGTCACAACACACTCCCTCTTCAATAACCTGCTTTCTTTTTCACTAGGGAAATATTCCATCTCTTGTATGTACAGAAATCCAGCTCTCTTATCATACTCTTTAGCTTCCCATTAATACGCTGCTTTAATATGCATTGCAGTGTCAGGGTTAATCTTCAGAATTTCTGATAGGTGGAAACAAAAATTAAGCAAGACAAAATACTGCCTGGCTTAGCGTCACTTGTTTTTATTTCTACTATTTCTCTTGATCTCGACATTAGTTAAAGCCACAGAACTTTCATTAAATAACTAAAGGAAACCAAATTTCACAGGAAAACAATACTATGCAAAAAGTGCTATCTACTATATTACAGAAAACATAAAATATAGCTTAATTATCACCGAAAACCGTCAAATCTACAGAATGATCATGTTGCTATTTATTTAAATTATGTCAAGTATCAGAGGGGTATCCGTGCTAGTCCGGATCTGCAAAAGTGACAAAGAGTCCTGTGGCACCTTCTAGACTAACAGATGTATTGGAGCATAAGCTTTTGTGGGCAAAGATCCACTTCGTCAGATGCATGCAGATGCAAGTGGGTCTTTGCCCACGAAAGCTTATACTCCAATACATCTGTTAGTCTTTAAGGTGCCACAGGACTCCTTGTCACTTTTATTTGAATTATATTCATTTATCCATAGAAAATATAGTAGTGAATTACTGGAAGGGTAATCGAGAAAGTGAACTACAGAAAGGAGAAGAAAAGGCTGTGAATTAAGGTAAACTGATTTTTTTCCAATTTTTAATGGGAGATCCTGGAAATTTTGTGCCAGAAGCAAGCACAGTGTTTCCAGGGGACACAGGAAGAGTGCAAATGCTGCTGCTCCACCTTTGCAAAGATAAGCCCATTTGTTACATTTCTAAGAGAACAACACAATTGCTTTTGTGTACAGGGCTGCATATGTGGGGTTCCTATCTGAAACCTGACAATGGGCTTGATCATGAGAGATACTGAGCACTCTGGCCCCACTCCAGCAAAATCCAGTGATTCATCTTAGCAGAAGTAGGACCGCTAATTACTAAGGATAGAGTGGAGGTTAAGGATAATCTAGGAATGGCCCAATATTTGAACAAATACTTTGCTTTAGTCTTTAAAGAGGCTAATGAAGAGCTTAGGGATAATGGTAAGTTAACAAATGGGATTAAAGATAAGGAGGTAGATATTACCATATCCGAGGTAAAAGCCAAACTTGAACAGCTTTAATGGGAGTAAATCGGGGGGCCCAGATAATCTACATCCAAGAATATTAAAGGAACTGGCACATGAACTTGCAAGTCCATTAGCAAATTTTTTTAATAAATCTCTAAACTCAGGGGTTGTACCATTTGACTGGAGAATTGCTAATATAGTTCCGATTTTTAAGAAAGGGAAAAAAAGTGACCCGGGTAACTATAGGCCTGTTAGTTTGACATCTGTAGTATGTAAGATCCTGGAAAAAATTTTGAAGGAGAAAGTAGTTAGAGACATTGAGGCTAATGGCAATTGGGACAAATTACAACATGGTTTTACAAAAGGTAGATCGTGCCAAACCAACCTGATCTCCTTTTTTGAGAAAGTAACAGATTTTTTAGATAAAGGAAATGCAGTGGATCTAATCTACCTCGACTTTAGTAAGGCATTTGATACAGTACCACATGGGGAATTATTGGTTAAATTGGAAATTATAGGGATTAATATGAAAGTTGAGAGGTGGATAAGCAACTGGTTAAAGGGGAGACTACAGAGGGTCATATTGAAAGGTGAACTGTCAGGTTGGAGGAAGGTTACTAGCGGAGTTCCTCAGGGATCAGTCTTGGGGCCAATTTTATTTAATCTTTTTATTGCTGATCTTGGCACCAAAAGTGGAAGTGTCTTAATAAAATTTGCGGATGACACAAAGTTGAGAGCTATTGCCAATTCAGAAAAGGATCGGGATATCATACAGGAAGATCTGGATGATCTTGTAAATTGGAGTGATAGCAATAGGATGAAATTTAATAGTGAGAAGTGTAAGGTTATGCATTTAGGGATTAATAACAAGAATTTTAGTTATAAGCTGGGGACACATCAGTTGGAAGTAACGGAGGAGGAGAAGGGCCTCGGAGTCCTGGTTGATTATAGAATGACTATGAGCCGCCATTGTGACATGGCCGTGAAAAAAGATAATACGATCTTGGGATGTATTAGGCGAGGTATTTCCAGTAGGGATAAGGAGGTGTTAGTGTCATTATACAAGGCATTGGTGAGACCCCATTTGGAATATTGTGTGCAGTTCTGGTCTCCCATGTTTACGAAGGATGAATTCAAACTGGAACAGGTACAAAGAAGGGCCACTAGGATGATCCGAGGAATGGAAAACCTGTCTTATGAAAGGAGATTCAAGGAGCTTGGCTTATTTACTTTAACCAAAAGAAGGCTAAGGGGAGACATGATTGCACTTTTTAAACATATTAGAGGGATAAATACCAGGGAGGGAGAGGAATTATTTAAGTTTAATACCAATGTGGACACAAGAACAAATGGATATAAGCTGGCTAGTAGGAAGTTTAGACTTGAGATTAGATGAAGATTTCTAACCATTAGAGGAATGAGGTTCTGGAACGGCCTTCCAAGGGAAGTAGTGGGGGCAAAAGATCTATCTGGTTTCAAGATTAAACTAGATGGGTTTATGAAGGGGATGGTTTGATGAGATAACATGATCTTGGTAACTAATTGACCATTCACTATCAGTGGTAAATAGGTCAATGAAGGGATGATAGGAGTTACTATAGAGAACTTTCTGGATGTCTGGCTGATGAGTCTTGCCCACATGCTCAGGGTTTAGCTGATCGCCATATTTGGGGTTGGGAAGGAATTTTCCTCCAGCGTAGATTGGCAGAGGCCCTGGAGGTTTTTCGCCTTCCTCTATAGCATGGGGTACAGATCACAGCTGGAGGATTCTCTGCATCTTGGGGTCTTCAAAGTATTTGAAGGCTTCAATATCTGAGATATAGGTAAGAGGATTATTCTAGGAGGGGTGGGTGAGATTTTGTGGCCTGCACTGTGCAGGGGGTCAGACTAGATGATCATAATGGTCCCTTCTGACCTTAAAGTCTATGAGTCTATGAGTTTTAAGCAAGAGTTCAGAACATTCTTAAGTACTTTGCTGAACTGAAGCCAGAACATTCAGCATTTGGCAGAATTGACCCCTAAAAGAATGAGGAGATTATATCAACTAACCGCTCCTTTATTTAGAGCCTAATCCTGGAACAATAAAGTCAATAGGTGTTTTGCCTTAGATTTAATGGGTGCAGAATCAAGCCCTTAAATCTGCAGAATTGATCTCATCCTGAAAAGTGAGGACATTAGGAGACTAAAGGAGGTATGTAATAGATGAGAAACTGTCCAAAACGAAACAGTAGGTGAAAATCCAGTGATTCAGATTGGATAAATTCCTTGCCTTCAGGAGGTAAGAAACAAATTGGATCTATGGCCTGGTCACAGCAGGGAATATCTATAGTAGTAAATGTGCAGCTCTACAGAATCCTTGTTAATGAGGTACACAACAGCATATGCATATTAATGTGATGTATATATTTACATTATCATGAACCTACTGAAAATGTAGACCTTTTCAAGATGCGATTAGTATAATTTAGAGAATCAACTTTAGACAATTATTTTGGATTAGGTAATGGCAAATGCATGATAAATAAATTTAAGAAGGCTCTAGAGGATATGAAACTATTATTAAATTATAATTTCAACTAGAATAAGAAGGCCTGGTGATTAGCGTTTCATTAGTTGTATATTTGACAGTGTCACATAGAAACTTTGTTGATTGTACATAATTTACTGTGCTTTTAAAATTCCACACAACTGAATCCATCTCAAGAAAATTTAAAATACAGTTTTATTAAAAGGGGAGCTGCAAAGCTGGAATTAAAATAGAAATTAGTCCATATTTATTATATGTGTATATACACACACACACACACACACACACACAAACACACAGGGTTCGTCTAGACTACATCTCTCTGTCGACAGAGAGATGTAGATTAGGCATATCGAAATTGCTAATGAAGTGGGGATTTAAATAGCCCATGCTTCATTAGCATAAACATGGCCACCGTTTTTTTCTAAATGGAGATTTTTTGAAAAATACGGCAGTCTAGACATGGATCATTTGAAAATAAACCCTTTTTTGAAAGATCCTGTAACCTCTTTTTACCAGAAAAGGGGTCCAGTTGAGTCTGGTGCACGGTCTATTTCCCAAACATCTTACAACCTAAATAGACAAGATAGACACCAAGTGGAGAAGGGGGTTTAACACAAATAGAGTGATCAATGTGATGGCAGCTAATGGCATGACATCTTCATATTTGGGAAGGGGAGAGTGGTTTAGTTAGGAGTCTTACAAAAAATGGAAAGAAAAAGGAAGGGAAAGGGATAAGGAGGACAGGACCAGGGAGAAGAGAGTAAGGGGGATAGGAAGGTTGAAGATATCGTGAAGGGGCTGAGCCAGGACAGCCAATCAGCACAGGGAAGAGAAAAACCAGTCAAAACAGCGTCTGAATGTCCAGAAGTTCCTCCTTTTAGCAGCTTTTACAGTTGCTCCTTCCTGATTCATTATCTGAATGGAACCTCTTTTGCAGTTTTCTCCTTAACTAGGTAGCACCTGGGTCATGGGTTATAGCATCCCCCACAGTGTGTGTGTAGGGAGGTCTCCCCTGGACAGTTCTGGATCCATGTGCTGCCAATGCAGGAATGGTTTCTACAAGGCCCCATTATTTCCCCTCCCTTGCAGTGCAGCAATCCCTACTTTGGTCATTTCTGCTGGAGTCTGTGGCACATCCATCAGCTTAAATCTATCAGCTCAGCTAAATATAGTGAAGCACTGTGTGTGTAAATAAGACACTTTATGAAAGTCATTAAGTAACTTCTGAAGGCATACAAAATCCTATTCAAATTTCTCATTAAGACTTAGGTACCTGATAGAGTGCCTCGTCCTCTGTTACTATGTCCTCCCCCTCTCCATAAAGTTTCTTGTATTGAAACCATGGAAGTATTGACTGGTAGAAACAGTTTCTGAGATAATTTTCACAGTATGGGGACTTGGATAATTAATCTCTGTGTGATAATAATATATCCATATTTTGTCTCAGTGAATTGAAAACCAAAGAAAATATATATTTCTACAATTCAACAATAGCTTTCCCAGAACAAGCTGGGCGATGTAATATCTTGTATTGGGCCAACTTTTATTGGTGAGAGTGATGGACACAAACTTTCACATTCACACAGAGCTGGAAAAGAGGCCTGTGTAAACATGAAAGTTTGTGTCTCTACTATCTTGGAACTAACATGGCTACAACAACACAGTATATAATAATCTTCACACACATTTATGTAAAATAAAACTCCACTAACTATTCAAGTTTTTACCCAGCACAATCAGGCAAAGCAGAAGAAGATATAGGCAAACCATCCCATTATCTTTATGTTTTGGGAGGGAATGGCATGCTATTGTGAAAGAGGCCAATGATAGCCTTTATAGATGAGGAAATCAAGGCAGAGGGAGGAAGTAATTCACTTGTATAAAGTCACACAGATTTTATTGCAGCATTCCGGATAGAATACAAATCTCCTGACTTACTGTCCTGAAAGCAAATTACAAGAACATTCTTACTCCATATTGCAAGTGCTGACATTTGGCTCTGGGTATTAACAGCACATATTGGTGTTGTGATCCTGGCCACGCCTTAGTCCTTTGGCAATGAGGTTATGTGCTTTGTCTGATAGATCTTCCAAATACCTCATAGACTCATGGACTTTAAGGTCAGAAGGGACCATTATGATTATCTAGTCTGACCCCCTGCACAGTGCAGGCCACAGAATCTCACCCACCCCTCCTAGAATAATCCTCTCACCTATATCTCAGATATTGAAGCCTTCAAATACTTTGAAGACCCCAAGATGCAGGGAATCCTCCTGCTGTGAATATACACTTGAGATGTGGGAATCAGTTGCTGATCATAACAACCTTGGTATTTCATGCCTTGTCTATTATTTTTTGTTTGCTTTAACAGACATATTAATTAGTTCTAGGTACATGCTTATATTAGGGTATGTCTACACTTGCCCCCTAGTTTGAACTAGGGTGGCTAATGTAGGCATTCAAACTTGCAAATTAAGCCTGAGATTTAAATATCCCCAGCTTCATTTGCATGTTCCCGGACGGGCACCATTTTTAAATCCCCTTAGTTCAAACTGACTGCCTGCGGCTACACGCGGCAGTCAGAAGTTAAAACCTCATTGCAGGAGGAGTAACAGTTAATCTGAACTAAGGACTGGATCTGGATTTTGCAGCTTTGACTCATTATTGATAATCATTTTAATGGAGCAGACAAAGCAGTTTGGATGCTCTTGCATCTGGGGAAAAGAGACTACAATATTACAGTACTGCAACAAAAATAATTATATTTTTTTCTCCTTAGATATGAAATACTCTGTAATTCAACAGCTTTTTCTGTTACTATCTCTTAGATTTCTACATTATGGGCTATTTTCTAAAGACAGACTCAGCCCATGATAGAAGTTAGTAAGCACAAAATAAAAATTACAAGATTACAGAGATTATCAGCTTGTCTGGAAGTAGTTCAGCTCAGCTGCATTTGCCTCATTGATTAGCTGTTGTTTTGGTTTCCCAGAATTTACCTTGTCTGTATAGCTGATCTGGCAGACTCCTAGTATGAGTGCTGCCTTTTAAAAGATTGGGGTCTTTTAATTTTTCCTGTTTCCTTTCTAATACAACAGGTGTGGATGCCTTTATTCAATATATAACTTCTCCAGCAGGGTAAAGATCCTAATTCGAACTACCGTTACTCCTCGTTCCACGTTCCACAAGGAGTAACGATACTTCGAATTAGGATCTCTAATTCGAACTACCTACTCCGTGCCACATGTAGCCATGGGCACGGAGTTCAAACTAAGGGGGATTTAATAATGGCGGCGCCCAGGAACATGCAAATGAAGCCCAGGATATTTAAATCCTGGGCTTCATTTGCAACACCGCTTGCCCTAATTACCCTACATAGCTCGAACTAACGAGCTAGTGTAGACATTCCCTAAGTTACAGAATGTAACTATATGCGCATCATACTTCCCACAGCAGGGAGCCGTCCAGCCTGGGTCAACAGACGCAGGCTAGCAGAGCATGCACTAGTGCTCTAAAATAGCTGTGTAGACAGTGCTTTGAAGTTGCCACTTCAGCTCGGAGGCCTAGGGAGCAGGGTGGGCTACGGACCCCAAGCTCCAGCCCAAGGTAAAACTTCAAAACATTCTCTACATGGCTATTTTTAGAGACCTAGTGCAAGCCCCACCAGCCCAAACCTATTAAACTGGAGCAGGAGACTTACTGTTTCTGACAGTGTAGACATGTCCCATAAGGTTGGATCTAAGTTCACTGAAGTCAATATGATCTATATAATTGACTTCAACCATAGTACATAAGTCTCATGGGGTACATGAAAGGTATTGACAGCCTACTCCTCCTGGGGAGAGGTATAAGGATATTGCACAAAAAGGAGGTTTTGCACAAAAAGGAAATGTCCACACTGAGGCTACGTGTACACTGCCCTCTCTTGCACAAGAAAATATGCAAATGAGGCAAAGCAGTGAATATCATCATGCCTCATTTGCATACTCAATGAGCCGCCATTTTGCACAAGGGGCTTTTGCACATAAGGAAGCTGTTTACAAGCTTCCTTTTTGTGCAAAAGCTCCTTGTGCAAAATGGCGGCACATTAAGTATGCAAATGAGGCATTGTGATAGTCACTGCTTTGCCTCATTTGCATATTTTCTTGCACAACAGAAGGCAGTGTAGACGTAGCCTGCATGTTTTTGCGCAAAAACCTCTTGCGCAAAACCAGATCGGAAGAGATTATGCAAATGAAGTGCAAGAAAATGCTAATCAGCTCTTTATTTGCATTGCCTTTTCCAGCAAAGTGCATAGTATAGACGTAGCCTTAGAGAAAAGGGATATTTTATGCTCTATGACTATCTCTTATCCCATGCTTCACATCCTTGCTGTAATTGCCAGCAGTTCTGATTGTGACATGAAGTTATTGTATTCACTTGGAAATGGATTGAGGCAAACAACTTGTTTCACAGCGGGCACCAAATGTCAATGATTTTTACTCTGGAGTGGTTTCCCTAGACACAGAAAGATTGTGGCATGTACCAAGAGGCAGTTTTGTTCCATCTTCAGTTTGCAGAAAGGTGTCTGATAAGGTTGTGTCTTCGATAACACGTCAGCAAAAGTTTTGTTGCTCAGAGGTGTGCGAAAAAGCAAACTCCTGAGTGAACATTTGTTTTGCCAGCATAAGAACTTGTGTGCACAACGCTATGTTAGCAGAAGACGCTCTCCTACTGACATAGACAAAGCAAAACATTGATCTACTTTTATGTCAACAGGAATGCTCTCCCCCCTCAGCCTCACAGGTGCTAGAACTAAGAGTGCTGGAGGGGCTGCCACCCATGGCTTGAACTGGTTTCCATTGTACATTAAGGGTTGCAGTTTGATTCAACGGCTCTCGGTGTCCTCACTGTAAAAATTGTTTCAGCATCCCTAACATAAGGCAACTACCCAAGAGATCCTTACAGTGACTTACCTGTATTAGTACATCTGTGCCACTGTACGCTTGTCACCATAGACATGGGCTAAGAAACACACAAAGACACTTTTATTTTAACACCCCTGTGACTGTTCTCCTCACTTGATTCTTCTATTCTGTTAGCAGTGAGCAGAATATAAATCAAGTTTGAGTATTGACTTGGGTATATTTCCCAATTCAGTTGCTAGACATCGTTCCACAACTCTGTACATTCTGCAAAGATTTTCCAAGGCTTTGAAACAGGCTCAGAAGTTGGTGAAACAGGTACTTTGATACCTGCACATGTAGTTTTGACAAATACTATGCACAGAAATCCAATAAGGGGGATTTGAAACACTAATGCCTGCCCCACCTCCAATGACTATCTCCCCAGCTAGGCTTCATTTAATGCACGACGCTATTCTCTATAACATAAGATCTCTGCCAGCTGACTGCATTCCTGTAACAAAAACAAATGGTGGCACAGAAAAGAAGTGACATATTGTAAATACACAGATAGTACCTACAGCTACAGCACCCTATATCCCCTCTGACTCATGTTTCGCTGCTTTACTTTTCAAGCATTGCTGCTTTGTACAAGGAAAAGATAGAATGTTAAACCACCCCGCATATCCTGCAAAAACAAGGAAGAGTCTGAGTCCCTTCAACTTCCATTAAAATCCACAAGGCCACAAAGCATTTAGCAGGATTGGGCCCATGAAAGAAACAGCCTTTGAAAATATCCATTAAGCATTTTAAGTAGACCTGACAAGAGTAGATTTAAATTAGGGCATGTCTGCACTACAAAAATAAGTCACCGAACTTGAAGTTGATATCCAGCCACTGCTCTAATTTTGTCGATTAGGCTTATCCATACCACTCTCATTGCATTGGCAGAGCACCTCATCACTATCAGTACTTGCATTGATGCACTGAGCAGTGCGTAGCTATCACACAGTGCAACTAGCTGCAGAGGATTTCAGGAAGGACTTGCAATGCTTCATGGGATGAAAATATTGTGGCAAGAGAGAATGGCTTGGGGACATGGCTCCAGACTTCCATGGTGCAACATGCTCCTTTCTTCCATACCTTACTTCATAGCAACAGTAAACAACCTATGGTTTTTTGTGCTTTTTTTCAACTGAGTATGCCATAGTCTGAGAATCCTGGATCCTGCTTAAGTGTTCAGTCTTGTTGTGAGCATGACAAACACCTTGTGCCTTATCCTGCAGGATTTGCAGAATCAAGTTAAGCCACCATTGCAAAATATTGCAATGTTCTTCAAGCAACCCTGCTGTAAGCCATAGAACAAAACAGCTCCTTGTCGGTGGGAGTAGTACAGCAGCTGAAGCACCATTTTTGATCCCAGGAAATAAGGATTGACGGGGGAATTGCATCATTATGCAGTTATGGGAATCCAGGGACTTGGTGGCTGAGGATTTACCCAATAGGAAAAGAGGAAAGATTTCAGGGCTTCCTGAGAAAGTATCTGTCATGGCTGGAAGCTGTGTGACAACAACTGGGCAGGTGGCAGTTGGTAGATGGATGCTGGGTATGTATCTGTAAATCGAAGCTGCCTGACTCTCAGTCATGCTTCTAGGGGGAGTGGTAAGTCTGTACTCCCAGTGGGGGGTGACTCTGCAATTAGCCTCCTGGAAGCAGAACCTGGGGGATCAGTAGAAACCCCATTAATCCAAAATACACTAGTGCCAGACACTGAATTGGCATTTGATATGAAACAGAGAGGTAGAAATCTCTGGATGTCTGTAAAGGCATGGGAGCATGATACTGAGGCTTTTGAGGGAAGAGGTGAGGAATGTATCTACAGGGGGAGGAGTAATGGTAGTTTGGACTAGGAACCTAGTCCGAACTACCTAGTTCGAGCCCCGTGTAGCCGCGCTGCACGGGGTTCGAAGCAGCGGGGATTTAAAAATGGCGGCTCCCCGCTTATGCTAATGAAGCCCGGGAAATTCAAATCCCGGGCTTCATTAGCAAGGGCGGTATGCATACATTACCCCGCTAGTTCGAACTAGCGGGGTAGTGTAGACATACCCAGAGTGTGGTATGAAAACCATACTTGGAAACACTACTCTAGCATTGCTTTTCTGGTAATCTTATGTCTTTTCCTGCAATACTTATGGATTAGCACAAAGAAACTGATAGGGACAATAAACCTCTTGAGAGCATGTGACATGCTTGTGTTTTTGGAAAAACTTTAGTGCCTGCTGGGGACAGGAGCAAGAGGAGCCCATGAGCATGCAGCTTCTAAGCTAATGACTGTGCACAGTCTTAGAACTGGGCCTAGCAGCAGAAGCACAACTAAGCTGTACTGCTGTATGGAAGGGGAAACAGAAGCATGCTGCCTCAAGGCAATGGTGACAATACAGCAAGAGACATTGCTATTGGCATTCTGGGAGTATTGCTATACCACAACGGCTACGACTACACTGGCCCCTTTTCCGAAAGGGGCATGCTAATTTTCCAGGTGGTAATAGGGAAATCCGCGGGGGATTTAAATATCTCCCGCGGCATTTAAATAAAAATGTCCGCCACTTTTTTCCGGCTTTTAGCCACTGTGCCTCACTTTAATCAGACTTAGCAAATTCCATAAACTTGTATTTGTTAGAAAGATCTGTTTTAAATTGCACTATTTTCCTGCTTGGGTTCACCATATCATTGCCGGTTAATCCTTTGTTTAAGCATCTTTAGATTCTGATTAATTAGCAGATTAGAATGGAGTCACATCATTGGCCATTCCTCATAACAATGACAAAGCATGGAAAGCAGAACTAATTTTTTGTGTTGATTTGATTATTGTTTCAGTAGGGTTTTTTAAAAATGTGACACGTTTTTGTAGAAAGGTTTGAAACAATCAGCATGATTTAATATGTAGAAATAGTTTAGTTTTAAGTGACACAAACAAGGATGTAATTTTGATTTATCAGATTCACCTTATTAATAGCCATTGTGTGCTTTGTATAGATTGAGATTTTTAAACTGTATAATAAATGTTGTAGCTTGTACAGTGTTTGCTAAAATGTCACTAAGGTCCCAGTTTAGCAAAGCTCTTAAACATGTGCTTACCTCCCATTAACTTTAATATGGCTTTAGAGTATATTTAATTTCTATGCTAAATTGAGGCCTAAATATGACACAAATTAGCAGGATTAAAAGTATCTGCAACTCCTGCTTTTCACAGGCCTATTTCTGCAGAGTTCTGAATTCTCATTCAACATTAGTAGGAAACACCAATCCCTATTAAGCTAATGGGAATTAATGAATCTGGGTATGTCTACAGTACAGCGCTAATTCGAACTAACTTAGTTCGAATTAGTTAATGCATCCAGACTAAAAAACTAGTTTGAATTAGCGTTTTGCTAATTCAAACTAGCATGTCCACACAGAGTGGACCCTGAACCGGGGTTAAGGATGGCCGGAAGCAGTGCTGGCAGGGCATCAGAGGAGGACTTAGAGTGTGGAGCTGCTGTCTCAGGCTAGCTGAGGGCTGTGCTTAAAGGGACCCGACCCCCACCCTGGACAGACAGTTCTCAGGGGTTCCCCGCTTGCAAAGCAGTCCTGGCTTGGATTGCCCGGAGTACCCACACTGGGCACATCATAGCACTCGGCCATCAGACCGACTGCACTTGCCGCAGGCTGCCATCAAGGGAGAGGGGGCAATTGGGGGCTGCAGGAGAGGTTCCACCCCCAGAAGCCCGCAGAGCCAGCCCAGTCCTCCCCATCGGGGGCTTGTACCCAATTCCTCCCACACCTCCTTCCACTTACCCCTCCCTAGCCCCCCTTCCTGATGTACAAAATAAAGGACAATTGTGTTCAAAAATAGAATCTCTCTTTATTGAACAAACCTGGGGGAGACTGGGAAAAGGACGTGGGAGAGGGGAAGAGAGAGGGTGGGAGAGGGGAGGGCAACTACAATGATGAGGGGTTTGGAACAGGTCCCATATGAAGAGAGGCTAAAGAGACTGGGACTTTTCAGCTTAGAAAAGAGGAGATGGAGGGGGGATATGATAGAGGTCTATAAAAGCACGAGTGGGGTGGAGAAGGTGCATACAGAAAAGTTCTTCATTAGTTCCCATAATAGAAGGACTAGGGGACACCAAATGAAATGAATGAGTAGCAGGCTTCAAACTAGCAACAGAAAGTTCTTCTTCACAAAGCAAATAGTCAACCTGTGGAACTCCTTGCTGCAGGAGACTGTGAAGGCTAGAACAGAGTTTAAAGAGAAGTGAGATAAAGTGATGGAGGTTGGGTCCATGGAGTGCTATTAGCCAGGGGTTAGGAGTGGTGTCCCTGCCCGAAGTTTGTGGAAGGCTGGAGAGGGATGGCACGAGACAAATGGCTTGGTCACTGTCTTTGGTCCATCCCTTCCAGGGTCCCTAGGGTTGGCCACTGTCAGCAGACAGGCTACTGGGCTAGATGGACCTTTGGTCTGACCCAGTACGGTCATTCTAAGCTCAGGGCTCAGGGTCGGGGGTCTCAATGGACCACCTTGATTTTCATGCAAACCTGCTCCTGGGTGGCCAGGCTGGCAGCTCTCCTGCCCTAGACGGCCACTTTCCTGTGCCTAGTGCGGAGGTCGTGGACGAGGTCCATGATGTCTGCACTGGACCAAGCGGGTGCCTGCCTCTTGCGGTCCTGGGCAAGCTCCTGGGAGACACCAGCCTGGTCCTGGGAAGAGGGGGAGTACTGGGAGGCATCGGGTGGGTGGCTCGAGCCGTGCCAGGTGCAGGGTCTGCTGGCTGGGTGCTGGCAGGCTTGCACCTGGCACGGGCGCCGTAGCCAGCCCGTGCCCCTTTAAGATGTCCGGGGCCGGGAGGGGGGCAATAGAGTTTCCCTGGTGGTGCCCAGAGTGGCCATCTGGGAAAGCTGGGGAGGGCTACACAGCCCTTAATTCGAACTAGTAAGTTCGAACTAGGCTTAGTCCTCGTACAATGAGGTTTACCTAGTTCGAACTAAGCGCTCCACTAGTTCGAATTAAGTTCGAACTAGCGGAGCGCTAGTGTAGCGCCTATCAAAGTTAATTCAAACTAACGTCCGTTAGTTCGAATTAACTTTGTAGTGTAGACATACCCTCTGGGTGGATCACATTTGAGGCAATGGGTACTATATTTGTTCTCCTCCTCTGATATAAACTAACCTTTCTAGAGTCGATTGTTGGTGCTGGTAGAGGGAGCAAAGATTTATTTTTCTCTGTTGCATTAAAACAGAAATTATGGCTCAATCCAGGAATTACTGGATTAAATTCTATCCCTGTGTTTTGCAGGT
Organism: Pelodiscus sinensis; assembly: GCF_052426305.1. Classification (NCBI taxonomy): domain Eukaryota; kingdom Metazoa; phylum Chordata; order Testudines; family Trionychidae; genus Pelodiscus; species Pelodiscus sinensis. The sequence continues at coordinate 267,753,367 of NC_143052.1, forward strand.
TAGAGTAATGATCACAGTGGTCTTGTCTCACTTTACACTGTATGAATCTAGAACTTCATGGTGAGTGGAGAGCTATCTTAGGGTGTGTCTAGACTACATCTCCCTGTTGACAGAGAGATGTAGATTAGGCACATCGAAATTGCTAATGAAGCTGGGATTTAAATATTCCTAATATTTTGAGGAATATAGGATCTGTCGAAAAAGGGTTTATTTTCAACAGATCCACATCTAGACCATCTTTTTTTTTCAAAAAACTCTGTTCATAAAAAAAGCGGTGGCTATGTTTATGCTAATGAAGTGTGGGATATTTAAATCCTTGCTTCATTAGCAATTTCAATGTGCCTAATCTACATCTCTCTGTCGACGGAGAGGTATAGTGTAGACACATCCTTAACCTGTCACAGATGGAGAAAGCCAATGGAATTTTGTATTTGCTTTTAAATTTCAAATGAAAATAAGTTTTCAAACAGAAGGAAAGCTATAGATTTTTAAATTCAGAACTGAAATTTCTGGGCTTCTAATCTGACCTACTGCAGAATAAAGGCCATAGAAAATATTTTCATTAGTATTTTCCAATCAGTTCTGGTTGACGTGGAGCATATTTTTTAGAAAAGACATCTAGTCTTAATTTAAAGACTGCAAGTGATAAATAATCCACGATGTCTCTTATTTTTGCATCTGTTAAATCACTCGGTTTAAAATGTATGCCTTATTTCTTGTATGAATTTATTTAGCAACAACCTCTTGCCATTTTTATGCCTTTATTTATTAGCTTTGAGAGCTCTTTACTATAAGTTGAGTTCCATAATTAGTCCTATTAATCACATATCATCTTTTCAGGACTGGGAATGATCTTCTCCTCTTCAGAATACCCTGCTCCTTCCTTTCCATGTATCTCTCAGTCCTAAAAATCCCTTTATTTTCAGAATCTTGCTTTCATCTGCATCCTCAAATGCTCTTGTCTTTTTTCATCCTTGGTTTTGACACTCTACCTCACACTTTTTCATTCTCGTATGTATAGCTGAACCATTTGGTAGTGGTGATCATAATGTTCTCATACTTAGGAGATATCAGAAAACCCCATTACAGTAACATTTAACTTTAAAAGGGGGAATTAGACAAAAATGAAGATGATAAAAAGAAATTTAAAAATGCCTGAGAGCAGCAGGAAGATTACTTAAAAAGACCATATTAGAGGCTCAACCTAATGTAAACAACAAATAAAAAATGGTAAAAGAACCAGAATAATTTCACCATAACTAAACATGACAGTAATGGAGATTATTAGGGGCCAAAAGGGCATTCTTTAAAATTTGGAAATCAAATCCCAAGAGAGAAAATAAGAAGGAGCACAAACTCTGGCTATAAAAATATAAAAGTATGTGATGGCAGGCCAGGAAAGAATCTGAGAAGCAACTTGCTAAAGAGGCAAAAAGTAACAGTAAAAATTTAATGAAGTACATCAGAAGCTTGCCAAATAGACAGTGGGGCCTATAAAGCTTCAAAAGAGCACTCAAGGAAGACAAGGTCATTGTAAAGACACTAAATTAATTATCTGCGTTGGTATTCACTGCATAGGAAGTGGCAGAGATACCCATATCAGAGCTATTCCTTTGGCACAACAAATTTGAAGTACAGTCTCAAACTGATGTGTCGATAAAGAGGTTTTTGGAACAAAATGATAAATTAAATGGTAATAAGTCAACAGCTCCAGATGGTATTCACCCAGGAGTTCAGAAGGTTCATTAACCATCTTAAAAAAAAAAAAGTTAAATGTGAGGTGGCAAGGTTTGCAGATGGTACAAAATTCTTCAAGGTTGTTAAGTCCATAGCAGAGTGCAAGGAACTGGAGGGACCCCACAAAACCAGGTGGCTGTGCAACAAAATGGTAGATAAAATTCAACATTGATAAGTGCTAAGTAATGTACATTGGGTGGGGAAAAAAACCCTGCACATACACATACCCTGCTATGAACATACAGAGATTGTTTCTAAATTAGCTTTTACCAGCAACAGAAGAGATCTTGGAGTCAACATGAACAGTTCTCTGAAAACATACTCAGTGCACACAGCAGTGGTCAAAAAGACAAACAGTATGGTAGGAACTATTAGGAAAATGATATAAAATAAGAGAGAAAATACCATAATGTCAAAATATAAATCCATAGTAGACCAATGGCTTGAATACTGTGTCAAGTTCTGTCCATCTGAGAAAGGATATAGAGGAACAGAAATGGTTCAAAGAAGTTAAATAAAGATAATTAAGTGTATGGAATGGTTTCCAAATGAAGAGATACAATAAAGTTTAGGGCTGTTTAGCTTGGAAAATCTTTACTGTTGGAAAAAAATGTCTATATACAATACAAAAAAACAGGCAGTACCTCACCTGATTAAATTAATAGGCAGTAGGTATAATACAAAGAATAAGTACTGTGGCACAAAATGCAAAACTAAGCCATGGAATTCATTGTTGTGGGATCTCTGAAGGCCAGAAGAATAACTGGGTTAAAAAAAGAGCTAAGTAAATTCATGTAGGAATGGTCCATCAATTGCTAGTAGCCTCAGAAGTCAGGCAACCCTAAGCCTCTTATTACCAGAAGTGGGGGAGAGGAAGACAAGTGTGGATCACTCCATGACTGCTATGTTCTATATACTCTGCCTGAAGCTTTGATACAGGTCACTCTTAGACACAGGCTCTTGGGCGAGATGCACAATGCTCTTACGCAGTATGGCAGTTCTTGTATTCTGCATATAGTAAAATGCGGACAAGGACCTGGGAAGGCAGATATGTATACTTTTTTTTAATGTGGGTTTACATTTGATGACATTAAAACATCATATGCTATTTTTGTTTGTTTTTAAAGCTGTCTCTTGGAAACCTCCAAGCCATATCTGGAAAAGGGTCTCTGCTGGTTTAGATCTTTTCTGGAAACAGGTTTAGATATTAGGCTTCTAATCTGAATCCTCCTGAAAATTCAAAAAGGGCTTGACATAAGGTTCCAATTTTGGCTAAGATATTATTCTTAGGAGCTCATCTATCTTTCCACCCCAACAATTGATGTGTTACTGTGCTGATTTTTCAATGATGCTGATGTTCTCAGGTGGTAGTTATGATACGCTTTCCTTAGTTTGCAATTTAAAGGAGCTTCCAATAGACATGTTTAGGCTTTTCAGGTGGTTGATTCTGAGACTAGTTTTGAGTCCATAAAGTCTGACTGGTCTTGTAATGTATTTGAACCTTCCATACCTAATAGTTTTCTGTGCAACAGATTGAATTTGACTTAAGATTGTTTCCCAAATTCTTACTAATCAAAGTTGTCTCGTAAATGATTTATTTGTTTTTTCTACTTAAAATGAGATGAGTTTAGAGATATTAATCACAATGAGTGCAGTTTAATTGAATACTTAATAACAAATACATCATTTATAATAATTGAAAATCGTTTAATTAAAGATCTGCTGTGCTAATTGTGCAACTTCTCTTCAGAGAGAGATGAGTATAATAACTGTTTAATTTGCTATTTAAAGTATTTGCTGGCAGAAGAATTGGGAAATGTAGCCGTTGTCCACTTAAATAGATTTAAGTAATATTGCAAACTGCAGGCACTGCTCTAAAATGGAATGAAATGTACTTTGGAAAATTATTTTTTTTTCTTTTGTAATGAGGTTATTACTAAAATGAAATTAAACACAAGCAAATTGTTGGTTGGTTAGTCTCTGGGTGAAACTACAAATTATTTCACACAGTATGTGGAACACAACTAAGATAATCCAAATTAGAATGATGATTGTACTGTACAGCAAATGATCCCAACTACTGTAAATAATTAGTCCAAATTACTGTAAATAAGAATGAATGACTATCCTGAAATGCCACTGCAAAAGGAAGCAGTTCTAGACCACACATTTTTACCCGATTCAAAATATTTTTTTTCCATTTTTGTAAAGCCTATCACTCCACCCTCTCCCTACATGGCTCTTTCTTGGACTGAAAAACAAAATTGATGGTTTGAGGATCGTGGAGGAGAAACGTTTTAGCTGAACAAATGCTATCTAAGGATGCTTCATGACACCACTATTAGATATACGAGTAAGCAATATCACCTTATAACTAAAGGGGAAAATTAAGCAGCCTAAGGGTGTGTCTATACAGCACTGTAACTCGAAAAAAGATACACAATTTGAGCTACTAAAATTGCATATCTTATTATGATGCTATTTCAAAATAGCTTATTTTGTCACTTGGTTCGGTCTATACAGCACCAAATTTCAAAATAAAGCTCTATTCCAAAACGTCCCTTACTCCTTGTAGAATAAGGTTTACAGGGACATCGGAATAGCGAGCCCAAAATAACAGTCTTGCTGTGAAGATGCTGGATAGCTATTTCGGGATGCTCCAGTATCCTGAAATAGCGTTGCAGTATAGATGTACCCATAGGTAATAGTCAAGTGTCCAATAATTTTAGATTTCTCTATTTTTCAGTACCCCTCAGTTAGGTTCCAATTCAGGAAAACACTTAATAATGTGCATGACTGGAAGCACGTCCTTAAATTACATTGACTTCAAAGGGACTGAGCCATGTTTTCAAAAGTCCTTTCTGAACATTTTTCCTTTTCAGAATGAGAGTCCTAGGGCCTGATGTCCAGAGGGTTATGGCAGCTGAAGTTCAGACCAGTTTTCACTGGAGTTGTCTGTATTCATCCTGTGGAAAACAATTCGAAAGGTCCAATTCCTCAAACATTGACTGAAAACATTAATTTTGCTCAAGTGCCTATATATTTCAAGATAGGCAACCAAAAAAAAATTAAGATACCCAAAATTAATGGATGGAAATAAGAAGTTTCTTGTTATCAATCTGATATTCAGTCCATTAGAACATGCTTCTTCTGGCACCTCTATGTATAAATTTACACCTATTAGTCTGATAAATATTCCTAAATCTCTAGATTAATTGAAATAACAGAACAAAGAAATATCATGTCTCCACTCATGCCTTATCAATTCTAGGATTGGAGGCTTAACATTCTATTAATGAAGTGTGAGTGAAATCTGTCCTTCTATCTATTTGTTGTGCATCCTTTTAACTAGTGCTGCCTATGGGTGAAATTTATTCCTGGGTAGATTGCCCATGTAAGGGAACCTTTTCTCTCAAACAAAACTAGAATTAATTCATGGAGAGAAAATCCTGTCATAAAAATGTAGAGTAAAGGGAAAGTCAAAAAACCATCATGGTTTTTATGACAATTTTTACAGCAAATCAGATGTAAATGTCCTTCCATTTCAATGAAGTATGTTTACAAAGAACTGAATTCTGATGTCTTAACATCAGGTTTAAGTGTTGCATAGGGTCTTGTATGTAAATCTCTTCATGTGATTGTTGTGGAAACACACAATGTATTGTATGAAATGAACTTTATCCATAAGCAAATGTTATCCCAGGTATTATAACAAACTGCAGCAGTTCAAGAATGGCAAAATCCTCCTCTGATTTGGGAATTTAGTAGTCAGGTAATTACATGGGATTTATCACTAGACAATTAATCTTCTTCAGCCTGGATTTCTACTTTTCTTTGGATCTTGCACTCTTGCTTGGGAAGTTTAAAGTATGTGGAATCTCTAAGCATTTATCATAAATCCTAACCAGAACTTTGGTCATATTCCTTTAGGTACTATGAAGAATAATACAAAGTTGGTTTGTGACATTTGCAAACAATATAAACTACTGCTATCAGGGATGCTCAAGTAACATAGCTCACACAAATATAGTGTGTACATTGATTTATATTTTTCTTTGTCTCTTTCCTATACTCCTACCTAGGGTGAAGACCTAAATCCTTCTTGTTGTTTGAAAAAAAACTTTTCATATTTTCCTGGACCACTCCAAGAGCTCATTAAGGAGGTATCTGTCCCATGACCATTCCATCATTTAATCCACTTCTTCAGTGAAGACACTGTTATCCAGTAAAATTAATAGAAAACTAATTTCTATACCTGCAGGAATATCTTAAGTGTTTTTACTTCCTTTCAGCCATTTTGGAGGCCAGAATTTTATTTTCACACTTTTTTGTCTTGTCCTATGTTTTTGTCTCTTCCTTGTTTATGTAATATGCTAATTAATAGAATAAACTTTTTATGAAGAATAAAAACTAAATCACAGAACTCAATAGTAAAGCTGTATATTGTTCTCTGTTGAGATTCTGACTTACATAGAGAACCAAACTAAACTGATATTCTTATCTGGCTTGTCATTTTCGTATCCCTACACTGTTCTTTATCTTTCATTATCTCTCCATGATATAAATGACTAAGTCATCATGCATTTTGAAGTAAATACAGCAGCTGGCTTTTTCCATTCTCATTATCCAACAGACCTAAAAACAGAGAAGGAAAAGCAGAAATTCTCATCAGCCGAAACAGATGCTACCTGTGAAAGGAAAATGATTCTTCAGCCAATGTACTCAATTGCTCTCCTTAGCTACAATGCAATCATAAAGATACATTGAGTAGAATTTTAGTGCTTGTTCGGTTGGTTGTTTTTACATTAGTAAGCTTAGTACCACAAGACTATAAAACTGTATTGTTCTCAGCAGATACATCTTGGCAGTTACTTGTATATGCAACTAGACTGAAACAAAAACCTTTTTGTTACGCTCTGAAACTGTATGGATAGTTGATGTTAAACTAGTCTTTTATTGTTTTATTTAACAAGCATTTGTTTCAAACTATTATGTTTTTTGGGAAAAATTGATTTCTCGCAGAGAAAATATAATTTTACAGATAACCTTATTGTCATGAAGAGAGACCTCAGCTATACTTACTAAATTTTTTAGAATATTTCCCAGTGAAAGTTTACTGTATTAGGAAATTTATACTAATTTAATGTATTCCCATGAGGTAATGTACTTCCTTACACATTTTCTTTTGATTTTTGGATTCATATGTGTTCATTTAAGTGGACTACATGGCAATAACTTTTTGTCACATTTCATTTGTTGACAGGAAAAAAAGGAAAGGTTTGGGCAACTGAATATAAAGGAGATTTTTTTATCAACCTAGATGGTCAGTTCACACTGTGGTTATGCTTGACTCTTAGATCAGCCTGAATACCTTTAAAAATTCAGGAATATTCAACTGAATAAAGAATAGATGGCTCTTGGTTGATTTTATGCTCCACTGCTACTTACCATCATCCACTGATATTCTAATGGCAGGTCTAGTGCAAGATCGACGCTCTGGAGGTTGATCTTCTGGCATTTGATTTAGTGGGTTTACTGTAGATCTGTAAATAGAATGCTGAGGGCAGTCCCTGCTGGTGTCCAGTACTTCTCCTTCTGCAAGAAGTAAGGAAAGCTGACAGAAGTGTTTGCTCCCATCAGACTCCCTTTCTGTGTATGCCACCATGGCTCAGCTTCAGGTAAGCTGAATCCAGCTACGCATTGTGCGTGGCTGGAATTATGCACCTTAAGCCAAAGGTCTATACTAGACCAGGCCTAAGGGAGTATGATTTTTTTTGTAAGAATGTTCAGAAAGTGTGATTAGGGAAAAATAGTAGTTCTAGAAAGCAAAATTTTAACTGATAAACACAGTCTTCACAAGACTCCTATGATTAAATGCTGGCTCCACTGAAGTAAATAGCAAAGCTCCCATTGACTCGAATGGGACCAGGATTCCACCCCTAAATTTCTTACACTTGTCCACACCATGTGACCTGTTCCCACCACAACTGAATCTAATGAACACAACTCAAAATATTCATACATTTGCTGACACAGACACATGAAATATCTTTGTGACTGTTATTTCAACTTCATACATGTTATATGTATCTGTATGGGCTAGGGTTTGCATTTTAGCTCCTGGGGGATGAGTGGTTACAGGACATTTTTTGAAGGAACTCATTGGGATAGGGGTGCAATTACTGCAGATCCCCAGGCAGGCAACAAGTGTGAAGAAGCCTTACCCACTTACTCCCAGGGGAAACTGCATATTCTGGGTAGAACTAATTGAAGAAGGTTACCAGAAAAAGAGCTGGAACCTATATATAAAGGGCCCAACCTGACATAAAAGAGTGGTGTCACTGTCATTTGAGTTAATAAACTGATGATACTCTGACCCAGAGAGACAGACCCAGTGCAAAGACCTCACAGGCTACAAGAAAAGATTCCGGTTGAAACAGGGAGGAGCTATGTGACAGAATACTAGCAGCAGTGCCCCGATCACTGACATTACTGCAAAATGAAGAGGGCTGCAGGCTGAGCTGTGAGTGATTAAAGACTTTCTGTTGGACTATTATGAGCACCAAGTTGGTAGATACTGAGCTAATGATACAAGTGGGGGATAGAAGTAGAAGGAAGAGAAAACAAGGGTGGAGGCTCCGAAGGTGAGCTGTGCAGAAGGATCCCATTTCCTTAGTCTGTGTTCGGCTGCGTGTCAGAGGGAAGGAATAAAAGGGGCACACACTGAAAGGAAAATAGTCTAGAAATGTTTGACAGCAAGCTGACAAACAGGCTAGGCAGCACATCATACTGAGCAGGAGAAAGGACATTCTGTGACAGGGATCAATGGTGTTTTTAAGTCACAATTGTATACTGAGGGTTGCATGGAATTGCACTTGCCCATGGGAACCACTGGGGCCTGAATCCAGCTAAGCATTTAAGCACAAGCTTTACTTTATTTATGCATGTGAGTAATCATAAGAGTCATAACTGACTTCATTGGGACCACTCATGTGCTTAACCTTATGAATCTGCCTTAGTGCTCTGATAGATTGATTTGAGAGATTTTTTTTTCTCCCAGAGCACCATATTTCTGGAGGTAGCACTTCAAGGCTTTGTCTCCCTATGAAGAGTCAATAGTTCATAGCCTTGTGCCTGGCCTTTGCACAAGGATGAATTTCATTGTGACTGGAAAAACTCCTATTAACGTTAATGGCCTATGAATCAAGACCAGTCTGAGTAAAGGTTTTCTAGTCAGCTGTGCACAATGGCAATACAGTGTTGAAAAGAAGGACTCATTCTACTTCACTGGTTGGATCAGCCTTCGGATAATTGTTTCGTTCCTTTTAATCAGACACTGGAGTACAATTGTGTTATTTTAATATCAGCACAGCTTAGCAGTCTTGATAACATAGCAGAAATTATCAATGTGTTGCTGACACTGATTTTTTTTCAAATCAGTTTTCAGCTAAATTCCCTTCAGTGATTGCACGAAGCAATTTTTAAAATGAATGCTAAGCAGTCCAGATACTTAGTTTGCTGAAAGAAAATACAGTTAACATACACTAGCAACACTGCAAAGGTAGTAATTTGCTTTTTACATTACTTTCTACAGGAAAACAAACAAACAAACAAGCAAAAATCACACATTGCTTTCCATGAGACATAAAAACACATCACTCTTAATGCAGTCAGTCCTTGGCCTAGAACATGTTTTGTAGCGGAAGTGCCCATGGGAGGGAACTCTGGAGTAGGACACTCTGCTAGGTTCCCCTAACTCTATTACAACCTTGAAAAAAAAGGATTTTAGCCTTAACAGGACTTACCAATAAGCAGAGTCCTACATTTATCAGAAGCTTTTGGCAGTTGAGTCCTTATGGAGTCCTGCCTGGTTAGTTACATCCATTGCTTTTCCATCTAGTTTATTTCTGGTGGTGAAACAAACAACATCTTAAGCATGGTGAGAGACAGCAATCAAGACCTGCATTTTCTTTGTAAACAGAGTTCCATGTCTGCCACAGAAATCATTGCAGTCTGAGATTCAGTGACGTTCTGCAATCTCTGTGACTACTGCAGCAGTTAATGTGGCTGACCGAGGGCCACCCAAACATCTGGATCTGGGACCAGCCATTCAGATGGCTTCAAGGACAGCCACACCAGCTGCCTAGGGCAGCTGGATCAGCTGCTATTGGTGGCTGCAGGTAATGGTCTCCAGATGGATGGATGGATGGAGCAGGTGTCGTCTGTATCTCTGGCAGATGGTGCCGCTGGCCCTGGTCACCATCAGCAGATGACCCTACTCAGCAGCTTCCCCTTCAAAATCCTCCTCACAAGATTTATTCATAGGCATTGTTAGTGTAAATCACATACAGATCAAAGCCATGATTTTTTATTTATTACCTATGCCCCATCCATGATTTTTACTAATAGTACCTGTAACTAAATTGTATCCTTAGTAATAAGTATTCACAGGATCAAGGCTTATGTTAATGCTCTTTTTCCACTCACCAAACATAGTCAATGGTTAAAGATTAGATTGTCACTCAAATGTCTCTTAAACCTTCCTTTGATTATTATTAAACAATAAACAAGCTTTTATACCCAATTATATAATTATTTTCCTATAAAAATTCACAGCTGTCTGGAAAAAAAAGTGCAGGGATCAGAGACTACACCACAACAGCCCCACTTTCAGGGTATGTCTGAATTGCTATAGCACAGCTATGACAATGCAGCTGTGCTGCTTAAGAGCTGTAGTATAGAGAGTTCTTACATCAACAGAAAGTTTTTTTCTATCAATGTAGGTAATCACCTTCTCAGAGGAGATAACTGCATCTTCAGAAGAAATCTTCTCTAGGGGTTAGGTCAACTATTCTTTCATGGTGCTCAGGCCACAATACATTTAAGAGGTTCTTTTATGTCTAAAACTTATATCAACCTAGCTATGTTGCCCAAGGCCAAGAAAATGGTTATGACAAAATGAAAAGAGCTAAAAAAAAGGTTTTGACCTCAATTGAAAGATTAATTTTACCTGAAACTAAATGGTTTGATTCGATTTTGAGGTTTCAAAATGTTTATTGTTTTTAAGTAAAAAGGAGGGAAATCCATAATTAAACATCTGTATGGAAAAAAGTTAATGTTTTCACATGCTTAATTAAAAAAGAATATCAAAACAATTAGCTGAAATTAACCCAAATTTGCAAACTATTACTTTTTTGACAAGGAGAATATTTGCGCACACAAAAATTGCAACTTGTCTTGGTAGAGATGCTGGAGAACAATTATAACTGCTAATTAATATTTTTGTGTTCCTTTGCATTGTTATATTTATTTTGTCTTTTAGCATTAACTCTATTCATAGAGGATTTTTGCATTATGATTGTCATATTAATTAGCTTTCACCAACTCTTAAAAGGTGAAATCATTGGGTTGATGTAAGTCAGAGTAAATATTCTCAGTAAATATTCTTGCGGATGTCAAAGTTCTTTCTTTCTTTCTTTCTTTCTTTCTTTCTTTCTTTCTTTCTTTCTTTCTTTCTTTCTTTCTTTCTTTCTTTCTTTCTTTCTTTCTTTCTTTCTATCTCAGGATGATGTCTACACTAGAAAAAAAAGTTGGAAACAGATATACAAGTTGTGAACTTCAATTTGAGTATCTTTTTCCATTTTTCTTCCAAAAGAGGCTATTCTGACATTTGGACCGCCTACATGGGGGCCAAATGTCAGGAAAAAAAAACCCTCTTTCAGAACATCCCTTTTTCCTCTTAGAATGGGATGCTGAAAAAACATGTCTGCTTTTCCAATTTTTTTTCGGAAAAGCAGACACTTTCCTTGGATGTGGTAGAGCTTTTCCGGGATACCAAAAGTATCCCGGAAAAGCTCTGCAGTATAGACATAGCCTGAGTTGTACTTCAGGAAAGCTAATGCTGTAATACCATAATAAATGTGTCAGTTTTTAAAGTGCCATTTGACTCGTTGTTTTTGCTGAAACAGATTCACATGGCTAACTCTCTGAACCCTATTCTCAGTTTTTGATATTTAACTGCTGTGATATTTAATAGAATTTACATTAAATTGTACAATAGTGGTCACCAACCATTTTATGTCAAAAAAACTTCTGAATTAAGTGCAATCCAAGATCTACCCTGCCTCCTTCCAGAGAGCCCACCCCACTTACTCCAGCCCCTCTGCCCTTTCTCCATTGCTTGCTTTCCCCCTACTCACTTTCACTAGGCTGGGGCAGCAGGTTGGGTTCCAGAGTAGATGTGGTCTCTTGGCTGGGGTCAAGGGGTTCACAGTATAGACGAGGAGTCCAGTCTAAGCTTGAGACAGGGGGTTAGGGTGGAAGAAAAGCAATTGATGCAAGCTCTGGGAGGGATTTTGGGTGCAGGAGGGGTCTCTGGAGTGGGGCAGAGTATTGGCGTGCAAGAGGGGGTACAGTGTGCTGGCTCTGAAAGGTAGCTCAGGCTGGGGCTTGGAGTGCAGGAGGGAGAATTGGGTGCTGGGGGGGTTGGTGTGCAGCCTCCAGCTGGGTTGTACTTACTGTGTGCAGCTTCAGGTTGGGGGTTCAATAAGGCCGATGGAGACTCACTACCTGCTCTGGACCAACACTGCTCACTGTAGGGGCCAATACCCCCCTGTATCCGCATGCTGCCCCTCTCTGCCAGGACTGCATCCTTTGCTCCCATTGGTCACAGTTCCCCATTATCGGCCAATGGGAGCTGCAGAGGTGGTGCATGTAGGCAGGAGCAGCATGCTGAGACTCCGGTCCCCTGTCCACACACTTGGGACCGTGAGGTCATGCTGGCATCTCCTAGGAACAAGATGTGGTGAGGGGCTGGGACAAGCAACAGGAGTTTTGCTCCTGCGTCCTACCAGTTGGTGACCAGTGCTCCACAAAATAGCTAACGTGTTTTCCTCAGTGTTTTGCTTTTAGCACTTAAGATTATAACAAGGGATGGACCACATGATATAGGTCTTCTGTCACCTATAATTTCATTTTTATAAAGGCTTCTGAAGTTTCAGCACACTGTTCTGCATTATATCAATCCCCCTCCCCTTTTGCAAGTTGCACACAGAAAGCTTTTTCCTATGCAGTGAAAACCAAAGCAGTAGTAAATTTTCATTCAAATAGAAAATGAGTTTTGTGCTTTACATGCAAATTCTGTAACATTTTTGACGTGATATGTTTTTACTTTAATAAGCGTCTGATTCCACTGGAGAGAGCAATCAAATAAGTGAACAGTAAAAGCTGAAGTTACTGGAAGTGACCTGCAAACTAAGCAGAACTAGGAACAGGAACATTTCCCTTTATGGAAATGATATAAAATCTTCTGGTCCCAAATGTGTTTTTTGTTGAAGGACAAGATGAAGTTTCTTCTTTGTGGATCTGTGGACAGGTATACAAACCGCACAGTAGATAACCGGGGTTAAAAAGCAACTCTGGGCTCAGGAAGACATGCCAAGCTGTATCTGAAAAGGCCACACTAACTCACAGAAGGGAGCAGTGGTAGGAAATAGACCTCTGTTCTCAGCCTTCGAGTCTATTGTAGCCTGATACCTGACCAAGACTGCAAAGGAGAGACTGGTGACTGTTTGAGAAGGTCATCACATTTATTTTTGTATGAGTTCTTTTATTTACCCTGCAGAGGAGAAAAAAGGAGAACTCAGATAGGAAGTGATTGAGGCTACGTCTAGACTGCAAGCTTCTTTCAGAAGAACATAAGAACATAAGAACATAAGAACGGCTGTACTGGGTCAGACCAAAGGTCCATCTAGCCCAGTATCCTGTCTGCCGACAGTGGCCAGCACCAGGTGCCCCAGAGAGGATGGACCGAAGACAATGATCAAGCGATTTGTCTCCTGCCATCCCTCTCCAGCTTCTGACAAACAGAGGCCAAGGACACCATTTTATCCCCTGGCTAATAGCCTTTTATGGACCTAACCTCCATGAATTTATCCAGCTTCTCCTTAAACTCTATTATAGTCCTAGCCTTCACAGCCTCCTCTGGCAAGGAGTTCCACAGGTTGACAACACCCTGTGTGAAGAAGAACCTTCTTTTATTAGTTTTAAACCTGCTACCCATTAATTTCATTTGGTGTCCTCTAGTTCTTCTATTATGGGAACTAATAAATAACTTTTCTTTATCAGCCCTCTCCACACCACTCATGATTTTATAGACCTCTATCATATCCCCCCTCAATCTCCTCTTTTCTAAACTGAAAAGTCCCAGTAGCTTTAACCTCTCCTCATATGAGACCCGTTCCAAACCCCTAATCATTTTAGTTGCCCTTTTCTGAACCCTTTCCAAGGCCAAAATATCTTTTTTGAGGTGAGGAGACCACATCTGTACACAGTATTCAAGATGTGGGCGTACCATAGTTTTATACAGGGGCAGTAAGATTTTCTGGGTCTTATTTTCTATCCCTTTCCTAATAATTCCTAGCATCCTATTTGCCTTTTTGACCACCGCTGCACTCTGTGTGGAAGTTTTCAGAGAACTGTCCACGATAACTCCAAGATCTCTTTCCTGATTTGTCATAGCCAAATTAGCCCCCATCATACTGTACGTATAGTTGGGGTTATTTTTCCCGATGTGCATTACTTTACACTTATCCACATTAAATTTCATTTGCCATTTTGTTGCCCAATCACTCAGTTTGGTGAGATCTTCTTGGAGTCCCTCACAGTCTGCTTCTGTCTTGACTATCCTAAATAGTTTGGTATCATCTGCAAACTTTACTACCTCACTGCTTACCCCTTTCTCCAGATCATTTATGAATAAGTTGAAAAGGATTGGTCCCAGGACTGACCCTTGGGGTACACCACTAGTTACCCCTCTCCAATCTGAAAATTTACCATTTATTCCTACCCTTTGTATCCTGTCTTTTAACCAGTTCTCAATTCAAGAAAGGACCTTCCCTCTTATCCCATGGCCATGTAATTTACACAAGAGCCTTTGGTAAGGGACCTTGTCAAAGGCTTTCTGAAAATCCAAGTATACTATATCTACTGGATCCCCCTTGTCCGCATGTTTGTTAACCCCTTCAAAGAACTCTAATAGATTAGTAAGACAGGATTTCCCTTTACAGAAACCATGTTGACTTTTGTCCAACAAATTATGTTCTTCTACATGCTTCACAATTTTATTCTTTACTATTGTTTCAACTAATTTGCCCGGTACTGAAGTTAGACTTACCGGTCTGTAATTGCCAGGATCACCTCTAGAGCCCTTTTTAAATATTGGTGTCACATTGGCTACCTTCCAGTCATTAGGTACGGAAGCCGATTTAAAGGATAGGTTACAAACCACAGATAATAGCTCAGCAATTTCCCATTTAAGTTCTTTTAGAACCCTTGGATGAATGCCATCCGGTCCCAGAGATTTGTTAACATTAAGTTTTTCTATTTGTTCCAAAACGCCCAGAAGATTTTCTGGAAGAGATCTCCTGGAAAAATATTTTGTGAAAGAGAGCCTCCACACAGCAAAAGTGCAACGAAAAAGCGATGTGCTTTTTTGAAAGATAGCATCCACATGGATTGGATGCTAGCTCACATTTCAGTTGTGATTAGTGAGAATGGAGTGGCCACCAGGACAGCTGTGCTTTTTCCCGAAGGCCTCTTCCTTTGAAAAAACACTCTCTTCTGTGTCCACACACACCTTTTTCTGAAAAAGTTTTTTGGAAAAAGGCTTCTTCCTCATAGAAAGAGGTTTACCGCTGTCGGAAAAACACCTCTGTTCCTTCGACTTTCTGGCGAAAGAATGTAATTGCAGTGTGGATGTAAGAGTAATTTTGTTGGAAAAACAGCTGTTTTTCCAGAAAAACTCTGCCGTGTAGACATACCCTGAGGGAGGCAGCTATTTAGTACACCAGAGTACAGAATGTTGCTGCTCACCCATGGCTCTGGATTGGAGCCCAGTGGAAGGAGAGAACCCTAACACTGCTTGAAGATGAGTCTAGCTCTTAGTGGGGAATCCGGCTGGGGAAGTGTAGCCAGACAGAGCCCTCCCTCCCCCACCCCACGCGTCATCACGTCCATCTTGCTTGCCCCTCCAAGATGCCTCAGAGCACACAGGACACAGAGAGCAATAAAAACAGCATAGTCTTTGATGCCTTGACAGAAGGCCCGGATATGCTGGCTCATCATGACCCTGGATAATTGTAAACGTAGATAAGAGGGTGACCAAGCTAACCATTGACCAAAGAGGCTGCAGAAACTGCCCTTGGCTAGCACTGATACTGATACGATCACACAACCGTCCTGGGAGAGGAATCTCCCGCTGAGTAAAGAATGTCCAGTACTCCCAATTTAGGGTATGTCTACACTACCACCCTAGTTTGAACTAGGGTGTTAATGTAGGCAACTGGAGTTGCAAATGAAGCCTGGGATTTGAATTTCCCAGGCTTCATTTGCATAAAGCCGGGCGCCGCCATTTTTAAATGTCGGCTAGTGCGGACTCCGTGCCGCGTGGCTACATGCGGCACGGACTAGGTAGTTTGGACTAGGCTTCCTAGTCCGAACTACCATTACTCGGGAAACGAGGAGTAATGGTAGTTCAGACTAGGAAGCCTAGTCCGAACTACCTAGTCCATGTCGCGTGTAGCCGCGTGGCATGGAGTCCGCACTAGCAGACATTTAAAAATGGCGGCTCCCGGCTTTATGCAAATGAAGCCCGGGAAATTCAAATCCCGGGCTTCATTTGCAACTCCGGTTACCTACATTACCACCCTAGTTCGAACTAGGGTGGTAGTGTAGACATACCCTTAGTTATCTCTCTCTTACAAATGTAAATTAAGTTCACAACTCCCTTGTAAGAACTGGCGTCACAAAGATGAACCAGAACAATTTGGCATCACAGATAAGAAAGAGAATACGTGACCCCCACGGGTATAAAGATGGTCCCAGCAACACACTCACTCTGAGTATCAATCCATCAGCTGCCTGCTGGTCAGGCTAGGTGACTGAATCCCGAGGTCCAAATGGGGACACCCAGCCTCATATTCATCTTTCCCGGTGAATTGAGTGACCAATCCTGGCCTGACACACTGGAATCGAGAGACGCAGAAGGGGATAAAAATTGTACCTGTATGTGTCCTTTTGTCTTAGTACATGTATAGAATTAGAGCTCTTTAAAGATTAAGCTGTCACTTGGTACCGTTATTTCTATCTTCCTTTTCCTTTGTAACCACTTTAAGACCTGTATTTGCTAGCAGTTAAGAAGTAGAGCAATAGCCACTGTAACCAAATGCTTTATAAGTATCTTTAAGAAACCTGTAACTGTTTAAACTTTAACCTGACTCCTTCTGTTGCTGTAACAGAACCAGACACAATTAAAAGTACTAGCCAGTCAGGGGGTAGATTCAGTAAGAGCTGGGTGTTGGGGTTCTGCCGCCTCCATGGGGCAGACCCTTGGGGAACCCATCAGCCTCCCTTGGCCGCCCGCTGCGAAGGGACTCGTCCTAGCAGCTAAAGACTAGGGTGTAATAAGCTCGCCCTGCGGACTCTTGGGGCACCCGTCAGCCTTCCCTGGCTGCCCGCTGTGAAGGGACCCTGTCCTAGCAGTTGAAGACTCGGGTGTTCACACACACTACCCTGGCCACCAGCTGACAGGAAGACTCTGAATACATAAGGGTCCAGACCCTAAATCTTGGAACTAAAGAGAAATTCCTGAAGCATCTGCGAGCGCCAAAAGACTTCTCCATTACTGGACTTTTCTTTGCATATGTCCTAAATGAATGCATGACCTAGAGGGCTGAGCCACAAAAGAAGGTATTAACTTCACAGGACAGAGTTGCAGAAAAAAAAGAGGAACCACCAATCACATGCCTACCTTGCCAGTAAGTGAGGCACTGCTGGTCAGGGTTGCCTTTCAGAGAGACTGTTCCCTGTCCTGTAGAAGTTCAGGGTTGCAACAGGCTTTGGACCAGGCCCATAATTTATAACAGAGGTGGGGAATCTCCAGCCCACAGGCCACATGAGGTTCAACAGTGTTAGATACTAGCAGGCCATCAGATGGTTTCTTTACCTGAGCATCCACAGGCACAGAACCCCACAGCACCCAGCTGGCTAATGGGAGCGGTGGGAATGCTTCCTGCAGCTCTCATTGGCTGGAAATGGTGAACCATGGCCACTGGAAGCTATGGGGCTCTGTGCCTGCAAATGCTTAGATAAACCAACCATCTGGTGGCCTGCCAACATCTAACCCTGATGAACCACACGCAGCCGGTGTGCCAGAAGTTCCTCACCCTTGATTTATAACCAGGAATATGTACTTCAATGGCACAAACTAACCTCTTAGGGTGTGTCTAGACTACAGGGTTTTGTCGACAAAACTAAACCTGCGTCTACACTACCGCTGAGTTCTGTCGACATAACGTCGACAGAACTCAGCAGTTTTGTCGATGCTAGTAAACCACATTTCACGAGGAATAACGCCTTTTGTCGACAGAGTTCTGTCGACAGAAGGCGTTATTGCATCTAAACTGTCCTTTGCGTCTACACTGCCATGTCGACAAAGCAGCTTGCTTTGTTGACAGAACTGAATGTAGTCTAGACGCTCTTTGTTGACAGAAGCTTTGTCGACAGTATCTGTCGACAAAACTTCTGTCGACAAAAGCCTGTAGTCTAGACGTACCCTTTGAGTGTCCTCCCAGTGTTAAAATATCAACCAGGCTGCGCATTCTGGAAGAAAAAACTGTTCCACATTGTATGCACAATCAACACCTAAGTGACTCGGCATACTAATACTTTTAATGTGAAGATGTAAGTGCTTCAGTCACATTAATTAAATCTCACAGTATCTTGGGTCAAACACACCACTGGGTCTAATGCTGCAAAAAATCTCTGTGTCACTTCAGACCTATTTAAGGGGTATACAATATGGCTTATGGCTTAAGAGGCCTTCTGAAGGACCCTTTGAACAGGGTCAATATTACCCCATAGTGAGGTAGTAGGGAATTGTCTCTACATTATGTAGTCTGATAGATCTTTTGACTTTTTCTACGATGGAAAGTGAAATGTAAATATAAGATACAAGTGACAACGGAACAAGTCCTTCCTACTATGCCTCATACTTGTACAGTCATGGTTGAATTCCAATTCCATCTTTGCTGATACAAATTATTCATTTTCTCTGTCTGACTTGTTACAGACCATAAGTCAGGTCAGGCAATAAGTTCCTACTAGCTGCTATTTAAGGAGGAAACAGTACATTTCAAAATGAACACTAAAGTATGTTTTAGCAAACAAAATTAACAAGATATTAAAACTATGTCCATGGAAATATTGCAAGCAACCTTCACTAATCAGTGACATAGTTATCAAGCCAATATACTGTGCACAAAAGGATATCCTACCTGTTCATTCTAGTGATCCATTTATAATCCTTTCCCTGACAGTTCATATTTTGGTTTACATAAACCTAGACATTTGCATTTTAATGTCTAATAAATGCATTTTTCTTATGTTACAAATCATAAACCTTAACTCCTATACAAAAGACCTTCACAGAGCATTAATCTTTGTTTGCCTGCCCTCTTCTCAGGTTGTTTTCATTTTAATCTTTATGCATAATTTAGAGAATCAATATTGCAATTTATTCCAACTACCAGCATCAACAACTATACACTAAACAATGCACTTATGGAGATAAAGTAGATTGCCACCCAGAGCCTGGAGAAGACATAAAATATATTCAAGTAGTTCAATAAATCCCTAAAAATGAGGTGGTGATAGACCTGCTTATATGTTTAGTTTTTGCAGGTCTGTTTACCTAAAGGGTATCCAGACCTTCAAAAATGGAAGGAAGAAAATAAAATGAAGAAGACAATTGTAGCAATGTACAACCCAGCTTATCCAAACTACCATTTTTAGGAGTTTAGGTTAATTTTTATGAAGAATGTGAGTGAGACTATGAAAAAAATTATTAAGCTTTAGCTCAGACAGTAGTACTGTGCCAATGTATTTTATACTGGGTGGTAAGAATGTGTTTTGGAAAGATTTCAAACTAATCTAAATATTTTTTTAATTATTTCCCAGGAGAAAAAGGTATTTTTAAATCCAATTTTTGATAGTTGCTAGTGTTAAAAATATCTTTGTCAAGTGTAAATGAGTCTGTTGGTACAATCATGGTGTTGGTATGGAGGAAACCTAGACCCTAAAGAGATGGCAAACTGCTGGATCAAAGGCTGAAATCTGTAAAGAGAAACCTAAGGGGTCCAAACAGGAACATAGGAATGGCTAAAGTGGATCAGGGCCATACTCCAGCTAGACCAGTATTCTGTCTCAGAGAGTCAATGGCATTGTTAAGTTTCAGAATAAGGTGCAAGAACTTTGTAATGGGAATTACAGAATATCTTACCCACAGAGAAAGCTTTTTCCTGGCCTTCAAATTTAGAGAGAGCCCTGTAACATGAAGGGTTTATATCCTCATGTTATCGCTTTCAAAATATTTGTTTAAATATGTCATTATCAATAACTCTGGATGCTATTTTTATGCGTATAAACGTACACTTTTTTTTCTGGAAACCTGGTAAACTCTTGGGCTCAATAACATTTTAGGGCAATGAGTCCTAAGACTCATTGTGCCTGGTCTGAAAAAGTATTTCCTTCTAGGCCTACTAAGTTTTCTGCCTTTCAGTATACTGACTGACCCATTGTAAACAGAGGTGCCTAATCTTCCTTGTGTAAACTATACATTAATTTGAAGACCATTCTTAGGCTAACTCTTATTTGGGTCCTCTTTAGGGTGAACAATTCCAATGTTTTAATTCTTTGTATAGAAGGATTCCTGCTATCTGACTAAGGAGGTCCCTAAGTAGGTCCCAAACCCTTTGGCTGCAGTGCTGAATGTGGGAGGGTGGGGGGAGGAGAGAAAGCATTGCCAGATCAGGGTAAGGACCCTGCTTGTCGGGTGTAGAGCTGGAGGGTAGAGAGAAGGCCCCTTTCTGGCTGAAGCAGTGTCTACACTATAGAGTTTTTCAGGGCTACCAGAGGTATCCCGGAAAAATTCTGCTGCATCCAGGGAATGCGTCCACTTTTTCAGAAGTTTATGAAAAAGCAGGTGCATTCTTTTGGAAGCCCTGTATTCCTTATTTTATGAGGAATAAGGGATCTTCTGAAAGAGGAGGTTTTTCCCGCATTTGGTCCTGTGTATATGGGCCAAATGTCGGAAAAGCCTCTTCTGAACAAAAAAGGGGAAAAAGGAAAAAGAACACAGTATAGACATTGCCTGAGGAAGGGGATCTGGTGTGAGAGAAAAGGCCAATCAGCCTGAGGATATAGAAAAGGCCTGTACTGACCTGTGGATCTGAGGGAGATAAAAGGCCCTTGCTGAGGATGGGGGAGCAGAGAAGACCCTGCTGCGGGGAGAGGGAGGGATAAAGCCCCTCCCCAAATGAGACCCTGCACCCTGATCCCCTCCTCATCTTGCAACCTACTTTCTCACATACCCACACATTCCCAGCTCTGTACACTGAGCCCCTCTTCATCCTTCCATCCTGACTCCTGTACCCCCCCCCCCACTGCCAGCCCCCTGCCCTGAAGGACTAGGGTAGCGCTGCGTAAGTCTTCTAGTTATGCAATAAACTTTGGATTACCTTATCTGCTGAGTAGTCCCAGACATTTTATAATAAAGCTGCATCCTGATTAAATCTGCATCGTATGCCTGCTTTCCTTCTTTTGGTATAGCCAGACAGTACTTAGTCTTGAGTGCAGGGGACTGGACTAGATTACCTCTTGAGCTGCTTTCAGGTATAGCTACAGAGCAGTGTTATTTCAGAATAACTGACGTTTCAATTTAACATCGTGTGCGTGAACACAGCAAGCTGTTACTTCAAAATAATATCAAGATGGAGGACATCTTACTCCAACTCCTGTAACCCCTCATTTCCAAAAGAGTTTTACTCTTTTGACTTCCTGCTGTGTAGACAGGTCCAAAAGCCAAATTAAGGTATTTCGACTTCAGCTACACAATTGACGTAGCTGAAGTTACATATCTTAATTTGACTTTTGCTCTGCAGTGTAGACTTTCTCTTCCAGTTCTATGATTGATTTAAGTTACCTGTGACTCAGATCAGCAATGCAATGGTGATCATAATCAAATTGTTGAAATGAAAACACATATGCAATATTTCAGAGGTGTCACATTTTCTAGAGATTATGGGAAACTATATTTTTTCATAACTCCAGTAACTCAAAAGAAAATTCAGTTTAATTTGTATAGATTTTATAATTATTGAAAACATGAGCTTTCTCTATGGGGATTAACTTGCATTGAAACATCGAGCATAAAGAACAATGAACAAGAACATCATGTGCAGATAGTGTCAAGTGACAGATGGAAAATATTACTGTACAAGTCCCAGTTTCCATATATAACTGGTGATCTGTATACTAATGTTACATTAAGGTGTGGCATTGAGTTGCTGGGTTGATAGGTATTTTTATTATGCAGTTTGTCTGACAATAATGTCATTTCTATTATTGCAGTTATGAGGCTCTGAGAAAGTTACTTTTTATTTTTAATTATCTTTGTATGATTTTTATGACAATTTTCTGTAACATTAAAAATTGTTCTTCAGAGTCAGAGAATAATGGAATTTAAATTCTTGTTTTTCTCTTCCATTGAATTTTTGAAAGATATGTCTTAATATGGAAAGCTATATATTTTAAAATCAATTGTGAACTTGCTTGTTTTATTCAAGCAAACGTTGGTAATATGATCACATAGGCTGTAAAATGCAACACAAACTTTGTTTTCTTGCTGGAAGATTGCAGCATTATAGCTGGGTCTTAGAATTCAGAATGGTAATACGCAATAACTCAAGAAGAAAGAGGCAAAACAGGCTTCTTCCCAAAACAGAGAAGTCTCTCAAATATATAGTAGATACTGTATAGGAAATCAGTTTAAACTTCAAACAATTAAATATATTAGATATATGACATAAGCCAAATCAGTAAAGTGCAGAGAGTATGCTACCATTCATTTGGTAATGGCAGTACATGAGATGTATAAACACATTGTATATTCCATTTTCTCAGTGATAGGAAGTCAGTTTTCAGAACTAAACTACAAGCAATAGTAGTTCCCCACAGGCTATGACTTTTGTGTAATTTTTTCCACTGGCCATAAATTGTCTAGACTGCTTCCAGTCTGTTGCTTTTCTAGATCATTTAAAAAACAAAAGAATTATTTGAATTACCAAATTCTCTGCCACTGGGAGTTAAACTCTTTATTAAAAGGAATGTGTTCTACATATATTAATATTCTCTTCAAAATAATCTAGAAATAGGTGAATTTGAATTACTCATATAAACAAAAAGGGTGGAATATTACTTCTCTTTGCTAATTCATAGAGTATGGGAACAAAATGTCCCATTATGATTATTAATTAGAATTGGAAGGTTTTATACCCAAGTCATCAATTGAAACCCAGCTCGATCTATTGTCCACCAAAGCCTCTTTAGTTACTGTGATTGCCAAAGTGGTCATGAGTTCACAAGTTAGTCTTATAAAGCCTAAAATAGCACTAACAGTGAAGTCAGCCACATCAAAAAGTTTGGTGATCAAATACAGTATTCTAAAAATTTCATCTGTGATTTATGGACATAATATGGCCAGAAAAGAGATTCTTATGAATTCACTGACAAATTATTTTAGTCCTTTACGAACAATATAGAAATTTCCCAGTCTCTTGTTTTGATTTGTAAAACAGTGCACAATCCATGGAACACTCTATGAGTGACCAAAAGTTTTTAAGTACCATAGGGCTTTAATAAATTGCACATCATAAAAGGGTTCCCCTCCTTGTCTGACAGCCTCTCATTTATGAAATTTAAGTTATACTTTCTGTGATCAGAACATCTCTAAGCACAAATGGAGTTCAGTCATATATAACTGTTTATTACAATTCTACATAATTGCAGTTCTTCAGTAAGTGGAAAGTTGCTTTGGGTGCTTCAATAAATTTAAGTCTCAAAGAACATTAAATACAAGGATGAGAATTAATTTGAAGAAAAACAGAATTCCTCTGTAAGCTTTACCTTCATACCATGGAAGTTCAGGAAAAGTCCATGGTCCAATATTTTTCCACTTTCTACTCTATAACCAAACAACCAAATGAACTACCAACAACCAAACAAAGCACACACGCACACACATACACCTCCACTGTATGCTTTCTTTGGGAAAGATTGAGAAACCTTCTTCTTTTTTGCCCCATAGTTGGTTCTCTTTGAAAATGATTAAGAATGCTTTCATCAAGACAGCAAGAGTTCGATTATAAGAATCAGCATTCTTATGAACCTTTTCCTAACACTTTTTTTTAATCTCAGAATCACAAAAAGGACCTCAATGGCTGAGCTCAAAATATAAGAACCACTGATACCTTCAAAAGCCTGATTAGACCTCAAAGCCTGTAACTACCTAAAAATTATAGGTACCTAAATATCCATGGTGAAAATCCCGTGTACATCTAGGTTTTGGCTTACAGTGGATGTTGCCTAATTCTAACAGCTGATAAATTGATCCTGATTTAGCACTGAACTTGCAGATATTAACATAACACACCCATCCTTGTATGAATGTGTAATTTGCTATCATGTAGAAACTTACAGTTCATGCATCTTACAAAGTGAGCTTCAGTCCCATGAAAGCTTATGCTCTAATTATTTGTTAGACTTTAAGGTTCCACAAACAACATTCAGCAACCCAAACTAACCTCTTTTCCAGAAGGGAATCTGTCCAACACCACATTGACCCCTTGATTCGTATCCACTAAACATACAGGTAAGTAACTCACATGACCTAGCATGTTAACTTACAGGTTTGATGGATATTTTGATAACCAAGTCTTTGTTTTTATTTCCTAGTAAGTATTCTTTAAGCTTCAAGGTTTCCATGTGTGAATTTTCTAGTATGCTGCTCACAAGCACTTTTTTTTAAAGTAATTTTATATTAGAAATAATTTTTCACATTACCTGAATCATATGATAATTGAGGATTAATTATATAATATCTCCCTCCATATGTGAAGAAATATCCTTTTCTGATTCTGCACACGCACATCTACACACTGGCTATAAGAGAGCATTTCTAAATGGTATGGAACTAGCTTTGTTATTCCACATCAGTGCAAGAAAAAAGAACCATTACATTTGCTAAATGTTTCTCCATTCCCACTTATGACCTTATTAAGATACTAAAGAGCCTATATTCCCTTTTTTTGGATTTCATTGTAGGCCTCTCTTGACCTTTCTTGGTCTTTCTAACATGTTATTTCTGGTTTCTCAGCTTCCATCTATTCTTTTGTGCCCTCTAATGGAAATTACTTCTGTTTTCTTCTTCTTGTTTATTTTCTTCACCTTCCTTGCCCTCCATTTTAACCCTCCTTTTTATAGTTTTCCTCTCATCCAATCCTGCCTTATCACATTTGATATCTGAATTATAACTAAACTGAGGATTTTTGCTATCAGAGCTATCTGGACCATTATTCCAAAGAATTGCTCCAGCAAAATATGTCACAAAGAACAGCCCTTCAAACACTAACATTTTTTTCAGGCATGTGGTCTTAAATATCTCCAACAGTTTTGTAAAGGACACATAAGTCTATTTAAAAAGAAGTACTTTAAAGTTATACAGATACAAAGACAATGTTATTTAATCAGTACAAGATAGATTAACTTCTGTTGTGATTGGGGAATGGTAGTGAGGGGCAGCAAAGGAGCTTACAATTCTTAAAATATTTTAGGGAAAACCATAGCTGACTTATTCAATTACTGCCAGTGATTATTTATGCAATATGTGAAAAGATAGAACTTCTCTATCTTTTCAGCATTGAAGTTCAGAACAAAGAAAACATTTTGCTCACTAGAAGCAAACCTTCCAGGTTATTAAATCCTCTCTCATTATTTTCAGTCCCCTTAACTTTAGGTCATTTTGTTCTATAGTTTAGAATCTGCTTACCATTCACAAAAATACTTCTCTGCAGCACCATATATAATCTGCACTTGGTTTAAAATAATAAACAAAATAGCACCACCTTGTCAATAGCCTAAAATATATTTAAAAAAAAGAAAAAGAAAAGAAAAGGGATCTAGGTACAGCATATTTTACGTTGGTAAACATTGTTAGAGGCTGAGTATTAGAATTAACACTCCACAGTAATATTAACTGAATTAGGGAATTTAAGGTACTTATCAAAACTCTAAAATTTACCATGTTTTTTTAAGAACAATTAATGGAAATATGTCCTATTTACTGCCTCTGCATCTAAGGTCCTGATCCATCAAAGAATTTAAGTTTAAGTTTAAGCAAGTAAGTAACCCTACTGAAGTCAATAGGGTACTGAAGCTTAAACAAAACCATGTTAAGTGCTTTCTTGGATTCAGGGCTCTCAATAGCTATTTTTCCTTTGTTACTTTTATTACACTACAGGATGGTTATATTCACAAAAGTGCCAAAAGTGGTGAGAACTTATCCTTCTCTTTTATCAGTAAAAATATCTTACAGACAGAGTTAGAATGATTAATCCTAGACTAACAGCACAGAGTGAATGGGGAATAAGATTTGTTTTGCAAGGGATAAATCCATACGGCTAAAATTCCTCAGGATGTGTAGGATGCAATATACTGCATTAGAGTTTTACTGCCCCCATGCTCAGATTATAATATTGGCTATTTTGGAAGATGCAGCCAGCCTCAATGCAGTAGTCCCAGGTTTTTGCTGAAGTAGTTAGTGGAATAGAATATGCTACTGAAAAGCAATAATTAGTTAATGAGTCATAGCATTTCAGCATTGTTTGAAAAGGCGGCGGGATAGCTCAGTGGCCTGCTAAACCCATGGGTGTGAGTTCAATCCCTGAGGGGGCCATTTACGGATCTGGTGCAAATCTGTAAGGAATGGTGCTTGGTCCTGCTGTGAGGGCAGTGGACTGGACTTGATGACCTCTCAAGGTCCCTTCCAGCTCTATGAGATGGTATATCTCCATATATTATATTATATCTCCTACTTTCTCAGTCTCAGCCTCTTTGACCATCCCCACCTTAGATCCCACCCTTCCTCAGATCTTTGTACCAGGTCTCTTTGCCCAGCCAGTCACAGGTTTGCTTTCCAGATCACTTGTTTGATCAATCACGGTCTCCCCAGACTTACTTTCCCTATCCCAACAGACTCTCAGTTCCAGTCTCCACAGACGGCTTGCTGTATCTCACCCACCATCATTTCTTCTCCTAGATTCTGCTAATTCAGTCCCAGTCTCCATCCTTGGTTCCTAAATCTGATGTCAGTCCCTGCCACTTCTCTCCCCAGTCTCCACTCCCAGGATCCTTGCCCTGCCAGTCTCCATTCCAAGTCTCCATGTCTCCATTCCAAGTCACCTTACCTAGCTAGCCAGAACCTTCCCAACCCTTATGCCCTGAATAGTCCAACTTCCTCAAACTTTTCTTCTCTGTTTATTCATTTGTAGTACAACAACACATTTCTCAAAGAAAACTTAAAAAGCAAATAATTTTAAAGGTTAGGAAAGAAGTTGTCTTCTGATCCTCAACTGGCCAGCTATGAGTGTGTGTGTTTTTTTTTTGTAGAATGTGCATGTCTTCTGGCCCTGACAGACGTGGGCAGCAGGCATAATAGGGTGGGCAGTGTTCAGCCCCAGCCTTCCCAAACTGCCACCGCAGCCCTACTTCTCCCCATCTGTGCACCGTATGGGACCAGGGAAGGTGGGAGTTGTGCTCTGCCTGCTCTCCGTTCCAATCTCTGTGATCCTGCTGGGGCCAGAGAAGGCTGGGGCTGAACACTGCCCACCTTTCCCTCATTCTCTTTGGCTGGTGGGGGGAAAGGTTGCGACCATGCTGGTGGAAGGTGGCCTGCCCCTATTTTGAAGGGGCACTGTCTCCCACTGGGCCTTGGTTGGCCAGTGAAAAGACTTGGGGGCAGGAGCGGGGCTGGGGGCTTACCTCCACAGATTTCCACCCAAGATAATAGACATATCCCTGAAGGCACATATACAAACTTGTTTTCTAAAAATGTTTCTCAGAAATTTTGACAGGAGGGACATGGGTTCAGACTGTCCTTTCTGTGGCATCCAAACATGCTACCCTCCTGACTTGGTTATGCTTAGGTTGATGATCTATCGTCTGCTAGCTGTACAGGAGCATGTGATGAGCCTCCAGGGTTAAGTGGGAGGGAAAGGTCTGAGAGATGCAGAGATATGTGAGAAAGAGTGTACCAAAGGGCTGGATGGGAATGGTTAAGATGTCGCTATTCTCTCTGGGAAGGAGGAGAATGAGGTGTAAGACTAAGGAGTTAGCTGCCAGGGAGCACAGGGCTTTAGAAGAGAGGAGTATTGGACAGGTCTATCCTCTGCTCCAGAGTAAGGAAGGTTGATAGAAAAACTGCCAAGCCTTGAAGGACTATCTCAATGCTGCTGCCTCAGTTCCCATGCACATCAAAGCTTCAGCAAACTGGGAGTCCATAACTAGAGCTCGGCAAACATTTTCAATCAAAACTACTTCCCTCTAGCTCCCACTGAAAAATGTATATTTGATGACACTAAAATAATTTGTTTCAGTTTTTCCAAATTGTTTCATTAAAAATATCCACTAAAATATCAAAGGCTTGTTTTGACATTTTCTAGGTGGGGGCTAGGTCTACATTATAGCCTTTTCTTTTTTTTTTTTGAAAAAGCTATGCAAATTGCATAGCCTCTCTCAAAAGAGACTTGTAGTCTAGACGTATCCTTAGTCTTATCTTTTCTACACTAAACAAACCCATTTTTTCAATCTTGTCTCAAGGTCATGTTTTATAGACCTTTAATTGTTGTTGCTCTTCTTTGGACCTTCTCCAATTTGTCTACATCTTTCCT
Organism: Pelodiscus sinensis; assembly: GCF_052426305.1. Lineage (NCBI taxonomy): Eukaryota > Metazoa > Chordata > Testudines > Trionychidae > Pelodiscus > Pelodiscus sinensis. The sequence goes on from NC_143052.1 coordinate 267,781,944, forward strand.
GAAATACAAAATACTCCAGTTGAGGCCTAATCAGCACAGGGTAAAGCAGAATAATTACTTTCCATGTCTTAATTATGACACTGCTGCTTATACATCCCAGAATGATGATGATAATAATTTCCTCAGTATTTTTCCATTTATTCCAATTATGCTGACTGGTGTATAAATTCCTCTCATTCTCTTCATTCCCCCTTTTAAAAATAGATACTATATTTACCCTACTCTTGTCCTCTGGGATCTCATTTGTCCTATCTCAGTTCTAAAAGATCATTGCTAATGGTTTCAAGACTGCTGCACTAGTTCCTTAAGTACCTTAAGATAAATTTCTTCAGGCTCTGCTGGCTTAAATATACTAACTTATCTAAACACTCTTTAACCTATTATTTTTCTATTCTGGTTGTGTCTCTTTCCCCCTTTTTGCCAATGGGTTAAGCATATGAAGACCAAGAGGGTATATGATAGAGATCTATAAAATCATGCCTGGTGTGAAAAAAGTGAATAAGGAAAAGTTATTTATTTATTCCCACAGTATAAGAACTAGGAGACACCAAATGAAATTAATAGGAAGAAGGTTTAAAACAAACAAAAGGAAGTTTTTCTTCACTCAGTGCACAGTCAACCGGTACAATTCCTTACCACAGGGTGTTGTGAAGACTAGGACTTTAACAGGGTTCAAAAAAGAGCTAGATAGATATAAGGAGGTTAGGTCCATCAATGGCTACTAGCCAGGATGGGTAGGAATGGTGTCTGTAGCCTCTATTTGTCCAGAAGAATATGACAGGAGAGGGATCACCTGATGATTCCCTGTAGTGTTCCCTCTCTTTGGGGTATCTGGTATTGGCCACTGTCAGCAGACAGGATACCAGGTTAGATGGACCTTTGGTCTGACCCAGTAGGGCCGTTCTTATGTTTTTACAATTGTCTTCTTTAGTAAAAACTAAAGCAAAATAGGTATTAAACAACAGTCTACTTGCTGTCAGCAATTATTAGCTATCTTCCCCATTATGTAGTGAACTTACATTTTCCTTTGTCTTTCTCTTGCTGCTAATGTGTGTATAAAACCTCCTCTTGCTGTTTTCTATGTCCCTTGGTAGCTGTAACTCATTTTAGGCCTTAGTCTTTCCAATTTTGTCCTTCCTAGCATAAGCTAGTACATTCCTCAGCAATTTATCTATATTTCCACTTTTTATACTATTCTTTTTTTATTTTAGGTCATTTAGTAGTTCCTCCTAAGAAAAATAGTTTAAGGTCAAAATGGATCTATCTTTACTTTGCATCAGTCTAGTTTGTTCTTGTGCCCTTCCGTAATATTAGTTTTTGAGAAACTGACACCTATCCTGAACTCCTTTTTGCCTTAGATTTTCTTCAGATGAAACCTTACTTCAAAAACAGACTTTAAGCACCTCATAAAACCTACTAGTTCTCTGAGGTCGTTAAAGTCTACTTTTCTAAAGTCCATCATCTTTATTCTTCTGCTTTCACACCTTTCTTTCCTTAGAATCATGAAATCTATCATTTCATGATCACTTTCGCCCAAATTCCTCTCAACCTTCAGAGTCACAACCAATTCCTCCCTGTTAGAATCATGTCTAGAATAATTCTCCCCCAGATTACTTCCCCAAATTTGCAAAATGAGAAGTTGCTCCCAGTACCACTAGAAGTTGTGTATAGGCATAAATGATATTGATCAGATTCTCCCTCTGTTTCCAGCTGATCCTATTATAATCTTACCTTCCCCACGACGTATACCATTTAACTCGGGGAAGGCTACCTGTCTGAAAGTAGCAGACACCTGAACCCTTTGAACTTAGTTTTAATCCCTCTTCACTGGTCTGGTGAGTTGGTGTCTCTTTCCCTTCTCAGGCAGGCAGATCCTGTCTCTTCACAGCAGTCTGCCTTCCCCAAACATCATCCTATACTTTCACCTTCTTAAGTCCCCCACATTGGTAAAGAGGTGTGGTGATTTAAGATGCACCCCCAATCCTCTCCCCCATAACAGCCCATCAGATTTCTCCCCATGTCTGCCTATTACAAAGACTGCTTCCTTGGATCCCAAATTCTCCCTTTCTGAACAAGGCTACATACTCAAGGAAGTAAGTTAACAATGTCAGACTAATAAATATTGACTTTAGAGATACAAGGGTGGTGAAGTAATATCTTCAACTTTTCTGGGTGAGAGAGACAAATTTTGAGCCACACAGAGCTCTTCTTCAAGTCTGTGAAAACTTATTCAGAGAATCACAGCTAAAAATAAGATGAAACAGATTGTTTACCATAAGTAGTTAACACATTTCAAGGGACAATTCAAGGTGAATTGGGGAATGGCAGCTGGGTGAGGGGAGGTTGAACTTGACAATTGACTTTCCCTTGCAGTGATAAATAAGATTGTGAACAAATAATGAAAATAACTGCCGATGCTGGCATTTATAATTAAAGCGTTGGCTTATGTCACATGTTACAGGATAAATGTGTATGAGACATCTGGACTTTGTGTCTGTGGTTAGTAAAGCTAAAGAACACCCCAGTTCAGGCCCTGATGTTATATTTTTAGAGGAAGTGTAAAAAAGAACTTGTTTTAAAATGGTTTATTTTGCTAGAAAACTAAATATATAAATGGAAAATTAAATGGGCCAATGAACAATGAGAATATTAAATCTGGAGATTAATTTTAACTGTGAAAGTGTATAAAAGAGAGAATTACTTCGGTGCTAAGTGCAAGTCTTTTGACTATACAGCTCTAGGGCTCTACCAAAATGCCTGCAAAAAGATAATCATATTTTCATGCCAGGAGGATACAAAATTACTAAATGTAAGCTCAAAGACCTAAAAAAGGATGTTTTATAGTATACCTTTTCTCAAAAGGCACAGAGCAGGGCACAGGACATCATATTCAAAGACTGCTTTCTGTTTAAAACATTCCGTAACTGACAGCCAGAAGTCACATCAGCTGGACATTTAAACATCTTGCAGGGTCTTTATTTTTAAGAGACTAAATTACCTTTGTGTCTCTTTTCAAGTCACTGGTAATTTTCATTGACTTCTTTTAGCCTGCAATGGAGAAAAGCACTAATCAAGTTCATAATGAGACTGCATAGGAACTAAACATCTGTCTAGAGAGTGGAACACAATGCAGAGTGCTAGCCCACACCGATTTTTGAAACAGCAGGTGGATATATAATTTGTGAATAGCTTTTACAGTAGCCAGTATGAGAAAATAACTTTTCATTAACCTGCTGTAAGCCTCAATTGGGTTACAGCATGCTAATGAAAAATAACCAACAGTTATGACAAACATTGACAGGATATAAAAGTCATGGAGCCAATAGAAAATATCAGTTTGACAGAAATTTCTGTCCTTATTGACTGTATATGATTAATTTTGACATCCAAGAATCATAGTGCACAGTATTAAAACAACTTGATAACATAAAACCACTTACAATGCAGCACACAGGACATAAGCAAAGCCGTAAAACATGATATAAAATGTGATATTAAATCCTGGTGCCCAGCAATATCCCCATGCTCATCCTGCAGGGTGAATTCTGTTCTGTGACACAGCCTCAGTTGATCTCCTGGGATGGCTAGATTTTCAAAAATAGCTCATTAGTTCCCAGACAGGAATGATGTGCTAGAATTGACTTTGTCAAGTATCACACATATTCCAAATTTATTAGACTTCTTCAGGTAAACAAAGAAGGATCACAAGCCCCTGAGAGACTGAGAGAGACTGAAAGTAGCTCAGCACTATGCATAGGAAGAATTCACATGGTTCCTGTATTCCCTCCTCTCACATTCCACACAGTGAACAGTCAATATTGTGAAGCTCCTGAGGAAACATGGTTTGTGATCTGGGGTAGTGAAAACAAAAGATTCAGTCTAAACACAGGTGAGTTATGAACATCCATCAGCCCAAATCCTTGAAAGAGGTGGCCAGAAAGAGACTGTAGAGATGTCAAAAAGGTACCACTTATGCTGAACCACAACATATATAGACCATGTGAGTAGCACAAATTTTATCTCTATGTCTAACAAGGGGGCTGTGTCTACACTGGCACCTTTTTGCGGAAATGCTTAAAACGGAACAGTTTTCCGTTTTAAGTTTTTCTGGAAAAGGAGCATTTACATTGGCCCCGGAGTTACGGTTATAACGATGCGCTTTTCCGGAAAAGCGCGTCTACATTGGCGGCGCGCTTTTCTGGAAAAGCAGAAGCCCGGAGCCATTTTGAAGAGGGCAAAGGCCACCAGATCTTTCCAGGGGCAGGGCCAGAGCTCCGTTCAGACACGTGCTTAAAGGAGTCTCGCCGGACAGCCGTTGGTCTCCTGCTCCCGTGCCTTGGGACCTCTGCCAGGGACTGGCACCCTTTGCAGGGTCGGTGGTTGCCCTCTGAGTTTTGGGGACACCACCCTTTGGCCCCCAACTGCTTTTCCCTGAGTTTTGTTTTTTCTGCCCTGCTCTGTCTGCTATGGAGCCGTGGGTGGCCATGTGCCTGCTCAGGCCCCTGTTGGGGCTATACAAGTGCCTGCTGCTCGTGCTGGAGGCCGGTGCCCTGGTGTTCATGTACCAGGAGGCAGAGATCACCTTGGACTCCCTCACCAGGGAGGCCCTGGCAACCATGTCGCATCAGCACCCGATCGTAGAGAGGCCCATCTGGAGTTTGGAGAGCAGCACCGACTGGTGGAACTGGGTAGTCCTCGGACTATGGGACTACCAGCAATGGATCAGGAATTTTCGGATGAGAAAGCGGACCTTCCTGCAGCTGTGCACCTGGCTCACCCGCGCACTGCAGAGAGCCGCCACCCAGCTGCGGGCGCCCATCCCCGTGAACAAGAGGGTCGCCATCGCGCTCTGGAAGCTGGCCACACTGGACAGCTACTGCTCGGTGGCACAGCAGTTCGGGGTGGGAAGATCAACCGTTGGAGTGATCATCGTGGAGGTAAGTCCCAGGGCCAGGGACAGCAAGACTCCAGGCTGGGTCGCCCAGGGGTTTGGCCCGTCCCTCCCTTGCACAGGCCCGCTGGTGGTGGGGGTGGCCATGGGGCGAGCGGGGCCCTGGTTTGTGTGTGTGTGTGTGTGTGTGTGTGTGTGTGTGGACAGAGGGAATCAAGGGGGGCCCAAGAGAGTGCACACTCACCCCTGCCGTATGTGATGTGTTCCCTTGTGTTTCTCTGCTCCCTTCTGCAGGTCGTCCACGCCATCAACGACGTCTTGCTCCTGCGAATCATCCGCCTGCGCGACATGGATGATACCATGGCCGGCTTCGCTGCCCGCGGGTTCCCCAACTGCGGGGGAGCCCTGGATGCCACTCACATCCCCATCCAGGCCCCGGAGCATTAAGTGGGCCATTTCATGAACCGCAAGGGGTACTGCTCCATTGTTCTGCAGGCCCTCGTGGACCACCGGGACCGCTTCGTGGACATTTACGTGGGCTGGTCCGGCCGGGCACACGACGCCTGCATCCTCCGGAACTCTGGACTGTGATGGCAAAGCTGGCCACCTCAATCCTTTGGTCCTTCCGGGCCTCGGGAGGACCAAAGGATTGAGGTGGCCAGCTTCGCCGTCATCTTCTGTCGAGGGATCTCCTGGCTGTTCCTCTCCAGAGGCCTAGAAGGACCAAAGGATTGAGGTGGCCAGCAACACTACCCAATTGTCCTCCCTGCGCCTAGACTATGTTTAATAATCTGTAGAGTGCATCTTTTCACCGTTCTTGCTTGTTTGGTAGCTATGTATATATAGTTTGTGGTTTACATTTTACTGAAAAGTCTCAGTATTTCTTTATGCACCACAAACCAATGACCACTTACAAAGGGTCCCCCCGGTGATAGAGTAAAGAAGTTGTTGTCCACAGTTTGTAACCCTATTAAATTTAAGTGGCTAATTGGCATCTCAAATAATTTCTTACAGTTACTAGAGTAACACAAGAACCAACACAAGAATGAACTGAAAAATAGACAACTTTTTATTTACAAGGTCGGGGGGGGGGGGGGAAGACCTGCACCTGGGACAGGGAGGGGGGGCAGTTACTGCGAAGTGTAGCCCCTGTGAGTGCTCCTCCGGGGGGGAGCTGCACACGCTGGGCAGACTGCGTCAGGGCAGCCTGCACGGAGAGGTGGCGAAGAGCAGGGGCAGGGGCAGGGGAAGGGGAAGGGGAAGGGGCAGGGGCAGGGGCAGGGGCAGGGACAGGCGCAGGGGCAGGGGCAGGGGCAGGAGCAGGAGCAGGGGCAGGGGCAGGGGCAGGAACAGGGGCAGGAGCTGGGATAGGAGCAGGGATAGGGGGGGGCATGGGCTGTGCTACGGGAGGGATGGCAGGGGCATGGGGTCTGGCCATGGCATAGTGAATGGCGTGCACGAAATGTGCTGTCAGCATGTCATGCGAGCTGCACATCCCTCGGCACGCTTCGAGGAAGGCAGCCCAGCCCTCCTGCCGCCACTGCAGGTCCCTCTGCACCCACTCGGCAATGGAGCCCTGGATTCCCTCCACGGCATTCACGTGGCGGTGCAGAAGCTGGTCCATCTGACGCAGCCTGCGCCTCCAGGGTTGGCCAGCTGGGGGTGCTGCTGCTGCCACAGTGGAGGGTCTGGTGCTGGGTCCCGCTGCAGGGAAGAGAAGAAAGGATGGGTCAGTCAGGCAGGCCGTCCACTGTCCCCACACCTCATGCCCTCCACCCCTGAGCCCAGGTGACCCCACAGTTGTGTGGCTTGGGCCCACTCAGTTCCCCTTCTGCCCCCGTGTTGTATGTTGGCAAGGAGGACCGCCCCTGGAGTAGGGTCCTCCCTCCAGTATTGTAAGCACCAGTCTGTATCCTGGCCCCGTGGAGGGCGGGAGGGTGCTTGTGCTGCATTCACCTGTGGAACTCCCTGCTGGTGGAGACTGTGAAAAGCTTTGGCCTAATCAGTGGTGTTCGACAGGGAGCGAGATGCATTCCCACACAGTGCCTGGGAGCACATCTGGCAGAGGCAGTCTGGGCTCTCAGATCCCCTCGCGTGGGATATCTCCTGAATGGAACCAGAGGAGTGACTGGGTGGAGGGGGTGTCCCATCCTTGCAGCAAAACTCAGGGGCCCTTCTCCCTCCCACTATCCCTCCTGCAAGGCCCACTCAGGACATGTGTAGCCCAGGGACATGTGTGCCCACAGTGCGGACTTCCCTTGGGGAACCAGCCAAGGCACCGGGAGCAGGTGAGGGACTGTGACGCTGCGGTTTTCCCAGGAGCAGCTGGCTGTGCCTCACAGCCAGGCATGGGACAGTGTGCCGTTCTTTGTGCTGCACCCTTAGCAGAGGTGCGGCCTCTGGGCTGAGTCCCTGGGGCCCTGGCCGGTTCCAGCCGGCATCCACCCTTCCCCCTGGTCCCGCCAAATGTGTGTGAGCAGCACAGTCCCAGGCGTGCCCTGCAGCTGCCTGCCGCAGCCACGTGCCGCTCGGTCACCAGGCTGCATGTGGTTGCACGTGCTGCTTGCTGCCTCATGCTACGCAGCGTGCAGCTCACGTGGCCTGAGTGACATGCTCTTCCCCTCTCCCCTTCGGGCGCTTGGTTCTCCCCCCCTTGCCCTCCGCCCCCCGCCCTTTGGGGGTACAAACTGCAAACACTCACCAGTGGATTCCTCCCCGGCCTCGGCCTCGGAAGAGCTGCTGGAGGGGGCCTGCTGGGTGGCAATGCTGGCCTCCTTTCCAGCCGCCACGCCGCTGCTGTCCTCTCCCTCCTCCGGCTCGGTGGGTCGGATGATGGGGGGGCGCTGGCAGGTGTCCACTGGGACTGGCGGACCTTGTGGGGCTGGCTGGCCCAGAAATGCGTTCATCCTGTCATAGTAGGGGCAGGCATCTGGTCCTGTCCCCCTCCCCTCGCTGGCCCGCACGTACCCCAACCGCAGCTCCTTCACCTTGGAGCGGACCTGCTCACAATTGCGGCTGGGGTGTCCCTGCTGCTCAAGGTTGTCGGCCATCCGGGTGTAAATGTCAACATTGCGTCGACGTGAATGCAGATCATGGAGACCCTCCTCCTCCTGCCAGAAGTCCAGGAGGGACTCCAGCTCCCTGGGGGTCCAGGATGGGGCCCGGCGTTTGCGGCCCCTGGGGGCCTCCTGAGCTGGGGGTGCAGGTGGCTCACCACCCTGAACTGCCATGCTGGGCTGCGAGGTGAATCCTGGGCAGCACAGCGGCACGTGGCAGAGCTCAGGCAGCAGGGTCTGCGCCCAGCTGCCTCCGAGCTCTTTAACAGCTCAGGTTACCAGGAAGTCCAGGGCTCCTACGGGGTCTCGCGGCGTCCAAACCGCTTTTTTCCGTTTCTTCTGCTTTTCCGGAAAAGCTGTCTACACTGGCCCTTTTCTGGAAAAGCTTTTCCGGAAAAAGGACTTTTGCCCGAGCGGGAGCAGCGTAGCTTTTCCGGAAAAGTGGCTGATTTTGTACAGTACAGCGTCATTGCTTTTCTGGAAATTCAAGTGGCCAGTGTTGACAGCTCACAGCTTATTCCGGAAAAGCGGCTGATTTTTCGGAATAAGTGGCCCAGTGTAGACACAGCTGGTGTGTGTGTGTGTGGGGGGGGGATGTTAAACTTTGAAAAGGAATTCTTCATTGGTCTAAATAGCCTGAAATGTGTTACCCTTTGAGTCATATTGCAAAGCTCATCTCTTTGTAGGATTTTGGATAGTGCTGGCTGAAAAACAAGAATTTTTTTCACAAAAATGAGATTATAAGATTTTTGAGTTTCTACAGAACAAAAATAGGAAACTTCTGAAATGCAGTGAGAGCACCATCCCAGAATTGCCTGCTGGTTAGGGCACTCAACTAGGATGTAGAAGACCAACATTAAAGTCCCTCCTCTGAATGAGACATCACAAGAACTTCAGCCTTGGTCTGCCACATGAATTCTTGTGAAAGGATGCAAGATAAGCACTGATTTTAATAGAAGAATAGAATTGTATTTAGAGTTAGTTTTATTGAGGCTTTTTTTTCCCCCTGGTTAAGAGTAGAGCAACCTCTAGATACTGGTTTTATTTTTAATATTTGGCAGAATATGTAGTTCAGTCAAAAATATAACAACATGTAGGTATCCCACATAACTTCAGGAGTCACAAGTTGCGAACCATCTGTGCCTGGGAACTTTAAAATTAGACTGATACATCATTGTTCGGAATGATATCATTGTGGTAACTGTCAAACGGATTCTTTGGGGTCTGGAGCTGCTCCTAAACTTTTGATTTGGTAACTGTGAGGGAAACTGTACATAATTGAACATAAAAATCCACAGGATAACCATGTATAATATGTTGTCACCCTCCCTACGCCGGGAGAATAAGTCCCACACTTTGGATCCTCCACCCACCAGTTATTTACATGTTCCGTGGGAACGTCTAGACTACAGGCTTTTTTTCAACAGAGGCTTTGTCAACGGATACTGTCGACAAAGCTTCCGTCGACAAAGAGTGTCTAGACTACATCCAGTTCTGTCAACAAAGCAAGCCGCTTTGTTGACATGAGAGCGTAGACGCAAAGGACAGTGTAGCTGAAATAATGCCTTCTGTCAACAGAACTCTGTCAACAAAAGGAGTTATTCCTTGTAGAATGAGGTTTACCACCATCGACAAGACTGCCAAGTTCTGTCGACGTTATGTTGTTATGTCGACAGAACTCGGCGGTAGTGTAGATACAGGTATAGTTTTGTCGACAAAACCCTGTAGTCTAGACACACCCTGTGACAGACCGGGCCATGTCTGGGCACAGCTAAGGGCGTCCGCTCAGGGCGAATTGCTCAAATCCGGGGCTCCTTACAGTTCCCCTGACTGGCGACCTCTCCAAACAGGCCACAAACCAGTCTCACAGAGCGCTTCAGCAGCCTGCCTGAAGCCTCCCGAGCAAAACCCCTCCGACACCCCAGCAATATCCGTGCCCCAGATGGCCCCGGGCCTATACACAGGTGGGGGGTCCTAGCACCCAATCCCACCTACCCCGAACAAGTTCTGTCCGGTTCCAAGAAACCTGCCACAGATCCCTGGTCAATTTACCCTCTGGACCTTACCCACAAATCACGCTGGGCCAATCCTTTAGAATCTATATCTAAAGGTTTATTATTACAAGAAAGAAAAGCCTGAGAGTAAGGTTATTAAAGTACAGTACGTTACATGCACCGAATCTCCCAGTCCTCGATGCAGGCTCTAGCAGAGATGTTGCAGCTGCTGGTTTAAAAGTTCTTATTGCACATCCTACGATCAGGATGGGTTCACAGGTCTTCCAGGCTCTTCAATCCCTGCAGTGCTGCCTCTGGGATGAAGTGCTGAGCTGAGAACAAAATGGCATCGACCACATGGCCTCTTTATACTCCTTCCTGGCCTCTTCTAGTATGTAGCAGGTCACCTGGTCTTCAGCCTCTCTGTGTTCCCTGCTGGCTGCTCTCAGGACAGCCCCCATTCTTTGGGTGTGTCTTTGGCCCATTGAGAACCATTGTCCCACAGGTAATTAGCATGTCCACAGGCTCCACAGACTCAGCCCTGCCCAATGCTTAACCACATGCAGGGAAATCTTCAGTTTCCACACAGATTACAGATCTACACACACAGACATTATATACTCACATAAACAGTGTACACAGGATCAGAAAACAACAAGCTCCCATTCAATACCCCACATGGCTCCCTTTCATACAGATTTCTGGGGCCAACACCTCCACCTAGGGGTGCAGCAGCGATCTGGCTGCTTCCCTCCAATTCGGTAATGTGACACACCCTATGTGTCCATCTCCTGTCCTTGGCTTGCTCAGTTTTAGCAGTTCAGGGCCTCCCCCCCGCAGGGAGGGCAGGGAGACCTGGGCCTTCCCCCTCTCCAGGTCTCGGCACAAAACCCTAAGAATAGGGACAACAACCTCCTGTTCAAGTGGTGGGGACATGCCTGTAACTCACTGACCTGCAGGTAATCTCTCCACCCTGTTCTGGGCCACTTCCTGCCCTCCTCTGGTCTCCAGGGTGCGGCTCTTCCCTGGGGGCTCATGCCGTCGTCTGCCGAGGACGTCCTCCTGTGGGCCCAGTCCGGCCCAGTTTGTTGGGTCTGCCTTGGCTTTGTCCTGTCTGCCGGGCACCACTGCCACCGCTCATTCCCCTGCCCCCAGCCTCCAGCTCACCAGTCCATTCTACCTGCTGGGGCCCCCTATCCTCAGCCTCCAGCTCGCCACTTCCTCCCACCCACTGGAGGCTTTTCAAAGCCGGTGCCCTTTCCCTGGGACCCCGTTGCAGGTGCTGTCGCTGAGCGCTACCGTGCATGCACCCACAGTGGCCATGGTGGCCACGGAACAGACCCGGCATGGCTGCCAGGGCACCACAGCTCTGCTGCAGAGTGCTGCGTCAGTGTGGGGTTTGGGGGTTTTCTCCTTCGGGGACCCCGACACCCTGTCACATATGTCTTTTGGTGTCAGAAGACTTTGACCCAGGATTTTTCTATCAGTTGTGGGATAACTACATCTTTCATCCCTTCTTGGCATCCTCGAGGGTCCCTCACTCCAGTTTCTGAACTCTATCCATTACCTCTCTAGGCACAAAGACTCTCATGCATATCCATGCACTTTTGGGACTCAGGCTGCAGTTTGCCTGGAATTTACTGCAATTATTCCAGTAGGTCAGATTTTAGTCCAATACCTGGAGTTCTGCTTTCTTCTAGAAGCTATGACAAGATTGCCAGTAACCTTATTCAATCCTAGACTAATAGTGTCGAATTTGGAAGTGAATTCTAGTTCAGCTATCTCCCTTTGTAATCAGGTTTTGAAATTCTTTTGCAGAAGGATGGCTCCTTTCAAATCCACTACTGAACGTCTAGGGAGATTAAAGTGGTCCCCTACCAGTTTATGAGTAGTACCATTTCTGATGTTTTATTTGTATCCATTTATCCTTTGGCATAGAGACTGTCTCATTTGGCCAATATACATGGCAGAGGGGCATTGCTGCCACTTGATGGCATGTATCACATTAATGGATGTCTGTACTTGAAACCATTTGCAAATTTAACACTATCAATTTAGGATTGAATAAGAATCTCAACTGACTATCACATTATAAAGGCAATTTCTCCTCTATGGATATTCACATTTCCGCAACGAATGCTGTGAATGACCCATTTCCACCCTGACTTGATTAGTTTCATTAACACAAGCAATTTCTATCTCTGTGGTTTCCAACACACTAGCCACTAGGCACGTGAGGCTGTTTGGCTGGTTGAGTATGGCTGCTAAGACGGTTGAGTATGGCTAGTTTGCTATATCTACTGCTTCAGAACTGGTTGGACATCACAGCATCTATCAGGAGTAGCATCCACTGTTTCTGTAACATCCACTCCAATTTATCTGATGATGTGGGTTTTATCCACAAAAACGTGTGCGTTAATAAATCTGTTAGTCTTTAAGGTGCCATAGGACTCCTCATTATTTTTTAAGATATAGACCTACACTTCTACCCCCGGGAAACTGATTCTCAATGTGATTTTTGGAGTATGGGGTCATCTACCACAAAGGCAAGCTTGCTTGAATGGTAAGGCAGACTGAAGTGCCACGGCTCCATGGTTAGGCTTCTATAACAGATGACAAGTTCACATTTGACCAGTTTGGGATTTGTGCTGTGTTCCTTCACAGTCCACCCTGAAGTTGACATCCATGAGCATGAGCCACTTTAGACAGTTTAATTTTATATTTTTAAAACATGTTTAAAATTAATGATAACATTTTGGATTGGACTATCTTGATAACGATAGCCCTCCTTATCCAGCCTAAGAAATTGGCTTGTGATAGTTACTACAGTTGGCTTAGCTCTGGTTAACATACAATTGCTAGTGAAAAATGGGAAGAGGTGATCCTTGAAGTTCATTAGCATCACTATTACTGCAGTTTAATCTGGCAATACTATCCTACTACTCTGCTTCCACGATACACTTGAGAGCAGAAGTGGCAGCTTGGTTGCAGGCTTGCAACAAGTATTTTGTTATAAAAATAGAATCAGTATAAAGATGCCAAAACAAATGGTGTATATTTTGATTGCATAATATATTCATTCTGCATCAAATAGCCAAAGGCCCAGATCTGAGGGCCAAGTTGTGCTTTGTGCTATACAAAGACACAGGAAAACAGTCCTGCCCTGAAGAATTTATAGTCCTATAGAGTTTCTTTTCTTCAGTTCATTACATTACCCTGATAACACCCCTACAAAATGTTTTGGGAGATAACTTTTGAAATGGTTGGTAATTCCTTTGTAGAGATATGGTGTCTATTATGTCTGATGCTGGCAAAATAAATTTCCTGCCAGAATCATTGAGTCTTTGCCTAAGGATGTCACTGTCACATCATCATACCTTTGTGATGAAAATACTATTATGATAGCTTCAATGCTCAGAGAAGTTCTGAAATACTGAAAGATAAAAAGAGAAAGAGTATATTTGAAATAATTACACAGTGCATCAAACTAGAAGAAGGTAAATTTTATATATATTTTAATATTATAAAATGGTTTTAATATAATTAAAAAAAAAACCCTCATACTATTTTTTTTTCTTGAGATGTTTTAGTTTTACGTATATACAATGTATTATGCATATAAGCGGGAGGGGCAAAATTCTTACCTAGTGTAATTGAATTTCAATGAAACTATGCCACTTTGTATTGGCTGAAGTTCTGCCCTCTAGTATTTTTAAGCTCTCTTTTTGACATCCACAAGGGATACGTTTATTTAAAAATACAAAATTATTTTACCATAGCAGTTAGGAACCCTATCCATAGAAGAGAACCGCAGGATGCTAAGTGCTGTATAAACACAGAACCAAAGGATGGCCCCTCCCCTTAAAGAGTTCACACTCTAAGCCTGAGTCTATTTTGAAATAACAAGGAAAAGCATCCAAACTATCAAGTTCATTATATCAAAATAACAGACTGATTATTTCGAAATCTGAATTCCTGCTTTCCACGAGGAATTACACTTATTTCAAAAATTATAAATTTGAAATAGCATTAGTGTGGATGCTCAGCTGCTGCTATTTCAAAGTAATTGGCCTCCAGGGGCCTTTCACAGCTTCACTTGTGGCCGCTCTGCCTAAACCTGCCAGCTCCACTGCTCCCCTAATCCAGCAGAGCTTTTAAAGCAGCAGGCTTCATTAGAAGGGCTTGTGACACAAGGACAGACTTGCCAGCCCCATTCCACACTGCACCACCCAAGGAGCCCTGGCAGATCCCAGAACTCCCTCTGAGCCCCCACGGCTGCCAGCACTCCCACTGCACCGTTGACTGCACTGGCCAGGAACGCAAGCAAGCACTGGCCTGGACAGGTGCGGAGATCCTGTATCGCATTGAGGTCTGGGGCATGGAGACCAGTCTCCAGGATCTCCACTTCAGAAGGTACAATGCCAACGTCTAAAGTTGGTTGGCCGCTAGCCGGGCCAAGAAAGGATACACACGCATTCTTGACAGATCCACATGAAAATAAAGGAACTCTAACAGGACTATAATAAGGCCAGCCCCCTAATCATTTTGATTGTCCTTCACAGGATCCTCTCCAATGCATCCATATCCTTTCTATAGTGGGAGGGGGACAGAACTAGACTCAATACTCCAGATGTGGCCTCACCAGTGCCAAATAAAGGGGAATAATAACTTCTCGAGATCTGCTAGCAATGCTCCTCCTAATGCAATCTAATATGGCATCAGTCTTCTTGGCTACAAGAGCACACTGTTGACTCATATCCAGCTTCTCATCCACTGTAATCCCCAGGTCCTTTTCTGCTGAACTGCTCTTTAGCCATTCAGTCCCCAGCCTGTACCAGTGCTTAGGATGCTTCCGTCCCAAGTGCAGAACTCTGCACTTGTCCTTATTGAACTTCATCAGATTTCTTTTGGCCCAATCCTCCAATTTGTCTAGGTCACTCTGGACCTTAACCCTACCCTCCAATGTATATACTTCTCCCCCGATTTAGTGTCATCCACAAACTCACTGAGGGCTCAATCCATCCCCTCATCCAGGTAATTAATGAAGCTGTTGAACAAAACCAGCCCTAGAACCCATCCTTGGGGCACTCCACTTGAAACCAACCACAAACCAGAAATAGAGCGGTTGATCACTGCCCGTTGGGCCCAACAAGGCAAATGTAGTGCCCATCTTCAAAAAAGGGAAGGACGATCCAGGGAACTATAGGCCAGTCAGTCTTACCTCAGTTCCTGGAAAAATCATGGAAGGGATCCTTAAGGAATCCATTTTGAGGCACTTGGAAGAGTGGAAAGTGATTAGGAATAGTCAGCATGGATTCACAAAGGGCAAGTCGTGCCTGACCAATCTGATTAGCTTCTGTGATGAGGCAACTGACTCTGTGGACATGGGAAAGTCAGTGGATGTGATATACCTTGACTTTAGCAAGGCTTTTGATATGGTCTCCCAAAATATTCTTGACAGCAAGTTAAGGGAATGTGGATTGGATAAATGGATGGATAGAAAGATGGCTAGAAGGCCGGGCCCAGTGGGTAGTGATCAATGGCTTGATGTCAGGATGGCGGTTGGTTTCTAGTGGAGTGCCCCAAGGTTTGGTTCTAGGACCGGTTTTGTTCAATATCTTTATTAATGACCTGAATGAGGTTATGGATTGCACCCTCAGCAAGTTTGTGGGTGACACTAAGCTAGAGGGAGAGGTAGATATGCTTGAGGGCAGAGACAGGGTCCAGAGTGACTTAGACAAATTGGAGGATTGGGCCACAAGAAGTCTGATGAGGTTCAACAAGGACAAGTGCAAAGTCCTGCACTTTGGACGGAAGAATCCCAAGCATTGGTACAGGCTGAGGACCAACCCACCTCTACTTCCCCTATTAGTTTCTCCCTGTTTGTGAGCAGAAGGTCAAGCTATGCACGGCCCCTGGTCAGATCCTTCAGCACTTGTACCAAGAAGTTATCCCCAACATTCTCCAAAAACTTCCTGGATTGCCTGCGTACTGCCGTATTGGTTTCCCAACAGATGTCAGGGTGATTAAAGTCCCCTACGAGAACCAGGGCCTGCAATCTGGAAGCTTCTCTCAGTTGTCCGAAGAAAGCCTCATCTACCTCATCCACCTGATTCAGAGGCCTGTAGCAGACACCAACCACAACATCACTGCTGTTGTTTGCTCCTTTAAACTTAAACCATAGACTCTCAACATTTTTTTCTCCCTCTTTATACTGGAGTTCAGAGCAACCATAGTGCTCTATTACATATAATGCAATTCCTCCTCCTTTTCTCCCCTGCCTGTTCTTCCTGAACAGTCTATACCCTTCCATGACAGCGCTCCAGTCATGCGAGTCATCCCACCAAGTCTCTGTTATCCCAATTAAATCATATTTCTTGGACTGAACCAGGGCCTCCAGTTCTTCCTGTTTGTTGCCCAGGCTTCTTGCATTAGTACAAACACCTCAGATAACCAGCTGATCGCCCTATCTTCTCCATTTGAATCAGGGGTCCTCCTTTGTTGCTTGTTCCTCTTTGCATTTCTTCCCGGTATCCGACTTTCCCATTCCCCTCAGGGTTTTGGTCACCATCCCCCGACGAACCTAGTTTAAAGCCCGCCTCACTAGGCCATACATGCCCATACTACCACCAGCTTGATGCCATCCTGGGATGTGGGCCGGTCACCTCCCCTTTCCCGTCATCATCATGTTTAGCTAGAACACACCTGAATCAGCTTCCATGGGGGCGGTGTTGTGGAGGATGAGAAGGAAGAGGCCAGTCAGGCAATCATGCACACAAGCCAGGACCTGCTCTTCACCTTGGAGCTGGTCCCTACCTTGCAGGATGTCTCCCAGGCATTGGACGAACATGAGGAAGGCACTTCAGGTGAGTTTTATAATTTTACTTTTATACAGGCAGGGGCAGGAAGTGGACTGTGAGGGGCTGGGCACTCCTCACTCAGCCTACTTGGCCTCATGAGTTGAATAACAGCCTGTGCACATGAGTCTGCTCCATGACATTCTCACACAGGAACCCTTCAGTCCTTCTTGCAAGGTTCCTGGAGAGGCCTGCCTTTCTTGGCTTCCATGGAGGGACACCTTCCCATAACAAGCGACCATCTGGGGTGGGGTTATGGACACACACAGCAATGCCACACATGGACAGGATCATGCCTGTACTTGGGCAGCAGCTCCTCCCAGTCAAGTGAAGCAATGAGGAAGAGACTGCCCCCCTGCATGGGAACCTGCCAGGGGAAGGAAGAGGAGGAGAACCTAGTAGCACTCTCCCCAGAAAGTGGCATCTGCCACTCACATACCTCCTCCTTCTCTAGTAGGCAGGGATAGAAGTTATCTCTCTGTGGGTTGCTGCCAGTTTGGGACCCAACATGTGCAGGACACAGAAGGAGGGTGAGAAACCCTATCCCCCCTGTGTTCACCCTCAGGCTCCTGGGCAGGCTGGCTGGCACATTCCCAGGCCTTCTTGTCACTGCGACATGAGTGTTGCAATGCTTACCTAGGATGTTCTGGCCCCTTCTGGAAAGTGCCCACTGTCTAGGCAACAGATGTCCTTGCTCAAAGCACATTGCCAGGATCTGAATTGAGACCTTCGGTGTCAGCTCAGAGATTAGAACTAGGCTTCATATACAGTGTCTCCTTGTAACTTTTCCTCACAGCTGAGCTATCTGCGAGTGTGGCTCATTCACCACCTCCTGTGCCATCCTCCCGACTCTGGAGTTTCACTGGAGGAAACATATCTGGGATGACCTACTATGTGAGCAGATGGCCTGCCTCCAGTCCTTTGTCTGGGGGTTCAATGATGAGCCTCTAGAGCAGGCTGCAGATCGGGAGGAGTGCTGGGCTGACCGGGAGCAGCATAAGACCACCTGAGACCACCTGTTGTGCCAGCATGAAACCATGTACTCCTCCCTCACCTTGTTGATGGAGTGCATGACCTCATGCATGGAGTGAGCCACCAGCCACCTTCCCCTGCCTCCACTCCCCCCCCACCAGGGACTATCCCTCATAACCCCCCAGGGGCTGCCGGGGCCCCCGGAGCCCCTGAACACAGGGTGATGGGACTTTGAGGGGAGCCAAAACCTCCTGAGGTACCCACGTGGTACCTGCTGAACCTGGTGTTGAAGTTTTCCTCAGTGGGGTCCAGGCTGCCCGTGTAGGGCTTCATAAGCCAGGGGAGCAACAGGTAGGCTGGTTCGCCCAGGATGCATCTGGGCATGTCCAAGTCCCCGACCCTGATGATGTGGGTCAGGGAAAAAAGTGCTGTTATGCATCTTCTGGAACAGGCAAGAGTTCCAGAAAATCCGAGCAATGTATGCCTTCCCTGACCATCCAACACTGATGTCTGGGAAATGGCCCTTGTGGTCTATGAGGGCCTGCAGCACTATAGAGACATACCCCTTTCTGTTTATATAGTTCAATGCACAGTGGTAGGGGGCCAGGATGAGGATGTGAGTGCCATCTATGCGCCCTCGCCACCACAGTCAAGAAAGCAGCAGCACATAGGTTATGTCCTTGGCTACTTGCAGAACCATGGCTCCAATTGTGGATTTCCCCACACCAAACTGGTTCCTAACCAAGTGGTAGCTGTTCATTGTGGCAAACTTCAAGAGTGCAATGGTGACACACTTCTCCCGGGGGTGGGAGTTACAATTGGGTGGCCTGTTACCTGAGGATGGGGCAAGCAACTCACAAAGCTCTAGGAAGGTGGCCTTCCTCATGTGGAAGTTCTGGAGCCACTGCTGGTCATCCCATTACTGCACGATGTGGTCTCATGAATCAGAACTGGTCTCCCGCTGCCACACGTGGCATTTTATTGTGTCCATGTGGTTTGGGGGCATTTGCAGCAGCAGGAGCACCAGGACCTGAGTAAAGGGGTCCTCTGGTTTGGTTGTCATCCTGCTGGAGAAGCATGTGGGGCATCTGGAAGAAATGTGCCATGAGGTGCAGCATGAAGCCCTTGAGCATGGTGCTGTTTTGCAGCAGCTCTGCCTCCATGGTACCAGTCCTGCGGCATCTGCAAAAGCAACCAGAGAACACTGCATCTGTTCAGTGTCCCATGAAGGGGGGAGGCAGTGGAGGA
The DNA here is from genome assembly GCF_052426305.1 of Pelodiscus sinensis. NCBI lineage: Eukaryota > Metazoa > Chordata > Testudines > Trionychidae > Pelodiscus > Pelodiscus sinensis. The sequence continues at coordinate 267,800,962 of NC_143052.1, forward strand.
GTGGCATGTGAGACGTGGCCATAGAGAGGAACCCTGAAAGCAAGTGTCTCAGCTTGCCTGACCAAGCAGTCACAGGAAGTGTCTGTCCTCCTGGTGCCCTCCCCAGACTGCTTCTAGGGATTCTAAGTCTGAGGCAGGTTTCAATCAGTGTGGACACACTATTTCAATATAACTCTGAGTTATTTTGATGCTCCCCCATAGTGTGGACATGCTATTTCGATTTTGTTATTTTTGAAGTTATTATTTCAATTTTATTATTTTTGATAGCTATTTCTTATTTTGAAATTATTTTATAGTGTAGACATGCCTTAAGAGATAACACATTAACAGACAAATCCGGGAGTACAGAAAAACAATGAGACAATATTTGTCTGCATGATAGCAGCGGTCTCCACAAACCAGTACCTTGTTAAGTTTTTTATGGGTATCACAACAAAAGACAGTTGTAGAGAGTGATAGAAATGTAGCCGTGTTAGTCTGGTGTAGCTGAAACAAAATACAGGACTATGTAGCACTTTAAAGACTAACAAGATGGTTTATTAGATGATGAGCTTTCGTCGGCCAGACCCACTTCCTCAGATCAAATAGTGGAAGAAACTATTTTCTTCCACTATTTGATCTGAGGAAGTGGGTCTGGCCCACGAAAGCTCATCATCTAATAAACCATCTTGTTAGTCTTTAAAGTGCTACATTGTCCTGTATTTTGTTTCAGTTGTAGACAGGGTTGTGTAATAATAAAAAGACATTTAAAACCAAAGGCCTGATTCTACTACTTTTCTTTATGTTAAGTAATAGTTACATTAGTCATCCCATTAAGTAGTATACATTGAATTCAATGGACTACTCAGTTTAATATGTGGAGAATCAGTTCCTGAGATTATTAAGGTTAATAACTGTTGTAGAGAATCGGCAAGTATAGTGCTTTGACTGCGGGACAGAGCGTCCCAAGGACGAAACCAGGCAAGAGTCCTGAGCCAACAATAACAACATCTGCCTAAGTCAATGACCTTTGAGAATGCTGTTTTTGTGACTGGGAAAAAGCAGTTTGGGAAAAAGCAGTTTGTAAACTTTTAAGGGTATAAAGGTAGTTGTAATCTTGCAATAAAATGATTTCGTGCTTGCACCGGCCGGAGTCCATGCCTTCATATACCACAAACTGTCATGTAAAGAACCTTTGAATTTTACTCATCATCAAAGGAGATGATTTGGGGTTATAGTGCAATGTCATGGGACAAATTTTTTGCATCTGTTACCATAGCAAATGTATATTATGTAAGCTCCAACTAGTTAGAAATTCCTCTGCCAACACTCACTCTTTCAAAGAGTTGTTGCATCCTAGAATTGTAGGTTGTCTCTCAAGTAGCTTTCATGTATGTAATTAAATTAAAAGCTTTGCCCCACAATAACTCATTCATATAACATCTTTCCCTCTGATATGTGTCATCTATTCTGACAAAATAGTATGAATGTGAAACAAATTGTGGCCTTCAATGAAGTAATTAGCCTTCCAGACAAGACAAAAACCAAATACTAATTAGAGCTATCATCTGTGATAAAGATGGCTGCCATATTTTTATTTTAATTCACCATGGGGCAACAGAAGCATCATCTTTTATACAAATGTGATACAAGAAAGACCTTCAGGGAGGAAATTCAGATGGGAAGGACTTAGAACATGATATCTACTGACAAATCTTAGATGCTTTGATATCTAAATAAAGGAGACAAATAGGTTTTTTTTCTTTTTTTTTAACAAATTTATGCATAAGCCATGTGAGAGAGAATATTAGTTAATTATACGGTATTATCTGTAAAGCTGGTGCTTTGTTGGTTGTTGGTGAAGTTCCTGGGCCCATCCTTGTGACTAGAAAAAACATGTCTGAATTCCAATAAATTACAATAAAGTTCCTTATCAAAAGATATAGGCCTGAATCTAGAAAAGGAATTAAGCACGTAAGTATCTGGTTTATATGTGAAAGTCCTAGTCTGGGGACCACTACAATGCTCAAAATCCCTGGTAAGGTCTGTGGGCATGTAAATTCACTCAACACCTAAGGTTTTGCCCTAAACAAGTTTCATAGGTAAGTGTGTGTCTGCCTCTAGGCATTCACACTGCTGCCTTCTTTATATAACTATCTCCTTTATAAGGATGAGTCTAGATAGCACTATTTGCACTATGCAAATTGCATAGCTTATTCCAAGTTTTAGGTTGAAAGAGCTTATTTTAAAATTGGGTGCTGTGTAGACAGTGCCAAATTTCAAAAAAAGGCACTATTTCGACAAATCTCTTAACCCTTGTGGAACAAGTGTTACAGGGATGCTGGAATAGCATGCCCGCTATTTCAGGAAATAATGGGAGTGTTTAAAGACACAGAGTTGCTATTTCAGGATACTTCCGATATCCTGAAATAGAGCTGCAGTCTAAACAGATCCTAAAACTCAGAGTGATTCATGAGCCAGGGTAAGATAGACATTTTGCCACCTTGAGCCTAATAGCATCCCAATGTAAGAAAGTAACTGGTATCTGGTAGACAGTTTCAGGTGGCTTGACCAGTTGAATGTATTTCTACTTACTCAGTTCATAAGGTGTATCTGAAAGGAGTCGTGTAAGGTATCAATAGAAAACAAATAGACTGATAATTAATGTTGTGTGGAATACGCATGGAAGACATTTTCAAAGTAACAAAATATTGGCAATTATGTTATCAATCAATGTCTGCCCCACCCTTAACAAAGGAATGTCGTTCTGGCACCCTGCAGGTATTTCCAAGGCATATTAGAAGATCATCAGAACAACAAAGGGAGGAGATAACACTCAGCCTCATAGCAATGGGAGGAGATTGCAAGAAACATGACAATTTGCATTTTAGCAAACACCAGTGGAGGAAGAAACCAGCATGAGACTTTACCAAGCAACTCCATGTTACCTTCCTCATAGCTTCCATTTCAATCCAGTGCGGTGGTGATAATTAATGCCATTTAGAGTGGTTAGCTATACTTTTTGTCTCTTCCAGGCAGCATTTTTTTTCACCCATGACTGCCTCCCAATGAAGTATTGGTGGATATTGGTGAAGGCAAAATAGTGGCCTCGCACTGCAGCACCCAGCTGTTGCACCTTAATAGCTGTTGCCAAGATGCACTGACTTGGTGTGCTGGTGCTGCCTCTGGAGACATGTGGTGTCGGTGTGCTTGATAGTGGAGGCAGCTTATCAGTAGAGGTGATGGAAACCTTCAGTCTCTGGGACACTCCCCTGGAGAACTTCCTCACTCCTGTCCAGCTAGTATATGGGGAGAGGCAGTCAATGTATTCCCACCCTGAGGCAGGCTCTTACTGAAGGGCTGTGGGAAGTAGCAACAGAGAGATGGGTCTGCGTTTCCCTCACCTGGGCCCCACTAACTGAGTTGATGAAACTACTGCAGCAGTTCATCTGCTCCATTCAGGGCTGGGCAGCTCCCCCACAGACTGAGTGGCACCTGTACCATGCTACACTACAACAAAACACTGTTCAGGGATGCTGAATAGGAGGCAAGGAGATTTACAGGATCTGTCGAAAAAGGCTTTTTTTCTCAACAGATCCCCCTCTAGACTGCCATTTTTGCCGACAAAGTGCTGAGTCCGCAAAAAGCGGTGGCCATTTTTATGCAAATTATACATGGGATATTTAAATCCCTACCTCATTTGCAATGTCAACCTGCCTATTCTGCATCCTCTGCTGACAGAGGGATGCAGTCTAGGCATACCCCTACAGAAATTACAATGACTGGCAGGGTATATGGTGGCTATTTATATTTTTAAAAGTTAATGTAGTAGTTTAGGAAAAATTGTCAGAGCACCCTTCAACAAGAGTTCGTGGCCACATGCAGAGGCCACCAAAAATGTGTTGTGAGAACCTGTGCTTAAAAAAGCCAAACAAAACTTATTATTCCTTCAAATAAGAATTCCAGAAAAGGGCTGGACATTATAGAGAGCATAGTCACGGGAAAATTTGGCACTAATGAGTGATGGGATCATCTTGCCTGGTGAGACTAGTGCTTGTGGGGACCAGCGTGCAGCTGAAATGTAACAAGGAATCAGCTGCTGAACATACGGACTATCCACAGAAGTGTGTCCATAGACTCTCAGCATCTAGGCTCTGAGATACAGCAGCAGAGCATTCAAGGCATCTGGAGCTACAGGGAAGGCACTGGTCTAGATTGTACCCCAAAACATGACACTGGCCTAAAATGTGTGTGGGGCCTAATCCAGTAAGTATATTTTCGGCATACATAGTGGATCAGGTCCCTCGGGAAAGTTCTTACAATATAGCCTACTGGTTAAGGAGCCACATCCCTGAAGAAGAGACCTCCAATTCAAGTTCCGCCTCCCCTAAGGTAGGGGACTGGGTTATGATACTTTTCAGGTGAGTGCGCTAACCATTGCACTGCACCATTATGCCAGATCAGCTTGTTAACATTAGCTCTTGAAGGTGTTGCCTTCTTGGTAAAGTCCTTCATATCAGAGGAGGTGGATACTGAATCTCTAGCTTGCCCAGCTGGGTGTTCATTAGCCTGGTCATGCTCTCTCTCTCAGGCTGAAATAATTCTCAAAAACAGTTCATGTGGACACAACCACACATACTTGCAAGCATGCAAAATAATCTAGTTTGGTGACTAGACCACCCACCCAGAATATGGGAGACCCAGGAACTACTCCCCTATACCATTGAGCTTGTTTATGTATCCACAGAAGCTTTTTCACATCAGAGATGGAGGGAGCTCTCTGTCACCGAGGTGTGGGAGTCACTGGGCCCTGCACCCACCATCTCAGTTAGATGTGACTCTCAGACAGCAGGCAGAACAGAAGGTTTACAGCATCGAACAGACTTAGTACAGAAATGAGAAGCAGTCAGTACTATCCATTTTGGGGAGAGGAGGCCCAGAGCCAATACCCTGACCCTCCTTCTGCACCCCAAAGCAGTCAAGACTTACCCCTACACCCAGAAGCCTGGTCCCAGTTCCTCCTCTGGCCTTTGTTCAGCTTTCCAGGCAAAAGGTGTCAGTTGGTTGTACCCCTTCCCTGCTCAGGTTACCAAGGGTATCAGCCATTATGTATATGTTGGAGCCACCTCTCACAGAGAGAGTCACACCTGAAATTCCCCTCACCATTTAGGTATTGGCGCAGTGCCTGGGGAAACTGAGGCACATACATGAGATTACTATAGGACAGTAGAACTCACGTGCAACAGAACAAGACGAATAAAATACCCACTTCATCACACTTCCACTCCTTCAAATTGAAATATCCCATATTCCAAAGGTTAAAGCACCCAGCTATGAGCTAGTAAATCTCTTTTCAAATCCCTTGTCTATCCATAAGATAAGTGGGGACTTGAACCAAAAGTCTCCCACATTTGGGCTGAGTGCCCTAACCCCTGGTATTAAAATTACAGTCTCCCTTCACACATGCTTCTTGCTAAGAATATAAACCCTTAATACAAAAAGGTGTGCAGCTAACAATTCCAAGCTGAAGCTTTTTGTGCATGCCAGCATATTTTTAGCATGTGCATCATATGTGATAAGACAGCTGCCTATATAAGAGCAGGTTACTTGTGCTTCAGTTTTATTTGCAAATCTTCTTAATCTAAGCTTTAGATAAAAACCATAATCTTCTCTACCAGAGTACATAGAGAATGTCTAGGATAAAGATTTCAGTTTACAACATAAACAGCTATCTAGAGCATATGTTTATCCACAGATAAAATCTCCTCATTAAAATAATAGATTCATAGGTTTTGCCACTGAAGGAACAACATAGATAATTGAGATTTAAATCATGGTAACAATAATAGTCACCATTCTTATATTTAGTGGAAGTGTTTTCTTAAATAGCATTAAACAATATAGTTGTTCAATAGGTTGTTGAATACAGATTATAGAACTAGTTTCTGTGATTTGTGACCCAAGAAAATAAGCAAATATCATGTACAATGAAAACATATATTGCAAGAGAAAAAACTGAGGATAGCTGTTTTCAAAGGATCAGATGCCAAACTTCTAAGTAACACTGGTGAGTGGTAATTTGTGCTAGTGGTATAACTGAAGCTGGGACTGTTCATGTGAGTACTGGCTTACCTAGATAAGAACCTCTCAAGCTTATCAGGAAATTTTATCTTTAAGGATGACAATATAGAATCCTTTAACTTGCATTAGAATCTTTGCGTATAGCGTCACCATCATACATGTTATGTCTTGGGCTTCATTGTAAAAATTATTCTTTTGTCAGTTCTTATTACTTTGATTATATTAAAATAGTATATTAAAGAGTTTAAAAATAATACTAAAAGCCATATTTTCTGTACAAATTTCTTTTAATAAATTGTTCAAGTACTGGACATAATTTATTAACATTGCTAGTGTCTCAAGAGGCTAATGTTAGACCAAAAAAACTGATGAGGTCTGGTTATATTCCTATGGCTCCTTACATATAAAGCCATGAATCAACTTCTCAATTCTATTTGACTCAAAATGACAAAATGTTAAGTTTTTTTACATTTAATATTTAGTCTCCCTTTTTCCTCTAAAAAGCCTTAAGGCATTAGAAATAGATTATTTAAATCTGAATATTAATTATCTCATTTTCAAATGAAGTTTTATGTTCTGATTCCATTATAGATTTAATATATTGATATTTCTTAAAGCCCTGGTTTTGTAACTTTGCTGTTGGATAGTAGTGTCATTGACACTGAAATTAGTGGGACTATTCTGCTAAATAATTGTTCACCAATTTTGCTACGTGAAACCTAAATATAGCAATATTCATGCACTCATACAAATCTTTGACCTTTGAAATAATATAAGAAGTAACTAATTATTTCTTTGCATAAATCCATATGGAAAATTAATATTAATACAGGTATTATTGTATAATTAAAGTTAGTGTTGGGGTAATGGGCCTGTTTTGATGAGCGCTCCTCGGAAACTCAGGGAACCTGAAATTCGAAAGATCTCAGAGGAATAAGATTGTTCCTCTAACAAATCACTGTTCCTTGATTGAATATTACACTACTCTTATTGCCAACTGTAAATAAAATCTCCTCTAGAAGCCCTCTTGACAACTTTTGGCATCACAATAGACTCTTCAGTTATTACTGGTCATGTGAAAACTAAAATGGGAAGGATGGCAAGTCCCTCAAGCTACGTCTAGACTGCAAGCCTCTTTCGAAAGAGGCTTTTTCGAAAGATACTTTCGAAAAAGCCTCTTTCGAAAAAGAGCAGCTAGACTACAATATGCGGATCGGAAAATCGATCCGCTTTTTCGAAAAAGAGCGTCCTGACTGCTGGACGCTCTTTTGAAAGGAAAAGCCACCGGAACCGCTTTTGCCAGAGTATGGGGGCAGCATTTCCTTCCGGGTGCTGCTGCCTGCCCATTGCAGAGATGCGTGGTTAAAGGGACGCCCCTGAACACCCATTGCTCTGCTCCTGCAGCTGCCTTTGCTGTCCCTCTAGGAGGTAAGCAAGGTATTGCAGTGCTTGTTTGGAGTGTTCAGCTTCCTGGGACACCCCAGCAGGTTTTTTGTTTGGAGGTTTTTCTGTTTTAGACCTGTTTTTTTGGCATGGAGCCAGAGCTGCCCCTGGGCAGGCGATGGCCCCACGCCATCATACTGCAAGTGTTGCAGCATCTGCATGACACAATCATGAGGCTACTTCCCCATCTGGACCCAGACCAGAGGTACAAAGGGATCGTCCATCATGCAGCCCCACTGCCCTTGCCTCCAAACTTCTTTGTGGACAGGCGTGTTTGGAGGCTTGACACCAGCTCTGACTGGTGGGACCGGCTCGTGATGGAGCTCTGGGATGACCAAGAGTGGCTACGCAACTTCTGGATGCGAAAGACCACTTTCAAGGAGCTGTGTACCTGGCTCGCCCCGGCTCTGCAGTGGCAAGACACCAACCTGCGGCCCGCTATCCCCCTGGAAAAGAGAGTCGCTATTGCCCTCTGGAAGCTGGCCACCCCCGACAGCTACCGCTCCATGGGACACCAATTTGGAGTGGGCAGGTCTGCTGTTGGATACATCCTGATGGAGGTAAGTCAATGTCTGGGGACAGTCACAGTTTGGGGTGGGGGGAAGGGAGACTGTCAGTAAGGGCAAAGTGGAGTGGGAGTGGGAGGGAGCTCCTCCACTCACCCTGAACTGCTGGGAGGGGAGTTCTGAGGAGAGGATTCTCGGGGTGTTTGAGAGGGAAGGTGGGTGGTGGGTTCTCCTCCTAAGAGATAAGGTACCCCTTCTAAAATTTTGTTGTCTATCTCCTTCTGCAGGTGGTGAGGGCCATCAAATCTGAGCTGCTCAACAGGCTCGTCTGTCTACCAGATCTGGACAGCGTCATGGCCGGCTTTGCTGCCCTTGGCTTCCCGAATTGTGGAGGGGCACTCGATGGGACACACATTCCAATCCGTGCACTGCCCCATCGAGCAGCCCAATTCATTAACAGAAAGGGCTACTTTTCTATGGTCCTCCAGGCCCTGGTCGACCATCGTGGCCAGTTTTCTGACATTTGTGTTGTGTGGTCAGGGCGGGCACATGATGCCCGCATCTTCAGGAACTCATACCTCTATCGGAGGCTTCAGACAGGAACATTTTTCCCGCATCACGACTTTGCGGTTGGGGATGTACACATGCCGGTGTGCATAGTGGGGATGTGCTCATGACGCCTACCCCCTGATGCTGTGGCTGATGAAGCCCTACACCGGCCACTTGGATGCAAGCAAGGAGCAGTTTAATGCTCACCTTAACCGGGCTCGCAACCAGGTGGAATGTGCGTTTGGACATTTAAAAGGGAGATTCCGGTGCTTGCTCACACAGCTAGACATGGGGGAGCGCAACATCCCTGAGGTGGTGGCCGCGTGTTTCGTTCTCCATAACCTGGTGGAGAGGAAAGGGGAGGCCTTCCTACCAGGGTGGAGTACAGGTGCTGATGGCCAGGAGAGGCACTTTGCCCAGCCCCGGACAGCTGCCATCCGCCAGGCTCACCGGTCTGCTGTTTGCATACGGGAGGCCCTACGGGAGCGATTCTCAATTGGAGGCCATTGACTCTACTGAGGGGCTTCTGCCTGGGGCCTGGGCCCTGGGCCCTGGCCCAATAAAAGCTTCCCTCCTCAACCCATCTCCTGACCCTGCTGGTAGAAATAATAAACACCAGGGTTTGTCTCAAAAGAATAAGTTCTGTTTTATTGTTATAAATATCAGTCACTGAAAAATTGTATAACGTTGCAAACATAAAAAAGCTTTTGTTCATTTTTGATGTATAAAATATACTTTCATGACAAACTATGTACAATAAACATTTTCTTTAACACAATCCTTGTTATTTAACTGGGATGATGGGGGTGCTTGAAACCTGGAGGGGGGAAGGGGACTTGAAACCTGGAAGGGGGAAGGGGATCAGGTTGCACGGTGCTTGCCTGCTCGCAGTCTCCTGCTTGGGCCTCGTGTTCGGGGTCCACCATGGCCATGGGATCGGGTGGGGCAACTGTCCGTTGGCTGGACAACAGAGGGTAGGTGCTCTTGGGACTGGGAGGCCTGGGGGAGAGGAGGGCCAGGGGGAGAGAGGGGCTGGAGGACTGGGGGGGCTGGGGGAGAGAGGGGCTGGGGGACTGGGGGGGGCGGTGGGAGAGGGAGGTACAAAGGGGGAAAGGGATGGTGCTGTGGAAGGGGGGTTTGGTGGGGAGGAGTCATGGGGTGCTGGAGGAGCAGGACCAGACACAGGAGCAGGCAAGCTGCAGACCTCCCTGAGTGTGGTACACAGGGACGTGTGCTGCTGGACAAGCTCTTCCATCAGCCGATCATGCCATCGATCCTCTGCCTCCGCCCTCTCTCACAGGATGGTGTTGAGGTCCTGCACGGCCGCCACATGCTGTCTCAGAATGTCCGCATACACATGCCTGTGTCTGCGGCTCCCATGTCCCCGAGATGGAGGTGGGGCTGGGGTGCTGCGGCCCTCTTGCATGGCTGATCTGGCTGTGGAGGAAAAGAGGAAGACACAATCAGTCATAAAAAACTGGACTATGTAGCACTTAAAATACTAACAACATGGTTTATTAGGGGATGAGCTTTCGTGGGCCAGACCCACTTCCTCAGATCAGACTAACACGGCTACATTTTTATCACAATAAGTCATGTGTGCAACAGCTGTCCAAAAGGGCATGCCCTCTCCTTGAGACAGGGGAATCAGACATTCTGAAGGTAACACCATGTGTAACCTGGGCATCAGCCTGAGCATGACAGGTTTCCCTTGTGCATCACCCACTGTGCACCCACCTCCCCCCCCCCCCCCCGTGTGTTACACAACCTCTCTGCACTCACCTGCTGCTTCATCTCCGGCATCAGATGACACCTGGGAGGCCTCTGGGATCTGCGTGACTGGCTCCAGAGTGAGGGTCCCCGTCTCCTCACTGTCCTCCTCCGGCACCGTGTTCTGTCTCCAGACTGCTCTGGCTCCTGCACTGGCGCGTCTACCACAGGGTCCCCCAAGCCTGACTGGACAAGACGCAGTGGTGTGCGTGCTTCACCACCACCCAGGATGTGGTCCAGCTCAGAATAATAGGGGCAGGAGTGGGGGGCTGCCCCAGAATGGGAGCTCTCCTCCCTTGCCTTCACATAACCTTGGTGCAGCTTCTTAACTTTGGAGCGCACCTGGTCCTGGGTGCGGGGGTAGTGTCCTCTCTTGGCCAGGGCCTCTGCCATGTGGGCAAAAATGTCCGCATTTCACCGCCTGGTTTGTAGGGCTTATAAGGCCTCCTCCTCTGCCCAGAGTTCGAGAAGGGTCTTGAGCTCTGGCCCAGACCATGCCGGTGCCCAGCGTTTGGAGCCCCTTGTTGGGTCCCCAGAAGGGTCTCTAGAAGGGCCAGGAGGGACTCGGGGCTGGGACATGCTGCACCTAAGTAGCCATGTGCTCTGGCTGCTTTGCTGCCACAAGTGGCTGTGAGGGTGCCTGTCCCTTTAAAAAATGGCTGCAGACAGGAACCAGAGACATGCAAGGCATGCCCCAGATTGTCCACCAGGGCTTCTTCCTGGAGGCCATTACTTTCGAAAAAAAGGCCTCCCCGCGTCCACACACACCTATTTTCGATGGATCTCCATCAAAAAAGGCGTTCTTCCTCGTGAAATGAGGTTTTCCACTATCAAAAGAAAAGCCACATTCTTTTGATTTAATTTCGAAAGAACACGTCTGTAGTCTAGACACACATGAATTTTTTTCGAAAAAAGGCTACTTTTTTCGAAAAAACCCTTGAGTCTGAACACAACCTCAATGATTGAAATCTTAGACTTGAACCAGCACATCAATATCAGATAGTAGCAAAAATACACAGTTCTTTTTCTGCATTAGAGTAGAAAAAAATCTTCTGGCTATTTTTTTCAAAAATGAATTGTACAAGATTATTAGTCTTCATATTGAAAAGACCAGGATTTTGATTTGTGTCTCTCTGAAAGTGGTTGGAAAATCCCTTTCAACCTCAGAAGGAATCTCATTGAAACTTTAATTGGAATGGCTATGGGTCATAATGATCTGGACAAACTCAAAAAATGGTCTGAGGTTAATAGGATGAAGTTTAATAAGGGCAAATGTTAAGTATGCTACTTAGAAAGGAACAATCAGTTTCACACACACAAAATGGGAAGTGACTATCTAAGAAGGAGTACTCCTAGGGGTCATAGAGGACCGCAAGCTAAATATGACTCAACAGTGTGATGCTGTTGCAAGAAAAGCAAACATAATTCTGGGATGCAGTGACGGGGCAGACAAGCCCCGCACTCCAGCAGACAGCAGGGGAGAGCTGTGCCGGCCAAGACGCGCAGGTGTGGGCATCCCAGGTTGCCTGAGCAATGGGGCAGATGAGCCCCATATGCTGGCAGACAGCCAGGGGGAGCTGGGCTGACAAGCGTGCACAGGTGTGGGCATCCTGGGTTGCCCAGGAACCTCGCTAGGGGAGGAATGGTGGAAGGGGAAAGAGTTAGACACAGCACGGGGCGCCCGGTGGCCACATGAGCGATGTGTCGTCAGCTTTAAAAATGGCGGCCCCCATGCCCAGGAGAAGGAAGTGAGAATTGGTGGTGGGGGTTCCCAGGAGTGTGGGAGAGCCAACTGCGAACACGGGGGTAGAACTGGAGTGACGGAGCTTCGGAATTGGCATCTGGGAAGATGCCCAGTGGACCAAGACCCACGACAACCCCAGGTCCACGAGCCTGAGCCAGGATCAGGGGGACTCGCAGGGGAGTGGGACAAATGGATCGAGGTCCTATCATGGGGGTAAGATAAACCATCGACGGGGTAGGAAGTAGCTCGGAACAGGGCTTCAGGGCCTGCAGGTTGATGTGTTATGGGTGGTCACCCCATCAACCAATAGGGAGAGGAGAGCATTATAATCCCTTCCCAGGGCTCCGGGCCGGGACCCAGTGGAGAGGGTGGGCCCGGGTCCCCTTCTCCCAGTGTAACCCCCATGAGGCAAAAGGCCTTCTCTTTAGGCACGGCTATACACGAAGGGAGGGGGAATTATATAATGGAGACTATAGGTACTGTGAGAACCCCAAATGAGGGGGGGGGGCCTCCCCATTGCAGGTAGGGCTACAGTAAAGGGGGGTACCCCCTCAGGTACAAGGGGATCCCCTACCGATGCATTAACAGGAGTGTTGTGAGCAAGACACGAGAAGTCATTCTTCTGCTCTACTCTGTGTTAATTAGGCCTCAGTTGGAGCGTTGTGTCCAGTTCTGGGCACGACATTTCAAGAAAGAAGTGGAGAAATTGGAGAAGGTCCAGAGAAGAGTAACAAAAATGATTAAAGGTCTAGGATACATGTCCTATGAGGGAAGGCTGAAAGAATTGGGCTAGTTTAGTTTAGAAAAGAGAGGAATGAAAGGGGACATGATACTGTTTTCAAGTATTTAAAAGGGTGTTGCAAGGAAGAGGTAGAAAAATTATTCGCCTTGGCCTCTGTTGATAGAATAAAAAGCAATGGGTTTAAATTGCAGCAAGGGAGGATTAGGTTGGATATTCAGAAAAACTTCTTAAATTCAGGATGGTGAAACACCAGAATAAATTGCCTAGGGAGGCTGTGGAATCTCTATCACTGGTGATATTTAAGAGCAGATTGGATTAACATCTATCTATCAGGGATGATCTAGAAGAGGGCTGGGCAAAATATGGCCCAGGGTCCAGATCTAGCCTGCCAAGCCACCAGATCTGGCCCACAGACCACCCTTCTGGGACCCTCAGGAACACAGCTGCCCCAATTTAAAGCACAGTCCATGTGGCTCTCTGCTTTGCGGCAACTAGGAGGCTTTGTGTGGTCTCCCCACCCCCAGCCCAATCCTCAGCTCCTATAGGCTGGAAACAATTGGCCAATAGGAATTGACCCCAGCCAATCTCTCAGTTTCTATTGGCTGGTAACAATCGGCCAATAGGAGCTGAGAGATATTGGACTGGTGGATGGGGGCAGCACAAGCCTCTTTCCCTTCCTAGAGCTGAGAGCCACATGGAGGGATCAAGCCTGCACTTTAAAGTAATCTGGGGCTGCATCAGGCAGGGAGCCCAGCCTGCCTTGTGGGTGTTGCAGGGCTGCTGGCTTAGGTAAGTGCCTCGCAGTCAGAGCCTGCCTCTGGCACCTCTGCCCTTCCTGCACTCCAACTCCCTCCCCCAGGTCACCATCCAAATTCTCTGCAGCCCCCTGCCCCAGGTCACAACTCCCTCTCAGACTCTTAAGCCCCTCTTACACTCCTCCCCCAGGCCATAACCCTTTCTTGTACCCAAACACCCTCCCAGAATCTGCACCCCAATCCCCTGCACCACATCACCACCCAAACCCTCTGCAGTCTATACTCCCTTTTTCCCTTCTCCCAGGTCACGAATTCTCTCCCAGACTTGCACCTCCTCCTAAAACCCCTCCCCCAGGCCAGAATCCTCTCTTGTACCCATATTCCCTCCATGACCCTACACTTCTTTCCCCTGACCCATGTCACTACCTTCTCCTTCACCCAAACTCCCTCTCAGACCTCACACCATCTCTTGCACCCCACTCTGGCTATGTCTAGTCTACAATGTTTTATCAGAAAAAGGTACGCAAATTGTGCTTCGCAATTTGCGTACCTTTTTCTGATAGTTTTGTTTGAAAAGGCTTTTCCAAAATTTGGCCTGTCTATATTGGGCTAAATTTCAGAAAAACCTCCTCTTTCAGAAGAGCCCTTCTTCCTCTTTGAATGAAGAAGACAGGGCTTCCGAAAGAGCACATCTGCTCTTCTGCAAAAAAAAAGCGGAAGAGCAGATGCGTTTCCTGGACATGGCATAGTCTAGACATAGCCTTCCTTACTCCATGCTCCCTTCTGCACCCATCCTCCATGCTAGACCCCATATCTCCTTCACAGAAAAGTGTGGCCCTTGACCACTTTCCAAAATCTTAGAATAGCTCCCCCACCAAAAATTATTTCCCTCTCCTGATCTAGAAGGTGCTCGGTCCTGCAATGGGGGCAGGAGACAGGACTCAATGACCTCTCAAGATCCCTTCCAGTTCTATGATTCTATGATTCTATAATTCTATGCCACAACTAAATGTTTTGGATTTGATTAAACAGAATCTTTTGATGAAGAAAAGCATATAACTAGCTCAGTTACCTAATTCTGTACAAAATAATAATACTCCTATTAAATTCTCACTGATTTTGGTAAGAAAAAAAAGCAGAAAATGTTTATGGAAGTGAAACATAATTGGTACCATCTTTCAATCTGAAGAATAGAATGTTTGTCATTTTGGTGTATGTTAATTAAGAGAAAATCACTATAGTGGAAACATTGCTACAGCATATATTTGCATAGTTTCCAAGAATGAGCTAAATTCAGGTTAAAAAAAAGGTAGAATATTCTTGTATTGGTTGTATATCTATCTATCTATCTATCTATCTATCTATCTATCTATACACACACATACACTTTGTATAGGTTGTGTGTATATATTTGTTTAATAATTTAATAATTCTTTGGGTTTTTAAGAATGTATTTTTCTTTGTTGAGTAGGCTAAAGACATGTTCTTCAAACTCTATAACTGTTCAATGATCAGATTTCACATAAGTCCAAATTTAAAGAAATCATAATAGAAACAAAGGGATATATTTTTTTGAATAAATATGCCAATATCCTTTCAATTATTGGAAAGAATGTGTACTTTTGAAATGTCTTTTCCTTCTTTACTGATACAAGTTCTCAGCTCTTCCTGACATTTAAAATACAAACTTAAATATTTCAAAGCAAAATCATACAAAAAAAGTTACTTACTCTTTAGACCCTGGCCCCTGATAAAGTCTAACTAAAATCAAAGAAGATCTTTTCTTCTAAGTTATATTAAGCCTCTCCTGTCAAAAAGCACTAAATGAATGGTATGAATGACTCTCATTTCTTGAGCCAATCTTCTCTCTTTATTTTTCTCTAACCTCAAGACTTCATGCTCACTTTAGCCATGCCTTTTACATATTTTTGTAATTTGATATTTTCTGTTATCGAAGTAGAGGAAGAGCATCACAGCATAGTTAGTCAATAACTTTTCATATCCTTTGTATTTTCTAGCAATGTTTATAAGATGAGACATAAAGAGTTTCAGCATATTAGTCAATAGATTTTGCGCCTGTATTTAGCTATGTGTTTCTTAAATGCTTTTTATCAATAATTTGGCTGTGGTTCAGATGAACAGAATTCTACACCAATATGCTTCACATATCAGAAATTAAAAATAATATTTCCTATTTTCACCGTTAGTCTCTTTCTGGATTTTTGTGGGACTATCATAAGACACACGTCTGGTCATTTAGGACCGTCAAGAAATATCATAAATTCCCACATAGGGACACAAAGCTGTTCAAAATGGCAGTCTTTGCCCTCTTTAGTTTCATAGACTTGCTCCCCCTCTCCACAGGCTCATAGACCCACTGAGACCCATAGGAAGTTATTTGCTCTCATTCACATGTCTTCTTCCTTAGCTGGGCATGGAGAGAAAAAATAATCCCTTTGAAACAAAGTCATACTGTTCTCTCCAACACAAGCTTCAAGTCCCCTAACTTTCTCCTGCGCCTTTCACATCTTGTGATACTTAAGACCCAGTATTAATTTCTGACTTTTGTTCACCTCTTTGGAGATTTTCCAATTTCTATACCTGGAGACAAAGATGGTTGGACTTGTTTCTTTAAGCTTCATGCATCCTAGGGTACGTGTACACTTCACAACTATTTCAAAATAAGCTATTCTGGAATAGTTATTCTGAAATAGCATATTTTGAAATAGCACGTCTACACTGCAGGGAAGCCTCAAAATTAGTCCAAGGCAGGTTTCCCTAATGTAGAGGTGCTATGTCAATGTAGAGCCCCAGAAGACACTAGGGAGGAATAACTTAGAATGACCCTGATGAGGGGCTTTGTAGATGCGTGCATTGTTATTTTGAACTAATGTTAGTTACCTTTAAATAATGGTGCAGTATAGATGCACCCTTCATCTCCTATTTGAAGGGGACCAAGATTTCCATTGTTCTTAGTGAGGGAAATACATGACACAGCCTTGACAGAACATGATTCACACATACAAAGACATCTGAAGATACTGCTATTTTATAGCAGACAGAATGTATAAGTTGTTCATGGACAGAATCACAAATCATCACAATGAAGTTCTCTCAGTGCAGCTCAATGGCTATGTACCTAGGAACGTTCATGGAACTTCCACAGCCAATACAAACAGGCACTAGTTTCATAGCAGTACTGAACTATGACAACTGAGGACTCTTCAGTCTAGAAGAGAAAACATATAACAGTTGGAAGTTGAAAATAAGACAAATTCAGAAAAGAAAAAAGGGTGCACATTTTTAATGAAGATTTTAGTTAATTGTTGGAACAACTCACCTAGGTTTCTAATTCTAGTTTCAAATTCTCAATTGCTGGAAATGTTTAATCAAAGTTGGATTTTTTTCTCTAAAAGATATGTTGTAAAACAAACACAGCTTTTGCATTTGAAGCTGGAATTTATACATGGAAATCCTGTTTTCTGTGCAAAGCAGGAGGTCAGTCGAGACATTCACAATGTTTCCTTCTGGGCTTGAAACCAAAACAAACCAAAAACTTTTAAATTATTCTCATATACTAATTGTTACTGCTCAGGCTAGAGTTGATTGCTTTTTTAATGAAATATTAGTAAGAAGACTAAAGATTCTGTAAACTCCTAGTAAAGTGACCTATAGCAGACTTTGATTAAAACACCCATGTGCTTCAACAAATGTCTGTTCATAGAAACTGACCAGTAATGCTGGTAATTAGTTGGAAAACTAGTATTATTTTCCCCCACCCAAAATAAATGTGTTTATTTTTTTGTTGTTGAAAATGTTGGTCTTCCCACAGGAAATTTTGTACCAACTGAAAATAAAAAATTATCTTTCAAGTTGACATTTGAAAACAAATCTATACTTTTAAGTTGAAATGAAATTTTTGTTTAGGTTTTTGGTTTTTCTAATGAAAATTTTGTTTGGACATTTCACCTGGGAAAATTGCCTGATTCTTTTCCCCAGTTAAAACTGACATTTTCTCTAGGGCTGTGTCCAGACTCAGGGGTTTTTTTCGGAAAAAGTAGCCTTTTTTCGAAAAAACTTCACCTGCGTCTAGACTGCAGCCGCGTTCTTTCGAAATTAAATCGAAAGAAGGCGGCTTTTCTTTCGACGGCGGTAAACCTCATTGCACGAGGAAGAACGCCTTCTTTCGAAAGTGCTCTTTCAAAAGAAGGCGTTCTTGAATGTAAATAGGGATTCCTCGAAAGAGAGCATCCAGACTCACCGGGTGCTTTCTTTCGAAAAAGCGGCTTGCTTTTTCGAAAGTTCCGCGTGCAGTCTAGATGTTCTCTTTTGAAAGAGGCTTGCAGTCTAGACATAGCCTAGGGGGAAAAAATGTTGGTTTTGACTAAACCACATTTTTTTCCAATCAGAAAATGTTTTAACCTGACATTTCAATCAACATATTGGTAACTTTTGAACATGTAATTAAGAATTTCTAGAAAATGGTAAGTGACATTTTAAATGTAGGCGAATACAGTTAGGTTAGTGTTTATAATGACATGATGGCAGAAACAGAACAAACAAAAAGAATTCTGGGGATAAGAAAGGGAGTATATCAGTGTCAAATAAAAGGTTGATAAATATTGATACAAGGTTGCCTCCCCCCAACACACACACCTCTCTCAGAGTTTGGAAATACTTGGTCATTTTATAGGCTAGAGAGCTTAGCTGACAATGACATCTTAATAACACACTCCCTGTAGCTACAGCAAATACAACTTTTTAAAACAATGTAAAGGGTATTTTCACAATAGGTAATATAGAAAAATTGTTCTCAAGCATTGAAATTCGGTGTTGGTCCCAACAGGGTGCCTTAATAAATACTTAATTCATCATGCTGCTACCTGGTGGATGGAAACTTCCATGCTCTTAATGTAACCTGTCGAACCCCGAATGCTTTTACAACATATATTTGATTGGTAAATATACATAATTTACAGTACCATTGTATATGAACTGCCAGATTATTCATCATATTACAAAAACCTGCATTTCTGTAACCATAGTAGTCAAAATTGGGGAATGGGAGAAATCACATTTAAAAGCCATTGTAGATTACGATTTGCCTGTATCATGGGTAAATTGTAAATCAGTTTATGCAAATATAAAAAAATGTAAAAAAAACCTGTTTCTAGGACAAAAATGTGGCAATTAAATAATTCTGCCAAAAGACAAAACTGAAAAGGGAACTGTGCTTAGACTGCCAAATCTTTATTTATTTGAGTGTCTGCAGGCATGGAGCTCTGCAGCTCCAGTGGCTGCAGTTCACTGTTCCACAGGGTCATTGGCAGCTGTGGGAAGCAGTGGCCCAGCACACTCTGTTTCCCACAGCTCACATTAACCAAGAATAATGAATTGAAGCCACTGCAATCCGTGGACACTCAGATAAACAAAGCTTCTGGTGGCCTGCCAGTTGCTAACCTTGGTGAACAGTGTGCAGCTCACATGTAGGAGGTTCTCCCCTGTCCCCCTAGATCCAGCAGTTAATAGTTGCTTAACTATTATTGTTTATTTTTCCTATACTTTTTTTTCAAAATAGATGCATATTTAAATTGTTCCCTAGAGGAAATTCCTTCCTTTCCTTATATCACACAAGAAAATGCAATTGGATTGTGTAAGGTATCTATTCAAATTCTGGCCATGATCCTGCAGCACCCTGGAGATGGGATCTCCTTCCTATCAGTGACAAACTGCATGGACACAGAGTCCTGCCTTCACAAAACAAATTGCAGGCTCAGGGTCTAGAGTGCAAATCAAATTGAGTGATACAACATAAGGCAGCAGATGATACGTCATTTACATTAAAGAAAATAGGAGGACATATGCACTCATTTCACAGGATAAGTACATTTTATTAGACAACAAAATACCAAACCTATGGTCTGGTCTACCCTATGAGATTCGGTTGAAGTAAGCAGTGTTTGGTCAATTTTATAATGAATGTGTCTAGATCACCACATCCCTTTTGCTGACTTTAAGGGATTTTAAAATCACCATCTATACCCCACCTTGATGAGAGGAGCACTGCTGAATATGACCTTCTGGGATTGAACTTGGGGTAATACAGACACAATGTTGTTCAAGTCAACATTCTTGGACTCCTGGAGGTGTCCGACAGTATCCCCAGTATGATCACTCTGGACAGCACTTTCCTTTGCTGCACTCCTGGGTACACAGGAAAAACCCTGTGAACTTTTCAATTTAATTTCCTGTTTGGCCAGCATGGAGAGTCCAGCAGCACACCTGACCATGAATGCTCAGGGTTACAAACAAGCTATAGCATGGAGCATGCAGGACATGCTGGATCCGGTTGTTCTGCGGGGGGGGGGGGGGGGGGGGGGGAATCTGTGCAGGCAGAGCTCCAATGCAGCAGAAGAAATGCTGGTACCTATGCCAAAATCACACAGGGCATGGTGGAAAAAGGATACAATAGAGACACCCAGCAGTGCTGTGTGGAAAAAAAATGGAGCTTGAGCAAACATACCAGAATACAAAGGTGCCAAAGAGTAACTCCAGGTCAGAGCCACAGACATGACACGTCTATGAGAAGCTGCATGGAATTCTAGGGGGGGACCCGACCAATATTCCTAAACTATTATAGGTACCTCCCAAGCAACTCCTCAAGAAGCCTCATGCAATAAGGAGGCCATTGTAGATGAAAAAGAGGAAGGAGAGAAAAATACTCAGCAGGCAATCGGAGGATCCGATCTTGCCAACTCCCAAGATTTTTTTTCATAACTCTGGAGCCAATCCCCTCCCAGAGCCTATTGTTGCAAGACCATGGTGGCAGAGAGGGCACCTCTGATAAGGGCACATGTGTAATCATACTACAGTGATTAAATGAAATTAAGTTTAATCCTTGATCTGCTCTGAACAGGGATACAGTGACGACCAGTCCACCTACACAGCTGGTGCTCCCTGAAACAGTGCATTAAAATTCCTGGACATGGAGATGTGCAGGAATTCTAAACAGTTTATTAATATTCTTTGAAGAGATGTGCAGGAATCCTCCATGCACATCTCTTCAAAGCTCTCATCAGGGTCCTCTGCCACTCCTCTCAGAAGGTTTCTGTTTTATTCTGTCCTGCACAGTAGGGAACCTTACCATACCAATCCGGTAGTAAGTAATCTGGTATCATTACAGCCCAGAGAAGAGTAGCATAATGTCCAGGTTTCTGGCCACATTCAGTGCCTATCATGCTCTGAAGAATAGTGATAGAGATGTAGCCGTGTTAGTCTGGGGTAGCTGAAGCAAAATGCAGGACAATGTAGCACTTTAAAGACTAACAAGATGGTTTATTAGATGATGAGCTTTCGTGGGCCAGACCCACTTCCTCAGTGGGTCTGGCCCACGAAAGCTCATCATCTAATAAACCATCTTGTTAGTCTTTAAAGTGCTACATTGTCCTGCATTTTGCTTTATCATGCTCTGAGATTCTGAGAAGACTGATACCGTGCATGGTGTCCTGGATGGAATGGGGGAAGTTTTGTAATGGATAGTGCAGACGTGATTCACCTCTAGCTGCTCACCCCCAACCAACAGTGAGCCCTGTTTGAAATGGTATTGAAGGGATCGTACTAGAGAACAGTCATGATGTATGGCATATTCCATGCTGACTATGTGCAGCTGTGCTCCTACACCCTGAACCTTCTCCTCCCTCTAGGCTGATGTGACAAAAGAGAGCTCAACCCACTGTTTCTCTTTGGAAATGCAAATATGTGAACAATGAAGACTGTATTTTGCAAGCACCTTTTTTCGCATTTTTCAAAGAGAAAAGTCCAAGTCCCCTCCTAATGATTTGCTTGGCATGAATGTCTGCAAATCAATTTCTGCTGCCCAGCACTCAGCCGTGTGTATATCTTACTGGTAGGTGCTCAATTTAAAAGGAAAAATTGGCTTTGTAACCAGTATATATGCTTTGTGCTATGAAGTGCTTCACTCACTGCAAAAGAATAAACCTTCTAGGGGTTTTTGTTTGTTTATTTGCTTGTTTTTTGTTTATGGGGCTATTTTTATACAATGCATCTTCTGTAATGTTTACTTTTCTTTTCCCTAATGCAGCTAGCAGTCTATCTGTGGTCTCTGTCTCTACCCCAGCAGTTAGACTGTCTGGGTACGTCTACACTACAGCGCTAGTTCGAACTAACTTAGTTCGAATTAGTTAATTCGAACTAAGCTAGTTCGAACTAACGCGTCTAGAACTAAAAACTAGTTCGAACTAGCGTTTTGCTAGTTCGAACTAGTAAGTCCACATTGAGTGGACTCTGAACAGGGCTTAAGGATGGCCGGAAGCAGTGCCGGCAGGGCATAAAAGGAGGACTTAGAGCATGGAGATGCTGTCTCAGGCTAGCCGAGGGCTGCGCTTAAAGGGTCCCGACCCCCACCCCGGACACACAGTTCTAAGGGGTGCCCCGCTTCCAAAGAAGTTCTGGCTTGGAGTGCCCACACTGGGCACATCACACCACTCGGCCATCAGCCCGGCTGCACTTGCCGCAGGCTGCCATCTGGGGAGAGGGAGTAATTGGGGGGCTGCAGGAGAGCTTCCACCCCCAGAAGCCCGCAGAGCCAGCCCAGTCCTCCCCATCGGGGGCTCGTACCCCATTCCTCCCTCACCTCCTTCCACTTACCCTTCCCTAGCCCCTCTTCTTATTGATGTACAAAATAAAGATAACGTTTCTTCCAACATTGACTCTGTCTTTATTGAAAAAAACTGGGGGAGACTGGGAAAAGGAGGTGGGAGAGGGGAAGAGAAAGGCTGGGAGAGGGGAGGGCAACTAACATGATCAGGGGTTGGGAACAGGTCCCAGATGAAGAAAGGCTACAGAGACTGGGACTGTTCAGCTTAGAAAAGAGGAGACGGAGGGGGGACAGGATAGAGGTCTCTAAAAGCAGGGGTTGGGTGGAGAGGGTGCATTCAGAAAAGTTCTTCCTGAGTTCCCATAAAGAAGGACTAGAGGACACCAAAGGAAAGGAATGGGTAGCAGGCTTGAAACTAGTAAGAGAAAGTTGTTGTTGTTGACAAAGCAAATAGTTAACCTGTGGAACTCCTTGCTGCAGGAGGCTGTGAAGGCTACAACTAGAACAGAGTTGAAAGGGAAGTGAGATAAAGTGATGGAGGTTGGGTCCATGGAGTCCTATTAGCCAGAGGGTAGGAGTGGTGTCCCTGCCCAAAGTTTGTGGAAGGCTGGAGAGGGATGGCACGAGACAAATGGCTTGGTCATTGTCTTCGGTCCATCCCCTCCAGGGTCCCTAGGGTTGGCCGCTGTTGGCAGACAGGCTACTGGGCTAGATGGACCTTTGGTCTGACCCAGTACGGCCATTGTAAGCTCAGGGCTCAGTGTCGGGGGTCTCAGTGGACCCCCTTGATTTTCATGCACACCTGGTCCTGGGTGGCCAGGCTGGCAGCTCTCCTGCCCTAGACAGCCACTTTCCTGTGCCTAGTGCGGAGATCGTGGACGAGGTCCACGATGTCCGCACTAGCCCAGGAAGGTGCCCGCCTCTTGCGGTCCAGGGCAAGCTCCCGGGAGCCGCCAGCCTGGTCCCGGCAAGAGGGGGTGGGCTGGGGGGCATCGGGTGGGTGGCTCTGTGCCGTGCCAGGTGCAGGGTCTGCTAGCTGGGTGCTGGCAGGCTTGCACCTGGCACGGGCACCGTAGCCAGCCCGTGCCCCTTTAAGGGGTCCGGGGCCGGGAGGGGGGCATAGAGTTTCCCTGGTGTTGGCCAGAGTGGCCACCAGGGAAACCTGGGGAGGGCTAGCCTCCCACTAGTTCGAACTAAAGGGCTACACAGCCCTTAGTTCGAAC
This sequence comes from Pelodiscus sinensis, assembly GCF_052426305.1. NCBI lineage: Eukaryota > Metazoa > Chordata > Testudines > Trionychidae > Pelodiscus > Pelodiscus sinensis. The sequence goes on from NC_143052.1 coordinate 267,824,371, forward strand.
TAGCTAGTTCGAACTAGGCGTTAGTCCTCGTAAAATGAGGTTTACCTAGTTCGAACTAAGCGCTCCGCTAGTTCGATTCAAATTCGAACTAGCGGAGCGCTAGTGTAGCACCTATTAAAGTTAGTTCGAACTAACATCCGTTAGTTCGAACTAACTTTGTAGTGTAGACATACCCTCTCAGATTAGAAGATGAAAAAAATGTACATGCGACAAAATGTTTAACAAGATCATACACTCTGCCCTCACTGGTAGGGCACAACCCTATGCACTGGGCCCAAGCTGCTTGAGGTCACCTGCACCAAACAGAAGGACAGGGGAGTATGCAGGGAACATGAGCGTCACACAAAGGACGAGAGGTTGAGGCTCATGAGGGAGCAAACAGTCCTGAGGAAGTACCTAGCAGAGGTGCAGGGAAAGCAGTTAAAGAACAGAGCTCCCCCCTACATCCATTCATAAACCACGTGCCCGCCTCACTGGGGGTATGTCTACACTACCATCCTAGTTCGAACTAGGGTGGTTAATGTAGGCATTCAAAGTTGCAAATGAAGCCTGGGATATTTAAATATCCTGGGCTTCATTTGCATCTTGCTGGGCACCGCCATTTTTAAATCCCTGTTAGTGGAGACTCCGTGCCCGCAGCTACACGCGGCACAGAGTAGGTAGTTCTAATTAGGCTTTCTAATTCGAACTACCGGTACACCTCGTTCCATATTTAAATCCCGGGCTTCATTTGCAACTTCGAATGCCTACATTAACCACCCTAGTTCGAACTAGGGTGGTAGTGTAGACATACCCTAAGTTCTATATCCTCCTCTCACAGAGGTCATAGAATGCTACCCTTCAGGATGGGGGTAAGCCACTTTCAAAGTTCATTAAAGTGCCTTATGCATGAGAAAGTTTTGCAGTTACTGCTCATTGACCCATAGCTGCATAACTATGCAGTCCCACCAGTCTGTGCTTGTTTCCTGGGACCAGAATTGGCGTTCTGATAATTGCTGTATTGCAAATTGCTTTATTCAATGTGAGTTTATTCTGGCTTAAAAGAAGTACACGGGATCTTTTTCAGGGGGATAAAGCAACACGCCACATTTCTTGATAATATAACAAAGTAGCATATGCATTTACACACACACACACATACACACAGGCCATGCTGATGGAATAGTGACCAGTCTGTTGCTCGGACCATCCTATTGGCCAGATACGTCAGATGCAAGGAAGGAGCCAGGTTCTTGTCAGTCTGGGCTGATGCTACACTTAGCAGGACAGGAACCCAAAGAACCATACAAGACACCCCATCCTTTATAGGATTTTCCTTCCATGCAAGTTTATTCATTACGCCTTGTAAGACCTTAATCAGTCACTAGGCATGACAATCAATCTTTGTCAGCCAATGGTCAGGGCAGTGCGTGGTATGCGTGTGTGTGTGTTATACACCCGAGTCTTCAACTGCTAGGACACGAGGTCCTGTCACAGCGGGAGACCTTAGGGGAGGCCGACGGGCACCCCGAGAAGTTTTACGTCTGTGTCTTTGACCGCTAGGACCGGGGTCCCTTTGCGGCGGGCAGCCAACAGGCTGCCGGATGCCCCAAAATTTGCCCGGAGAGCTTCTTACACCCGCGTCTTTAGCTGCTAGGACTGAGATTCCATCGCAGTGGGCAGCCTAGGGAAGGCTGAGAGATGCCCCTACGGATCTGCCCCCTGGAGGCGACATGATCCAAAATGCCCAGCTCTGCCTGTGTCAGCCCCTATGACCGGCTGGAGTTATTTTAAATTGTGTTTAGTTCTGTTACAGCAACTGAAGGAGTCAGGTTAAAGCTTAAACAGTTACAGGTTTATTCAAGAAGCTTATAAATCATGTGGTTACAATGGCTATTGCTTTATTTCTTAACTGCTAGCACATATAGATCTTAAAAATGGTTACAAAGAAAATAAAGATAGAAAATAGAAATAATGGTATCAAATAACAGCTTAATCCTTAAAGAGCTCTAAGTCTATGTGTACACTTAAGACAAAGGACACATACAGGTACAATTTTTACCCCCTTCTGTGCCTCTCGACTCCAGCGTATCAGGCCATGGCTGGTCCCTCAATTCCTAGGAAAGATGAATATGAGGTGGGCGTCCCTGTGGAACCTCGGGAGGCCAATCACCTAACCCAACCAGTAGATAGATGGTAGATTGAAGCTCAGAGTAAGTGTGCTGCTGGGCCCATCTTTATACCCGTAGGGGCCCGTATCCTCTTTCTTATCTAAGATGCCAAATGTGTTGGTCCGTCTTTGTGACCAAGGGAGTTTCAAGTTAATTTACACTTGCAAGAGAGATAACTAAATTGTGAGTACTGGACATTCTTTACTGGGCAGAAGATTCCTCCTCCCGCGGATGAGTGTGTGATCGTATCAATATGGGTTTCAGTCAAGGGCACTCTTCTGCAGCCTCTTGGTCAGCGATTAGCTCGATCACCCTCATATCTCTGCTTACAGTTGTCTAGGGTCACTGTGAGCTAGCATGTCTGGGCCTCCTGCCAAGGCTTCAAATACTATGCTGATTTTACTACTCTGTGTGCCCTGTATGCAAGCAAAGATGGATGTTACAGGGGGGTTCCTGTCTGGCTACAATCTTCCTACAACATATGCTTATTGGGAAGAAGTTGTTCTCATAGTCATTTGGTATCCATATGATGACGACCCCTTGGGAGTATTGTCTTTCTGGTAAAATTTGTTATCAGTTCCCTATCAAGGGGTGCTTGCCACTAACTTCAGGGTTCATCAATCTGCCCCAGTAGTCTGTGTCTTCACTTTGCTTTCACTTAGTTGATAATTATTTGGTGCTTCTAAATCTCCGGTCCCTCTCTGATCATTTGAGCATGCAGTGGCCTTCACACTTATCTCTCCTAAAACATTCTCTCTCTCATTCACACAAACGATACAATTGCAGAATTGCAGCATGAAACAAAGGGATATTTCTAGTCACTTTAACAAAGTTACAAAGTCTTCCAACATTAAACTTCTTTCTAGCTACTACAAGGCCTTGCCTAATATTAACATCACTATGTATTACAATATTCCATCCTTTGCTTTAACATCTGAACATGCTAACATCAAACAGAGCTGGAGCTAAGTTAAGAAAGCTACCTGGCCTTTCTGAGGCCCACGTCTTGTGTTTAATCCAAACCTTTTGCTATAACATACTTTTATTATAACAAACTGACTTATTAGTTTAAAAATTCCAGGGCTACACCCGCATGTCTGTGTGTGGATCCTCCTCACATTCTTCCTTGTGTAGGTGGCTGCTGGCTAAATGGCAGGATAATACATGAGGTGTTTGCAATGCTTGCCACAGTAGTGTGCAGCTAAGCAGGGTCCATGTGTGTCATGATATGGTATCTGCATGGATAACCAGGGGAAAAAGGACATGACATGATTATTTGCCACAGCTTACTAAGAAGAAGGGAGGGAGGCAGGAGGTATGTGCATCATGGGAGGCTGGCGAGATGTACCCAGAACCACCCATGACAATGTTTTTGTCCCTTCAGGCATTGGGAGCCTTACACAGAATTTAAATGGGTGGAAGGAGCTGTGGGATGTCTAGCCACAGCACATCACTGTATGGGTATGTTTATACTGCATTCCTCTTTCAAGAGAGCAATGCAAATGTAGCTGAGAGAAATTTCAAATGAAGTACGGATTTGAATTTCCCATGCTTCATTTTCATAACCGCATCCGGGCACTATTTTGAAATACCCTATTCTGAAAAAAGAAACGCTGTCTAGATGTGGTTATTTCAAAAGAAAACCCTTCTTTCAAAATTACCCGTAAACCTCATTTTATAAGGAGTAAGGTGATTTTGAAAGAAGGGTTTTCTTTCAAAATAATCACATCTAGACAGCATTTCTTTTTTCAGAATAGGGTATTTCGAAATAGCACCTGAAAGCGAATATGCAAAAACAGCATGGGAAATTCATTTGCAATTTCGCTGTTGAAAGAGGAATGCAGTGTAGACATAACCTATGAGTCGATAGTAGCCACGGTAGTGGGAATGCGCTCCATGGACCAAACATGCTTAGAGGGGACATGCACCTTCGATTTTATAAAATAGGATGCTAAAAGTCAACATCAATATATTCAGTCTAATTTTATGGTGTAGACATAGCCTGTGACACTGAAATTGCAGAGCTATTGTGGCTACATTTTAAGCAACATATATTTGCCAGTTTCATGAGGGAAAAATATGGTTTATGTGTTTTTAAGATTAGCAATGCGCATTCATAGTCTTTTTGAAATTGTTCCAACAATATATTTTTAATAAGGTTCAGATGACTACTTTAACTATAATAGGACTTTCAACTGAAAAACATCAAACTTTCTTCCACCTATCTTGACCTCCCTATTAGCATATAAAAAATGTGTGTGTGGAGAGAGGAGGAAGGAGGTGAATTTTTATTGACTTACTTGCATATTCAGTTTTTAATCTAGTACTGAACAAAGGTGTCAAGAAATTGCCTTTTATTATTATTATTATTATTATTATTATTATTTTAGAGGCATTAGTTTTGCATTATTAAAATACAGTGTACTAAAGCAGAGTACAAAGTTGTTTGCTGCTTATGCATGGATGCTCTCTAGTGGTTTGCCATGAAATTTAATCAATTTTTATTCTTTCTGTTAAAATGAGTTAAATACAATTAATTTATATTAAGAAAAATAAGTACAAAATGTTGTACTAAAATAATCATTAACCATATAATGGACTATAAAATCAATGAGTTGTCCTGTAGCACCTTGGACACTTATCTATCTATCTATCTATCTATCTATCTATCTATCTATCTATCTATCTATCTATCTATCTATCATGAGTTTTTGTGGACAAAACCCACTTCTTCAGATGAGATGAACTTGATTATTAACTATGCCCATTTCTAGGGGTCAAGTCCCATTATCCTTATTCAGCCAAGATTACTGTTAAATTATAATTAATACCAGTGCCATACTTTAGCTGATTTCCAAACCTGAATGTTGTTTATTTAAAATACTTATATTGATTTTTTGAATTTCTATGACAGTAACATATGGAGTCCACATCTGAAATTGTACATACCTAACAAAATGGGGATGAAGCCCCAGAAAAAAACAGAATGCCTGCCCCCAAAGAGATCAGAAAATGAAGTAGTAGGAGAAATGGAATTATATTATTACTTAAGCATCTCCTTGCATGCATGAAAATTCCACATTTGTTCATACACATTTGTAGTAAAAGTGGCATTATTTTAGCAGCATTTGGAATCATAACAAATAAACAAATATGATACAATTGTTTCAAAGTCAGATTTTGTGGTTCGTCATTTCACCATTCTGATTATTTTGGTTGGATACAGTAACTAAATAATTTCAGAGGGGTTGCCAAGTTAGTCTGTAACTGGAAAAACTTGAAAATCAATGAATAGTCTAGCATCAAAGACTAACAAAAATGTAGATGGTATCATGAGCTTCTTTGTAAATAACTAGTTAGTAAAATATTAAACAAATTTTTGTAACATGGGTGTGTAGCCAGACAGGCCACCCCTCTCTGTCACATCCATCTTGTTTGCCCCTCTGAAGTGCCTGTATACAGGGCAGAGAAGGAGCAATAATATCAACATAGTCCTTGAAGCCTTGACAAGACCCTGGGTAAGCTAAAAACATAGATATGAGAAAGAGTGATCAAGGCAATAAGCTGACCTCGAGGCTGCGAGAACTGCTCTGGCTGGCACTTATATTGATATGATCACACATAGTCATCCCTGGGAGAGGAATCTCCCACTAAGAAAAGAATGCCCAGTACTCCCAATTTAGTTATCTCTCTCACAAGTGTAAATTAAGTTCACAACTCCCTTGTAAGAACTGGCGTCACAAAGATGGACCAGCACCATTTGGCATCACAGATAAGAAAGAGAAATACGTGACCCCATGGGTATAAAGATGGGTCCAGCAGCACACTCACTTTGAGTGCCAATCCACCCTTTTCCTGCTGGTCGGGTTAGGTGCATTGCCTCCCTAGGTCCATGGGGACGCCCACCTCGTATTTCATCTTTCCAAGGAATTGAGGCACCAATCCTGGCCTGACCTGCTGGAATCGAGCAACGCAGAAGGGGGTAAAAATTGTACCCGTATGTGTCCTTTTGTTTTAGTGCATGCATAAAATAAAGCTCTTTAAAAATTAAGCTGTCACTTGGTACCATTATTTTCTATCTTCCTTTTTCCTTTGTAACCATTTTAAAATCTGTATTTGCTAGCGGTTAAGAAATGGAGCAATAGCCATTGTAACCATATAATTTATAAGCTTCTTGAATAAACCTGTAACTGTTTAAGCTTTAACCTGACTCCTTCAGTTGCTGTTACAGAACCAAGCACAATTTAAAAGAACTCCAGCCGGTTATAAGGGTCAGATAGAGACAGAACTGAGCATTTGGATCATGTCGCTTCCAGGGGACAGATCCATAGGGGCATCTCTCAGCCGTCCCTAGGCTGCCCACTGCAAAGGGATCGTGTATCCTAGCAGTCAAAGTCTGAGGTGTAATAAGCTCTCCCTGTAAACTCTGGGGTGTCTGTCAGCCTGTTGGCTTCCCGCCGTGAAGGGACCCCGGTCCTAACGGTCAAAGACATGAACGTAAAACTTTTTGGGGCGCCCTTAGGCCTCCCCTAAGGCCGCCTGCAGTAACAGGACCTTGTGTCCTAACAGTTGAAGACTCGGGTGTATAAACACACACACACGCACTGCCCTGACCGTCGGCTGACAGGGCATTAACAAACAAACAAACAAACAAACAAACAAACAAACAAACAAACAAACAATTATTACTATAAAAACCACACGCTGTATAGTACTGCATGGACAGGTTTATCATGCAATTAGCAGAGATAAAAAGTACATTTGTTTTGAGGTGCCCAATTGTTCCCTTTTCTATTGTTCACTCCTTATTATATGATAACTTAAATTTATGATCTGTGCCATTGCTTCATTTTTTTCTAGTGTTGTGTGTAATTTAGAGTCAGTACCTACTATACACACTTCTGATTTACTTTTAATAACTTTGTGGCAGTGAGAGTATGTATGGTTTTGTACATTCATGAGGCCAAATGCATTTGGAATTAGCATATCAGGCAACTGATGTTCTACAGTCTCCTGAATTCTTCAGCTACTGAATATAAATACAATTCTATATGAAATACCACTATTTTCCATCTGTGCAGTGCTGAATTAGGGAATTTGCTCCTACCTCATGACACTGATCTTGAGTCAAGAGAATAGGCCCAGCAGTTTTCGTAAAATTAAGAATCAGAGAAGAAAACTGCTATTCAAGTCATTGAATTCTCTATCTTTTATCCCAAATCTATAAATACTTAAGATGAGCTGGAGCAATGACTGGAACAGAGGTTTTTCCTCCCCCACCCACAATTTTAGGTGAGTGTCCTAACCAACAGGCTACAGGGCATCTCACCCTCTGGCTTTATGAATATTGAACTATACAAAGTGGAGAAGCTTCAATAACAGACACTGACATGCCACCTACCACAGATTAGCCAGTAGCGTAATAGTGGGGAACTAGCCTAGGTTATAGGATACATAGATTCAAGTCTCTGCATTCTAGTCAAGTACTCAATAGCCCAGTGACTAGGGCACAGTGAGAGCACCACCATATCTTCCTCAATTTTCTGAAGGACACCCATTTCTCCTCTTAAATCTAGTCCTTCATTTCTATTTTCCCTTTGCTTCCAGGTACCCAAAATTGAAATGAAACAATGTGTTTGACCTGTTCTAGCTTTGGCTTTTGGCTTTTGATTCAACAAAACATGTGTAAGACTCAATATATTATTTTTTTAATACTGGTTCTCCCTTCCTGATCCAGCACCCTTGGGACCTGACCCGTCTTGAATGAGGGAATTTGCCAGATGTTCCCTGCCACCAGCCTCCCAGGACGTTGACCCTCTCCATGGCTGGCTCTACTCCAATCTTGCTGTTACAGTGCTTGGGCTTGGCTCTGGCCCACTTCTGCCACCTTGATGGGGCTCTCTGGAGACAGAGCTCCCCAGACACCCTGGCCCTGCTTCTGCCCCACTTGGCTGGAGCTTCCTGTGGATGAAGCTCCATGGCTGCCACATGACTGCTGTTCCTGGCCGGAATTCTGTGGCTGACCTGCTGCTGCCACGCCGGGTCGGGGCTCAGTGGCTGCTGCTGTGCCCAGCTGGGGCTTCCCATAGATGGGAATCCATGGCTGTCCTGCTGTGCCTCATCCAGGGGCTCACCAGTCCCAATGGTGGAGGCTCTCTTGTCCAGCAACATCTGTGATCCTGCCAGACCACAGATGTTGCTGGACCAGAAAGTCCCAGATTTAGGAGGTTCAACCTGTACTCACAACTGCCAGCAAGCCAAAAAATAAAATCAGTTATCGGCACAGCTCTTGTCCCAGTTAACAATCTGATAATTAGTGAGGTTGAGCCTGCATCTTTTAAAAATGTTCTTTATTAAGAAAATATCTTTGAAATAATAGAGGATGGTCTCTGAGGTAAGCGCCTGTAAAATATCTGTAGTTCCTCAGTTCCTTTCTATGTCCTGTGAGCATATTACCAGCTGAATGGACACATCCAGATAGACAGAGGTCTATATCAGAGTGACATTACCTACTAATGGTCATGATAAATTATCTAGATTCATACATTAAGGCCAAAGAATGACCATTACAATAATCTAGACTATTCCCCGAATAAAAAAAATGTAGCATAAAATTTCATGCAGTAATTCCTGCATGTAAGACATAACTTTTTATTGAGCTAGTGCTTATCTTTTAGAAAGACCTACATTTAAGTGCATTGAGTTGAAACAAATTGGCCTCGTAAGATTTGTTTCTCACATGATGCTGCAACATTTGTTTAAATATGTTGTTTGTGACTTTGCTGGGGTTTTTTTTTTTGCATGCCAGTATTACCAAGTTCAAAAGAAATATATCTTTGTTCTCATAATCTTAATCTCTGTGTGAGGTATTTCATTTCTGGGAAGAAACAGCGTATTTGTCTTTCAGGCACAATATTGTTGAAATTCATGATTGAAAAAGAGGGGGGGTGAATGTACTGCACTTCAGCTTTAATCCTGATTACATCCTTTTCTTTGATAATCCATGAAGACATACAAATAAAGCTGCCTTTTTATTTTGTTATATTAGGCTCTGGGAACATCCCCAAAAAGGAGGGGGAGAGCTAGATACATTGGAGGGCAGGGATAGGGTCCAGAGTGATCTAGACAAATTAGAGGATTGAGACAAAAGAAATCTGATAAGGTTCAACAAGGAGAAGTACAGAGTTCTGCACTTGAGACAGAAGAACCCCAAGCATTGTTACAGGCTGGAGACTCAGGGTACGTCTACACTACAGCGCTAATTTGAACTAACTTAGTTCGAATTAGTTAATTCGAACTAAGCTAATTCGAACTAAACTAAAAACTAGTTCGAATTACCGTTTTGCTAATTTGAACTAGCGTGTCCACATTAAGTGGACCCTGAACCAGGCTTAAGGATGGCCGGAAGCAGTGCCGGCAGGGCATCAGAGGAGGACTTAGAGCATGGAGATGCTGTCTCAGGCTAGCCAAGGGCTGTGCTTAAAGGGTCCCGACCCCCATCCCGGACAGACAGTTCTCAGGGGTGCCCCGCTTGCAAAGAAGTCCTGGCTTGGATTGCCCGGAGTACCCACACTGGGCACATCACACCACTCGGCCATCAGACCGGCTGCACTTGCCGCAGGCTGCCATCTAGGGAGAGGGGGCAATTGGGGGGCTGCAGGAGAGCTTCCACCCAGAGAAGCCCACAGAGCCAGCCCAGTCCTCCCCATCGGGGGCTCGTGCCCCATTCCTCCTTCCACTTACTCTTCCCTAGCCCCTCTTCTTGATGTACAAAATAAAGATAACATGTCTTCCAAAATGGAATCTGTCTTTATTGAACAAAACTGGGGGAGACTGGGAAAAGGAGGTGGGAGAGGGGAAGAGAGAGGCTGGGAGAGGGGAGGGCAACTAAAATGATCAGTGGTTGGGAACAGGTCCCATATGAAGAGAGGCTAAAGAGACTGGGACTTTTCAGCTTAGAAAAGAGGAGACAGAAGCGGGACAGGATAGAGGTCTCTAAAAGCAGGAGTTGGGTGGAGAGGGTGCATACAGAAAAGTTCTTCATTAGTTCCCATAAAGAAGGACTAGAGGACACCAAAGGAAAGGAATGGGTAGCAGGCTTCAAAGTAGTAACAGAAAGTTGTTCTTCACAAAGCAAAGAGTCAACCTGTGGAACTCCTTGCTGCAGGAGGCTGTGAAGGCTACAACTAGAACAGAGTTTAAAGGGACGTGAGATCAAGTCATGGAGGTTGGGTCCATGGAGTGCTATTAGCCAGGGGTAGGAGTGGTGTCCCTGCCCAAAGTTTGTGGAAGGCTGGAGAGGGATGGCACGAGACAAATGGCTTGGTCACTGTCTTCGGTCCATCCCCTCCAGGGTTCCTATGGTTGGCCGCTGTCGGCAGACAGGCTACTGGACTAGATGGACCTTTGGTCTGGCCCAGTACGGCCATTGTAAGCTCAGGGCTCAGGGTGGGGGTCTCAGTGGACCACCTTGATTTTCATGCACACCTGCTCCTGGGTGGCCAGGCTGGCAGCTCTCCTGCCCTAGCCGGCCACTTTCCTGTGCCTAGTGCGGAGGTTGTGGATGAGGTCCACGATGTCCGCACTATCCCAGGCAGGTGCCCGCCTCTTGCGATCCTGGGCAAGCTCCCGGGAGCCACCAGCCTGGTCCCGGGAAGAGGGGGAGGGCTGGGGGGTATCGGGTGGGTGGCTCGAGCCGTGCCAGGTGCAGGGTCTGCTGGCTGGATGCTGGCAGGCCTGCACCTGGCATGGGCACCGTAGCCAGCCCGTGCCCCTTTAAGGGGTCCAGGGCCGGGAGGGGGGCATAGAGTTTCCCTGGTGTTGGCCAGAGTGGCCACCAGGGAAACCTGGGGAGGGCTAGCCTCCCACTAGTTCGAATTAAGGGGCTACACAGCCCTTAATTCGAACTAGTAAGTTCGAACTAGGCTTAGTCCTTGTGGAATGAGGTTTACCTAGTTTGAACTAAGCGCTCCGTTAGTTCGAATTAAATTCGAACTAACGGAGCGCTAGTGTAGTGTCTATGAATGTTAGTTCGAACTAACGTCCATTAGTTCAAACTAACTTTGTAGTGTAGTCATACCCTGACTGACTGACAATGGATGAGAAGCTGGATATGAGTTAACAGTGTGCCCTTGTAGCCAAAAAGGCTAATGGCATATTAGGATGCATTAGGAGGAGCATTGCCAGCAGATCAAGAGAAGTGATTATTCCCCTTTATTCAGCACTGGTGAGGCCACATCTGCAGTATTGCGTCTCCCCACTATAGAGAGGATGTGAATACATTGGAGAGGGTCTAGCGGAGGCTAACCAAAATGATTAGGGGGCTGGAACACATGACTTATGAGGAGAAGGTGAAGGATTTCAGTTTATTTAGTCTGCAGAAGAGAAGAGTGAGGGGGAATTTGATAGTAGCCTTCAACTTCCTGAAGGGAGGTTCCAAAGAGGATGGAGAGAGGCTGTTCTCAGTAGTGATGGATTGCAGAAAGAGGAGCAATGGTCTCAAGTTACAGTGCTGGAAGTCTAGGTTGGATATTAGGAAAAACTTTCACAAGGAGAGTGGTGACGCACTGGAATAGATTACCTAGGGAGGTGGTGGAATCTCCATCCCTAGAGGTTTTTTAAGTCTTGATCTGCTGACAAAGCCCTGGCTGGGATGATTTAGTTGGGATTGGTCCTGCCTTGGGCAGGAGACTGGACTCTATGGCCTCCTGAGGTTTCTTCCAGCCCTAGGATTCTATGATTCTAACATTTCAGCAGGGATTAGTTTCCCGAGATTATATGACCAGATTATGGGTAACTGCCATCCATCAACGACACGTATGTCCCAGTACAGGTGTTAAGACAGTATTGGTCTTGGGGTTTTGTAAACTTGACCCTAGGTAATTTTTGGTTTGTCCCTGTATCAGCACCCTCCAACTAAAATAGTCTTCTCTACAACCCATTGTACCCTTCTTTTTCTTGGCACAGAAAGACTAATGGGCTTGACCTATCATGGAAGTCATTTTAGCAAAGTCACTGGCCTCCCTTGTGTAAAGAGGATGTGGATTTATTAATGCAGTATTAATATTGCATGTGTTCATGATACAGGGCTTGCCAGCGGTCTTGGTCTGACTTAAACCCAAACAAACACAGATGTCTTAGCTGAATAGAAATCAAAGAACAGAACAAAGTGGGCAGCGTATTGCCTCTTCCAAATGTTTCCTTTGCTATCATGTTTACTATTACTTCATATGGGGAGCAGAAGATACCAGTCTAAGTACTTGGGGTGTGAGAAAGATGAACTCCCAAAAGCTGTGGCAAGATAGCAGTTATAGGGAAGATGATTATCAAACTAATCTACATGTGCACTACTTTGAGCTCTGAAACACTATACTTCGCTTATCTGCTACAGTCTCCCAGAAAGCATAAAGAAGAGTCTCAGTGGTTTGAGACAAGGAAACTCCATGCCAGCCCCCCAGTCTGTAACACAGCTATGCCACCATTACTCTCATTTTCAGGACTGGTTCTCCCTCGAGGCATTTTAAATATGTTTGCCCAACAGAAGGCAGCAGGAATGACTTGCAGCTATCTTGGTGGGTGGGAAGAGAGAAGAACCAAAGAGAAGATATACAAAGGCTCTTTTCTAATATGTCCAAAATAGCCAACCTGTGGGAAAGCAAATCATTGTTGGTCCCATGTACCACCACAATGTGATCCCAAATGCAGTAAGGACCCACATACAGGAATATTTTTTAAAGTATGATAATGATATTTGATAGTATAATCTGGTTCTGAAATGAATCAACACTGTATAACTCATAACAGAACTACTTTCCCTACCCCTAACTTTTATTTATTAACCCAGAATCTGCTAAAATACAGGATCATTACATAGTAGGTTAATGCCATGTTTTTGACAAATTTTTAAAAAGTTAAATCAAACATTGACATATCTACTCCAGATTTACACATAGTAATGACTTCTGAAGACAAGAAATGAGCATCCAATAATTAAGCAATTAAGACCCAAAAGTGCATGCATTATCCATAGATAATACCACATCTTTAGGGCATTCTGAGAGCAGAAGCAAAGCAGAGTTTTTTTCCACTATCCCAAATGTGGTATTATTAGACTCCCTGGAGGTTCTCACTATAATTATAAAATAAAATTATTGTAATTAATGTAAACAGTGAAAATTTTAAGCTCTTTATGTAGGATAGTGATAATTACAGATAAGTACACACTTTGTAAACATACACACACACTTCCTTCAAATATAATATTTAGGATATATGTGTACTGTAGTGTATAAGAACTGGATAGTATCCATTTAAGTATGTCTGTCTCCACCCCTCCAGGAGTCTTTATTCATACAGCCCTTTTTGATCCTTAAAGGGCCAGTGTGGGACAGACACACTGTCACACAGAGAAACAGATAAAGGGTTCATATTCCATCCCTTTTATATGCTTAAGACTTTTAAGTGCTCCAAACTGTAAAAGGATGAGCATATTGCTTTGACTTTTTATGTGCCTCATACGAGTACAGAGTAGCATTAGTAAGCCAAATTTGGGTTCATTTGACTGAGTAGTTCCTTAACTACAGCCTATACCCCCCAAAATACTCAATTACCTTCTGCTGCCTTATGCTGCTAAATGCCACCCACAACAAAAAACAGGGGGAATTAATGGGGCTAGCAGTAAATGGGCGACAGACCCAGTACCAATGGAGGGAGGCTTTTGCCAAGGGACACTAGGAGCTCCTCCAATGATAGTGTGACTCCCGTTGGTCAGCTAGGGAATAAAGGTGCTGATTGGCTGGTATTCTCCAGCTACGAGGATTTAGCTCAGTGCAAGACCTATACGGTACCTCTTTCACCTCTGTTCTAGCAGTCCATCCTACCCACACAGATAGGAATGGGAACCCAGCCTGATACACACAGTGGGTCTAGCCAATCTCCTCTTTAAAGAGTCAGGAAGGAATACTTTTTTCCCCTGGGTCAAACTGGCAGAGGTCCAGGGAGTTTCTGCCACCCTGGAGTGACAGGACATGCAATTCACTGTGGGTAAAGTTTGAATGTGCATACTACCTAACTGAGGTACTGAAGTGGTGCCGCTTACTTCTATCAACTGTGAAAGTGGAAAGAATTATATTGTAAGAGAAAGATGAATTATACTGTAATAATAGAATAAGTTCAAAGAATACTGTTTGTTCCTGAACAGAAAAGAGAAGATGATGTTAATGTTGTTTGTAGGTATACAGGATGGTCAGAGTGGAGCCAGGTGTGTCTGGAATAACAAGAAAAGGAACATTTGGGCTGTGTCTACACTGGCACCCTTTTCCGTAAAAGGGATGCTAATGAGACACTTCGGAATTGCAAATTCCGCAGGGGATTTAAATATCCCCCGCGACATTTGCATGAACATGGCTGCCACTTTTTTCCGGCTCGGGGTTTTGCCGGAGAAAAGCGCCAGTCTAGACGGGATCTTGCAGAAAATAAGCCCTTTTCTGGAAGATCCCTTATTCCTACTTTCAAGGGCTTATTTTCCGCAAGATCCCGTCTAGACTGGCGCTTTTCTCCAGCAAAACCCCAAGCTGGAAAAAAGCGGCAGCCATGTTCATGCAAATGCCGCGGGGGATATTTAAATCCCCCGCGGAATTTGCAATTCCGAAGTGTCTCATTAGCATCCCTTTTACGGAAAAGGGTGCCAGTGTAGACACAGCCTAGGTGTTAGACAGAAAGTAATTGAGATAACCAGTGAGATATGGACAGGAGATTGCTGAGGCTTGATAAGGAAATGAAGATACGTGACTAGTCTCATGGGAATCACATGAAGTTTTGCTCCCTTTTGTAATCTTGTTAATTTTGCTTTCTTTTGTCTGGATAAATCAAGGGGGTTTGAGCCTTGTATGGTACTCACATTTTCTGGATGTATTAGCAGAGTGGCTTTGCTAATAAACAGAGTGGTCTGACAAATTTGTGATTCCTGTGTCTGACTTTGACACAACTCACAGCCTGTTTCCAGTGCAGTTAAGTGAATAAAATGAATGGTTATCAGAGATAAAAGACCTGGAGTTGTTGATGATAGGCCTTGGGTTTATATGAAACCTTAGATTTTGCAGGCTAAGGTCAGACCTGGTGGACTTCTTTCAATGGCAGCACCCCACTCCTGCCCCTGTTTTGAGCACCTCCATTGCATAGAATCATAGAATCATAGAATAATAGGACTGGAAGGGACCTCGAGAGGTCATCGAGTCTAGCCCCCCGCCCTCAAGGCAGGACCAAGCTCCGTCTACACCATCCCTGACAGATGTCTATCTAACCTGTCTATCATCCTGGGAGGGTGATCTGTCCATTCCCCACTCCCTTGTTGTGGACTCCTGGGACAGCCACCTGGAGGGTGTGGCTGTAGATGAGGAGAAGGAGGAGGAGGTGAAAGAGAAGGAAGGCAAGGAGGCCAGCACCAACACTATGCATGCTAGCCAGGAGGTCACACTGTCCCTGGAGCTGGTATCCCTCTCCCAGGATGCCACACAGGAATCAGATGAAGCCAGGGAAGGACCATTAGGTGAGTTCTATTACTTTCCCTAAACATGAAAGGGAGGTAGAGGGAGGCAACAGTCGGCAAGGGGCCTTCTCAACCTGGAGATCACACAGCAGCCTGTGTATGTGAGTACACATGGAGCACCAGTCCGGAGCAGACAGCTACACTGAGGATGCCACTGTTGCTCACAGGGTTCCTGCACAGGCTTTCCTTACTCCTTACTCCATGGTGGGAGATCTTCCTGCCACAAGCCACTACTAAGGAGGCTGGGGTCAAGGAGGGTGAGGAACCAATGGAACTTCCCTTTAAGATGGCTGAAGGCACCCTCCACAATCATGCAGGCCCTGCTGAGCCTGGTGTTAGAAAAGAAACAGGCTGTCCCAGAGGTGGATGGGGTAACAGGGCACTTTTATTGAAGATACTCATTCTGTCTCAGATCCCTGTTACCTGGGATGCGAGTGAGCAACTAATTTTCCCAGCTATACCTTTTTATCTTAGTTAATGTGTAAATACACATATCAATTACATTTAGGCCCTAATTTAGTAATGTGAACACCCATAATCATAACCATGTGGTGAATGTGTATAATTATACCCACCCCTGTTTACTGTTTACAGCTTTTTGGCTAATGTTGGCAGATTTCACATCACAAAATGCCTGTCATTAGCAACTTACAAAGGGTACAGGATATGTGTCCCTGAATCTATATTTCATTGCAGAAAAAAGAAGAAGGAGGATAGCATTGCTAACACATAGGCCATTCATTAAAAAGTTACACCTTGAGTACAGCTGCATGCTCCTTTATCCTGAACAAGGAGGTAAGGAGGAATTCAAACAAGTCTGTAAATCAATAGAAGCTGTGTCTGCCTGTGTCATGCCTCATTACCATGATTGCACCTACCAAGACCCCTTATTTAACCCTAACACACCCTGACACTTGGCATTAAAATGTTCCTTGATGTGGTCCAGGGGTCCAGTGTAGGGCTTCAACAGTCAGGGGAGCTGAGGGTAGGTTGCATCCCCCATGATGCACATAGGCACGTCCACATCCCCAACCCTGATGGTACGGTTGGGGAAAAAGTGCCAGCATGCATCTCCTGGAAAAAACTGGAGTTCCTGAAGATGCAGGCATTGTGTGCTTTCCCCGACCACCGAACATTGATGCCTGTGAAGTAGCCTTGGTGGTTCATGA
Source organism: Pelodiscus sinensis (assembly GCF_052426305.1). Lineage (NCBI taxonomy): Eukaryota > Metazoa > Chordata > Testudines > Trionychidae > Pelodiscus > Pelodiscus sinensis. The sequence goes on from NC_143052.1 coordinate 267,841,236, forward strand.
GGTCCTGCAGCACCATAGAATAATATCTCTTGTAGTTGATATAATCCAATGTGCAGTGGTTAGGGGCCTGGATGGGGATACAGGTGCCATCAATGGGCCCCCCACAGTTGGGGATGCCCTTGGCAGCAAAGCTGGAGATGATGGGGCCCACATCGTCTAAGATGACAACCCTGCACAGTAGGATGGTGTTGATGGCCCTCACCACCTGTAGAAGGAGACAAACATAGAATCACAGGGTTGCCAGAGCCCTCAGGAGTTTCCCCAAGCACAACCCCTCCGTGTCCACATACCAGGCGTAACTCCAACTTACCCCATCCCCCAGCAGGGCTTTGTGAAGGTGGGACTGAAAAACCTTCCATGGAGGGAGCTTCCACTCATCCACACCGTCCCTAGAAAACCTTATTACAGCAGTTCACCACCCTCCTTGGTGGGTCATACCTACATGACCATGACCCCTATGGTCAATCTCCCCATACTAAACTAGTTCCCAATGGAGCAGTAGCTGTCCAGCATGGTAAACTTCCATATAGTGATGGCGACCTGCTTCTGGAGGGGGACAGCATGTCACATGTGGGTGTCCTGTTACTGGAGGGCAGGGGCAAGCCACTCGCACAGCTCCAGGAAGGTGTCCTTCCACATATGGAAGTTCTGGAGTTACTGCTGGTCATCCCACCGCTCCATGACGATGCGGTCCCACCAGTTAGAACTGGAGGTAGGCAATGGAGAAGAGCCTGAGACAAGACTGTATAGAGGGGTTCCTTTAAGCACAAGCCTCAGATAGCCTCACACAGCAGCTCCAGGAAGTGACTTCTGTCCTGATGCCCATCCCAAAGTGCTTCTGCGGGGGCTTTATATGTTATTGGTAAAAGTTGGGACCTGCTGTTTAATTCCATGGATGTGTCTGTCCTCATTTTGTTGTCCTGTCAACATCAAACTAAGAGGAACTGATGACAGGATGAACCACAGGCCTCTTGATAGTTGTGAACTCACCCTTCAATTAACATATCTAAGGATGAATTAATCAAAAACCTCCACTTAAGTGAAAGGAGGAATTGAAATGACTGGCTAGAGATTGCCACACTGAATGATGAGTGGCAGTTCTATTTTGTGGGAGCTTAATCAGAGTATTTCTGAGAAGGGGGAAATAAGACATATGAATCCTTACTAGGATAATGCGGTATTAGGAAATAAGCAGAGAAGAAGAGTTTGGGGCTGTAGAAGGGGGTACGGGATGGGAGCCTAGAGGGACTGGAAATCCAGGTGAAAGAGGCATGAGATTCCACAACAGAAGATTTGTTTTTTTTTGGGGGGGGGGGGAAGACTGTTTCAAAATGTGATATTATATTCTACTTATATTTTGATTTTTAAAGTCAGAACAAAAATGATTTCAACTTTCTGAAAAATGGGGGTATTTTGATTGTTCCACAACATGTTGTTTTTGAAAGCTTTTTTAATGAAAAACTGATTTTTACTATTTTGATTCAGCATAAAACCAAATGTCAATTCACTTTGAGTAGAAGAGCTAATATTCAGAATACCCACATATTTTCACTGATTGAGTGTATTAGCCCAATGCTTCAGAAATGTGAGATAATTACACATTTTTGCTGATTGACTCAAAGGAAATCTTTATTCATAATGGAAGTTCATTTCTCTTTGAAGAATTTTATTTTATTCTCTATAGCCTAGTTCTCCAATAACCCTCAGCGTTGTGTCATCTGAAAATTGAATCAATATGCTTTATATTCCTATACCTAGATTGTTAATAAAGATGTTACACATCTGATCCACAGCAGCTTCCTGTGGGTCCCCACTAGAGGCCTCCTTCCAATCTGACATACCAACAATAGTTATTTTTCTCTGTAGTTGCTTAATCAATTATCCACTTAATGGTAGTTCAGCCCAGCTGTCATTTCTCCTACTTACTTATCAGAATATCATGGAATATCAAAGCCTTATTGAACTCCAGGTATATTATCCACCAAACCAGTAACCCCATCAAAGAAAGAAATCAAGCTAGTTTGGAATTATTTGTTCTTAAACCCAGGTTGGCTGTTAGCGATTCCCCCTTTGACCTACAGATATGTTCAAATTGAATGCTTCATACATTACTTGAGTAGCTCCTCAGATACTGAAGTCAGGAAACCCCTTATCTATAGTTTCCATCTCCTTTCCCTCGTTCTAAAGATGGAGATTTCATTAGCCCTTCTACAGTCTTCTGGAACATCTCCTGTCATCCATGAATCTACAAATATTATTGCAAGTGGTTCTGAGATTTCTTCAACTAATTCCTTAAGTACTCTGAGGTCAACAGTCAACCTCTGGAACTCCTTACAATAGAATGCAGTGAAGGCTAGAACTTTAACAAGGTTCAAAAAAGAACTAGATCGATTCATGGAGGTTAGATCCATGAATGGCTACTATCCAGGATGGGTAGGAATGGTATCCCTAGCCTCTATTTCTATGGAGGTGGTTGACAGGGGATGGATCACATGAGGACTACCTGTTGTGATTCCACCCTCTGGGGCATCTGGTATTGGACACTGTTGGCAGACAGGATATTGGACTAGATGGGCCTTTGGTCTGATCCAGTATAGCCGTGCTTATGTTCTTATGAGGTAAATCCAGTCCAACTGATTTGAATTCATTGAAACTGATCAGAAGATCTCTGACGTGTTCTTTTCTTATCCCAGTCTGCATACCTTTCCCTTTACTATCCGTTGCAATGTAACATGTGACCAGAAGACTAGTAATTTTTTGTGAGACTACTGATATAAAATGGGCATTGAACCTTCCTCTTCTCTTCTATTACTAATTCACCTTCTCCACTGAGAAGCAAACCCAGACCATCCCTGACCTTTTTTTTTTGTCTGACGGATTTGAAGAACCCCCCTTCAGTTGAAGCTAACATTTCTTGTCAGCTGTAACTAACTCTTTGTTTGGCTTTTCTGATTTTGTCCACACATGCTGTTCCCATGTACAATTCCCTTGTGACATGTCCCTCTTTCCATTTCTTGCATGTGTCCTTTGGGGGGTTTAGATTGCTAAAATGCTCCTTTTGCAGCCACACTGATCTCTTATGTGTCTTATCTTTCCTCTGTATGAAAATAGCTTGATGCTAATCCTCTAGTATTACATCTTTTAGTATCTGCAAGCTCCCTTTAATTCCTTTTCTTCCTAATTGGTCTTTCAATGGGACCTTGCCTAATGTTTTTAATGGTTGCTTTCCAATGTGGTTAAGAGAATAAAATGAATTCGTAAAAGAGCTGCAATTTTGATGATGAGCCTCGGGCTCTCATGATAGGGTGAGACCTTGTGGCCTTTGTGGATGATGTCCCCCCATCATGTTGAACACTGTCTGTTCCCTTTGCAGATGGGTGAGGAGAAGAGTGGTAAACCTCAAACAGCTGAGTCCTGACGATAGGCTGAGGAAAGCCTACTCTGCTTTATGGATTACATATTATAGAGCCCTCTAATCCTGGTGCAGATATGGGTTATATGGTAAAGAACCCGGAAAGAGTCAAGAAAAGAGTTTTTTTTAGAATAAAATATGTTACTGATTTATCACGGATTGCAAAGAATAGTCTTATTCATACTGAGTAATATCTTACTCCATGAGTGACCCTTTTAAATCAGCAGGGCTATTTACAACATAAGCCACTACTAACATGGGTGACAAAATCTGGTTTTAAATTATTTGTAGGTAGGTAGATTTACTGACACTGAATTTTGCATTCTATGCACGTCAAGGGATTGCTTTGAACAAGGGGTGGTGCATAAACTGGCCCTCTTTCGTAAGTTCCTCCCATCTTCACGGGTATGGCAGGATAAATGTATGTCTGAAGGGAAAGTAGGAAATACATTTTGTGAAACCCTTGACAGGGTGTCATTTACTTCCTTTCTATGCTTTATTAGCATCTCTGGCCAACCAGGAACAGACTGAATCCACGGGTCTATCTACTGTGCACAGTATCAGAGGGGTAGCCGTGTTAGTCTGAATCTGCAAAAGCGGCGAGGAGTCCTGTGGCACCTTATAGACTAACTGAAGTGTAGGAGCATAAGCTTTCATGGGCAAAGACCTACTTCGTCAGATGCATGCCCATGCATCTGACGAAGTGGGTCTTTGCCCATGAAAGCTTATGCTCCTACACTTCAGTTAGTCTATAAGGTGCCACAGGACTCCTCGCCGCTTTTACTGTGCACATTTACCTTAGCAGTCCACTTAATAACAAGAGAAAGTATAAGGAAGATAGAGGAAGTATCTGAGGCCTAATGTCTGTATAAGTCTATTTGTTGGCTGAACAGGAAATAAGACAAAGGCAGAAAATGGCCAATTATGTTTCTGGCCTATTTTATTCTACTTTGATACTTTTAATTAATCAATGAATAGGTTTGCACTGTACCTAAAATCTAATTTTAATAGTAAGTAGCAACGATTCAGAGAAAAGGAATGCAACATTAAATGAAACCTCTTACAGAGACAGAACTAAATGAACACATTTCATAGTAATGCCATTAAAAAATCCACTAAACATGATCACTATATAGTTATCCAGAGGTTATGCTGCAATTGTCCTGTGTGTGCTTTGAGCTTTTAAACATAAAAGATGTCTATTGGGAATATGTCCTTGTTAAAGTAGTGTTTGCTGGGTTTGACACTAATGATAGTTTTCATTTTCCTAATGCTTTCCCTTCATCATTATAATAGGGTATAATAGATAATATTGCAATTCAAAGGTCTGAAGTTTTGCAGAGAACTGAATGACGTATGTTTAAATAGTTATTTAAACTGGTCAGTACACGATCTGCATCCAAGTGAATGTTCATTTCACTGTGCATTCTTCTTGTTCCTTTGCTAGATGAAGTATACACAGCATATGAAATTTCTATTACAAATTTGTCTCTCTCTATTGTCAGACAAAGTTTTTATATTTAGTTAGTTTTACCCTTCTGTTAGCAATAAAGTCAGTGAAAGTCTTACCACCCAATTCTGTGTAGGCAACACCTAATTCTTAGCAAGGATTTTAAAGTCAGTTAAAATTGTATCACTTACCTCTTTAGTTGCTATGTTGTATTTCTCCTCAAATAAAACATGTACAAGAACAGTTTTTGGGTATGAAACTTTGTAAATTCAGTTTTTTAGGGAAGGTGGTGGGGGGGGGGAGTGAGAAATGTAAATGTCAGAACAGGGAAGTTCTGAGACGTTCTTATGTGGAATGTTAAGGTATTTCCATAGAGATGAATCAAGTAAGGAGCTGGCCCATGAGGACATATTGAATAGAAATTACACAGGACTGTAGGGATGAGTCCAGAGGAAATCTATTGAGAAGCTCATCTATTAAGTACATCACTAAAGGAATAAGAATTATTTTTCCCCTGTGTGAATGTTGTGTCCTGGTACCTAAGGTAATCCATTCCATTTTTCTTTTCTCTCTCAGCAATATACCTACTGCTATAAAATGAGCTATTATGCTTCTCTGAAAAGAATAGAAGTCTCAAACTACTAGGGTATGTCTACACTACCACCCTAGTTCGAACTAGGGTGGTTAATGTAGGCAACTAGAGTTGCAAATGAAGCTCGAGATTTGAATTTCCCGGGCCTCATTTACATATGGCCGGGCGCTGCCATTTTTAAATGTCCGCTAGTTCGGACTCCGTGCCCGCGGCTACACGTGGCACGAACTAGGTAGCTCGGATTAGGCTTCCTATTCCGAACTACCGTTACTCCTCGTGGAACGAGGTGTACCGGTAGTTCGGAATAGGAAGCCTAATCCGAACTACCTAGTTCGTGCCGCGTATAGCCGCAGGCATGAAGTCCGAACTAGCGGACATTTAAAAATGGCGGCTCCCGGCAATATGCAAATGAAGCCCGGGAAATTCAAATCCCGGGCTTCATTTGCAACTCCGGTTGCCTACATTAACCACCCTAGTTCGAACTAGGGTGGTAGTGTAGACATACCCCTATTTGTTTGGGACTACCCTCCCCCTCACATGGATGTCCTAGGTTTTTTCAGACTCCATTCCCAAGTGTCACAGACAGTTGGAGGGAAACAAGCAGGGAGAAGGAAGAGGTAAATGGATATATGTCTTAGTATGAGATATAGGCTATTTTTGAAAAGGAATCATAGGAGTCACTTTCCCAAGTTCCTCAAGAAAGCCCTAGAAAGAATTATTCCTCTTAAGGTGTCTCTGAAATATGGTGTTTCTTACTTTCCAAGATAAATATGCCTATATACTGCACCATTCATTCAGGTTCTATTTACAGGTGCACTGTAGCTCTTAGGATATGTGTACACAGAGGTATTATTTCGGGATAACATATGTTATCCTGAAATAGTGTTGTGTATGTCTTAAAAGCACGCCTGTTATTTCAAAATACATTTGAAATAATGGGCAGTTTATTCCAGCTTCCTGTAAATCTCAATGCACAAGGAATAAGGAAGACACTGGAATAGCAATTTATTTTGAAATAAGTGCTGTGAAGACAGCACCAAATTTCAAAATAAACTATTTTGAAATAAGCTATGAAATTTGTGTGGCTCAAATTGTGTAGATTATTTCGAGGTTCTCACTACTGTGTAAATGTACCCTTAGAGAGCAGTATGTTTAGTTTGTCTTCTCTCCTGTATTAGAAAAACCTCAAAATTGACCTAATATAAAAATGATATATCTATGATCATCTGCAGATAAATTGAAATTTCAAAGTCCCTCCTAACCTCAAATTTGTTGTGCAGTTCCATTTTGCCATTAGAAGTTTAGGGTTTTGTTTGTAAACAATCTCTAAAAGAGGTGGTGCATTTTCTGAGAGCCACTAATTTTCATCCCCTGCCCACACATACACAGCAGCACCACTCTTGCATGGATCTCAAAATGCTTTTCTAAATATTAGCCACTATGTTGCTCTTGTGAGGAAAGCTGTATACCCATTTCATAGGTTTAAATGTATTTAAAATATATGTTGATTGTCTGTTATTGATTTCAAACCATTTCAGCAAATAAGATTAAAACTATATAAATTTTCCTAAAAATAAATTAATTAAATCAAGTGTACACAAGTTATTAAATGTGTGCAGTTTCCCACAACTAGAGTGTGTATTTATTTACACAAAGATAGCATGTAATAAGAAATGTGTGATAAACCCATAGCTACATGTTGTTCTCTATATGGATGAGGGAAGTACCTGTATTATAATGCTATGTTTATTCTGTCTCACCTCCAATCCCCTTCCATAACTATTATGCTCTGTCACTCTTATTATATTATGGGGATCATCAAGGCCCTGAACTTGCAAATACATATTTAACTTGACATCTCTCAGCATCCATGTCATTTCAATGGGACTACCCAGAGGCCTAAAGTTAAGCACATGGATAAGAGTTTGTACAGTTAGGGCCTGAGGTTGTATACTCCTCAAGGATATTGCATTTTATATGCCTGTCAGGTACTAAGCATCATTACAGAGAAATGAGTAATGATTATTCAGCGGTAAGATAAAAGAGGATGGCATAAAAGAAAACGCTAGCTGAGTTGGAAGGATGGAGACAGAAGAGAGCTCAGAAGATTTAGATGTGAGCATTAGGTATAGATCTGAACCCATCAGGGTCAAAGTCTATGCCAGCACTGATCCATTTGTTGTTTGATCGTATAGTCTTCAATTACTTTAGCTCAGCCTGTCAAGGTATAAATGTGAAACAAAGGCCCAATGAGACAGAGAGAGAGAGAGAGAGAAAATTTAGGATGCTTCTGCTGATGTTTCAATCATTTCTTTAGTTCAAATAATCATTTAATGAGCTCAGTTTGATGAGTCAGCATTTCTGACATCAACAATCCACAAAAGTAGAAGTGAGATATCATCAGGTTTGCATGGGAGACAAGGTACATTTTTTTTCAAATAGCCCCAAGAGGATTCCTCCGCTTCCCCACACCACCACTTCTTGAAATATGTCCAATACAAAACTTCAGGATCCTAAATTTGCTTGCTGAAATCCCATCACAAAAACAAGTAAAATTCCATCTTGGATAGTATTTGACTTACTAAGGGTTATGACCATATGATCCCTATAATTTCTTCTCACATAGTATTGCAAGTCCCCTTACTGTGCCCCTTCCCAATAGGAAATTTGAGGATGCCTGTCCTCAGAACAACTTCACTTCAAGGAATATTAATACCAAGGCCCAAACCCCAAGCATCAATAAAGACATAAAACTGTCTATTCACACTGCCTGCAATGGTAGAGTTGAGTTCATCTGTATTTTTCAAGTTGAAGACTATGCAATTAAGCCTATTGGGAGAGTCATATCAAAATGGTGTAGACTTCCATGTTCAGAGACATGGGGCTATTATTACAACAACTTTTTGGCTTCTTTGTAGAATAGAGATTAGGGCAATTACTGCTCTTTTGCATCAGGCACAGTCCCTGTTTGATTTCATTAAATTGTTGCATTCACTGGAAATGTAAAATATACCCAACTGATAAGATTGACTTCACGGCCCTTTCTAATCTGGAGTCTTGCTGTAACATTTCTCATTCCCTTAATTGTACCTAGCATCTTTTTTAACAATGTATTTTGATCTAGTGAAAGAACTCTTTTCCATCTTCTGTGAGCTGCAGGACAGAGTTTGGAAATCTTTCATCTTTTTTTCTCAATACAGAACTATACAAAACATTTACAAACCTTTTATATAGGACACCAGAGGGTATAGAGGTAGGGAAAGCAGCATAGTACTTTGAAAGCAGTAAAGGGAAAAATGACGGTAACACGCCCTTCTACCCCACCTCAGAGTTGTTTATAATAACAAGAATACTGGTACTTTTGAGATAATGTATATAGCAGTTGAAACTAAAAAGTTGTGATCACAAATAATTCATCCAGTTTCCACTGAGTTTATAGATTATTCCTCCTGACCAGAATATAATTTCTAGTTACCAGTTTCTCTCCAAAGCCTTTATAAAACCCTCTTTTAAAATATCATACTTATGGCTCATTTTCTCAGCACGAGAGAAAAAAGCTCATACCACAGACCATAGTTAATTACATTTTAACTACATTGTAATAGCCTATCTGAAGTCTACAAATCTACTCCCACATCCTTGATCTACTATTTCAATTGTTCTGTAGCCAACACCACCATGTTATCCTACATACAGAGCCATCTTTGTTGAGCACAGAAAACAGCAGCAATAGGTATACTGACTCTATACATGTTTAAAGGGTCAATTTACTTTGGCAAGTAAGCATCTAGCAGAAATGGCCTTGAAAATGTGAACTCATATCTAGCACTTGAACTTTGTCATAGTGATTTTTCTAGGCATTTATGGACTAGCTTTTATAATCAGAGGCTTAATCAATTGTGAGGGGAATAACAGAAGAATGTGAAATAATAGTAGGTGTTACCTGGCTCATGCTAGTCATGCAAAGACCACAAGTCTGCTCCTACTTAGCCACCTGCAGCTCAGCCACCAATTCTGCTGACCATCCGCTGTAGACTGTATTGGGAATAGGAGTGTAACTCATATGTTTAGAAATGGGCAAGCATTGCTGCATTCAATATTATTGTCCTAATTGTAATTATCCATAGGAATTTAGGTGCCTAAATTTAATCAACTAACAATATTATTTTGGCTCCTAAATCCCTTTTTAATATTCAGGCACCTAAATCAGTTAAGAATTGCAACACTGAATGCAGCAAGGCCTAAATCCTTTTACAATCTGGTCTTTAGTGATTATTGGGATTGAAAGCAAACTTTTCTCTAATCCCAGCTCTGAAACCAGGTCCCTTTGTTGCCTTAGCCCAGTCATTTAACACTCTGCCTTGATTACCCCCTCAGTAAAAACAAAATGTTATTTTGTGTTTACTTAAGAGAGGGCTGTGACAGTGGAGGACCAGGTGCTTGCTCATCCCATAGCCCCAGGCCTCATTGGAGACGACAAATGCACAGCAGGAAACCAGTCTGGCTTGCCTGTGTTAGCATTATTAAGATAGATATTAGAGATGTAAGAATGTGTTTGATGTTTAAAACTTATGAATATCTTGTAGGTTATTTCATGCATTTCTCTCACTTATCTGTATTCCCTGTTAGAAAGCAGTAGCAAATGGTGTCACTCAGACAGGAAAAAAATCTTCTCTAATGCAAATGCTGGCCGCCTACAGATGTTAGCTCAAGTCCAAGCAATAGGCCTTTGAAACTAAAAGGAGCTATTGTGAGACATTAGAACAATAGACAAAGAGTAATAATGAATTCATGCACTCGTCTCCTTCAGATTGATCTAGGTAAGAAATTAGGATTTGAAACAACATCTTAGTTCATTAGGCTTAGCTGGCATGTTTTATTTTATTTAGCTTTGTAACATACTTTACTCTGTCTGTTATCACTTGCAACCATTTAAATACTACATTTTATAATTAATAAAATCACTTTTGTTTATTAATACGCCCAGTACAAATAATTGTTACCTGTGGTGGGGGGACAACAGCGGTGCAGATCTCTCTTTCATTGATAAAGAGAGAGAACTTATGATTTTGCTGAATAAGACTGATTTATCGGGGGGTTGATCCCAGTGGGGTTGTGTGCCTAGCTGCTGTATCAAGTCCCTGTGAGTGAGTGTTCCCAGGACTGAACAGTTCTCAGTGTCTCTGTTGCTCTACTGTGGGTTGTAACCATAATTCTGTGCCTTTGCTGTGTGAGACCAGAGCTGCTGGCTCAGCAGGTGGTGGGGTATCCCAGAGGGCAGATAGGAGGTCTTAATGGTATGATCAGCCCTTCACAAGGATCACTGAGACCCAACTCATTACACAATTGAGCTAGGGTAAGTGACTGGTCTTTTGGAATTGAGAATACTGGTTGGACAGAGCAGAAAATCCTGCCGGACATCCTGGTATAAGCTTCCCAGAAGCAACAGCAGCAGTAAGAATAGAGATCTCTGCACCAGGTACAGGAATGCCAATATCTACAGCTGGGTGGCTGCAAGCCAGGCCCAGAAGGGGCACACCCACACCCTGGACTAGGTACAGATGAAAATAAAGGAACTGAAGTAAGCCTACATCAATGCCAGGGAACAAAGTTCCCGTTCTGGAGTGGCACCTTAGACCTGCTGGTATTACCAGTAATTGCATGGAATCCTGGGAGGGAGGGGCTGGTGACATCCCAGCACTGTCGTGGATTCAAGCATGGACACACCCATTGTCAGCCTCTAGGAGGGTGGGGCAAAGGACCAGGATGAGGAGGAGGAGGCAGAGGAGGCCAGCATTGATACCATGCCTGCCAGTCAGGAGATAATCATCTCCCTGGAGCCAGTCCCCCTCTCCCAGGATATCTCCCAGGACTCAGATGAGGAGGCACTTCCGGTGAATTCTGTAACTTTCCCTATCTTTATGTGGGGTGGGGGAGGTGGCAGGCTGCGAAGATCTGTCCAATCCTCTCTCAGCCTTCTTAACCTGGGGATTGTGTACCCTGTGCAAATGGGTACACATGGAGCCCTATGAGACTATCACACAAGAACCCCTTACTCCTTCTCACAAGGTTTCTGCAGAGGCCTACCTTAATCTGGATTCCGTGGTGGGACACCTTCCCGTGACAAGCCACAACTAAGGAGGCTGGGGTCAGGGACACACATAGAAGTGCTACCACAAGGCGCAGAGCTGCCCATCCTCTTAGGCAGCTCCTACTCAAGAGCAGCAAGGCAGAAGACACCGATCCTCTGCATAGCAACCTGTTGGAGGAAGCTCGAGGAGGGGGATCCCATTACCGACCTCCCTGACAAGTGGTGTCTGCCACTTACACACACCTCCCCCAACATCCTCCTCCCTCTCCTGCAGCAGGCAGGGATAGAAGTTCTCTCTGCAGGACACCGCCACTGCTGGACCAGGCATGTGTGCAGCACAGAAGGAAGCCATCTCCCCCGCTTCTGCCCACAGACTTGTGGCCTGGCTGGTACCTTCTCATGCCTGCTTGTCCCTGGGATGTGGGGATAGCAAGGAAAGGGCACACTATCTAGGCAACAAATGGCCTTGCTCAAGACACATTGCCATTGTCTGACCTGAGATCTGTGGTGTTGGCTCAAAGATGAGGGCTTCACGTGTCTCCTGAGATGACTGCCCTTCTGACTTATCATCTCAGCTGGGGCAACTATGAGTGTAGCACATGCAACATCTCCTGCATCATCTTCTCGATCCCGCAAGACATGCAGGCAAAGGTGACTCCAAAATGACCTGGTGCAAGAACACCTCAAGTGTCTGTGTGCCCTCCAACGCAGTTTTAAACAGGAGCAGCAGGGGTGGACCACTGACCTTGAGAAGCACCATGCTGACCTGGAGCTGCGGTGTACCATCAGGGAGCAGCTGTCCCTCCAGCATGAGACCACATGCACAGCATTCACCACTGACATGGAGTGCCTGGTTGCTGCCATTGAGCAGTCCAGCAGCCAGCTCCCCACACCTGCTGCCTCCTAGGTACCTCTAGCATTCACTCCCCCCAAGTCCCTCTAGCAGCCGCTCCCTGACAATTCCCCCCAGCACCTGTGCCAACCCCATCTCCCCCAGGCTTCTCCTCCTTTCTCTGGACCACAGAGGGCTTCACACATGTGGTGGTAGGACTATTTGGGCAGCCGAGGCATCACAACACACCCAAGGTAGGCATCCCTCCCAGGTCCATCCCTGAGTTCCTCCTCCTCCCTTCCACCTCTTCCCCCTTCCCAGGTTCTTTCAGCAATCCTTCCCCAGTTATATATTCCCCAAATAAAAATTACTGAGTTTATTGTTTCAAACCAAAAAGTCTTTTTTTTTTAATCTGCAGGGAAGGGAGAAGGGGGGAAAGTAGTGAGGAGCGGGGGAGGGGGAAAAAGGCACACAGGGACTATGCCGACACTTCTTATGGGGAGGCCTGGGGCAGAGTCTTATGGCTGGCCTTGGCTGAAACCACAAGGTGTCCTGGATGAGTACATCCCCCAGATGGCTTTCCAGATGGCAGTAGTGGGCAGCTGTTCAAAAGCTCTGGCAAGTCACTCTGCCTCTGTCTCCCTCACACCAGGCAGAAAAGTTTCCCCCTTATTCTCACAAAGATTGTGGAGCACACAGGAGGCCACCACCATCTGGGGGATGTTCCAGTTGCTGAGGTCCAGGTAGGAGAGTAGGCTTCGGAACCTCCCTTGAGGCAGCCAAAGGTACTCTCTACAATGATGCAGCACTTGCTGAGCCTGGTGTTGAAGCGTTCTTTCATGGGGTCCAGGTGTCCCGTGTAGGGCTTTGTTAGCCAGGGGAAAAAGGGGCAGGCTGCTTTGTCCACGATGCACATAGGCATGTCCACCTCTCTGAACTTAATGGTACAGTCAGGGAAAAATGTGCCAGAGTGCATCCCCTGGAACAGGCTAGAGTTCCTGAATACACAGGCCTCATGCGCCTTCCTTAATCACCTGACGTAAAGGTCCATGAACTGGCCCCAGTGGTCCATGAGGACCTGCAGGACCATGGAAAAGTACCTTTTCCTATTGGTGAAATTCAAGGCATGGTGGCCAGAGGCCACAATGTGGATCAGGGTATCATTAATGCCCCCTCCTGCAGTTGGTGAAGCCCATGGCAGGAAAGCCAGTGATGATGGGCTCTGCATTGCCAAGAGTGATGATCCTGCGCAGCTGGATATCATTAATGGCCTTCACCACCTGTAGAATCATAGAAACATAGAATCAGAGGATTGCCAGGGCCCTTGCCAGGTCCCTGAACATAAGACCCTTCCCACACCAGGGCCAACATTCCAGGCAGAGCTTTATGAAGCTGAGACTGAAAAACCTCCAGGGAGGAAAAGTCCACCGCGCCCCTCACAACCTATTCCAGTAATTCACCACTCTCCAAGGACTATAGAAAGAGAGTCAAACCTGCATAAGCACAGCCCCAACAGTCAATCTCCTCACACTGAACTGGCTCTCCACAGAGCAGTAGCTTTCCGGCATGGTGAGCTTCCAAAGTACAATGGCAGCATTTTTCTAGAGGGGGATGGGATGTCACATTCAAGTGTCCAGTCACCAGAGGGCAGGGGTGAGCCACTCGCAGAGCTCCAGGAAGGTGTCCTGTACGCAGAAGTTCTGGAGCCACTGCTGGTCATCTCACCACTCAATGATAATCCAGTCCCACCAGTTGGAACTAGTCTCCTGGTGCCAGAAGCAGTGGTGGAAGGTGTTCAGGGGAGGATGGAAGAGACTATGGGGCATGAAGAGCACCTGGGCCAGAGTTTGAAGGTGCCCCATTCTGAGCTGATTGTCATGGTCCTGCAGTGCCATGAGGTCAGCCTGCATAAACTGCTACAGGTGGTGAAGCGGGAGGTCTAAGAGCCAGTGACTGCTTTGCAGCAAGTCTGGCTCCATGATAGAAGTGCTGTGGTATCCATAAGGGCAGCCAGAGTACATGGTGAGTTCGCTGTCCCTCAAGGAGGTAGGTGATATAGAAGAGTCTGAGACACAGCTGTAGCGGAGAGCCCCTTTAAGCTCAAGCCTCAGATAGCCTCAGGAAACAGCTACAGGAAATGACTGCTGTCCTGATGCCCTGCCCGGAATACTTCTGGGGAGCTTTAAATGTGATTCAGGCTCCAATCAGTGTGGATGTGCTATTTTGATATAAATCTGCAATATTTTGAGAGGGATTTGTAGAGTGAGCACTCTATTTTGAAATAGTTATTTAGGGGGTTATCATTTAAAATAGCTTATTTTGAAATAATCACACAGTGTAGACCTAGCCTAGCTGTATGGAACTAATGAAAAGAAATAACATTTCATTTTAAAACATTTAGCACAGAGTATGAGGTTTATTTTAATTAAGAAAAAAAGGAAGTTAAAGGTAAAAACATGGTTTTTTTGGAATCCAGCTAACTCCCCAAAACAACCCTGCATTTGTACAACTAATGAAATGTTAATAAAAACCAAATATTGACTTTTCTGTAAGTGAAGATGTAACAAATCCAGACTATTCCCCATAGCCACATAATCCTTCAACACTCAGTCACCCACCCAAAATTAATTTGCCCCCTTAAGCCAGCAAAGCCTAAGCATGCAGTTCCTTTTCTTCTTTCTCTTCAGTGCCTTTCTCTCAGCATTCCATTGATTCTATTTTTACATCCGTGCTTTACCGAACCTGTAGCTAATCCTTGCTCTGCCTGTCTTACTGGATAAATGTCATGAACAGGATTTTTTTTCTGATGCCTCATTACTTCCACACAAAAAACCAAAACATTTATTAAAAGCCACTTTTGGGCAAAGACCACAAACTAAGGGTATGTCTATACTACAGTGTTAATTCAAGTTAACGTAATTCAAAATAGTTAATTCGAATTAAGCAAATTTGAAATAACACATCTAAACACAAAAACTATTTTGAAATAGCGTTTTGCATATATAGACACTATTAAACTTCATTCGAAATAATGGCTGTTATTTCGAATTAACTTTGCAGTGTAGACATACCCTAAGGCCGTGTCCAGACTCAGGGGTTTTTTCGGGAAAAGTAGCCTTTTCCCGAAAAAACTTCCCCTGCGTCCAGACTCAAGCCGCGTTCTTTCGAAATTATTTCGAAAGAACGCGGCTTTTCTTTCGATGGCGGTAAACCTCAATTTACGAGGAAGAACGCCTTCTTTCGAAAGTTCCTCTTTCGAAAGAAGGCGTTCTTCAACGTAAAGAGGCCGTCTTCGAAAGAGAGCATCCAGACTCGCTGGGTGCTCTCTTTCGAAAAAGCGGATTTCTCTTTCGAAAGATCCGCCTGCAGTCTAGACGCGATCTTTCGAAAGAGGCTCTTTCGAAAGATGCTTTCGAAAGAGCCTCTTTCGAAAGAAGCCTGCAGTCTAGACATAGCCTCAGTGTGGAGCTCCCTTAGACTAAGCCATTTAGAAGATATCTTGAATGAATTATACCATTTTAAAATTAAATTTCAAATACATGTTCTCCACACAAGAGGCCTGATTTTCTGTTACACTGCCCCATGTGCAGTTAGGTGCAGCACAGCAAAGTGAGGCTATGTCAGCACTGCACACTTATTTTGAAATAACTCCTGTTATTTTGATCTAAGAGAGTGAGCATCTGCACAGCAAGCCGGTTATTTTGAAATAACTTCAACATAACGGGCTTCTTACTCTGACTCCTGTAACCTTCATTTCACGAGGAGTAGGGGAAGTCGAAGTAAGGGTGTTCTTCCTTTAACTTCCTGCTGTGTAGAGAGCGCTAAAAGCTGAGTTAAGCCTCTTTGACTTCAGCTATGTAATTAACTTCACTTGACTTTAGCCTGCAATGTAGACATATCCCAAGTGTAAAAAACTCACAAATCATCATGTTAACACATTTATACCTTCCTTGTACTAATACAGATTGGACATCTCTTATCCAGCACCATTGGGATCAGTCTCGAACCAGGGAATTTGCTTGCCTAAAGCTGGTTCACTGCCATAGCCCCCAACTGCCAACTCTGCCAACTTGGAGGGGGGGGGGTGCTGGAGGGAATCCCTCCAGCCCCTGCCAGGCTGCCTGCCGGGTCACTGACCCCACTGTTGCTGCCCCAGCTGAACTGCCTGTAGGGTCCATCAGCCCACACTGCTATAGGCTCCAGCCCCATGCTATGATGCGTTGCTGGGGGCTGGCTCTGGCCCTGGTCAGACTGCCAGAGGCTTCGGCTCCAGTCTCAGCCCTGTGACAGCCTGTGGGCTTGGGCCCCACTTCTGTGGGCTGTCCGGGTCTCCAGCCGCATGTTACCATGGGCTGCTGAGGTTGCCACCAGCCCCAGTCCCTCTGCCATGGGCTGCCAAGAGCACTGGCTCCTGCCATGTGGCAGTTCACATGCACAGGCTGTCCAGGGCTTCAGCACCAAGCTGCTGCAGGTTGACTCCAGCCTCAGCCTTGGTTCCATTTCCATGGGCTTCCTGGGGCTCTGGCCCAGCTTTGTGCTGCCATGGGCTGTCGCCGACCCAATCCTGTGCTGCCCTGGGCATGCCCCAACCTGGTCCCAGTGTCGCAGGCTACCAGAGGCTGGTGCTAGCCCCTGCCCTGTCCCACTTCTTCAACCCGGGCCCTCCTGGATTGCCCTCCTGCCACTAGGCTAACAGGGTTCTCTGATCCAGGAACATTCTGTTGCTGGACCACAAATTTCTGGTTTGGGGATATGCAGGCTGTATAAGTCAGGGTGCACAAGTATCACTGTAAAGGAGAAATTGGACCCCATATCTTTGAGCCTCCTCCGATTCTTACCAGATTTTGCAAGAGAACACTGTGATAGAATGATGCACACTATGCAAAATTTCAGAAATAATTGTTTCTTTTTGGGATACTTGTGGTTGGGGAAAGGGAAATTGGGCATCCCGAGTAGCTAAGCAACCTGATTCTGGAACAGGCATTTCTATTCCTCATATGGTTTATATCTTATTTAAAAATAAAACCTCTCATATGTAACTGTTTTACAAATACCTTCTAAAAGGATGGAGAAAAATACCTGATCATCAGCTTAGTGCAGGCCCACATCACAGGTCTGGGGTTAAATGAATTTACTTCTGAACAGTGAATGGAACTGAATATTGTATTATAATCTATGACATTCATCTTTTGATACATATATTTGTAGATTTTTCACCAAAATGTGTAAACTGGGTGAATAATAGGAGAAAAGGTTTTTTTTAAAATCCCACAAAATTCATTAAATAAGTTAATTAATATCATTCAGGCTCTAATCGCCTTATTTTTTCTCCAGTGCGAGGTATTCAAACATTTGTCCTGTCCTTGGAATGTTTTATAATTCTAAAAATGAGTCCACACCAGCCACTGATAGCATTTTCCATCTAGGTGCTTTAAAGTTCAAAAGTAATGAGGATAAAATGTACATAAACATTGAAAAGATTTAGCAATTCATAATTCTATGTTTAACTGAAAACAAGAAACTATGAAATCACAAATGTAAACTTTTCTATTGTCACAAAAAAACTGTATAAGCAAGAGTAAAATTTAGCTCATTCTGCCTTGCCTATAAGAGGCGATAAGTGGGGAAAAAAAGTCATGAAAACTAATGAATCTAATGAATAGAGACAAGACATTTCAGCATTTGATATTTCATCGTCTAGCAGAAGAGATATGCTAATGAATAGCGTAGACAAGAGTGTTGATTTTAACAGAGGCACTCTTCTAAATAGCTGGTAGCACAATTAAATACAACTTTGTTGTGTTCAATCTGTTAAAAATAAGCCAAAAGAAATTTTGTGTCAGTTGCCTGGTAAGTCTTTGCTCAAATGAAGACAGATTATGAAGGACACACTTAAATCTAAAAAAATAAAAGCAGTGTCCAATCATATTTAATTTCACTTAGCTTTTGTATGGATTGATAACTTTGGGATGGGAATGTCATGCACATTTGGTTTGACAGCCCAACTAAGACTCAGAGGCCAGAACAAGCCACAGTGACCTCTTGCACAGTACAGGAAACAGAACCTCACCCACCCACTTGTGCAACAGGCCCATACTCTCTGGCTGATTTAAGGCACATCTACACTATTGATTTAATTTGACCTATCTTAAGTTGACTGAAAAAAGGAAGGGTAAAGGGGTTCAGATCCATGGCTCAGCTGTATGGAGCTCCCTACGAGGAGTTTAGCTGCCTTCAGGCTCTCAGCTCCCACCTCCTCAAGTGGGAGTCTGACAGCAGCTGCTTGGGCTTGTCATCTTCCCAAGTGGGGAGCCAAGAACAAATGCATTGGCTGCATCTAGACTGGCAAGTTTTTCTGCAAAAGCAGATGCTTTTGCGGAAAAACTTTCCAGCTGTCTACACTGGCTGCTTGAATTTCCGCAAGAACAATGATGATCTCATGTAAGATTGTTAGTGTTCTTGAGGAAATGCTATGCTGCTCCCGTTTGGGCAAAAGCCCTTGCGGAAAATCATTCCAGTCTAGATGTAGCCATAGGGTAAGTCTACAGAGCAATATTATTTCAAAATAACTAGCGTTATTTTTAAATAACTTAGTCCGCCTCTACACAGCAGGCAGTTATTTTGAAATAATGTCAAAATACTTGTGCTGGAGGACTTCTTACTCCAACTCCTGTAACCCACATTGTATGAGGAGGAAGGGAAGTTGGAGGAAGAGAGCTCTATTTCAAAATAAGTGCTGTGTAGATGCTCCCCATTTTGAAATAAACTATTTCAAAATAAGCTACGTAATTGATGTAGCGCAATTTGTGTAGCTTATTTTGAATTAGGCCCTGCTGTGTAGATGCACCCATAGGCTCTAGCTGCCTGGCTCTCTTATCAATTTGAGGGCTCCATCCTGGAGATAGCCAGCAACTCATGTAAGTAATAGGGTCTACATCAAGGGTGGGCAAATACCAGCCCATGGATCAGATCTAGTCCAGCAGGGTTAGCTCCTGATGGGCCCCCACTTGTATATTTACCTGCATGGCCACAAGTACTAGCAATCACAGCTCTCATTAGCCACGGATCAACATTCCCAGCCAATTGGAGCTGCAGGAAGTGGCATCCCAGTCCACGCAGCTTCTCGACACTCCCATTGGACAGAAAAGGTGAACTGTAGACAAAGGGCGCTGCAATTGCCAGTGCCTGCAGCTGTTCAGGTAAATATAGTGGCAGAGGCCCACCAGGGACTAACCTTGGAGAACTACAGCTGTGTTATTGCCCAAACCTAGTCTAGATTGGCACTGAATTGCCCTAACTACACACATGGACAAATCCATGGCCCCTTGTGGATTTATATCAATGGCTTTTAGCAGGATGAGTAGGGATGGTGTCCCTAACCCCTATTTGTCTGGAAATGGATGACGGGGGGATCATGTGAGAATTACCTGATTTGATCCTTCCCTCTGGGGCGTCTGGCATTGCCACTGTCGGCAGACAGGATACTGGGCTAGATGGACCATTGGCCTGACCCAGTATGGCTGTTCTTATGTTCTTATGTCAGTGTAGTAGGGCACATCAGTGTGAATAAGGCTGCAATGTGTGCAATGACATAATTAGGTAGACATAAGCTCCTACTTTTAACGCTATAGCAGAGACTAGGCCTTACTGAAGTCCTTAAGTCCTGATTTGAAGACTTTAGGTTACAAAGAATCCACCATTTACTCTAGTTCAAGCCTGCAGGAGGCTTGTGCCCCAAGCAACAAAGAAAAACAAACAAACAAAAAAGCTTCCAGATTTCTGCCAGTCTAACCTGGCAGAAAAATTCCTTTCCCACCTCTGTTATGAAAGTTAGACCAGAGCATATGGGAGACATCCACCAGCCTAGGAAAGAATTCTCTGTAATAACTCAGAAGCTTTCCTCATCTGGTATCCCATATCCATTAGTTGGTCACATTTACTGTTAGATGCAGGAGGGTCATATCACCGGGTGGAAGTGTAAAGATGATTTTTTTTCATTACAGAAAGACAGTACATCTATCTTTAATTCATGCATTTGTGGTATGCGAGAGAGGGAAAAACCCTTTAAAGTGATCTGACAGGACCCATGCTTTTAATCTTCACACATTTTCTAAGGCTATGTCTACACTACAGTGCTAATTCGAACTAACTTAGTAAGAATTAGTTTATTCGAACTAAGCTAATTCGAACTAACGCATCCAGACTAAAAAACTAGTTTGAATTAGCATTGTGCTAATTCAAACTAGCATGTTCACACAGAGTGGACCCTGAACCGGGGTTAAGGATGGCCGGAAGCAGTGCCGGCAGGGCATCAGATGAGGACTTAGAGCGTGGAGCTGCTGTCTCAGGCTAGCCGAGGGCTGTGCTTAAAGGGACCCGACCCCCACCCCGGACAGACAGTTCCCAGGGGTGCCCCGCTTGCAAAGCAGTCCTGGCTTGGATTGCCCGGAGTACCCACACTGGGCACATCATAGCACTCGGCCATCAGACCGACTGCACTTGCCGCAGGCTGCCATCTGGGGAGAGGGGGCAATTGGAGGGCTGCAGGAGAGGTTCCACCCCCAGAAGCCCGCAAAGACAGCCCAGTCCTCCCCATCGGGGGCTCGTACTCCATTCCTCCCTCACCTCCTTCCACTTACCCCTCCCTAGCCCCCCTTCCTGATGTACAAAATAAAGGACAATTGTGTTCAAAAATAGAATCTCTCTTTATTGAACAAAACTAGGGAAGACTGGGAAAAGGAGGTGGGAGAGGGGAAGAGAGAGGGTGGGAGAGGTTAGGGCAACTACAATGATGAGGGGTTTGGAACAGGTCCCATATGAAGAGAGGCTAAAGAGGCTAGGACTTTTCAGCTTAGAAAAGAGGAGACGGAGGGGGGATATGATAGAGGTCTATAAAAGCACGAGTGGGGTGGAGAGGGTGCATACAGAAAAGTTCTTCATTAGTTCCCATAATAGAAGGACTAGAGGACACCAAAGGAAAGGAATGGGTAGCAGGCTTCAAACTAATAACAGAAAGTTCTTCTTCACAAAGCAAATAGTCAACCTGTGGAACTCCTTGCTGCAGGACGCTGTGAAGGATAGAACTAGAACAGAGTTTAAAGAGAAGTGAGATCAATTCATGGAGGTTGGGTCCAAGGAGTGCTATTAGCTAGGGGGTCGGAGTGGTGTCCCTGCCCAAAGTTTGTGGAAGGCTGGAGAGGGATGGCACGAGACAAATGGCTTGGTCAATGTCTTCGGTCCATCCCCTCCAGGGTCCCTAGGGTTGGCCGCTGTTGGCAGACAGGCTACTGGGCTAAATGGACCTTTGGTCTGACCCACTACGGCCATTCTAAGCTCAGGGCTCAGGGTCGGGGGTCTCAATGGACCACCTTGATTTTCATTCAAACCTGCTCTTGGGTGGCCAGGCTGGCAGCTCTCCTGCCCTAGACGGCCGCTTTCCTGTGCCTAGTGCGGAGGTCGTGGACGAGGTCCACGATGTCTGCACTGGACCAGGCGGGTGCCCACCTCTTGCGGTCCTGGGCAAGCTCCCGGGAGCTGCCAGCCTGGTCCCGGGAAGAGGGGGAGGGCTGGGGGGCATCGGGTGGCTGGCTCAAGCCGTGCCAGGTGCAGGGTCTGCTGGCTGGGTGCTGGCAGGCTTGCACCTGGCACGGGCATCGTAGCCAGCCCGTGCCCCTTTAAGGGGTCCGGGGCCGGGAGGGGGGCAGACGAGTTTCCCTGGTGTTGGCCAGGGTGGCCACCAGGGAAAGCTGGGGAGGGCTAGCCTCCCACTAGTTCGGATTAAGGGGCTACACACCCCTTAATTCGAACTCAGCTCTTTGTCGGCAAAAAGCAGCAGTCTAGGGGGGGATCTGTTGAGAAAGAAAGGCTTTTTTGACAGATCCTGTAAACCTCCTTGCAGGAGGCATAAGGCTGAGTCGGCAAAACATGGTGGCCATTTTTATGCAAATTAGGCACAGGATATTTAAATCCCTGCCTCGTTTTCAATGTTGATCTGCCTAATCTTCATCCTTCTGCCGACACAGGGATGCAGTCTAGACATACTCTATAAGAGCCCAGCTGAGTCAAATAAAAGATTTGCATTTCACTGAGTTCAACCTTGGTTCATTCTCTTAGTAACTAAGATCAAATCCCAATGTAAAATAGTTAGCCACTAACACAGTGAGAGTTCCATGTCTTCCATAGCATGGAGTTTTGCAAAAGCTCTCTCCTGGTCCTTTCTCTTTGTCCAGAAGACACACCGCAGTGGATCATTCCTATTCTAAAGCTTCCTTGCTAGTTCAAACTTATAGCAGACCTTTCCTTTAGCCAAAATATGATACCATTTTTGAAACCCAGCCATGAAAGCAGGTATAATTTCTGGTCTTGTATCATTGTCATTCAATTAAATCCACTAAAAACTTCCAGTGTATATATAAAAAAGTATTATCCACCTAGCAGAGGGCTGATTGGTTCATGTCTAGGAAAAAAATCAGTGCCTACCCACAGAGGGAAAACAGCAGCAGCAGCTATCTCTGATAATTTCAAGTAAGCAAATGAAAATGCTCAGTAACTACCATATCCCTCTTCTGCATTTATCTTTGCATTTTTAACTAAATCCCTTGCTTTGTTTTCTGCATATATGTATGAACTGATATAACTGCAAACTCTACCTTCCACCTTCTTGTCATTCCCCCTTTCTTTAGGCCAGGTGTTCTCAAATTGTGAGTCACAACCTTTGAGACAGCCATTAGATTATTGGAGGGAGGTTGTGAGCTCTCAGTTATGCATAGGGCTGACAGCCCAAGCCCTGAAGAAATGGGCAGCTGGAAAGCAGCAGCTGCTGTGTAGGTGCTCTGCTCAGAAGGCAGCACTTCCCTCAGCAGCAGTGGAGAAGTAAGGGTGACATGATATGGGATGGGGTGTCACTTTTGGGAGGAGGGTCCTCACTTCCTAAAATATTTTCAAAGCAGGTCCCTGGAAAAGAAGTTTGATAACTCCTTCCTCAGACGTTAAAATGAAATACTTTAATAGAATAGTAGGTGGGTTGAACATTAAACATATACAAACCTCTATGGAGACTGCAATTTTTGTTATACAATTTGCTTTTGTAAGTAGATAATCTTAGTGTGGTACCTTTAGTATGAAGGGGAACCTGCAGCAATGTTAATGACAGGCAAAACAATTTGAATTACAGTGTGCACAGCTATAATTTTTACATAATTATTTTAGTATGAGAAGCAGACCAAGCAGTCTTACTGCTTTAATCAAAAAGAAACTGTAGTTCTGTAAAAAAAAAAAAGTCAAGTTTGCTGGGCAGATTTTTCTTCTTTTAAAGACCCATGCTGCCTTTTTGTTCATGGCTCTCTTGCCCTCTCGATGTCTGTGATTTTTGTGGAAGTAAAAGGGGATTTTTTTTTCAAATTAATGATGCATTGAAGTCAGCCACTCAGAATGCTTGAAAAACCCGCAGAGCACTTACTCAGGGAGACATAAAAACATTTTGCAATATATGAAAAAGGAGACAAATTACTACACCAGAAAACTACTTTAACCTGCAATTATATTAGGGACCCTTTCACTAGAAATACTCAGATCTTCATTAAATCAAAATTTGATCTTTAAATTATCTTTTCAGAGATAAGACAATTTTTCTCATTTCTTTTATGCAAGTATCTTAGTATGAAAGCAGAGAAACAGGTGGAAGATTATTTTCTTATCAGAGCAACATCATTTTTCAGGAGTGGTTTGGTTTCATGACCCACTCATGAGATTAAGATGATGACCTGGTAGTAAAAATAATATAGAACATTCAAAAGAGTCACAAATAATTTGACTCAAAGTTATAGTTCAGTGGCATTATCTGCTGAATAGTCACATAATTGCAGTGGCTCGTAGATTATAAAGTCAGAAAGTACCCTTCTGATCATCTCGTTTGACCTCCTGTCTAACACAGGCAATGAAAATTCCCTGAATTTTTGTTTGAATTAGAGCATATATTTAAAGGGAAAAAAATCCAGTCTTGATATAAAAGTGACTAATAATGGAGAATCCATTAGAACCCTGGGTAAGTTGATTCAATGATTAATTACCGTTTCTGTTAAACATATACTCCTTATTTCTAGACTGAATTTCTATAGCTTTAACTTTCAGCCATCTGATCTTGTTATACTTTTGTATGTTATACAGATGGATTTTTCAATTATCACATTTCTGTTATCCTTATTAGATACTTATTGCATGTGATCAAGTTACCCTTTAACCTTTTCTGGATTACATTAAGCACATTGATTTCCATTAGTCCATCAAGGTATGAAATGTCATCCAATCCTTTATTCATTCTTGTGGCTATTCTCTGAACATTCTCTAATTTGTCAAATCTTATAATAGTGTCGTTAATCTCACAATATGACCTGAAAATTGAAAAAGAATTCTACAAAGAGTGGAAATATGGACAAATAGCTAAGGAGGGATGCAAAAGAGTAGACCATACATACAGAGACATCTGCTGAGAAGGGACACAGGGGTAGTATTGGATACCTGACTATCCCCTACGTGACTTTTTCCCATGCCATAATTAGCCTGGGGGAGGGCAGAAGAAGCTCTCCCGTCTATTCTCCCCTACACTTCAGGCACCGTCCCCTCTCCTCCCTCTTCTTCACCCCATTTGGCCTCTATCCCACCTCTTCCATCAAATCCCCTTCCCCACATGATGAGGCCCAGGAGATTAGCAGGGATCTGGTCCTACTGCACTTATCATCAATGGCAGGGGGAAGCAAAGCAATCCAGCCCCAACCCACTCTACTCCCTGCATTTCTCAATAGCCTCACTCTGTTTCCTGATGGTGAATGTGGAGAATGGTCCTATCTTCTCCCCAGAGCGATGTGACCAGGAGCTGGGGGAGCAGAGTGGGTGAGGGCCATGTCACTCTACTTTTTCCCACCCATGGGGGGCGAGGGCAACACCTACTGTAGGCACCTGGAGCTTCTGCTAATGTCCTGGGCTACCCAGAGGTTCTGGCCCTCTTGGTAGCTGGCCTCTTGCCCCTCCCGCACTTGGCATGAGGTACATGCCCATTTGTGCTGCCCGTCCCACATCACGCTTGCATGTATGCGAGTATGAGGCACATAGTGAGGGACATAATATATTTATAGAACCTCTCCTTATTGTTTTTTAAGTGTCAAAGAAATACATAGGAAAGTTATGTCCACTGCTTAGAGGGGAAGGAGAGTTAACAATAAACATCAGGAAGACTGAATTGTTTAATACCTATTTTGCCACAGTGTTCATTTAA
The DNA here is from genome assembly GCF_052426305.1 of Pelodiscus sinensis. Taxonomy (NCBI): domain Eukaryota; kingdom Metazoa; phylum Chordata; order Testudines; family Trionychidae; genus Pelodiscus; species Pelodiscus sinensis. The sequence continues at coordinate 267,866,883 of NC_143052.1, forward strand.
AAAAGGTTAGTTTTGACAAGACACTTAACAATTAATATTTACAGCAAGAGAGAAGGAAAGGAAGCCAAAATAAAGAAAGAACAGGTTAAAGAATATTAAGATGAGATGAATACATCTAAGTTATCTGACCTGATGAAATGAACACTAGGATACTGTAAAAGTATGGGGCCTATGTCTTCCTAACAGACCCACTTTGTCCTTTGCTTACTCAACTCATTCCCTGGATTAATTCCTTCCCAACGTATCCAGCGATGCAGTTTTCATGAGGTTTAATTGTTTAAGGTTTTTTAGCAAACAAAATTAAAGCCTTGCTAAATACTTTCCTCAAAAGTCAGCGCAAGCCAAGCAGTCCATGCCCCAAGTCTGTCCCTCATGCAAATAATTCCAGTTCAAATGCGTCAGCTCTTATCTCAAAACCTTAGCCATAAAGGACTCTACACTGTCTCCCTTCTGTTCATATGTTTTCTGGAGAAATTCCTCTCTTCAGTAGCTTCAGGAGCAGTCCATTTTTTAGAACAGAATTTAGCCTCTCAGCTTTCTAGAAGATGTTACAGTTCCTTCGCCCATTCCCCTCCTTGCCCACCGTGATACAAAAATTTAATTCAGTGAGGTTTAACTTAATTTAGTAAGGGTTGTCCAGTAAATTGCTCCATGAGCACAGTGGATATACAATTGGTTGAAAGGCCATAATCAAACAGCAATTATCAATGGTTTGCTGACAGACTGAGGGGAGGTATCTGAAGGGGTCTGTTCCAATTCAGGTATTGTTCAATAGTGACTTGGATAGTAGAATGTTTATAAAATTTGCAGAGGACACCAAGATAACATCCTGGAGACTGGGATTAGAATTCAAAATGTCTTTCACAAGTTGGAGAATTGGTCTAAAATAAACAAAATGAAATTCAGTAAAGAGAAGTTTGAAGTACTATATGTAGGAGGAAAATATAATGTACAACTACAAAATGGGGAATAACTGATAGATGGTAATTCTGCTGAAAGGGGTCTGATGGTTACAGTGCATCAGAAATGGAATATAAGTCAATAACGTGATGCAATTATAAATTAGCCTAATATCATTCTGGCCTATATTAATAGAACTATTGTATTGTAAGACACATAGTTCCTCCATTTTACTTAGCACTGCAGAAATCTCAGTGGAATACTGTGTCCAATTTTGGGCACAATTTTTTTAAGAAAGATGTAGAGAAATAGGAAGGAGTCCAGAGGTGAGCCACAAAAATCACAAAAGGGAGGTAATGTGTGTGTAGAAAGGTAATGTGTGTGCAGAAAAAAGAAAGCAAAAAAAAAGTTCTTCTTTTTTCAAAGTTATACACATATTTTTCAGTATGCAATGAAATGACAATTGAGCTTTTGTTTAAAAATTTCTTATCAAATAACATAGTACATAAAAATTTCAAACAAAATGTGAAACTTTCATTTTCTCAGAAATTTGGAGTTTTCAACCCATCCTCTCATTTGTCCGAAGGCCTATCACTTAGGGAGGATATTCTCAGAGAAATCCCAAACCCTTTGTGATACGTTCACTTGAATAACACTCACATACTGACCCTTGAGTTCAAGTTCTGTCAAAGACATGAATTACAATCCATAGTCATGAAAAGCCTGGATATTTAGTCTGGTGTTCTTTTCATAAGATGAAACTCCATGAAAACTGGTGGGTCTTTGTCCCCAGACACCAGCACCTCATCAAATATTTCTTACCAGACTGCTGAGAGGGATATGCAAGCCTTGATATCCTTTGACTTCCAGGAGATTTAAGTTTCCAGAGCCTGAATGAAATCAAGTCATTGCCACAATTTTAGTATTCCTAATTTCTAAATCTGTCAAGGTCATAGACCTACCTGCCATTCTTATTACGAGCTGGACTTCACTGTCCAGCTACCTAATCCCTCTTAGCACAACAGTGATTCTCAAGGTTGTAGTTAACATAACCTCTCCCATAACTCCACCCCAAATGTGTGAATCTTCTATTTACAGTTTAAGTCTCTCAGGTGACATGCGGTAAGGGTGAAACATTTTACATATAGAGACACTTTTTTCACAGTTTAACACAGATTTTTTTTAATTTAATCATAGAATATGAGATATGGACAATACAAACCCCTATATACATTTCATGTTCTCCAAGGCATTATTTGACTTGTTATCAGAGATTCTGACATTGTTTTGTGCTTCAGGATAGCCTTGGGAGGTGCAATATGGAACTCAACAACCTCTGGAACTCCTTGCCAGAGGATGTGGTGAAGGCTAGAACTTTAACATGGTTCAAAAAAGAGCTAGATAGATTCATGGAGATTAGGTAAATCAATGGCTATTAGCCAGGATGGGTAGGAATGGTGTCCCTAGCCAGTTTCTCTGGAGGTGGGTGACATGGGAGGGATCACATGAGGATTCTCTGTTGTGTTCCCTCCCTCTGGGGTATCTAGTATTGGCCACTGTTGGCAGACAGGATACTGGGCTAGCTGGACCATTGGTCTGACCCAGTATGGCCGTTCTTATGTTCTTACGTTCTTAATATGGAACCTTTTTACCTCAGGCAAGCTTGCTTCCTCTGCCCTTGACCAGTGTGACCTTTTCCCTGGGAGTTCTTGAGGTCATCTGTGTCAGGAAATCAAGGATTGCCCCCTGCCTAGTATAGTCCCTTTGTGCTGGGTTGATTCTCCCTTGTTTCCAACTAGAACCAAAATAGCTAAATGGTACAGAACAATCAGCTCCTCCCTCTTCCCACCCTTTGGCAGCTGCCACACTTGCCAGCACCTCACACGTAAGCACAAGCTGCTGCCAGGTGACTTCATTAAAAAGGTGATTTTTTCCCCACTGAACCAGTTCCTCATGAAATAGTCTATGGTCGAAAACAATGACTTTGCAACAGAGGGCTATCCCAATTAAAGACTATTCCCATTTTCAGTCTTATGTAACCATGCATTGGAATTTCAAGCTAATACAGAAACAACAGCACAGACACAACTAGTTTCTGCTTCCAAAATAAATCTGCAGCACCACCCATCACCCTCCCTGAATTTATAATCTCACACAAAATTCATAAATTATACAAATGGTTTCCCCAGTTATAGATCTTCAGGAAAACAAAGCGATCTAACATTTATACCTTCCTCCTGGAGCTGCTAGTCTCAGGGTACGTCTAAACTACATGGCTCTGTCGACGGAGCCATGTAGATTTCTTTGTTTGGCAAAGGGAAATGAAGCCGCGATTTAAATAATCATGGCTTCATTTAAAATTACATGGCTGTGGCGCTGAGCCAACAAACAGCTGATCAGCTGTTTGTCGGCTCAGCGCGCTAATCTGGACGCTCCCCTGCCCACATGAAAGCCCTTTATCGACCTCCCCGGTAAACCTCATCCTACGAGGCATAATGGGGAGGTCGATAAAGGGCTTTCAGGTCAGTGCAGAAGCATCCAGACTAGCGCGCTGAGCCGACAAACAGCTGATCAGCTGTTTGTCGGCTCAGCGCAGCAGCCATGTAAATTTAAATGAAGCTGCGATTATTTAAATCGCGGCTTCATTTCCCTTTGCCGATCTGTCTACTCTACATGCCTCCGTCGACGGAGGCATGTAGTTTACACACACCCTCATTTCCAGTTCTTTTGAAAAAATTCTAGGTGGTAGCTAAACCCCACAGTGGTCATCTGGTGGGGAACATGGTAAAATCTTGGGGATTGTAGAATGAAAAAAAAACCCTCTAATTATGTAGGGGTGGCAGCAATGATTTACCAGACTAGTTATCATCTCTCTCTAGTGAAAGACCTATCATAAAAAAGGTGGGAAAGATAGGCAAGTTTACCTAAAATAACATGCTATTTGAAATTGTCTTCAGGATAATTACCATGACCAATTCCTGGCCCATCAAATGTGGGTGAGCATTTTATTACAAGGTTTTTATTTTCCATATATTCAATATACTTTTGTTCCCTGATTAGATGTAATATAATTTTCAGAATCATTTTTCCAGTGAAAATATTCACATTTATGAGTGGAAGATTCATTTCAATGAATATTCTTCAAGTTTGATTTAAAATAGCTAGTTCCAAAAACCTTCTTGCCAAAGTTGTGTGTTGGTACATTTGCAGAAAGAACATAAAAGAGGCAGAAGCAAATTCTATTTTGTTTTTAATTTGAGAACCTAATTTGTTTATGCTTCTAGCTACTTAATTAAACAATACACTATCTAATATGAGGTGTACTGTGCAACAAATGCTTCAGCTCAATATTTAAATTTATTTCTTCAGGATCAAAGGATTATGTGTCACCTAAGGGTTTTTTTGTTGTTGTTAATGTTAGCCTCATAGGACACATCTTCTTTGGTCTGCAGACTAGAAGGAATTGTTGATGTTTTATTGCATGGCTGCATCTTGTAGCTTTATATTGCTTTTGTAATCTGATCTTTAAGAGGTTCCCAGAAAGGGAAATATTCTTAGGTATTCTCCAGGGCTCTTCTACAGTAAGCATGTCAGGAATGCATGCTGTTTAGTTTTTATTGATGTAAGCAGGGTCTGAATCAATGCTTCCATGACAGCCAGCAGGAATCAGAAAGAAATCCTAGGTGTGTTTATGTAAATGCAGTTTGCCCCTGCTTCACTTAGATGTGTTAGATACTCAGCTGTTACAATGGTGTTTTGCTTATTGTAAGCAATGTGGCTGTTGTGGGGTCACAAATTGTATTAACACTAAATGGAAGAATTGTGAGATATAATCACCAATGCTTCCAGTTATTGTGGGAATGCAGAAAAGTCAGACTGTGTTTAACTCAGTTACAAGAAGAGACCCAATCAGTGTAAATATACTAGGATGGACAGAGGTCTCAATTTCCAAGGCCCTATAAGTTAAGTTGGGGAGGGAGGTTAGTGCAAGCTGCATGCTCTCTGGATGTGGGCTGCAAGACTGGTTCAATGATAGAGTTAAGGAGAGGCTCCATCCAGAGGGATGTAAATTAGACATACCAAAATTGCTAATGAAGTGGGGATTTAAATATCCCATGCTTCATTAGAATAAAAATTGCTACAGCTTTTTGCTGACACGGCAATTTGCCGGCAAAAAGCGGAAGTCTGGACGGGGATCGGTAAATAAGGAAAGCCTTTTCTGACTGATCCTGTAAACCTTGTTGCATGAGGTATAAGGGATCGGTTGGAAAAGGCTTTCCTTGTCGACTCATCCCCATCTAGACTGCCGCTTTTTGCTGGCATATTGCCGCATTGGCAAAAGATGGCGGACATTTTTATTTTAATGAAGCGCAGGATATTTAAATCCCCACTTCATTAGCAATTTCAGTATGTCTAATTTACATCCCTCTGGCGACAGAGGGATGTAGTCTAGACATACCCTTAAAGTGCTGTTCCATACAGAAAAGTATTACAAGTTATACGGGCATAAATATACCAAAATAGTTAAACTGCAAGAGTTCCTTATATACAACTCTGTTATTCCATAACATAAGTGGAGTCATTTTTAGGGGGGTTGCTTAACATAAATCCCTTCCAAAGCAATAAAAGCAAAATACATAAAAAGGCCCTCTTATACTGGAATTAGAGTACCGGGAGTTATACTGGAAGAACTATGTTGGTTTAAATTTACATCTTAGCTTACTCCTCTACAACTTTTCATGTATACCAGCACTAAGTATAACAGAAGAGACATTTACTATAAAAAGAACTTTGTGCAGATACAAATGTATATCTGCAGATGCAGATATCCAACTGGTTTCTGTGGAACTGCAGGGTTCTCCTGGGAACTCCAGTGGACAAAGGAGCAAATATGGAACTGATGCTCCCAGGAGCCAATGTCCTGCACTGGCAGCTCTTTTGTCACAGTATACTGGCCCCAGCCCTGCCTATTAGGAGGGGACACCAGGATCACAAGCATACCCTGGACAAGATATGCAGATAGCAGCATGGAAGCGATGGAGAAAGGGCTGGGTGTGTGGCTGGAGACCATACAGCCTGGCCAGAGGAGCTGCTGCTGGTCTAAATTGGAAGGTTCTACAGGAATATGGTAAGATGTAAATTTAAGCCAATATAGTTCTGCCAGTATTACTTTCAGTATGGACACTGATTCCAGTATAAGAGGGCATTTTTGTGGATTAGCTTGTATTGCTTTGAAAGGGACTTATGCTGAACACCTACACACCCCACAGAGGGTATGTCTATACTTGCACTCTCCTTTGAGAGAGGGATGCAAATGAAGACATTCGAAATTGCAAATGAAGCCAGGATTTAAATATCCCGTACTTCATTTCCATAATCACGTTATGGTGCTATTTCAAAATAGCGCTATTTCGAAATGACAGACACTGTTAAGATGTGGTTATTTTGAGAGAAAACCCTTCTCTCGAAATAACCCTTATTCCTCATACAATGAGGTTTACCAGTTATTTTGAGAGAAGGGTTTTCTCTCGAAATAACCGCATTTTAACAGCGTCTGTTATTTCAAAATAGTGCTATTTCGAAGTAGCACCATAATGTGATTATGAAAATGAAGCACGGGATATTTAAATCCCGGCTTCATTTGCAATTTTGAATGTTTTCATTTGCATCCACCTCTCAAAAGAGGGTGCAAGTGTAGACATACTCAGAGAGAGTCACACACTCATTTACTGAGTGATTTTCTCTGGCACAGTCCTTTAGCTTCATTTCTGAGACGTCTCTCTCTTGCTTTGCAACCATATCCTTTCACAGTGTACATTGCCAAGAAAGCTGGCTATTTTTTTTCAATGCCCCACCTAAACACTTATCTGGATCCTTGGACTGAAGAAACCTAGAGTTTTCCAACCCATTCTCTAGTATCCTTTATTCAGCAATACCCACGATACAGCTTTTTCCCTCAATGTGTCCTGCACACTGATGAGAGGGAGGCACTGAAAGTAAATCTCCCTTCCCAGAATTCCTTGCTGAAATACCTACAACTCTCAGAACACCTCAATGCAGCACAGAGGCCAGGAACTCTGTAAGCTATAGGCTATAAACATGCTTTAAAAGCTAGGCACACTCTCAGTCAGACTCCATAATTCCATATGCAAATGTAAGTTTGCTATTGCAAACACGTATTTGCACCTGCAGAGCCTCCATTTTACAAAATAAATGTAACTATTAGTATACATTTGGAACAGAATTTCGTATTCAGAGTTTTTTCTTTTAAATATACTGTATGTAGTGTGGGCCATGAATATTTTTTGTCATTTTGGTGGAACTTTTATTTCATGAAGAAAAGCAAAAACATTTTGACAATTCTGTTGATTATTCCACTTTTTTCTATGCCAGTGGAGATTTTATCTCTGCCAGATGTTTTGGCTATCTCCATTCTGTGTAGTGAATACTTGACATTTTCAATAAAATGCTTTATGACCATTTATTTTCCTCCACTTATAGTTTCATTAACTATTTCTAACTTGATTATAGTGGCTTACAAATTCTACAGTTTATTCATTTCAACATAATGTAACATCTTGTTACATAGTTCATGTGTATTTTTTCATAATGTCCATATGTATTAAAAATAAATGCAATCTTCTGCTTTTCTTTGCTGTGTCATTTTATTCTTCTCTGACTTGATTCTTTTGAACTCTTCTCTATTTTATCCTCTTAAATTTATGCTAAGCTTCTGAATTTCTTCTCTTTGGTCATAATGAATGTTTTTGGTTGTTATACAAATCTCACTATTAGGAATTCCAGATCCTTTCTGAATTAATATTTCTTTATTTTTCATGCTTCATTTTTTTGAGAGTGAGAGAGCACTTTTCTAACTTTTCTAATTTTATTTTCCTGTGATTATTTCTAGATGATGATGTGAAGAGTTTTCAGAAATTTTAATGCATGAAAAAGAGAAAATATTATTGATAACCCTTTTGATTCAAGGAAGAGGGAAAAGAAACAAAAATACCTTAATTACATTTTATCAGTGACATCTCAGTTTCAATAGCAATGCTAAGGAGGGCTCAGATATGGTAATAACAAGAAAAGTTATCTGTCACCTTAAAATAGTCCAGATTACGTATGAAACAGGGAAACAAAGAACCAATCAAATGTTGTTCCTAATACAGCATTAATTTCAGTTATTAAAAAGACACATGTTCTCAAACTTCAAACCTTATTCTTGTCCAACAAAGTTACAATCAATTTCTCAAAGAAGGAAGCCAAGCATCTCAAAAAAACCTTTCTATGCTTATGTACAATTCATTATCAATTATTTGTAAATCTCATAAATCAGAGTCTTTGATATTTTCATGAAATTGGTAATTTTTTTCTAGATTGTTGTTAATTTTTTGTTCCAAGTTTTAACTCTTGCTTCCTTTTTTCAGAAAAAAAATGTACTTCCTTCTTTTGTCTCACTGATAGTTTAATTCACTGAAATAGTAGTGAATAATGGTCTCTATTTTTTCCAGAACTTGTCTTCAATCTTTGAAATCATGAGTGTTTTACAATTGACTTAAGAGAAGTTACACAAAGATATCAGGGTTTAAATCCTCTGTTTTTAATTTTCATGCTTACAGCAAACACATATTTAAAAGGACCAATAACAGCTGTGACTTGTTTATACAAAGCAGCTATTCCAAGATTAAGATGTTATGTATTATTAATTATGAGGATTATGATTATGGTTATTACTAATAATAACTCATTCTTATAAGTATACCTCACTATTATAATTCATTTTTGTAATTTATATAATAACTTATATAACTCATTGTCATACGTTTAAACTTTAAAAGGTCTTTTTAAGATAAATTATCAGAGTATTATATAGAATTGGTGGGCCAAATTTTACTTACTCTGGTTTGACAATAGAGTACAGTACCTTTTTGACTGCAGTCATGTTAAATATGGTTTACATTGGGTACATTTACCTCTTTTTCATTCTCTATTCATTCCATTATAAAATTGCCTTAGGACAAATACATTTTTATTAACTAGTTTTGAAAACCATTCAATGACTTTTCTCCCCTGAGAACTGCATTTTGTCCTGGACATGATACAAAGACTTATGTATCCTGAGAGCTCTTCCAAAGAGAGTTTGACTCCTCACAAGAGCACCAAGTCTGGATAGGTCAAACGGTAGGGACCAGAGAAAAAAGCAGTCTACTGATTCTTCAGGTTTGGAGCTGAGTGAAAGGCAAACAACCTTGTCCGTTAAAAAACTAAATTATGGAAACATAACAAGGTCACCATTCTAACAAACAGCATAATATAGTCCTAGTAGCTGGACCCATATCAGTTCCAAGATACTATAGAGATATAACTCCATTCAATTCATCTCTCAAACAGCATGATAGACAAAAATTGTGGGTACTTTTTTGAGCGCTTAAGCACATCTGACAACATGGTAAGGATTCAGATGTGGTTGTTTTACTAGTTAATTTTTTCATATTAGTTCATCTGTAACCCCCTCTTCACCATGGGTTACTCAGGAGCAGACAACCTGTGTGCCTAGGCACCTGATGTTTTCAATAATAAAGGAGATCCTGAGTATCCCAGTGGTGATGTTGGCTAGTTGGGGATCCCCTACCCACAACTTTTGCAACTTTTTACACTGCCACCATATATCCCACCCCAGAGTGTACTTCTCTAGATCTCAGAGTGCCGGATACTGTGGGCATACATGAAGATCTGCAGCTGAAGTGGAGACAGAACTGTGTAAGTTCTTTGTTGTCAGTCCAGGAAAGGCAACAAGCTTCAAAATCTGTCTGACATTGGAGCTGGCCCCACAAAATGCCAGCAGCTATGGTTCATTGGGCTGATCACTCTGCATCTCTTTGGACTCAGAGTCAATTTGTCTTCTGTGCTCCGTCCTTGGCTGCACTTTCCCAAACAGTCACAGTTACTTACAGTTACTGTTGTGCAGGCTCTTCTCACTCACAGACAGAGCCAGGGTCTCTCCCCTCCATGGACAATCACCAACAGCCCCAGAAGTAGTCTCCTAGATCAAATCCCCAGCAGGCTCTACCTTCCAGCAGCAGCTCCTGGACTGGAAAAGGCTCCACACCAGCAATCTGGCTTCTCTGTCCAAATTGGATCCCACTAACTCTCTCCCTGCATTGCCTGGAAGAGGGCAACAGTTTCTCTCCTTTTACCAGAGGTATTATGGGAGCTGTAATCTGTAGGGCTAGATTGCAGCACAAAGGATCCTCCCAGTAAAAGTCAAAGGCTCCTATAATAAAAAGGACCTACACATCCATGTCCATTTTGGAATCTGGATCATTATACAACAGTATGTGTGGGGTGTTTGTTTGGTGTTTGCAAATCCCAATAATCTCCTTCCCTTTTTCTTTCAGCTTTCCAACACTGAATTCTCCTGACATTTCTTCTTCTCCGTCAGATATATTAAATGAATTTGCAGTGAAGTCTCCTAGTCCTAACAATGGAGTTAACTTTGTTTTTTGTTCATGTCAAAAAAATTTAGTATATGAACATCATGAGATGTTAACTTGTTTGATTTCAAGAATAGTTCTCTCCTGATTATCTTCATTATTAAGTGGAGTCAGATCTTAATCTTAATAAATACCCCACATGAGATTTCAAAAGTGGCCATTGGACTAAAATTGTTAGCTTTCAAGTAAATGTCAGATCACAGAAAAAGAGGACCCAAATATGCTATTGTCAAGTCTTAGGACTACATTGCATTGAGAACCTAATTTAACCCACAGTTATTGTCATGTGAAAGTCCCTATCCAAAGTAAAGATTGGGATACTTGTTTTAGTAAGCAACATTAATGGGATTTCATGTTTTGTTTTACATGATGGACAAAGATGGGTTGATTCTTTTCAAACTACTTTCACTAGTTGAGCATTAGTATAACCACTGGAAGAACAGAACATTACAACAGTGTCCCACATTAAGTCTTGTATACCAATCTTCCTCATTTTTATGACACCAGTTAAATCTATGTGGTTTGTTGTACTGATAGACTGCACAGAGTAGCTTCACTCTACTCTTATTATACAAAAATCAGGTCATTATTTGGTGTTAGGATCATCAGATATTAGATTCAGTTTGACTAATCTATGAGTTATATTAATCGAGGCAGGACAAAAAGCTGTTGTGAGTAGTTTGGATGCTTGACTGAAGTCCTAAAAATGAGGGGTTTGGGTCTAACTTGAGCTTATGGACAGTCTTCCCAGTTGCACATAGGGTACCTGATTCATTGAGTTAGTGCAACCAAAGGTAATTGGAGATGGTGCTGGTTACAGCATTCCTTTGTGTGTAATGTGGAACTTATGTGCCTTAACCTCAGCCCACAGACTTGAAGGAATTTTTGACATTCAGACAGAAGTGGTCAAATTGGGAATCAACTCATTAAAATTATTTCTGAGCCCTTAAACACAGTCCTTAAACATAGTCCCAATTGCTCCTCATTTTTTTAGAGAAGACTAACATTTAATTTGCAGATATTGCACTTAGATTTAGTATTTTTTTTGTTATCCATAATGTTATCGCAAGCATGAAATCATGAAGCTAAATGTACAGGAAATCTTCTATATGCTAAGTCTGCCTATTTCCCCCCTAGTGTGAATCGCTCTTTGCACAGTACTTGTTGTTTGGTTACTTAGTATGAAAATCTAACACTTTTTCTCTAATGTAATGAATGGGTTATTTATGATATATCCTGAAGTCTCAGAAGTATAGAGGCGTCCCTTAACATTGAATCAATTCATGCTCTGAATGTATCCATCTGATTATCCAAAGAGACTTTCATTTTTCAAAGTTGCCGCTTGAGTAAAGCAGTCAGACATCACTATCTGGACTGCAGCTGACCCAGAAAGCCCTTTGAGAGCTCTATAAAATCGGCTTTCTGCTCTCAGGCAATGAAACTATGCTGTTTCAAACAGAATAATTATCAAGAGGCTCTTCAAAGGACATGGGATCTATTTAATTCATGTTTTTGTTAATCCCTTCATTGATTTATTTCCATAAATCTAACCAAACTGTCAATATCCTAGCACCTGAGCATCTCACAATGTTTAATGGGTTTTATCCTTACAACAGCTCTTTGAGATTGGGAAGTGAGGTACAGTGTCGATTAAATGACTTGTCTAAAAATCACACAGGATATCTGTGGCAACACTTAACCTGCTGTGTCTTGAGACTTACTCTCAGTCTCTCCCCATCAGGCCAACCAACCTACGATTAGGAAGCTTCCCTGTACAGTATTATTCTTTAAAGCAATGTTTCACACTTGCATTACTTGACTTACATATTCACCAGTGCTATTGTTTATCTTCTTGTTTAACATTGCCATAATGGAAGAAATAACTTTTCCTGCATTTTGGAAAAAAAACTCATCCAGTTGCAAAACAGTTCCTTTTCAAATGAAAAGACCAGATTGAACCAAAAGATCTTGAAAGGTTTCTATAACTAGACCCTCTTACAAAGGTCTTCATCCCTTTCTCCCTGTCCTCTCCTGAACAGGCTATAATATGACTTGGAATTTCAAAGCAGCCTATGGGGAAATAAGTGTTTTCAGCCCTTAAATCTTAGAGTGCATAAAAAATCCCCAACTAGTTGGAGTATTTCCACAGAAGTTTTGTTTCGAATACTGAGTGCACATTGCTATTTAAACCGAAGATTCGTTTTTTGATTTTTTCATAATAGCAATAAATTGACACTTTAAAGATTGGTGGCTTTTAAAAGGTCTAATGTTTTAGACAGTGAAGTGAAATGGGCCTCTTCTCAGTGCTGTGGCATTGAGTATGCCATAAGAAAAGGTAAAAAGGAACATTGGGGGATACATTTCAGAAAAGTGCCCCAATATTTTAAAAATCTTCAGAACCTGTGGGACCAGATTTTTGAGAGACTAAACTCTCAATTAACCATCTAAATGAAGTGGTCACATTTTCAACAGCATTTGTATCCAGCAAGCCATTTGGGGGAGAACAACATAGGTTAGGGGCCAAGATATAAAATATATATATATTTTACAATTCTTGCTTAAAGATGCAGATAGGTGCCTGGTAGAATTTTCAGAAGAACTTAAGAGGTAAAGACACAAAGGAATGTAGCTACCTAATTGCTACACTAGACACTTAAATCTAAAATGTAGACTCTCAAAAATCCCTGCTTTGTGATGACATACCTTTGTCAGAAAAAACCCTGTGTGGATAGAAAATGTATATCCATGGCTATAAAGCACACAGTCCCAGGCCGTGTCCAGACTCAGGGGTTTTTTCGGGAAAAGTAGCCTTTTCCCGAAAAAACTTCCCCTGCGTCCAGACTCAAGCCGCGTTCTTTCGAAATTATTTCGAAAGAACGCGGCTTTTCTTTCGATGGCGGTAAACCTCGTTTCACAAGGAAGAACGCCTTCCTTCGAAAGTTCCTCTTTCGAAAGAAGGCGTTCTTCAATGTAAAGAGGCCGTCTTCGAAAGAGAGCATCCAGACTCGCTGGGTGCTCTCTTTCGAAAAAGCGGATTTCTCTTTCGAAAGATCCGCCTGCAGTCTAGACGCGATCTTTCGAAAGAGGCTTTTTCGAAAGATGCTTTTGAAAGAGCCTCTTTCGAAAGAAGCCTGCAGTCTAGACATAGCCCCAGAGAGGAGATGCAGACTGCTGTATGGAAGGGTCTTCTGTCCATTAGTATGTGAGATGCTTGCACATAGTAGCGTAATCAGGGAGAGCTGCTGATCAGCCTGGAGCTTGCTGAGCAGCCCTGGGCACAGTTCAGACACACTGTAGGGCTGAATGATGGCTCATGCAAAGAGCAGCCCAACATGACTCTGCTTTCATTGTCATGGTTCCTGGGAGATCCCTGCAGCTCCACAGATATCTACTTTATATCCTGGGATATCTGCCTGCATGGATGTAAATTTTGCATGTACACAGGGCTCTATCTGTGGGCATCTAATTTCCCATGACATCTAATTTTCTGGTGGTCTCCTTTGGGGAGCTAGCTCCTAAAGGCTTTTGAAAATCTCAGGAAGCACCTATCTGCATTTTTGGATAACTAAATGTCTTTAAAAATCCTGTCTAGGCACCTTTACATCCAATTATTGCACTATCCAAAAAGAAGAACAATATATATGTAGTAGAAGTGCAACTGGTACCCATTATATCTTCTGACACCATTGCTTGTATAAATGTGTTTGATGAGAGCAGTATAAGGAGGATGGAGCCAAGAAAATACCCTGATCAATTGTATAGAAGGAGTGCACCTAAGAATAATTTATAAGTGGAGTGAAAATATTTTGTAGCTCAGGTGGTGACTAGGGCACCAATGAACATAGTTACTCTGGATTGCTTCATTAAAATAAAATTCGTGGAGCATCCAGATGCAAACAAATTGATTGATTTGTGTGCATGCGCACACACACAAACACACACACACACACACACACACACACACACATGCTTCCTGGTCACATTTTTACCAGTCAAAGGCTCAGTGAAGAAGAGGAAGAAGTTGTTCTTAGACCTTGAGGGAAATGCATTCTGTGACTGTTTTCTCAAAAGCAGGATATACAGACCAAGGTGTATCATAATTTACTCACAATGGAAAGAAGTGTTTCAAAACTATAGGTAAAGTTCCCTGAATTGGTGAGAAAATTTAAACGGGGATCTAATGTTGAGCACATAAAAATCATGCTTTGCCCATTGTTAAAAGTTGCCACTGGGATTTTGAGTTTCCGGCAACCGGTGTTTTGCTTTGTTTTGTTTTCTTTTTTCTGAGATACACCAGGAATAACACTTTTTTATATCTTTAATTCTTTATATTTGCCTACTTCTCTATTCCAAAGATTTATTACAAAAGAGCTAGGAAGGAGCCTTTTCTATGTTACATATCTTAAGACTCACATCTGATTAAGCTGAAATTTAGCAAAACAATCTCACATGCAAGAAGATCAGTTTTATCAAGGTTAGACCTGGTGGTCAAAAGTCAGAGGGATGCATGACTAATTTCAACCTTATCTATGAAAACAGTATCACATGTGCTCCATATGCCCCAATGACCTAGTCATGTCAATATTTCAAAATATGGCCTCTCTTTTGCTGTCATTTGTAAATGTCTATCGCTTGCACTTTTGCCAAATTATTTGTACTCATAAATTATAGCCTGCCAAAAAATTTTTTTCTGGGGATTCAGGAAGGGCATGTGCATTCTAGCATTTGTCTTTATCAGATATTGTACAAATTTTGCATGGACATAGTTTATGTATGAAAAGTTGTGCATAAATATATAAATGTTTTGTTCAGATCTTTTGAAACTATAGCCCAATATGTGTATATTAAATGTACAAGTTATCACTGTATAACACACCTTGCATTTGCTTGGAAAAATAAAATACAAAATAAATATGTTAATTCATCAGATAAATGCTGCATAATTAAGGCAATAATTCAGAGTGTTAAAACGAATGTATTTCCCTGAAAGGTCTGTGCTGGCAGGCATCTTAAATGCCACCTGTATCATGTAAGAATTAAAAAAACCTCCACTTTCTCCTCTCCCTCTTCCACTGAAGAAGATCATACCTCAGCCCTTCAAGTCTGTTGCTTTTTGGCTGGACTCCAGCTAATGAGACGGAAATTCAACACCTTATAATTCTTTTAAAATTCCTTCATCTTGTAGACCTCTCTCACCATTTTGTTACCAGAATAGGGCAAGCTTTCTTTAATTTAAAAAGAAAATATAGCTTGTTTCGGAAGAAAACAATGTAGTTCATTATTGACTTATTTAAAAAATATCAAGGGTCAGAATCAACATCTAGTGTAAATCAGTGTAGCTCCTCTACACTTGGGTCACCAGCAGTGAAACAGTTAAGGACTTGCTCCAAAGCCCATTGAATAGAAAGATCCTAAAGGGCTATGGAACAGCTTCTAAATGAATTAAGCTAAATGAATTGAGTTTAGATTAATTTGATTTTGTTGTGGGTGATACAGACTAAGGGAATTGGAACAACCTTTAGATCCAATTGTCTTGAGTAGTAAAGAGAGAAGATTATGGTCAGAAATTAATCTGTTTAGGCAGATTGGATAAAAATTGTCACTGAACAACATGGTAAAATGTGAAAGATGTATTTTCTCTGTGTTGACTATGGGTGGTGTGAATATTTCACGAACAATTATTATTTTTACTTTGTATGATTTCTAAGAGCTATCAGGCAATCTCTAATGATCTTTATTTATTTTGTGAACAGACTATATACAAATTATCTGTCTACCTTGTGGTCAGTTACCTATATATCTCAGTGTTAGTTAATTGAGAAATCTTGGGCAGGAGAGAAGGAGGACATATATAAAACTATTTTAACAAATATGCAATGAGTGTAACTAGACTTTTCTGCATATCTTAAATTATTTTAAAAAATAAACCTTCAAAACCTATTTATGCAAACCACTGAATCCTTGAAAGTTGTATTAAAATTACCGGTATATATTTAAAACATGCCTGTCCTTTCATTTAGACATGTCAATTACTAATGGATAATATTATAATTAATCTTTTCTAAAATCACACAAATTATAAATCTCTCATTCTGAGCTTCTCCAATTCAATTAATTTCCAGGAAAGCCTGAGAAAATAAATAAGTGTGAAGGACAACAAATTCAAGATAGATCAAGTGAGAGAACCACTTCCAGAGTTGAACATTCCTTATTTAAAGTGCCCCATCAGCAGTCTTATATACTAGCAGTCTTAACAAGTGTACTTTCTGTCATTCACTATCAAGGAAACCCAGCATGATCAAATAAAGTCCATGGCCTCTTTTTGAGAAATACTGAGCAGCCACAACTACAATTGAATTTAATAGCAGATGTTGTTTCTTAGAACCTCTGAACAACAGACCAAGTGACTGACACAGCAAATAAGAGTTAGCACAGATTTTTTTTCAAGAATTTAAAAAAGTTTAAGGTGAGATGGTGAAACTAAATTATCTAGTCAGACCTAAGTCAGAAACTTGTGGTGAGCCCCATGTCAGCACTTAGGCTACAGCATTTCACTTGTCAGATAACTAAACGTAATGCCCCATAGTTCAGAGAACTGGAAAGACTAAGGTGCCACCATTACCTACAGTGCCTGCAATTGCAGGGAACCGACTAGGTGGGTTATATCCAGGTTACAGTGGCAGGTGGTCTGTGCTGCAAACAATCAAAAATCTTCCAAAGTTACTGCCAATCTGATCAGGGGAAAAATTCCACCCCAAATCTCATGATGAATATGACCTTGAGCATTTTAGCAATAAACACCATCCAGCCTGGCACCTAAGAAAATGATTTCTCTGTATCACTTCAGAACCCTGATCCACAGTTTTTGGTTTCCTCTCTCTGGCTGTTAGAAATATCTAATGCTGCGGAGGAAAGCAACCCTTTGGGGCTGAGAGAGCACAGGCCCTTTAAATCTCTATCCTGAGGGAAGGAAGTGCTGGTTGTTCCAGGAAGAGGAAGCACTGTTTGTTTGGGGAGAAGGGAGGAGGAAGAGCACGAAGAGAGAAAGAGTTAGACTAATTAAAAATATTAAATTCTCAAAATGTAAATGGAAATTAATGTTTGTTATAAAGGCATAATCTTGCTCTAATCAAGAGGGCAATCTGAATGAACAGAAAAGTCTCATATTCCCAAAGTATGTCAAGATCGGATTCCATTGGCTCTCAAGAGGGTACAGGTAGTACATAGTCTCCAGTCAGACTGCTCAGTTGCTTGCTTCACAAATGGAAGAACATTGATGTTTGGGTCATTAGGTGAAATTATTTAGTTTCCATTATTGGAAAAGGAGATTTAACAGGATATCTCTATATCTCTGTGTATGTAAATCATTAAATAGTTGATGTGGCAGTAGATGGTACTCAACAATATGGAGTCTATCTCCTGAATTTTCTGGGAGTAATAGAACTTCTTGCTGTGAACTGTAAATGGGTTTCTCTGGTTGCTCTTTACATTAACTTTTAATACCAGGTAGCATAAAATAGCAATGAGTACAACCTAGCAGACCACATCTGTTGTCCATACTTATGTGCTGTACATAGCTGTGTCATTCCTGGGATGTCAGAGAGACAAGGTGGGGGAGGTAATATTATTTGTGAGATCAACTTCTCACTACCAGAAGTTAATCCAATGAAAGATATTACCAAACCTACTTTGTCTAAATTTTGGGAGTGACTCATTCCTTTGAAAAATTGGCCCCAATGTCCAATTTTGCAAATTGTCATGACTACTTTGAACTACCCTTTGAAGCGTTAAGAAAAACAAGGGACGGCCGCAATATTCTGTACCAACAGAAGCTTTCTCATATATTAGTAATCACAACTGGCATAAAAGCACATTAGTCTTTATATTACAAAGATTATGTTAGTGAAGTCTCCATCAGAGATGAAGGGCTGTAGCCTATGGGACTGATTACAAATGCATTATATATGTCACTTTTTCTTAGGAATATGTGAGACGTAGTGAATTCAGCATGCTTATGGGACTACCAATAAATTGTAAATAGAAAACAGACTTCCAATAGAATGCAAACTCACAGTCGAGTCCAGTCTTCAAGATAGGTTACTGAGCAGAATCATCTGTTTCTTACTTGAGACTAAGCCAGGTTACTTTCATACATATCCCTATATCTATCACACACAGGGAGAGCAAGGACACCACAGTAGCTAGGTTCACTGAAAAGGCAATGTAGATAAAAATGAGAATAGAAATATTGCATGACCACTGAACAAGAGGGAAGGCATAGGATTGTGAATGTGAAAAGAAGAACAGTAGAACTCAACACTACTCTTCATCATCTCTCAAGAGGAAGGTACAAACCTGCTCAACAAGCAAGTTTGTTGTCTATGCCTTCAAGATCCAATAAATCAAATAGATGAGACAACAAAATGTCGCACAGTTTTATCAGATGCTGTTTACAAATCTAACAGAATTAGCATGCTCTTGGCTGCAACAATAACATTAGCTATAGACTATCATACTGTCTCTGAACAAAACCTATATTTAAAACATTACTGACAAGACTGACCCTCCCCTTTGGTGGTGAAATACTAGATTTGATCAAAAACTATGGTGGACATTGCACTAGCTATCCCTTTTTAGGTGGGGTTGGAAGGAATATTTCTCTTATCACCAGCCTGGCATAAGTGCAGTTGGGGTTTTATTGCCTTGCCAACAGTGAATCCAGGGAGGGCTTTGCTGATGTGTGGTACGAAAGGATCAAGGCAATATATTGCAATTCATTATATAAGTATATGGCAGGTGTCCAGTTCAGGTACTCCATAGGGTCACAGTGATCAGATACATTGGCCGGTAAAGAACTAAAAAAGGAGGTGTCAGTGTTCCTGCTAAGCTGCGGGGCAGCACAACTTCACAGGTGATTAATTAGACACCTCCCCCCCACCCAGTCAGTCAGCTCTGTGCATGGAGCCCTGAGCCTCTGAGTGTGTGGGGCTGATTAATCACCTGTGAAGCTGTGCTGCCTGGTCAGTTAAAGTAGCAAAATGTGGAGGAGAAGGTTTGGGGCTCCAATGAGTGATTGATAGGGAGTCAACCCTTCTTTCTTATCACTCACTTTAACTCTCCTGTGAAGGTGATGGATTGACTTGGGGTATGTCTACAATGCACACTTATTTTGGAATAAGTTATTTTGGAAGAAATTCTCCAAAACAGCTTATTTCAAAATAGAATGTCAACAAAGCAAATGCCCATTGAAATAGCACGGTGCTATTTTGAAATAGAGCATCCACACTCATTGGATGCTAAATCACATATAAAGCCACGTGGAAACACTTCAGGCAGGGCATGAGGACAGCACTCACTTCCTGGAGCTGCTGTCTGGGGCAATTTGAGACTCGTGCTTAAAGGGACCCCCCTGTAAAGTTGTCTACCTAATTGAGGAACAGCAAACCCATTCCTTTGACTGCTGTGGTTGCCCTTGCGAACACCTCAGCTCTCGAGCCATGGAGCTGGAGCTGCCTCCAAGCACTCGATGGCTCTTATCTGTCATGCTGCTGCTCCTACAGCAGTTTCTGCAGGCTGCCTTCCAGGCCCTGCAGGAACACAACCCACAGCTCATCAGGGAGAACCTCATCGCTCTGCAGGCGCCACTTCTGGCATCTGGACTGCAGTTCCAACTGGTGGGACGACCAGCAGAGGTTCCAGAATTTTCGCATGTGGAAGGACACCTTTCTGGAGCTGTGTGAGTGGCTCGCCTCTGCCCTCGCATGACGGTACACCTGCATGCGACCCGCCATCCCCCTCGAGAAGCAGGTCACCATTGCCCTCTGAAAGCTCACCATGTCATTGAGGGTATGTCTACACTACCACCCTAGTTCGAACTTAGGGTTCATTTCCCGGGCTTCATTTGCATCTTGCCGGGCGCCGCCATTTTTAAAGCCCCGCTAGTTTGGACTCCATGCCTGCGGCGACATGCAGCACGGAGTAGGTAGTTCGGAATAGAAAGCCTAAATCGAACTACCTACTCTGTGCCGCGTGTAGCTGCGGGCACGGAGTCCTAACTAGCGGGGATTTAAAAATGGCGGCACCCGGCAAAATGCAAATGAAGCCTGGGAAATTCAAATCCTGGGCTTCATTTGCAACTTCGGTTGCCTACATTAATCACCCTAGTTCGAACTAGGGTGGTAGCGTAGACATACCCACAGATACCAATCTGTCGGGAAGCAGTTTGGCGTGAGGTGATCAACCGTCGGGGCCGTGGTCATGCAGGTATGGTGCTCTTGGGCTATTATCCCAGGAAGATTGTTAAGTGCTGGAAAGGGGTACACTATAGAAATAAACTCTTTGTTTTTTTAGCTGGAGTAGAAGTAACTGGGAAGGGACTGGGGAAGGAACCTGGGAGAGGGCAGGAGAAATGGGGGAGGAGGAAGGTGGGGTGGAGATGCTCAGGTCTGAAGCTGGAAGTGGCACCTGTCTCTGGTGATCCACCACCTTGGATACAGGGACGTTGGTGGCCATGGGGCATGGAAGTGTTAGAGGGAGAAGCATGAGGGGCAGGAGCAGTTGCAAAAATGGCAGCAGGAGCAAGGGAAGGAGCAGCAGCAGGATCAGGCATGGTGCCAGTGATGAGTGCTTGTAAAGCCATATAGATTACGCAGTTCTGCTCCAGCATCTCCTACCAGGTCTCTCGCCACAGCTGGATGTCTTCCACCAGTCTCTGGTCCAGGGTGTGCTGCAGGGCTTGCAGTGTGAAGATGTGCTTCCGCTGGAATTCCTCCTGGATTCTCCTTTGCCGGCGGGTCAGTCGGGGTCAGGAGGCTGCCACGAGTGGTGTTGACTGCCCTCCTCTGGCCGTTGGTCCATTTATGGAGAATGGAGAGAAGGTCAGTCATCCCTGCAGACACTGTGTTTGAAGCCTTGCTCTCATCAGTGAGCTGAGACCAAGAGGTCTTGGGTCAGATGAAGGTGATGTGCTTGGAGCAAAGCCATCTGTGGGGCCTTTCCTACAGGGGGCCAGATGTCCAGGGGAGAGCCTCACTGCTTTCACCTCCTGGAGATAAGCAGGCATGGGAAGATGCTAGCCAGACTGGGACTCTGCGGGTGTGAGGGAGGGGAGGGGGGCACAAGTTGGCTGTGATTCGTCTATGCCATGCACATGCTGGGTCCGACAGTAGTGGCGTCCCACAGGAGGAGGATTTGTATCCCTGCCCAGTGGAGGAGAGGGGGACAGGGTGTTGTGGGAAGTGTGTGTGAGTAGCAGACACTCCTGTGCTTCTCTGTGCTGTTCCCAGGAGTGGGTGCTGCCCTGAGCATGCTGGCATGCCCTTGTGTCATGTGCGGCACACCTAAGTGTGTGTGTGTCTCCATGACCCCAGCCTCCTAGTGGTGGCTTATTGTGGGAGGGTGTCCCAGAATATCCCACCCCGATATCAGGAGTATGGCAGACTTCCCAGACCCTGTGAGCAATAGCACAAGGGTTCTCTGATGCAACCTCCTGGGGCTGTGTGCCCCAGACTCGCACTCCATGTGCACCCACTTGAATATGCTGCTGTGTGATCCCCAATGCCGAGCAAGGAGCATGCCCCAGTCCCTTGCCACCCACTACCTCCATCCTGTGTGTGTAGAGAAAGTAATGGCACTCACCTGATGTGCCTTCCCTGGGCTTGGATGATGCCTGGGAGACATGCAGGGCATGGGGTACCGGCTCCAGGGTGAGCATAGTGATGGTTCTAGCCTCGTCCATCTCCTCCTCTTTCTCCTCCTCCTCTGTCTCTGTTTCCTGGGAAGGCAACATCTCCAGGCTTGAGTCCACTATTGGGATGGGAAGGGACTGACCCACTCCCCAGGATGCAGTGCAGGTCTGCATAGTAGGGGCAGGTATGTTGTTCAGCCCCGGAGCGAGAGCTGTGCTCTCTTGCCTTTGCATAGGCCTGGCAGAGATCCTTGAGCTTCATCCGCACCTACTCCTGGGTGCGGATGTGGCCCTTAGTGCCCAGGCTCTCAGTCATCCAGCCACAGACATCTCAAAGTTATTTGCCTCTTCGCTTTACACCTCAATGTGGTCCAGGATCTCCACACCAGACCAGGAAGACACTCTCCTCTTTTGTCCCCTAACAGGGTTCTGGGAGCCTACTGCCTTCTCAGCTGCAGCCATGGAGGACTCAGATGGAGCATGGGGGTGGCATGGCAGCAGTGATAGCCATGCAGGTTGCTGAAATGTGGCAGAGGAATACTAGGGCCTGCTGTCTGCCACAAGCCCTTTCCCCTATGGCTGCATCTTTAAGGTTACAGGGACAAGGGGACTACAAAGTATTGATGAATATGGACAGAGCAGCCAGCAGAGCACATGTGGCAAGGGCTGGAGGCCCCTTATTTCAAAATAATTCCAGCCACCCCGTCTACACATGCACTATTCTGAAATAGCTATTTTGGAAGAGGCATTATTCTTCGTAGAATGAAGTTTACAGAATCCGACCTAAGCAGCCTGGGTATGTCTACACTACCACCCTAGTTCGAACTAGGGTGGTTAATGTAGGCAACCGGAGTTGCAAATGAAGCCCGGGATTTGAATTTCCCGGGCTTCATTTGCATAAAGCCGGGCGCCACCATTTTTAAATGTCCGCTAGTGCGGACTCCGTGCCGCGCGGCTACACGTGGCACAGACTAGGTAGTTTGGACTAGGAAGCCTAGTCCAAACTACCTAGTCCGTGCCGCGTGTAGGCGCGCGGCACGGAGTCCGCACTAGCGGACATTTAAAAATGGCAGCACCCGGGTTTATGCAAATGAAGCCCAGGAAATTCAAATCCCGGGCTTCATTTGCAACTCCGGTTGCCTACATTACCACCCTCGTTCGAACTAGGGTGGTAGTGTAGACATACCCCCTGTTATTTTGAAATTATTTCAAAATAACAGACTTGCTGTGTAGATGCTCACAACGTTATTTCAGAATAATGGACATTACTCCAAAATAATACTGCTGTGTAGACATTCCCCAGGAGACCAGAATGGAAAAAGAGAAGTGGTAGCTAGAAGGCCTCTATATATTTATTGAATGAATTTGGGGTTACCTGTTCTGTATTCTTTTTATCTACCAGTTAGTTTCAGACATCTAATAATAAGATTAAGGCCTGATTTAAACCATATCAAATATCTCCTGTTCTTCTTTGGTACATCTGGACAATGTTCACACCAAGAAACAGTTACCTGACTACTATGCACCCATCTTCCACCATGCCATTCCCTGTGTGTTTTGCATACTTCTGCATCTTGGCTTGCACCACACAATGAAAACTTCCAAAGATTCCATTACTAAAAATTGATGTGTCTGGACTCTCTTAGGCTATCTTAGGTATACCAGAAAACCTCTGCTGCATCCAAGGAACCTCTGCTGCATCCAAGTTTCTGAAAGAGTGGACATGTTCTTTCGGCATCCCTATATTCCCCTCAGTTTGAGGAATAAGTGATGTTCTGAAAGAAGACTTTTTTTCCAAAATTTGGCTCCATGTAGATGGGCCAAATTTTGAAAAAGCCACTTTCAGAAAAAAAAAGGAATTTGCGTATATTTTTCCAACTTTTCTCAGCTGTCTAGACATATCCTTACCCTTCCCAAAAATAGTATCCAAAATGAAGCCAATAATTATATTATAATATACTACAATATTCATTCCACCTCAATCTTTTTCTCCAACTTTGGGCCCTCCTAGGGTTCCTCTCTGAGAACTATGAAGGACGGATCCTTCTTGCTGAAAGAGCTAGTCACACTCTCCTTATAATCAGGGCAGGGTTAATATGTCTCAACGTCCAGGATTTCAACACTTAGGATTATGGTGGATCAACAAAGAACCCTGCCACTCTGATCCAATGTACGGCATGATTTCTTTCCACTAAAGACAGATTGTGATAGAGTTTCATTTTATTGTTATTCCTTAAATTCCTCTATGACAGTTTCTCAACACTGATGGGCTGATTATATATTTGGTATTAGGTTGCCCTATTTTGCAATATTTCTCTTTCTCTCTGACACAGACACACATTTGTGAAAAAAAAACAACAACAAAAAAAGTGCAGAGCAAAGAATAATGTCCTTACACTGAATAAGAAGAAAGTTATCAACCAGATGAGGATTTCATCTACCCAGCCTTGAGGGAAAATCTTGAGTAGATTAAAATGAAGGTTTTGGTGTCCCAAAAGATGCAGCTACTAGAATGATCCTCTTAGGCAGCTGCTATGATGTGGGTTTATAGTTTGTTCTTTGATTTCCTGGTACAAAAATCATTAACAATAAAAACACTCATATAAAGTTTAAAAAACCCCATAAAGTGAGCTCAGTCCCTATCCCCTTTAAAAAAAAGGGTCTATCTTCCAGGAGATAGAAAAGCTATGTGTTTTTAGTGCTTGTGGCTAAACTGTATGCACTGTCTGAATTTCTCTTTCAACATTATTCTTCCTGATTATTGTTGGAACTGTATTGTGTTTATTGGATTCTGTTGCTCATTTTTTACTCAAGCGGCTAATAAAATTTCAGTACCAAGGGAATGTTTCATTTGGGAGTAGAAATTGATGGTGTCTGATGTTTTCTTTGATGGAATTTTGTTTATTTATGAGGCATTGTAGTGAGGACTTATAGGAGTTGAAAATATAGAAAAGGAGGGTGACAACCTGCCTCTCAGGCAGGAAGCTGAGGGGTGGAACAGGAAGCAGAAATATGAAAGGCAAGCCCTACATCTCAATTGGGCTGGAGGTGCTGAGGGAGATTGATGCTTCTTCCCTGCTTCTGGAGTGGGATGCTAAGGAGGACTTTGGTGTCCCTAGGACTTGCCTGAGCTTCCCGAGCACCATGCCAATCCAAAAACTGAGGAGCTTCTGGGACTACCATTGGTGGTTCATTATGGGAAGATGGAAGATGACTTCTGGATTCAGGTACACCTGGAGTGGAGGATAGGAAGTAGCCTTGATTGCAGGCCAGATAACTGTTTGATGACCTGGCCTTCTTTGCTTCTTAGCTCTAACTGTAGGCCAGAGACCCTGACTGTTTGGTGCCCCTCCCTGCATGAGGACTTACTATTGTGTTTACAAAGTCTTGCTTCTCTGAATTCAGGGGGAACCAAGAGCAAGAGGAACAGTTTCTTAGCTTAACAGCCACAAAGTGCTGTAGCCAAAACATTTGTCTCTTCCTTTGTTGTTCCTGTCTTTTTTCAGTTGCTACTTTTCCACCTTTTACAGACGCACACCCCACCACCACTCATAGCCCTGGTCACCATATCCAGTGGAACCCCTATCCTCACAGTGTAGTATCCTTAACAGTTTCCTACAACTACCTTGAATTAGGAATATACTCACACATCAATTTAAACCAAGGTTCAACTCAACCCATGACAAGATCTCACCCAATACCCAATAAACCCTGTTAGAAAGTGATGCACAACCACCCTCACCACCCACGGAACAATTCCTATTTGTCCTGCTGAGAGAAATGTTACAGCAGCAACAACTGCAGCACTCCAGCTGTACCCCTGTAGTGCTTCAATATAGAAACCATCTAAACTGATAAGAACATAAGAATGACCAAAGATCCATCCAAAGGTCCATCCAGCCCAATATCCTGTCTTCCGACAGTGGCCAATGCCAGTTGCCCCAGAGGGCGTGAACTGAACAGGTAATGATCAAGCGATCTCTCTCCTGCCATCCATCTCCACCCTCTGACAGACAGAGGCTAGGGACACCATTCCTTACCCGTACTGGGTAATAGTCATTAAGGGACTTAATCTCCATGATGGTTCTCCCATCATGAAGTTAATCCACCTCACTGAGGGGTGGTAGCTAGTTTGACAGAACAATTCCTCCATCAACTCACCACTGGGGATTAGGTCAGCTTAACTAAATTGCTCAGGGGAGTTGATTTTTCACACTATCTAGTTTTCAATTGTCGACCATCCCTGAGACCAAAGCATCTAAAGAGAAAATGGATTGTGCTGGATGTCTTTAGAAGTAACCTTATGAAAACATTTTGTAGTTTCATCTGCTATCACAATAGTGTAGGAGTGGTGTTTCTCATTGTATTCTGGTGCTCTGAGAATTCAAAGCTGTGGCTTTTTTCTAAAATTAATTTAGCATGGCTTATTTTTGCGAACAGTGCTATTTTGTTTGGATGGCTGAACATATGGTTTGGTCATTATTTTGTCTGAACAGACTTGTCTATCTCTAGTTTTCAACTTATGCAATAAAGTGCCAACAACAAAAAATCCTCATGCTTTACCATGCATTCAGAGAATAACATATGCCTGGAATAGTCTTACCTTGTCTATTTTCTGAAGCAAAAACACGGGTGGAGGGGTGGAGGAGAGCATTGAAAAGAAAACCCAATTATGTACATGAGAATAGAACAACAAGAAGAAATTAGTCTTTATACGTTAAATTGATTTCATTCAGACTTAGATTTAAGGAAGTGTGGATGCTCACTGAATGTAAAAAGCATATTTAGATATTTCATGGATCAGTTGTTTTATTACTTTCACAGGTATAATTGTATTCACCCAGTTACTGTACATTAAACAGAATTAACTTTATGGCTGGCACACAAGACAACAAAGACATTAAGTCAAGGGTGAAATGTTCCTAATGTCCTTCAGTAGCTAGACACCTGTCTATTGCATTAAGAATGCAGCACACCTTTGTGTCAGTGCAGTGTATCTGGTACATTTCACTCTTAACTGTAAATCTCCTTCTCTTTATTATTTCATGTCACCACTTTAATGTTTTCTAATGATGCAGAATCACATAAAAGCAGACTATAATTAGCTATTGCAGTTAATGGAGAATCTGAGGCAATGATCATAACCTCTGCCAAAGATGATGATAAATAATAGCCTTGGGAATCGGGCATCCAGCCTTCTACTGAAGGGGAAATGAAGGACTAGTTACAGGAAACTGAGAAGTGCAAGAACCAGAAAATGAAAAGTCAAAAGTATTGCCTATTTTAGTCCCAGATAGTGTGTGATCTGGGTGACAAAAGTGGTATCAATAATGCAGAAGACTGAGGGTGAAGACAGGCCAAAGAATATCATATTCGGGAATACACTTTACTGCTTCGTCAAAGAGGAGTAAAATACACATGCCTACTACTGGACTCCTAACCCTGCTTCCCTGGCCAAGTTATGACACTGTGGTCCTTGGACCAAAGTCCAGCCTGACACTCAGATAACTGGTAATTCAATTTCTGCCTTATTCTTGCTGGTGTGCCACCTCAAACTCAGTCTTTCCAACCTGAACTCCTTCCTCCTTTCTTTTCCTGCCTCGATTTATACCGGGGATTGTGAATGGAGCCTCTTCAATACATGGTCATCATTTACAGAACCTACTTCCTCCATTGTTTTTCCAGAGACTAGGGGCCTCATCTATTAATGAATTAAATCAATGCCTATCGACTTAAGCATGTTTTGGATCTGTCTCCAAGTCCACTATTTTTAGGGGTCAGTTTCAAGTCTATCCCTCTTGTGAATTTTGTATCTGAATAAAGATGATTTTCTTGGTGAGGAGTTTTATTTTATTTTTTCCAGAGATGGGGTGGGGGGAGGTAAAGTAAGTGTCTATTATTTAAAAATATGAGGTTTTCATTCTTTGTGCAGAAACCAGAGATTTTTGAATACCTGCATATATATTTCTAGAATAGTTTATTTAATTACTCATGTCCTTGTCACTATACATACATTACTATGATGGTAATGGAGGTAAATAACAAATCAATCTATTTGCTTACTTTTCCTCTTCTCATTTAGATTGCCAGTTTTCTGTATTTACTCTAAGGGTAGACTTTTAAAAAGGTTAAAGTAACTTAGACAGTATAAAACAACAAATAGACAGCGATATGAATACTGAAGATTAAAAATCTATACAAAATTCATTTGGGGCCTGAGATGAAACTTCAAATATGGAATGAAAAATGAGTAACAAAGGAACTGATTTTGGAAGATGAATTTGGAAGTACTTCACATGGAATTGCTATGATTGTACATAGAAATTTGCTGTTATTTCACTTGCATAAGGCCAGATAGATGCATAACTGGACATATGTGTATTTAGTCATACAGATAATCAATTTATATTCCTATTTGTGGTCATCACACACACACATAGTTGAACATGAAAAACTGTGATTGCCTATCTTTAGAAGTAATGTCTAAAAATGACTTTACAAAATATTGTTGGTCTATTCACCGTACAGCATAAGACAAAGTGTGTTTCTTAAAGAGAGATGGATTTGGTTTCCAAAGGGGCCTAGTAGATACTTGTGCCCATCTCTCAATGACAATTATGGTGGTTACCTGCTCCATTCAGAGTCATGAGCAACTGATGAAGGATGGAGGTAAAACTGCCTTTATAGAGAAGACGCATGCAAACTGCTTAAAAGCACTAGGAAATACACTCAGTATCACCTATTGCATAGGGTGTAGTATGCTCTCACAATAGCATTTTCTCCAGCTGCTTCTCTATTTGGAAGGAGACCAGAATCAAATCTCTGTGAGTGTCCTGTAATTCTTTTTGTGAAACATGTCTGCTTTCCACAGATAATTAATTAAAAATAATACAAATACAATTACAATTAAAAACTGAAAACTTTTTTTTCCAATTTCAACTGAAAATGTTCTGTTCTTGAACACTGTCATGGGGTACATATACACTACACTGGGGCTGAAAGGTTCAGGAACAATACTGAACCCAGGTAGTTTCACTTTTCTGGGCCTGCAGAGCAGGGCCAGCTGCAGTAATAGATTAAAAGCAGCTCAAAAGCCCAGAGAATGGGGAAAGAATAAAAGGTCTGGAAGGGAGACAGGCCCTTCTCACAAAAACTGACACATAAGGTTGAATCTGGGACTGAAGTGCCTTCTTCAAATTCATTCTTTTTGCTGGGACCCAGTAGGCCCTGCAGGGCTCTGCTCTTTTGAAATCTGTTAAAAGTCATATTGTTTGGCCTATAAGGAGCCATGCCCCATGCTGAAAGAGAATAAAAGTAAGATCCAGCCCTGGTGGCAAGCTTAGATCTGCTGCCTGGAGAACTTGTCTGGTGTTATTTTCCACAGGGCCTTGGGCTGGGATCTGGTGGAGAGGGATGGCCCAGAGCTCCTTACTGAAACCCATTTCAGAGATAGGCCCAAACCAGGTAAAGACATTGATGTCCCAGCCTAGAAACAAAGGAAGACATCTCTACACACACCCATTTTGGGACAAGAGACTGGAAATCATTTAGCAAGCCTGTGCCCCCCCCCCCCAAATGATCTGTTACACTAGGTGGAGAATATACGTAGTTTCCCAGGTCTGACAGTAGCTGTCCCTACCTACATCCTCACAATGCTGAAAAAGAGAAGAGAGAAAAGGGCCATAGAGATGGAGGTTGAGAATTTGAAGTGAGTCCTTGAGAACCAGCTCAGCAGCAACACTCAGCAGAGTCAATTACTCCAGCAGCTTGCCACCAATCAGCAAATGCCAGTGGCACAACAGCAGCCAGCAATGATTAAGGAAATGGCGACACCACAAAAAGAGCAACAGCAGATGCCTGTCCAGCAGATGGTGATGCTCTTACAACTGCCCCAATTGGCAGCAATTCTAATGGCAGGACGGGGCAGATGCAGCTCCAATGCCGTCCATACCAGAAGTTGAGTGAAAATGAGAATGGGTACCATAGAGGCATTCCTTATTAAAATCAAGATTGTCATCATTATGAACTAATAGTCCATTGGAAGCTGTGACTCTCTACTGTTCCACTATTTGATAGGCCTGGCCCTGGTAGTCTATGGGGCTTCAACATGGCAGCCACACAGGTCTACATGCCAGTCAAGCTAACCATTCTACATGTGCTGAACATCTCACCTGAAATCTATCCATTCCACCATGAAATTTCCTGCTTGGAGTCTGGGTCAGGACTGTCATCCAAAGACTGAAAAATCACTCCTGTCATTGGTTCTAGCCAGAGGGATTCATGTGGTAGAGAAGATTGCTATAGAACAGTTCCTTCAAATTCTTATTGTGTAGGGCAGAGTGAGTGCTAGGACACCAACCAGAGACCTTCACTAAGGCCTTTGCCTTGGCAGAGAGCTGCCAGATGTCCCTTGGTTCTGTAAAAGAAACACCAAAAGTCAGTCTAACTCCCACATACCTCTGTGGCCAGAATCCCTCTGAGGGTATCCAGGGGAATTTGAACATCAAACTCCAGTGTGTGTGGGTATAAAGGCCCAGAAGGGATCCCAGAAGCCCACCCTCAGCTAGACAGGAGAGATCTGCTGGACTCATCTGAAGTGGACAATGTATTCAGGAAAATTAACAGTAGAATATCCTTCTCCCACAGGGTGCTCTCTTGCTTGTGGACAACCCAGTCATTTTAGATAGGATTGCCCATTCATGGACTGTAATTATGAGAAGGGCTGGACAGTAAATAACCAGATTCAGAAAAAGGATCCAGGGAAGATATTCGCCACAAGCAAATGAATTGGGTAAAAGTTCAAGGATTCTGTCTGCAAATATATTAGTCAGGGGACTGTGGGTGGAGTTTGGAAGAGTCTCTAGAGTCATGCTCTATCTGCAAAATATTGACAGAGATCTACAATCCTATCTAATGAGAGAGATGTAATTGACTGTGTAACACAACACTGAGGGTATGTCTATACTACCCCGCTAGTTCGAACTAGCGGGGTAATGTATGCATACCGCACTTGCTAATGAAGCCCGGGATTTGAATTTCCCGGGCTTCATTAGCATAAGCGGGGAGCTGCCATTTTTAAATCCCCGCTGCTTCGAACCCCGTGCAGCGCGGCTACACGGGGCTCGAACTAGGTAGTTCAGACTAGGGTGCCTATTCCGAACTGCCGGTACACCTCGTTTCACGAGGAGTAACGGTAGTTCGGAATAGGAACCTAGTCCGAACTACCTAGTTCGAGCCCCGTGTAGCCGCGCTGCACGGGGTTCGAAGCAGCGGGGATTTAAAAATGGCGGCTCCCTGCTTATGCTAATGAAGCCCGGGAAATTCAAATCCCGGGCTTCATTAGCAAGTGCGGTATGCATACATTACCCCGCTAGTTCGAAGTAGCGGGGTAGTGTAGACATACCCTGAGAGAGTACAGATCTAGCCTCTTTGGTCATTGTGTGTGCTACTGGAAGTTTTACAAAGAATTTGTCAGGGATGGTTCAGTACATTTATAGAGTGAGCACAACAGACACTGAAAGAGCCAGGAAGATAAGTGATGTCTGTGGTGGCTAAAAGGAAGATCTGCAAGGAGAGGAATCTGCTGGTGGGTAAAGATCCAGGAGAAGGACCATCCTGATGAGTTAATGACCTTTTGTCTGAACTGAATCAGAGCTGTAGGAGTTTACTCTTGTCTCTCACATGTTGTTTAACAAAGTCAACTTTTTTGGAAGAGCAAAGGAATGACCCACAACTATGCAGACAACAAACTGATAGAACCTCATCAGCTGAAACAGTGGCCCCATTTTAAACTCATATAGGAAACAAGGAGAGGTTTTCCAGCTGGCCCATTCATTATCATGAAGCGGCCACTTAAAGAGAGGCCGGGTTTCTACTAAGAGATTCAGGACTAATGTGCTTCATGTCCCAAGTGCAAATAGACTATCCAGAAATGAATCCCAAAATCCTCACTTGTACCACTTATTCATTTTAAGTAGCCCTTCATAAGAATAAGTATAGACATGGTGGGTCATGTCTACAGTGGTGTACAAATATACTGGTGAAGAGCATGTATCAATGGGATGGTCATGTTATAAAGCACTCAGAAGGATAGAGAAGGAGGGGGAGATAAAATTAGGTGCAGGGAAGACAGGCTCTTCTCCTGAAAAGCCACATGGAAGTTTGAACTAGTTATGGGATCACTGAATTGGTGATGGGCCTGGTCTACACTAGACCAGGCAGGTCAGCTTAGGGTATGTCATCCAACTACCCCAAATTCATTACTGGAATCAGCTTACCTTAAGCTGAACCAACACTGCATCCACACTGTGGAAGGCTGACAAGAGCACATGCTCCTGCTGGTTCCCCTTACTATTTGCAGAAGGAGGAGTACCGGATGCCAGCAGGGGCTGCCCTCAGAATTCAATTTAGAAATCTACATTAGACCCACTAAATCGAACGCTAGAAAATTGACCTTCAGAGGGTCGATCTTCTCTGTGGTGTAGATATGCCGAGTGCTTTCTCCAAATTCTGCCCTTTTCTGAGGACCCTCAGGTCCTCCATCTATTGTTGCTTCCCACAGGGATGTGGGCTGGGACCTGGTGGAGAAAGTGGGCCTGGGTCCCACTACAAAGCTCCACTTGACAGCTAGCCCCAAGGAGAGCTGAGAGCATGTTGCCTCCCACTTAGGGTCAGGCATCTCAACACATGCACCCCACCCCTTTGAGATTAAACCACCACATATACTATCAGGCTGTGTCTACATTGGCACCCCTTTCCGGAAAAGGGATGCTAATGAGACACTTTGGAATTGCAAATTCCGCGGGGGATTTAAATATCCCCCGCGGTATTTGCATGAACATGGCTGCTGCTTTTTTTGGCTCTGGGTTTTGCCAGAGAAAAGTGCCAGTCTAGATGGGATCTTGCGGAAAATAAGCCCTTTTCCGGAAGACCCCTTATTCCTACCGCCCACCCCTTTGAGATTAAACCACCACATATACTATCAGGCTGTGATAGTATAGGAATAAGGGATCTTCCAGAAAAGGGCTTATTTTCCGCAAGATCCCGTCTAGACTGGCGCTTTTCTCCAGCAAAACCCCGAGCCGGAAAAAAGTGGCAGCCATGTTCATGCAAATGCTGCGGGGGATATTTAAATCCCCCATGGAATTTGCAATTCCGAAGTGTCTCATTAGCATCCCTTTTCCGGAAAGGGGTGCCAATGTAGACACAGCCTCAGTGTATTGATAAGCTGACAGCATTAGAGTGGCACCATAGGCAGCAGATATAATAGGCCTGGGGAGGCTGAGCATCTGCTGCCACAGCTGCCACAGCCTTGCTATCAGACAGCTGGCCTGTGGTGGCCCCACTTGTACTTTGCCTTTCATATCCCTGCTTTGTTCCATCACCACCACCTGTCACTGCCTGGTTGAGTCCTTCCTCTCCTCCGCTGCACCCCCGTAAGTTTACTCATGTCTTCCTCTACTCCTACATCCCCCTTTCCTGCAAGCCTCCCCGTCCACCACATCCCTGAGGGTAGAGCATGGAGGAGAGAAAGGAGGTGAAGAGTAGCAGGTGGAGGGCACCATGGAGAAGAGGAGGTGGAGATAGGGGACATAGTAAATAGCAGAGGCCTTATGCGAAGGGGGGCAGAAGAGGAAGGACATAATGAGTGGTGGATGGTTGGGGCCTCATAGTAAACAGGGAGGAAACGAGGAATTCCATGAGTGGTGATAGGAGGGGCAAAGTGATGGTGGGCATGGGACCTGGGCAGAGCAGGGGCAGAGTTGCACTTCGTGCAGGGATGGAGGATGGGCAGGACTGCTAATAGAAGAGCCCTAAGAGCAGGCAGGCTGAGTCTGAGGAAGGGAAGGGAGGCTTGATGCAACTGTCCTGGGGCTCATCCAAGCAGGTGGAGGATGGAGCTGGGCTGGCTCAGGGATCCTCTGGCAAAGATCTCCAAGTTCTCCAAGTGGGCAGGGGCTTGTGGCCCAGCTGAGGGAGGGGGCCAGGAGCCCATTGATTTCTGACTTGTGGCCCAGAATTACAATCAGTGGGCCTGCTTTGGGGTTGTTTTCACACAGCATGACTAGTCAGGGGAGGACTGCAGTCAAGAGCTGGAAATCTGGCAGCTGTGATACATAGTGAACACAGAGATATTTTCCCTCACCTTTCTGCACTTCAGACCACTCAATCTGTCGTTTTCTCACACCAAAGCTCCTGACATCCAACCCCCACTTTAAAATAAGCTGAGAAATAAAATGTAAATACAAAGCCTATGTAAAAGAAAAGAAAAGAAATGGGTGAGGAAGTCTAAAATACCTGGACAGAGTAATGATGGATTATGTCAAAGGAAGATGAAGAGTCCATGAACTGAGACAATAAATTAAATTAAATAACTTACAACTCACTAATCAATGTGAGAAGTCTAGTTCAATGTATTTTAATGAACCCTTTTGACAGCCAAAGAGTTTCTTTTTCAAAGACCAAGAACAATGGCTGTAACAGAACAAAACAGTCTTCAGCAATTTCTGATGTCACTCTTGGTGTACTTTCTGGTGTATGTAATAAAACGAATTGAAAAGTTGTGCCCTCCTGCAAATAACTAAAGGGTATGGAATTAAAGAGGCTTACAGAGTGGGAAGGACTGTGATGATATGGCATAAGGAAAGACCACAAGGAGATGGGTATTTGGTAAAGCTTAGTACTTGGGGCATGGCACTGTGGTGGAGATTGTGCTTGTGTGCATGGGCACTCAAATAAAGATGGTTTAACTGCACGTTTCTATATCAATGCTCTATCTGGGTTGTTATATCTTGGGGAAATTGATATATCTATTTATTAGTTTACTTTAATATTAGTTTACTTTAATATATCTATTTATTAGTTTACTTGATGAGTGTTCTGTTATTGGAGAATCATAAACAACAATGTAACTAAATACTATTTTGTTATAAGCCAGGTTGACAAAATTGTAGGTATAAGAGCATGCTTTCATCATTCTTCAGTATTCCCTGAGCTTTTACATTTTTGCTGTAGGGCAGTATTTCAAATCAGTCTAGTTTTCATATTATTTATTTTGGCAGTTTCCGAAATTGACTGTGGTAAGAAAAACACTATGTTATCTGGATACTTTCTAATTCAAGTATTTTATCACTATTGTATCCATTTGCTGAAAACTGAAACTACATTTTTGATTGGTCAATGGATATTTTATCATGTGTTTTTTAACATTATGAAGACATTATTATTTTGGTCAGTAATCTCCAAGGGTGTGTCTAGACTACATTTTTTTTTTCAAAAAAAATAGACTTTCTTCAAAAAAACTTCAACTAGACTGCAGCCATGTTCTTTCAAAAGTTAATCAAAAGAAAGCAGCAGTTTTTCGATTATGGTAAACCTAATTTACTAGGAAATGCAAACTTCTTTTTCGAAAGAGAGCATCTAGACTCTCTTTTGAAAAAGCGGCTTGCTTTTTCAAAAAATCTGCTTTCAGTCTAGAGGCTTTCTTTTGAAAGAGGCTTGCAGTCTAGACGTAGCCCAACTGTGAATAACAGCCAGAAGAATAGAACATTTCTTCCTTCCACTTAAAACATCTTCATGTCATCAGCTGTCAACTACTCTTAAAGCTTATGTCAAACTGAGCTGACAGGGTAGATGCTTCCACCCTGAGGAGGACTAAGAGCCTCCCTGGTCTGCTCCATTGGGGGCTTATGCCTCATTCCTCCTTCACGTTCTTCCACTTATCCGTCCCTAACCCCCCTTCCGGATGTCAAATAAAATACATGTATTTTCATGAACACAAACTCTCTTTATTTAACAAAACTGGGGAGGGTGGAATGGAACTCTGGTGAGACTGGGGAAAGGAGGTGGGGGTATGTCTACACTACCCTCCTAGTTCGAACTAGCGGGGTAATGTATGCATACCGCACTTGCTAATGAAGCCCGGGATTTGAATTTCCCGGGCTTCATTAGCATAAGCGGGGAGCCGCCATTTTTAAATCCCCGCTGCTTCGAACCCCGTGTAGCGCGGCTACACGGGGCTCGAACTAGGTAGTTCGGACTAGGGTGCCTATTCTGAAACGAGGAGTAACGGTAGTTCGGAATAGGCACCCTAGTCCGAACTACCTAGTTCGAGCCCCGTGTAGCCGTGCTACACGGGGTTCGAAGCAGCGGGGATTTAAAAATGGCGGCTCCCCGCTTATGCTAATGAAGCCCGGGAAATTCAAATCCCGGGCTTCATTAGCAAGTGCGGTATGCATACATTACCCTCCTAGTTCGAACTAGGAGGGTAGTGTAGACATACCCTGGGAGAGGGGAAGAAAGAGGGTGGGAGATCGGAGGGGGAAACTTTGGAGGAGGGAACTGGAAGGGGGAAACAAGGGGAAGAAGTGGCCCAGGGGAAGCTCAGGGCCCAGGGTTGGGGGTCTTGCCGGACCAACTTGATTTTCACACAAACCTGCTCCTGGGTTCGCATGTGGCCTTTGGTGGCCAGGCTGGCAGCTATCCTGCCAGAGACGGCTGCATTCCTCCATCTAGTGTGGAGATTGTTGGGGGCATCCCCCCCAAACCTGAATAAGGTCAATAATCTCCACCCTGGATCAGGAAGGCACCCGCCTTCTCCTGTCCCTGGCAGGCTCCTGGGAGCTGGCAGACTGCTCCTGGGGTGCAGTGGAGTGCTGGCTGCCTGTGGCTTGCTGGCTCGTATTTTGGGGCCACTGGGTCAGGGGCCCCAGTGGCCACTGCTGGCTCTGCACTGGCAGGCTTGGAGCTGGCACAGGCACTGTGGCCAGAGTCTATCCCTTTAATGGCTCCAGGGCTCGGGGAGAAGAGAGAAGTGTTTTTGGTTGAGGCTGGAGCGGCCACCAGAGCACCCTGGGAAGGCTGGAGGCCTACACAGCACTTATTTCAAAATAGCTATTTCAAATTTGGCATTATTCCTCTTGGAATGAGGTTTACCAAATTCAAAATAAGTGCTCCGCTATTTCGAATTAATTTCAAAATAGTGGTTTGGCTGTGTAGACACTAGTAAAGTTATTTTGAAATAACAGCTATTATTTCGAAATAACTTTGCTGTGTATACATACCCATAGGGAATTGGCAGTTTTAAAAATATATATTTCTCTTTTTTTTTCCATGTTCTCATAACCTACTTTTCTTGACACGAACTGTACCTCCAGTGCTCCAGGTGTTGCCACTAGAAAACTAGACATGTTCTTTGACCAAAAACTGTGTCTCCCCCAATGTTGTCTACATTGTCAAATCTTGCAGAGATCATTTTCTAAATATTTTATGGATCTGCCCTTTCTCTTGCTCCAGCAAAAATCTTGGTTCATATGCTTGTGATCTCATATATCACAATCTCTGGTATACTATTTATCCTGAATCCTCTCCAGACAGTCCAATATTACTCCCTATCATAGAATATATTTCATTTTCTGTCTCCCTGTTCTTCCTTTTTCTTCCTTTCTTTGGCTTTCCGTATACAGCCATTATACCTTTTCATTCTGTGCCCAGCACCATTATTAAATCTCTAAGGATTCTACTGCCTGCAAACACAGACAACCCCTTTATCTTCCATTTAAAAAGACCTTCTTAGAAGAAAGTCATAGTGTTCTCTCTCTCTCTTTCTCTCTCTCTTTCTCCCTCTCTCCCTCTATCACGGGTTGGGCCTGTAAACCAAGAAACTTGCTCCTGTTGTTTCATTCCTCCTATCTTTGGTGAAACCAAACTTGGTTTATACCTTACAAATAAACTCAGTTCCATCAGAGAAATATCTGAGTCCACCATCAGTTTTGTCTCCTAACTCTAACAATACATAGCACACTGAATTTCGTTAACTACTTAGGTAAAAAGGGATATGAGCATGAATTTGCTCACTGTGTATAGAAACATACCATTTTCCTGTTTGACATCTTCATTCATCTCAGTTTTTATTTTTTTAACCACAATTCATTCTATTGCAATTTCACAGCATCAAGATATTACCAATGCTTTTAATCATATAACCATATTTCTTGACCTTCCTGTTGTTTCTTCTCCTCCATTCAGCTCTTGCTAATGGTCTGAGGCAGTGTTTCCCAGTTTTATTTGGCCACGGAACCTTTTAAACTCAAAAGAATTTTGTGGAACCCCTAATAACAGTCTTATATATGGAGCTGAAAAAGTAGACCACAAATAAGTAAAGATAATAATAAACAAATGCTAAACAAGTTCATGAGATCAACATTTAGTTTAATTGCAGACATTTTAAAACAAAAATCACATGTAATGTGTACAAAAAAAATTTTTAAATCATAAAACATTATTGTAATGGAATTTTCTTATGGAACCCTTATTTTCACGTTGTGGAACCCAGGGGTTCCATGGAACACCATTTGGGAAACACTGGTCTGAGGTGTATTCTTTTCCTCATCTTTTCAGCCCAATACAAGTTGAATCTCTGTAAACTGAGACTCCTTGGTCCAGCAGCATCTGTGGTCTGGAAGGACCACAGATGTTCCAGGACTAGAGAGTCCAGTGAAGGGCTGATGGCTGGGAACCCTGCAGCTGGGTTGCCCAGCACACTACAGCTGGGGTGACCAGTGGGGCAGGAGCCAGGCACACTGGGAGTGGGTTTGGAGTTGGGCTGCTTGGCATAGCAGGGAAGGGGAGGGGACTGGCAGGGCAGTGAAACTGGTGGTAGGAGGAAGGAGAGCTGATTGGGAGGCCAGCCTGTCAGTCCAGGGCTGGAGGGCTAGTAGCAGGGCAGCCAGCTATGACCTCCCCTGATCCCAGTCCAGGAATGGTCAGGTCATGAGAGTGCCATACTAGAAGGTCTAACCTGTAATTTGTTCTCATTACACTATGTCTTAAATCTGTTCTGGAAGGATTAGTCCTCAAGCACATTCACAATCCCTCTAGGAGGCAACAAATGGAAATTCTGACTGTTCTTGGAATTTCTTAGGATGATGATACATTCACTTGAAATTAGTGGAGCCATCATGATGTTTTACATAGGTAAGAATTCAACATCCAGGTGTAGTCAGTGCCACCTTTGAGCCGGTGACCTAGAAAAGAAAGTTTATTTGTCCCATCGTCAATCACTTGCCCATCTGTGGTGCTTCTTGTGGCACCGAGGGCACTGATTTACTTTGTTTTCTGCCTACCTCAACATAAGAGGGATACGACAGGCTGTCAGGCACACAAATACTCTCCTCTGCATTTGTCCTAAAGGGTCACAATAGAACAGGGGAGTCGACAGCCTCTTCGGGGGACCAGGCTCAGCGCTCCTGGAAAGGGCAGTGACTTAGGCAGAAGGGCAGTCAACCCTCTGGGCTCACCAGAGCATTGCAACCCTCCTCCCAACTCTTAGAGCTTCACAGAGTGTGTGGTGCTTCACCAGTGATTTAAAGGCCCCGGGGCACTGCCTGCCACCATTGCTGCAGTAGCAGCAGTCACAGCCAAGAGTCGTTGTCCCCTTCAGTGAGCCCTGGGGCAACTGCCTCTTTTGCTTCTCCACGCCCTGTACTTCAATAGATGCAACCCAGCCCCCAAGTCCTTTCAAAGAATGTCCCTCTGTGGCACCAAGCCCCTGATCACTCTATACCCACAGAAATCCTAGTGCCTCCATTTCCAAAGGAACAGTGTACTCAAACTAGACTTCAGCTCACTGCTCTGTATCACACACAGCACTGACAATAAAATAAAAGGAAATGTATTTTGAGAAAGATGAGAGATTTGAATAGAAACAAGTGAGAGTGTATGGAAATATACAAGTATCATAAAATGCTTATTAAGTTATGTATCCTATCGAATAAAGTAGATTCTCACCACTTATCAAAGTGCCTCCTTAGAGAATGCTCCAGAGTGTCTTTCTCAACCCTGTGATATACCGAATTGAGGTTTTGTCTTTTTTTTTTCTCCACAGACAGGGCAATCCACTCAATGTCATACTCATTCCTCTTCAGTGCCAAGTGGTTTTGATGTTTATAGTTTATCTTTGATAGTTTTTCATTGATTTTTCTGGCTTGGTGCAATGATGGACAATTGAGCAATGTTTTGTGTAATCATCTAGCCATGACGGGTGACAACTTCTTCCAAAGTGAATGAGCTATCACTGAGACATATTATTCACTTTCACCATAAGGCATCCTTTTCAATATAATGACACTATTCCTTAAATAGTGTCCATACACATCCCTCACCATGATCATGGGTATCGTTAAGTTCTGAGCTTTCACATGCTACCTTTTAGGCACAAATACCATAAAAGTGCTGTATTAGACGTAGAGAGTTTGTCAGGTATAAGGCAGGATTTGCTTGTAAAGAACAGGGAAACCTCTGCTAAAGGGAGACAATAGGCCTCTGTGTGACACCATCTGTAGCTATATCATTTGCCATGGGTGGCATTTCTTATAATGTTCAAAAGCTGATAGCTGCAGCCGAACACTGAGAACCTTTGAAAGTCATTGGCTCTGCCGCATGCTCACAGTAATGAACCTTAACTTTTTTCCCTAGATTTTATGTAGTTAAGACATGGGGTTTTAATATTCATTACTTCTCTGTGCATGGACAACTGACAGTATTAAAGGCTCCTGCTTCTTGCATATAATTAATGGCTATTGAAGCCTCATTTTGAAAAGGAAGGGCCACAAAGAAGAGAGGCAGGCAGCTCAGGGTCTGGCTCAAATAGTCCCTGAATTTCTAGGAACCACAAAGGAAACTTACAAATGTCGTGGGCTAAGGAAAAAAAATTCTATGGGTATGTCTACATTTTATTCTTCTCTTGAGAGAGGAATGCAAATGCAAATGCAGACACCCAAAATTGCAAATGAAGCGGGGATTTAAATATCTCTTGCTTCATTTGCATAATTGTGTTATGGCGATATTTTGAAATAGCGCTATTTCGAGAGAAAAAAATGGGGCTGTTTCGAGATAAAACCCTTCACTCAAAATAACCCTTGCTCCTCATTTCAAAATAGCACCATAACGTGATTATGCAAATGAAACACGAGATATTTAAATCTCTGCTTCATTTGCAATTTCGGGTGTCTGCATTTTCATTCCGAGAGAGAGAGAGAGAGAGAGAGAGAGAGAGAGAGAGAGGAATGAAGTGTAGACATACCCAATACAGGCAGTCCCCGAGTTACGCGGATCCGACTTATGTCGGATCCGCAGTTACGAACGGGGCCCTCTCCCTGGTCTCCAGCAGACCAGGGAGAGGAAGCAAAGTGGTGGAACATGCGGGCAGCGGACAGCCCAGACGCGTCTGGGCTGTCCGCTGCCCGCGTGCTCCGCGGCTTTGCTCTGCTTTGCTCCCCCTCTCCCTGGTCTGCTGGAGACCAGGGAGAGGGGGAGCAAAGCAGAGCAAAGCCGCAGAGCCCGAGGGCAGCAGGACAGCCATGGCGCATCTGGGCTGTCCCGCTACC
This sequence comes from Pelodiscus sinensis, assembly GCF_052426305.1. Classification (NCBI taxonomy): domain Eukaryota; kingdom Metazoa; phylum Chordata; order Testudines; family Trionychidae; genus Pelodiscus; species Pelodiscus sinensis. The sequence continues at coordinate 267,908,351 of NC_143052.1, forward strand.
CCTGTGCTCCGCAGCTTTGCTCCGGACGCCTGTGGTACAGCAGCTGGGGCACTGCCAGTTGGTCCCGTAGCGCCACTCTGGGCGCTACTGGACCAACCCGGCAGCACCCCAGCTGCTCTGCCCCAAGCGTCCTGATTCAGCCACTGCTGGTCAGTTTCAGCAGCGGCTGAATCAGGACGCCTGGGGCAAAGCAGCTTGGGTGCTGCTGGGTTGGTCCAGTAGCACCGAGGAGCGGCGGCACTACTGGACCAACCCAACAGCACCCCAGATGCTCTGCCCCAGGCGTCCCCAAGTCAGCCGCTGCTGAAACTGACCAGTGGCTGACTAGAGGAAGCTCCTGCCCCGGGCTTCCTGGAATCAGCCGCTGATCAGTTTCAGCAGCAGCTGACTTGGGGATGCCTGGGGTTCTTAAGTTGAATCTGTATGTAAGTCAGAACTGGCGTCCAGATTCAGCCGCTGTTGAAACTGATCAGTTTCAGCAGCGGCTGAATCTGGACTCCAGTTCCGACTTACATATAGATTCAACTTAAGAACAAACCTACAGTCCCTATCTTGTGTGTAACCCGGGGACTGCCTGTATGTAAAATAAGATTAACCCTGGAAAACTGCAAGCCACTCAACTCATTCCCACAGAAACATTTTAGGTATCTAAGCTGCCAGACTACAGGAGAAGAGTTCCTTGTTTATTGATTGTGATCAAAAAGAGGTCCCTCCCTGAAGCAGCCTAGTCTTAGGTGCCTATAATTGTGAAGCCTGGTCTACACGAGTACTTTAGTTAAAAATAAGCCACCTACAGTAGATTTTCTAAGCGATGACTCAACACTGCCAAGCCTATTATTCCAGAATAAGGGGCCACTAAATTTGAACTCTGTAGTCTTGCTTTTCATGGGGAGTAACACTATTCCTGAATTTTTAAGTCTGAAATAATGTTAATGTAGATGCTCCAGTGCCACTAATTCCAACTAATTGACTTCTGGGAGGCCTCCCACAGCTCCCCAGAGTGCTTTTTGGGGCTCTGAGTCTGAGCAGGCCCCGTTAATATGGACGTGCTAACTCGGACGACATTTGATTCTTCCCCGTAGTGAAGACACGGAACTTCAAATTTGTACAATCAGGTGCCCAGAAGTCAAACTTAGTAAATTTGAAATAATTTCCTAGTGTAGACATATACTGAGAGGGGTAGGGCTTGGCACACATTCCTGCCAGTGGAGTTTCTCATTGGCTAATCTAGATGGTTCCCCACCTAGCATGATGGCTTTTGTGGGACAGTTTTGAGATATCTATCTTGAGCATTGTATAGGGAACCTCAGCAACTAACATGGCTTTGTAGATCATACTGTTGTTCCTGAGATTTTCTAAGCATGATGATGTTCATCATTGCAACACCTAAATGTCTTCATGGATCCCATTCCTAATGCCTATGATATTAGGGTCTAAATAGGGTGAGCTGACTGCAACTCCAGTGTGGGTAAGAGATACTGGAAAAAGCTGGAAAAAGCAACTGGCAGTGTTGAGAAAAGGCATGTGAGCAGTCTTCATGGACGAAGAACATCTATAATTTGTAAATCTGTTCCACTTCTATATTTGGTTAAATCTAGTCATACTCCTAGATGCTCCCCTACCCAGCAGCAGAAATGGCATGTGTATTTTTCTTTCTGCAGTTAGCATTAGCACATCATGCTTGCCTTGCTATCAAACTTATGAGTAATTGCTGTTAAAGTTACCACATGCAGTAACTGCACCCAGAGGATTGTGGTAAGATGGTGTTGTATGAATTAAAGGAATCAAACTTTTTCGGAGGTTCCTTTGTGTTACAGAACAGCTGCACCAAAGGAATGTTGATGGGCAAGCCATCTTTTCCACGAGGAGTAATGGTAGTTCGAACTAGGAAGCCTAGTTTGAACTACCTAGTTCGTGCTGCGTGTAGCCGCGCAGCACGGGGTTCGAATGAGCGGAGATTAAAAAATGGCAGCGCCCCGCTTATGCAAATGAAGCCCAGGAAATTCAAATCCCGGGCTTCATTTGAAATTGTGGTATGCCTACATTACCCCGCTAGTTCGAACTAGCGGGTAGTGTAGACATACCCCTAGTTCTGTATCAGCACTCCAGTGAGAAAGTGACCTACAATGCCACTGAAACCTATTGTTGATCAACACAGAGACAACACATATATATGTCATGCTTTTGGCAAGATGTCTGTTACACACAGGCTACGTCTAGACTGGCATGATTTTCCGGAAATACTTTTAACAGAAAAGATAGTCTAGATTGGTCCCGGAGTTATCGTTATAACGATGCACTTTTGCGCAAAAGTGCGTCTACATTGGCGGGACGCTTTTGCGCAAAAGCAGAAGCCCAGAACCATTTTCCAGAGGACAAAAGGGCACCAGCCCTTTCCGGGGCGGCGGGGGCTGGAGATCCTTTGAGAAACGTGCTTAAAAGGATCTCTCTGGACAGCCGTTTCTCTCCTGCTGCGTGCTATAGGACCTCTTGCAGGGACTGTCAGCCATAGCAGTTTTGGTGGTTGCCCTCTGCCTTTTGGTCACCACTGCCTTTTGCCACTTAGTGCCTTTGCTTGTTTGTTTTTTCATCTCCCTTATTTTTTCTGCCATGGAGCCAAGGGTGGCCATGTGCCTGCTCTGGCCCTTGCCTGCCATTTTGGAGTACCTGCAGCTGGTGCTCCAGGCTGCTGCCCTCCTTTTCCAGGACATGGAGGCGCAGATCGATTTGGACTCCCTCACCAGGGAGGCCATGGCATCCCTGTGGCTTCCCCACCCCAGCGTGGAGAGGCCACTGTGGAGACTGGACACCAGCACCGACTGGTGGGACCGGCTGGTCCTGGGGCAATGGGGCGACCAGCAATGGCTCCGGAACTTTCACATGCGAAAGCGGACGTTCCTGGAGCTGTGTGCCTGGCTCGCCCCTGCACTCCAGAGAGCCACCACCCGGCTGTGGGCTCCCATCCCTGTCGACAAGAGGGTCGCCATCGCACTATGGAAGCTGGCTATCCCGGACAGCTACCAAGTGGTGGCACAGCAATTCGGGGTGGGAAGATCCACTGTTGGTGTGATCATCATGGAGGTAAGTCCCAAGGAGAATGGTGAATGGGGTGGGGGGAGGATGTTGCACTCCATGCCCAGGGGCAGCCAAGACTCCATGCTGGGTCACCCAGGGGTTTGGGCCATCCCTCCCTTGCACAGACCTGCTGGTGGGGGGGAGGCCATGGGACGAGGGGGCCCTGCTGTGTGTGTGTGTGTGAGAGAGAGAGAGAGAGAGAGAGCACAGAGGGCATCACGGGGGTGGCGGGGTGGAGGGCCAAGGGAGCACACACTCACCCTGCCTTATGTGATGTGTTCCCCAGTGTTTCGCTGCACCCTTCTGCAGGTTGTCCACACCATCAACAACGTCCTGCTCCCATGAGTCATCCACCTGCGAGATGTGGACGCTACCGTGGCCGGCTTCGCTGCCCTCGGGTTCCCCAACTCGGGGGGAGCCCTGGATGCAACCCACATCCCTGTCCAGGCCCCGGAGCATCGAGCAGCCCATTTTATGAATAGGAAGGGGTACTGCTCGATTGTACTCCAGGCCTTTGTGGACCACCGTGGCCACTTCTTAGACGTTTATGTGGGCTGGTCTGGCAGGGCACACATCTCCCACATCCTTTGCAACTCCGGACTGTTTCTCAGGCTGGAGGCAGGAACCTACTTCCCACGGTGGGAGTTGACTGTCAGGGATGTGCCTATGCCCATATATGTCATTGGGGACGCGGCCTACCCCCTGCTGCCCTAGCTAATGCGGCCCTACACGGGGTGGCCGGACCAGAAGCGGGCCTGGTTCAACGACCGCCTCAGCTGGGCCCTCAATCATGTGGAGTGCGCCTTCGGCCACTTGAAAGCCCGCTTCCGTTGTTTGCTCACCTGTCTCGAGATGGCTGAGCGGAATGCCATGAAGGTAGTGGCTGCGTGCTGCGTGCTCCACAATCTTGTGGAGCGGAGTGGGGAGGCCTTCCTCCCTGTATGGATGACAGCCGAGGGCCAGGACTATGAACAGCCCCACACACCTGCCATCCGCTTGGTGCACCAGGATGGGGTGCGCATCCAGGAGGCCCTAACGGACATGTTCGCCCAGGCCCCATAGTAGGGTCGCCTCGGTCTCCCTTTACAACTCCCTCCAATTCCTTCCCCATCCCCCTCCCTACCCCTCCTCTTCCCTCCCAATAAACACCAAACACAAGTTTAGTTTTGAATAGAAAAAACTTGTATTTTTTATTTACAAGGGGGAGAGGTGAACTGGGAGGGGGAGGAGATCTTGAACTTGGAGGAGGAGGAGCTACTCCTGGGAGGGGTGGCCCCTGAGAGTGCTTCTGCAGGGGCAGACCTGCACATGGGGGGAAGGCTGCATCGGGGCAGGCTGCACGGGGAGGTGGGCAGGAGGGGCAGGAGCAGGAGGGGCCATTGCAGGACTGACAGGAGCGGCAGGAGCAGGAGGGGCCACTGCAGGAGCGGCAGGAGCAGCAGGAGCAGGAGGGGGCAGGGGCAGTGCTAGGGGAGGGATGGCGGGGGCATGGGGCAAGGCCATGCTATAATAGATGACATGGCCAATGTGGGCAGTGAGGGTGGCGATCGAATCCGCCATGCAGACGCACTGGGCCTCGACGCGCTTGACATCCTGCACATGGCACCTAAGGAGCTGGTCCCGGTGGCGGAGCCACCGCCTCGGTGGTTGGGCGGCTGGCGGTGCTGCTGCCGTCGCTGCTGCTACAAAACTAGAGGGTCCCCGGCTTGTGCTTGGTCCCGCTGCAGGGAAGAGAAGAAAGGATGGGTCAGTCAGGCAGCCTGGCCACTGTCCCCACACCTCATGCCCTCCACCCTTGAGCCCAGGTGACACCACTGTAGTGTGGCTTGGGCCCACTCGGTTACCCCACTCCCCCCATGTTGTATGTTTGCATACAGGACATCTCCTGGAGTAGGGTCCTCCTCCATGTATTGTAACCACCGGTCTGTGTCCTGGCCCTGTGGAGGGTGGGAGGGCGCTTGTGCTGTGTTAACCTGTGGAACTCCCTGCTGGTGGAGGCTGTGAGGCTTTGGTATTTGACAGGGAGTGAGATGAATCCCCACACAGTGCCTGGGAGCACATCTGGCAGACATGGTCTGGGCTCTCAGATCCCCATCACATGGGATGTCTCCTGGACGGAACCAGGGGTGACTGGGGAGTGTCCCATCCTTGCAGCAAAACTCAGGTGGCCCTAGGGTTGGCCCCCTTCTCCCTCCTGCATGTAGCCCAGAGACATGTGTGGCCGCAGTGGGGACTTCCCTCGGGGAGCCAGCCAAGGCACCGGGAGCAGGTGAGGGGCTCAGTGGGGGCCATGCTCACAGGGCTGTGACACTGCGGTTTTCCCAGGAGCAGCTGGCTGTGCCTCACAGCCAGGCATGGGACAGTGTTGAAGTTCTGTGTGCTGCACCCTTGCGGAGGTGCGGGCTCTGGCCTGAGTCCCTGCGGCCCTGGCTGGTTCCAGCCGGCATCCACCCTTCCCCCCTGGTCCTGCTTGATGTGTGTGAGCAGCACGGTCCCAGGCGTGCCCTGCAGCTGCCTGCCGTGGCCACATCCCGCTCAGTCACCAGGCTGCACATGGTTGCACGTGCTGCTTCCTGCCTAATGGTACACAGCGTGCAGCTCATGCAGCCTGAGTGAAGTGCTGTCTCCTTCCCCCCTCCGGGTGCCTGGCTCCTCCTCCCCTCCCCGCCCTTGTGAGTGCAAAGTGCAACACTCACGGGTGGATCCTTCCCCGGCCTCCGAGGATGCACGGGAGACATTGGGGCTGCCGGAGGGGGCCTGCAGGGTGGCAGTGCTGGCCTCGTCCTCCGATGCACTGCTGATGTCTCCTTCCCCCACCTCGGTGGTCCTGGTGACGGGGGGGGGGGTGCATGCTGCTGTCCATGGGGACGTCCGGTGCCTCTGGTGCTGGCTGGCCCAGGATGGTGTGGAGCCATTGGTAATGGGGGCAGGTGTCAGCTCCTGCTCCCTGGCCCTCGCTGTCCCAGACATAGCCCAGGCGCAGCTCCTTTACTTTAGCCCAGACTTGCTCCAGGGTCCATGCTGGATGGCCCTGCTGGGCTATCGCCTAGGTCATGCAGGAAAAAATGTCCGCGTTGCAGCGTCGGGAGCGGGTCTCGTGCATGGCCTCCTTCTCCTGCCAGTGGTCCAGGAGGGCTTCCAGCTCCTCCAGGGACCAGGATGGAGCCCTTCTTTTTCTGGCTCTGGGGTCCTCCTGTGCTGGGGGTGCAGGTGGCTGATCCCCACCTGGAGCTGCCATCGTGCTTGGGGGGTGTCTGCTGGACGGCAGGGGCCACATGGCAGAGCTGTGGCCAGAGGTCAGAGAAGGGCTCCTGCCTTGTGACCTCAGCAGCATGCGTCTGATTTAAGGGGGCTCGGGTTACCAGGAAGTCCGAGAACTGATTGCCTATGGAGCCTCCGAGCGTCCAGTACGGCTTTTTTCTGTTTAGCCTGCTTTTGCGCAAAATGTCTTAGCTACCTGTCTAACTGGCCCTTTTGCGCAAAAACATTTCTGCAAGAGGGCTTTTTCCGAACGGGAACGCCAAAGCATTTGCGCAAGAAGCACTGATTTCGGACAGTAGATCGTCAGTACTTTTGTGCAAAAGTAAGCGGCCAGTGTAGACAGCTGGCAAGTTTTTGCGCAAAAACAACTGCAAAAAAAAAACTTTTGCACAAAATCTTGCCAGTCTAGATGCACCCACTGTGTATAGTGTTACACACTGTATCTTTTATTAACTAGTCACAACTACACCCATTACTTTGATATCAGAGTGCCTACTTGACACTATCTTAAATCTCTGCAGTGAATAGTACTACAGATGCCTGGCCTCCCCAACATGTCCCTCTTGCCTCTGTCTCTGCCCCTAGCCTCTGTGCTAGGGCTTGCTGGGGAGCAACATTGAGCAGTGTATGTCATCTTGCACAAATCCAGCTCAAAAGGGATTATTCTGTGGTCCATATTGGTTTCTAATGGCTCTCTGACACTGTTTCAGCAGCATGCAGGGATCATAATGAAGGAGAGAATCCTTTTTCTATATAGAAACCTTTCTACCATGACAGGGCTATCTTTTAGTAAAGCTCACAATGTGATAGAGGAATACTTGCTTATTATACTTGTTTATAATCAATCATTCAACCCAATGCTTTAACTAAGATCCAATATTGTCACTGTCTAGATCTGATAAATTGTCTAGAACAGACTCGTCTACCCTGTGAGTGGTCAGACAACCAACACAGGGTGCTCCAGAGATGGAGCTGGAATTTGGAAAGTAGAATAAGGGACCCTCTGGAGGTGGGCTGGGTTCTGGAGTGTTCCAGGGAATAAGGCATCAATTTTGGACATCATAGTACTTTCCTATTTACCAGCTGCTTAATTTTAGTTGTACTATAGTGAATATTGTCAGTAGTAAACTTAGATAAAGGTAACCATTATTGATGGAACCAAAAATGAGTCAGAATTTATAAGGACAAAGTACAATCCTCCCCAAAAAAGGACAGGGAACATGAGAATGAAAACTTCAGTTAATGAATCACCGAGAATCTGAAATCAAAAGGAAAAAGACAATGCTCTTAAAATCTCCAGGCAATGCTTGCTCAGTGTTATGGAAGGAATCTATTTATACTTGTACTGTGACAGGAAAATTCAGAGGAACAATCAGCCAAGCCTGGCACATATGACATTGAAGGGTAGGCTGTTTAAGGTGGGTGGCACACCTTTCATTTTTGTCTTAAATTGTTATCACAATTTAAGAAACTCTCAACTCAACTCAATGCCTATTATGCCCGCTGGCAAGTAGGGCAGCAATGAAGATTCTCCATTTTTTCCTGTCTTTGGCCATTTTCTGTCTGCCTCAACTGTACGCTGCCATGTTGTCTTGGGCCTCCCAAGTTTCCGTTATCCTTCAGGCATCCAGTGAGGTGCTATCTTTACAGTGGCATCATCCTCCCTTCTCATCATGTACCCTATCCATCTCCAGTGTCTTCTCATAATGATAGTGGTCATGTCCTCCTGGTGACAACACAGGAGCAGGTCATGGTTGGAGATTGTTTTTGGCCAAAAGATGTGAAGTATCTTATGAAGGCTGGTGGTGTGAAAGGATGAGAATTTGGCATGGTCGCACTCTGTCATCCGCCAGCACTCTGAGCCGTATAGTAGTGTTGATATGACACAGCTCTGGTACAGCTTAGGCTTGATGTAGACACAGTACTGTGTAGATCTCCATACATTGTTCATACTCCTGAGGACATTTCTGGCCTTACTTAGTCTGCTCTGGATATTGTTCTTGGTGCCTCCATCATGGTGGATGATGCTGCCTAAGTACGTAAAGCTGTCTGTGCTGGGTAAGTCTGCATCATCTATCTTGATTGGTGCTGGTGAATCTATATTGAAAGTCATAATCTCTGTTTTCTTCTGGCTAACTCTTAGTCCAATCTGGTGTCCAAAGGTGCATAAGCATTGTGTCTTTTCCTGCATGTTTTGATGGATATGGGAAAGCATTGCAAGGTCGTCCACAAAGTCAAGATCTTCCAATGTGGAAAAAGGTGTCCATCCGATACCCCTTGACGCATCTGCTGTAGTTCTCCACATCACTCAGTTGATCACCATGTTGAAGAGTAGTGCAGGCATGAACCGAACGAAAGACCGATCGCAGTATCCCATGCTGCATGTGAAGTTGGTGTAAAACTCTTAATGAGCTGGACCACTTGTAGAGGGATTCCATAGGTTCTCAGAATGTGCCAAAGGCTTTTTTGTGTATGCTGTCAAAAGCCTTCTCAAATTCAGAAAAGTTTATGGATGTTTATGTCTCTGCCACTCTGTGCACTGCTCTATGATGTTTCTCAGGGTGAAAATCTGGGCCATACATCCTCTTCCTTTGTGAAATCCAGCTTGTTCTTTCCTCAGAGACTTGTTGACAGCATCTGAGATCTGCTGGATGATGACCTTGGCTGGGATCTTGCTGGGTTCGGCTAGAAGGGTGATCCCATGCCAATTGTTGCAGTCTCTGAGTACTCCTTTCTTAGGAATCTTGACAATGACTCCTTTGGTCCAGTCCTTGCGTAGCTGTTATCCTTCCCAAATTGCTACAAACATTGGTTGGAGAATGGTGGCTGCAAGTTCTGAGTCTACTTTAAACAATTCCGTGTCCAGGTTGTCAAGTCCTGGAGCTTTGCCATTTTTCAGGGCTCTGATGGATGCACTGATTTCTTCTTTCTCTGGTGGATCAATATTAATATCAAGGTCCTCCTCAACTTCCTGAATGTCTGTGTCTTCTTCCGATGGTGGTCTATTCAGAACCTCTCTGAAATGTTCTGTCCAGAGTACTTCTTGCTCTCTCTATGGTGACAGTAACTGCCCTTGTTTGTCCTTAATGGGGGCACTTGTCCTGCCACGATACTTTCCACAAACAAGCTTGGTGATTCTGTACATGTTTCCTTGCTCCCCTCGATTAGCTGCGTCTTCAGCATTTGTTGCAAGGTCCTCCATGAACGCTTGTTTGTCTGCTCTCATTAGCTTTTTTACTTTTCGATATACCTCTCTGTAATTCTGCTTGTATCTTTCTTGAATTCTGGCTGATTTGGTGTCTACCTGTCTCTTCTTTATAGCCCATCTCTCTTTGATGCCTTTCCATATATCAGGCTTAATCCACTCCTTCCTCTTCTTCCTATCCTTGAATCCCAGACAGGCCTCGCCGCTCTTTGTGTAGACTGATGAAATCTGTTCCCATGCCATGTTGATTTAAGAAACTAGCCCATAATAACATCCCAGGCCCAATTGTTAGTTATTGCATTCCTGCACTTGGGCAAAAGTAGGAAGATGGGAGGTAAGCCAACTTTGCACTTTGTGATTTTTGGGCTGCACAGCCCCACAATTTAAGAAAGACTCAAGCTACAGGACAGCTTTATTTATGTTCTGCTTCCCCTGTTCCCTATTGGCTTTGGGGAGTAGAGAATAGCCATAGTGCAATGAATCTGACCTTTGATTCATGACTTCACTGGGGACTGCAAATTCTTACATCAGTTTTAGGCTGAGCTCTGGATGTTCTTGGGGCTGGCTCAGCTCACTTTACAGCTTCTTCACTCTATCTGCCAGAGTGGGATACATAGGTTTCAATGTACCTGCGAATCAGTCCACTTGAGATGTGATGAGACTTCAGAACTGCTTGATTTAAGAAGCACGCAAAATGGTTTATCTGCTCTTAAAAGGTATATAAATTATCTCAATTTGTGCATGGGGGAATAGTTTGTTTGATTATCTTGGAAGGAAAACAAGAACTTTTAATACAACTTATATGACTGCCAGCATAATCAATGGTTGTAAATTACTCACATGTTGCTCATTCCTCATTTGATTAAATTAATCGGGAGGAGAAGAATTAAGGCCATAATTTGCAAGGCACAAAATGTACATGGCAATCTTTTTAATTACTTTTTTGTAGCTTTGCTATTTATGAAAGGGGAAAAACAATATGAAGAAAGAAAATGAATAAATTAAATATTTATCAGAAACAATATACTATTTTAATGTTATAGCTAGGATTTTATATTGTACAATAATGAAGTTGCTAGTTTATTGTTCCCTGGACAAGGGTAACATCTGTTTTTTGAATGCTTTAATACTTAACTCTCAAAAAGCATAATCCAAAGCCCACTAAAGTCATTGGAAAGACTCCCATTGCCTTTGGAGGGTTTTGGATCAGGCCCACATTGCATTTTAAATCTCTTAAGTGCACAATAGACACATTGTCAATGGCTGCTTGCCTAGCTCACGGAAGTTTAATGGGATACAGTATGTGAGGAAGGTGAATGGACTTGGCAGTTAAACTGTAGGGTTACCAGGAGTCTATTTTTTTGACCAGAATGCTCAGTCAAAAAGGGACCCTGGCAGCTCTGATCAGCACTGCAGACTGGGCCATTGAAAGTTGAGTTGATAATTCTGCGGGGAAAAGGAAAGCTAGTCCTAATCTGACCTGGCTCTGTGGTGTGTTCCCAAAGCAGATATGGCTTCTGGAGAGGGAGACAGGGACTTCATGCACTGTCCCCACCCCTAACACTGGCTCCACACTCCCATTGTCTGGGAACCATGGTCAGTGAGAGATACAGGGGTGGTGCCTGTGGGTGAGAGCAGTGTGCTGAGCATCCTGCCCCTCCTCTGGAAACCAAAGCTGCTGGATGCTTCTGGGGCACAGTGTGAAGCCAGGACAGACAAGGATCCAGCCCTTGCTATTACACTGACTGGAAGCTGTCCAATGTAAACCCATGCCCCAATCCCCTTGTTCTAGCTCTGACCCCACCAAACCCAGAGCCTCCTTCTGTACCCCAAACCCTTCATCCCTGGCTCCAACCCATAGCCTACAGCTTTAGTTGGAGCCATCATCCCTCTCATGCTTCACTACCCCCATCTCAACACACAACCCCCTCCACATTCCCAATCATTTGGCCTTACTCCACCAGCCTGGAGTCTCCTTCTGTATTCTAAACTTCTCATCCCAAGCCCCACTTCAGAGCCCACAACTGCAGCCCAGAGCCTGTATGCACTCAGACATAACAGCCCTCTGCCTCAGTATGGACCCCTTACCCATTCCTGCATCCCAACTCCATAATCCAGCCCAGTAAAAATAAGTGAAGGTAACAGTCAGTGACAGTGAACCATGAAGGGAAGGGGAATATTGTGGGCAAAAGATAGAGCTGTACGGAAGGGACGGGGCTAGGATTTTTTTTTTGTGATCAGAAAGTTGGTAATACTAGTAAACTGATACCTACCTCCATGGGTCTTCTGAGTAAGCATTATAGTTCACATTTAACATATAACAAAAATCCAGAAAGTTTAACATCCGTAGCCGACTAAAGTATGTCTAAGGTCCGACCCTGGGTTCCCAAAGTACAAAATATGCCACACAGGTATCTGTCAAACACAAGTAGTTTATTTCCTGACAGCTAACAGCTGTGCCCCATAACTGGAAGAACAACATAACAAAGAAGCGGCATTTCTTACATCCCTTCCTGCAAGCCTGGAACCCCAGGTAGGCTACGGACGAAGTGGGAGGTTGTCTCAGCTTCTGAGGTGCTGGTACCCAAGGCCCATCGGTGAAGTTCGATTTGCTAGGCTCTGAAGCAGCCTTAAATACAGTTTTCCTGCCTTGTTCGGCAATTTGGAAATTTCCAGGGTTTACTCATTACGTGCTGATGTAGGGCTTAGCTGTTAGTTATCGATCTGGTTCTGATCTAGTTCTACTTGTTCTCCGGCCCTGTTTATGTGATCAGTACATTAGAGTAAACAGAATTGTTTATGTGTTCTTGCCCTTTACCCTTATCTCATACTTGTTCTTGCTATACTGGCAACAATGCTTATCTTAAGTAGCGTATGTTCCCAAAGACTTGCTTCTGACTCATCAGATATAGGGAAAAGGGAAAGGGGGGAAGGAATGCAGGCCTCACCATCCCTAAACTAACACGTACAAAGTTCTTCTGCAATTGACCACTACAACATCCATATTTTCAAAAGCAAATTCTAGTTTTATGTGCTTTTGTTTTAGGTGCCCAATATGGGTGCCTCTACACAGCACCCTAAACTCAAACTAAGATACACAATTTGCACTACACAAATTCTGTATCTTATTTTGATTGAATTCCGAAATAGCGTATTTCCAAAAGTGCCAAATTTCAAAATAACACACTATTTCAAGACATCCCTTAAGCCTCGTGGAACGTAGACATACCCTATTGAATTTCTAATGCCTGGTTTTACAGAGTTGCTGAGCACTCACAATTACAGCTGGTGCAGGTGAACAAGATCTGAAAATTGGGGCACATGTGTCTCTCAGATGGGGTACTCCAAAAGTGAGGTGCATAAAATTATAGGCCATTCCCAAAAACATCCATAAGTGACATGCTCAAGGCACGATGGTAATTGCCACATGAGATGTGATTATACATGTAGTTTGTGAATTCCTGGCTCTTATTTCTGTGCTCAGAAGTCTGAGAAAATCTCTGTAGCATAATCTATTACTGTCTATACTGAACAATGCAATTGAATTATGGATGCCAACGAACCATGATCCAGATCTTCAGCTAGTATAAATCAACAAAAAGCCATCTGAATCAATGGCTCCCAAAATATGACATTTCCTGATTTATGTGCACATCACATCCCAGTTACTATGGTGTCTTATTATAGTTGCCTTTCAATGTCCATAGATATTTTTAATGATTTTTATAAAATGGAGAAAATTATATATGAAGATAAATACACAACTGTGAGTCTGAAAAGAACATTTATTCCCAAGATATAAAAAAAGAAAAATAATTACATATCACACTGAAAAAGACACTACCACCTTGTTTATACTTGAAAGTTTCTTACCCACCCAAAGCAAACTTTGATAACATGTGCCCAATCTAAATTTGAGCTTACCTAGTTAGTGATGCAATGCTGCTAACAGTGAATAAGTATGCTCTTAGGGTTGATATCATTTAGATGTCCAATTTTTATTCCTGCCCTACAGAAATTCCATTTTTATTCCTGCCCTATCTGAAACCCTAATTTGCTTCAACCAGGCCAGGAAATAAAGGTTTGACATTACATATTACAGCTCAGTGTACGACTTGAAATGTAAGTGGTTATGCATTGAAACAAGTGTATAAATTCTAACATGTAAAATCACCTGACGCTTGATGAAACATCACACATGTTCATTTAAATGTAAAGAATAAAATGAATTAGAGGATTTATTTCTACATGCACATATAAAAATATGAGCATAATAGTCATACATGCCATATTCAACTGTCAAATATTTTACTAATTCAGCAAAAGGCCACACTTCTCTGGCGAGTTGGTGCACCAACTCAAAGATCAATTTGGGAAAAACCACACAGAACAAAAAATACTAATAAGAATACTTTCCCTAAGAAACATATGGGGAAAAATCATAATTAGAAAGCTCAGAAATGCTCTTTTTTATTTCTATCCAGTTTTACACCTATTACACTCAAAATTTATTTTATGATTCAAACCATTCATTGTCTACTCAACAGTATACATACTATGGATACACTTGAAACTGTGTGCCTTGGAGGTAAAAAAATATTTCTCACATAGAGAGGAGCTAGCAGTCCACAATTCCTCATAATACAATAAGTAGAATGGCTGAATAAGAAAAAAAAAACCCTATAAGATGGGTTTAGAAATCTTTTCTGCCCTCAATCCTTAGTCACCTTGATTGGCCAGTGCATCAAATGCTTGTCATGACTAGCACCTTCCCCTCCAATGACCTTCTTTAATGCCAGTTTCTTTATAGATTTTGATGATCAGGACAGGCTTTATCTGGATCCCAACTGCAGCTCAGCAGGGAGTAATTTCCTTATTTTCTTCTCATAAGAATTTATTTTGCAGTGCCTCCACCCCAATCACCACTTCCTGGCAGGGTCACCAGGGCAGCTTGGAAGAAATATTCTAACCATCGGGTAATTCCTACTTACTTACCTCACAATTGTAGACTGTGAAAATATTCAGTAAATGAACCTAATATATTTAACAGGGTAATTGTATTATACAGGAAACAAATACAACATAACAGAGTAAAACATCACTCTCAGATTCATTGACCACCATACTATTAAGACACATTGAGCCCCCAATCACATGACCTGCTATAGTGGGAGGATGGCATTCATATTTTGGACATCCCCTTGATGACCCTACAACAATATCTTCTGTAGCAGGAACAAGCATTTTGTGCGGGGGGAGAAGGGAAAGTAAGATGGTACGTCCTTCTACAAGTTTTACAGGCAGCAAGTAATGAAACTTGCCCCAAACTCTTACCCCCAGCTTGAGGGCAAAGTTCAGGGAATAGGGCAGGGGAGGGCCAAAAGCAGCCCATAGACCAGGTGCACTTCATCAGGCTTAGTCCCTGTCAGGCTACCAGACACTTTATTTATCTGAGTGTTCACAGCTATAGCCACTCATAGTTCCCAGTGGCTACCGTTTGCTGTTTCCATCCAATGGGATTTGCCGGAAGCAGCACAGGCCAAACCACTGCTTCCCGCAGCTCCCGTTGGCCACAAATGGTGAACTGTAGTCAACAGGAGCATCACATGTCCACACTTGTGGATGCTCAGGTAAATAAAGAATCTGGCAGTCTACCAGGGCTAACCCTGGTGAACTACTTGTGGACCATGGCCCTTTTATTGCCCACCCCTAAAATAGGGGTTTTCATAAACATTTTCCTGACTGATTATCTGCATATAAGATGGTTCACTCCCAACTCCAGGAATGATCCTCAGCTGCCTAGCTCAATCAGGATTCCCGAGCAAAAGCAAAGGGACTGACAATCTCAGTTGGCAGGTATTCTCTTTATCTGGGGATCAGGTTCCCTCAGTTCCCAAAATTTCTCATTACCATGAGGTTCAAGTTGTAATGACTATCCTAAAAATCTCATCTCTAATCTCCTACCCTAGCATGCCGATGCAATCACAGCAAGTAGGCAACATGAACTAGCAGACAGTATAACACTTTTCTCTTGGTAACTAATTTATCCAGAAGATAAAAGATTCTGGCTAGTTAAAGAGTTTTCCCAACAAAACTCATGAACCCAGGATTCCCTTCAACAGGGAAAAAATCAAGCTGAATGATCTTACTTACAGGCACCCAGAGGCAGTTCTCAGGTGGAAAATGTCATGCACTCTGCAACTCATGAGCTCACCAAATAGCGAAACCTCCTATTTGAGTGGCTAGCTCTAAGCTCCTTCAAAATTGCTTCTTTGCTCTCCCAGTGCTCCCTTGGGTGGAGATAGCTCATTGAGGACCTTCCTTACCAGTCAGGGTAGTTCTTTTTCCTGGGCTTTTATTATCATTTATTTGACTCTCAGACACTGATTATCTTCTGAAAAATCATGTTGAATGGCTATCCAGTCACACCTCTTATCCTCATCTGACCAACAGGGGCCCTATCACTTGAAATAGATTATCTCCCTCTTTGTTACCTAGCACACTTTCTTCCTAGCAATCTGTGCTTGCTCTCTCCTTTCTCCCAGCGTGCTGCTCCCTGAATTACTAGCATTAAGAGAACCAGAAACCAAGGTAAGCTCCTTGGGAATTATAGTTATAAGAAAGCATTGAATGGAAAAATGGTTGCTGAGGTTATTAGCAATTCATATGAGTAATTATGTGGAGGGAAAGAAACTCTAGAAAGGGGAAATGAGTTCTTGCCTTGGCCAAGACTTACCCACCCCCTATAAAGGTATTTTGCTGATGTATCAAAGCTGAGGCTTAGGGTTTATTGAGATGATAATTCATACAAGTTTATGATTTACACCATGATTTGCCAATGTCTATCTCCACTAAAAAAAACTATTTAAAGCAAGATAACAACATTTTGAAATAGTGTCATGATAATATTTAAAAATGTACAGGCTGAAGCCAATTTGAATATTGCTCCAATTCATAAAAATGATTTGTGCAAAGACAGAAATCTAAAGCAGGCATTGGATCATTACAGAATATAATGCATATTTTTTAATAAAAAAGGGGGAAAATATTATTCTCAGATGGAAAGCTTGTTTGTAAAATGTTGTTTATGTTCGTTAGATATACCTGAGGTAGGGTTAATGATCTTCTTAATTGTATGAAGAGAAGATTTACACATGAATGACAATGAATCCATATTTCAGTCTCCAGCTAACAGTTGCATTTTAACCAACTTCTTTTCTCATGTTTAGAAGCTTACGTGTTCTCAAAGGATTACCTTTGCAGTAAGTAATCTAGCAGAAAACTTCTCAACATTCAATAACTGCTCTCAGAACCAATGCTGGGATCCTTTGCTGCTCCCCATCACTATACCATTCCCCAGCCTTGAGGTTGCACTGTTAGGCTATGTCCACACTAGGAAACTATTTTGAAATAACTAAATTCGACTTAATAACTTCTAATTTTACAAAATAAACATAGTGGGCTCGTCTACATTGGCCCCTTTTCCGGAAGGGGCATGCTAATTTTTCAGATCGTAATAGGGAAATCCGCGGGGGATTTAAATATCCCCCGTGGCATTTAAATAAAAATGTCCGCCGCTTTTTTCCGGCTTTTAGAAAAGCAGGAAAAGAGCGTCTACACTGGCCCCGATCCGGCCCGATCCTCCGGAAAAAAGCCCTTTTCCGGAGCATCTCTTATTCCTACTTTAAAGCAATTTAAAGTAGGAATAAAAGATCCTCCGGAAAAGGGCTTTTTTCCGGAGGATCGGGCCGGATCGGGGCCAGTGTAGACGCTCTTTTCCTGCTTTTCTAAAAGCCGGAAAAAAGCGGCGGACATTTTTATTTAAATGCCGCGGGGGATATTTAAATCCCCCCGCGGATTTCCCTATTACGATCTGAAAAATTAGCATGCCCCTTCCGGAAAAGGGGCCAATGTAGACGTAGCCAGTGTGTCTCCATTATGGGGATCCCTTTAAATTAGTCCAAGGAAGGCTCTGTTAAAGAGAATGTGTTACCTCAACTTAGAGCCCCAGGAATCTCTGGGGAGTAATTAGTTTGAATTACTTGGGGGAGTAATTTTTTCCAAATAGCAGCACCAGAGTGTCCACAGTAGCACTATTTCAAAATAAATATTTTGAAATGAGTGTTATTCCCTGAGAAAAGCAGGAGTGTGGATATCTAAATAAATGGCCCCTTGCTTCAAAATAACTGTCTTGGTAGTGTGAATGCTCCACTTGTAAATTTGACTTAAGGGAGGATATTTTGAAAGACAGCCCTAGTGTAGACTAGGGCCCAGAGTTTCCCTTTATCCCAGATCAGGTGGAGAGTAAGATACAACAGGAAAAAAATGAAAGAATCAGTAGGAATTAGCTCCTTTTATGTTACAATGGTCTAAATAAATTTTAAATGCAAATCAAAATATTTTTATGACCTACATTTCACATTCTTTGAGAAATTTTGTTTTTTAAAAAAAGACTTTAGATTTCCAAGTGAACAATATTGAGGCTAAACCAGTTCTGTGAGTGAAAGTCATAGGCTGTGTCCAGACTCAGGGTTTTTTTTGAAAAAAGTAGCCTTTTTTTCGAAAAAACTTCACCTGCGTCCAGACTCAAGCCGCGTTCTTTCGAAATTAAATCGAAAGAACGCGGCTTTTCTTTCGATGGCGGTAAACCCAATTCTACGAGGAAGAACGCCTTCTTTCGAAAGTTCCTCTTTCGAAAGAAGGCGTTCTTGAGTGTAAATAGGGCTTCCTCGAAAGAGAGCATCCAGACTCGCTGGGTGCTTTCTTTCGAAAAAGCAAGCCGCTTTTTCGAAAGTTTCGCGTGTAGTCTAGATGCGCTCTTTCGAAAGAGGCTCTTTCGAAAGAGGCTTGCAGTCTAGACATAGCCATAGTGGGAATAGATACAGCACGTGCAGCATACCTGTCTGCAGCATTAGCTATCATCTCTCCATAATAGGGCAAACTGAGAACTTATCATCTGTGTTGTTCTTACAGTTCAATTCATAAAGGTATATCCCTAGAAATGCTATTTCAAAATTCAATAGACAAGTCTCCTACACTTAGGCAAGTAAACAATGAAGAATCATTCAACTTGAATCACTAAGCAGTAAGAATGTCAGATATTGGGAGATGAATTTGAACAGCAGATTTTCTTTTTCCATGAGCTGAGGTGCATACTCTTCCAAAAACAGAGTTTGACTTTTCTACTTCAAAGTGCTGTATTTGTGGTATATACTAATTAACTCCAATATATCTTACAGGTTTACTGATAGACATTATTGGACCTTATTCTCCACTACCTTTAACCTTCTCGTTCACACTATTCTGATCTACTAATATTTGATACCCACAAAGACCAGGTTTAGCTTACTGCAGAAGGATGGAGGGAGTCTGACTCAATACAGTACATCTAGGTCTTGTAGGATTATACAAAATCACTAGAATAAATATCCTGAGTTACATATAATGGTCAGTATTTGTTTCTCAAACATGAGACATGTGCAAGCTCTATTCCTGGAACAGGCTACTTGATCTTGATGGCATGTTTATGTATTGTTTCCTTCAGCCATATGGATGAAAAAGACTATAGAACCATTTATCTACATCTTCCCCCACCATAATCCACTGTAGATATGGAGGGGTTTTTTTACCATATATGGCAATTTAGTTAGCGTTCCTATCTCAATTATCTTTAAGTTTCAATGTTAACTATCATAACTATCAAAGCATGTCAATGGAACATTATTCTTTGCCACAATGTCTCTCTGATTAATTTGAGTGGTTTTGCATGGAAAATATATAGCAAAAATCTGCACTGAATTACACCTGTGACTCTGCTCCCCATATTTTTCATAGTGAATACATTAGGAGATGATTATGCATTCGTGCAAGGTCACCAACAGCCTCCGCGGGCCTGAGGCAAGGTAAGAGAGACCTGGCTCCACACTACAAGAGGGAGTGGGACCTCAGGCAAAGGGCTTGGGCTAGGGGACAGCCACATCTCCACATTGCCTGGAGCACACCACCACCTATAGATCCAAACCAGTCCTTAGCACTTTCCAGAGCACGGCAGCCCCCAGCGCTCAGAATTTCCAGTGGTTCTGTGGTGACAATGTAAAGGGCCTGGAGCTCTGGCTAGCTCTGCTGTTGGTGGCCTACATTTGTGCAAGACTGGTCACGTAAGGTGTTATTAGAAAAGTTTTGATTTGTTGAATATTCTATGTGTAGGCATGTGTCATTTTTGTATTTGAAGCTATAAATATTGACTATGCATCTTTATTTCAAATGTGATACTGAAGAAGTCACATAGTGCTGATCGCTCCTCAGCAAAGACAATGGTCCCTGGAAGAACTTACCTTCCTGTGAACATTTTGTCCAGTCTATAGGTAATGGCTGCTATTACTCCATAAGAACATGTGATCAGACCACATGTCTCTGGACTCCATCTTGAGATGTCAGTAATTTCCCACAAGCCAATGTTGGAACTGAGTTTTGAGAAACAGTTTTTCTACCATATGATAAAGCTATATAGGGCACTAAGTGACATCATCCAGAGTTCCTCACTCCCCACCCAAGAAGGATCCTGGAAAAAGCTAAGTAACAAAGACTGAACTGGGGGGAGTTCTGTATGAAAGCTAAAGGGATTTCTAGCCTGCACATGAAAGTACTGGAGCTTTCTAGCTGTAAAGCAAGCTCAGCTTCTGCTAACGCATGACCAATGTAAAGCTTAGTTTGCATTTTTTGTTTATTCTCCAGATAGTCTCTTTTGATCTGTTTGCCCTCATTTATAAACTTGTAAAAACTATATTTTGTAGTAAATACATTTGGGGTTGTTTTTCTAAACCAATGAGTTTTGACTGGAGAGCATAGGGTGAGGGTGAATATTTGCTTCGTTCCCACAAATGGGCTTTATTCTCTTCACATTGAGGTAGAGGCAAACCAGATATTAAACCCATAGACTGACCAGATTTGATCAGGACAGTATTGCTCTGGAATTCTAGTCTGGGAAGCTGGTAATTAAAAAGCTTGTGTGTAACAGATACTGTATGTGTCCTTACGTATATAAATGCTGGGGAAAGTGCAAGCTGGAGGAGTTTGCACTTTGTTATAGCCGTACAGTGAGAGAGAGCCCAAGCTGGTGGATAAGAAGGCTCAGTGGTGCTACAGTTCCAGGTAGCACCCTGGGGAGAACCCATCAACAAGACCCATATAATTCCACTGAAATCTGTTGGGATGCATTGGTGTCCTTCAGACTAGTGATGGACAATTTATTCCCGGGTGTAGTTCAAGTGTCTTCAGCAGAGTTACATCAGGGATTAACTTGATTTATAGACTTCATTAGATTTTGAAAATGTTGCAGGGTCTTTCAGTTGCTAAGCAACCTGCTGGTTTTCAAAAACAAATCCTGTTCCTATTTTCCCCTTCTGATGTGTGAGTTTAAAAAAAAATCCTTTAAGAATTGTTTTATGGAATCTTACATGTTTGAATTCTAAAGCAATTAGTCCAGCACTAAATTCTTCTTAATAAACAAGAAAATTACATGATTGAAAGGCACAGCTTGCCTGAAACACAGAATTAAGTCTTTCACTGAGCATCCCTGCTGAAAAGAGTCCCATGGCAGTGCTGTTTTTTTTTCTCCAAAATCCTTGTTTTGTAAGATATACTTAGGCTGGGACAATTATGCAGAACAATTATTTAGTTATTGCTCAAACACAGAGTTCTGTTTTCTGAAATCTTGTGTTGAGGTCATGCAAGGATGTGGCACAATAGGTCTACAGATGTGCATTGAGCATCCTGCATGCCAGGGAAATGGATTTTAATGTGAGGCAGGAAATAGGAAACGTTGACAGTTTTAAGATTTTTTGCTTAAATTCAAATCAGGAGATTTTTCAAAGTTGACCCTTTCCCATGAACAGTTTTGGTTTGGACAAATCAGAATTTTCTAATGAAAATTTTCCAATGAAAATTGTTGGGGAAAATTCCTCACCATCTCTGGTTTGCCTCTCCCTCAATGTAAAGAGAATAAAGCCCATTTGTGAGAACCAAGAAGATTTAGTTCTTAGTCACTGTCTGGCTTTCACTTTTACTGGAGGGCTTGGGGGTCAGGGCGAATATCTGCTTGACTTTCACTTTACCAAAACCTTGTGCTTTCTCAACAGATCACCTGTTTTATCAGTACCTACGTGCAAAGTGATTACCGCCTTAATAAATCACCATATGTGACAAAAATATAAAGCAAAATTGCCATAATGATCCAATAAAGTTTTACAATTATATCCTGTCTCTTTAAATATTTAAATACCTCCCAACCCAATGAAAAACAAATCTCAATTGTGTGTTGGTTTCAGTTGTGCAGCAGAACAAAAAATTCTCCATGGGATTTAAACACCCCAAAGGGCCCAGTGCTGCCTCTGCCTGAATAATAAGAAAGAGTAAATAAAGGCTGTAGAAAGGGTAAAGTTCAGAGGTACAAGTTGGCAGACTACTGCCTTTGATGCTGGGACAGCACGAGCCAACCAGATAGAGAGGGACCTGATGCCCAGAGCTGTTGCAAACAAAAGAGAGATGGAACCTCATCCAAGCAGGCTGACAGAGAGAACAGCTTAGCTTGCAAGGTGGGTCTATAGTGAGAAGAGAGAGTCCAAGTACAGCTAGCCAAAGGAAGAATTTTACAGTGTTGAAATTGATCCAGAAGAGGCAGGTCATATGCAGTAATAAAAAAGATAGTTCCCTGTGACAGAGAAGACATCCAGTAGGAGTAAATTCCAACAAGACAGCAGAGAAATGTCAATTTTAATGATCAATGTTAGGCTACATCTACACTGCAGTGCTATTTCAGGATACCAGTGCTGTCCTGTAATAGCTATTCCACATTTTTTGAGCACAACCGTTATTTTGAAATATAACAGGTTTGCTATTCCGATGTCCCTGTAAACCTCATTCCACGAGGAGTAAGGGACATTTCGGAATAGCAATTTCTCTTGAAATAAGTGCTGTGTAGTCAGCACCAGATTTCAAAATAAGCTATTTTGAAATAACATCGAAATAAGATACGCAATTTGCGTAGCTCAAATTGTATCTCTTATTTTGACCTACATTTCAGTGTAGATGCACCCTTAGTGAATTCAATGATAATCAAAAGTAATGGGTGGTATCTCTCAAAAGTTTGGAGCAATCAGATCTGAAACACCATTCCAGATGAATGAATTCAACTTTGTAGACAGTGTTGGACTGTTGAAGGCACATGGACTGCTGAAAGACCTACTGTCTCCAACTGTGCCTGAAATTATTTTGCACTATAGGTACTGTAACCATACAGGAACATTTTGCTCCTATCCCTTGACTGATGGGAGAATATTATCAGTTTCAAAAGCCTTATCAGAAAAGTAGAGAATCAGTATCAAAGTGAGTTGCTGCTATACAGAAGTAATCAGAGTACAGTGAAACCGTTGTTATCTGTACTCGGTTAACCAGAAAACTTTGTTAACTGGCTCTGCCCCCAGCCACAATACTGTCACATCTTCAGTCACACAGGCCTGGGTTGGTTTACCATTGTGGAAGAAAACATTGTCCTCACTCTGCATTTGTAAGCAACAAGTAGCCAGAGGCAGTTTTATTACGAGCTGCAGCAAGGGAAAAACTGGTTCGGACAGGGGGGAAGCCCCCCCCCCGCCCTCCGAGGCAGATCTTCGAATACAAGCAATTATGAAGCAGTTTATATACTGTCTATTAGATATAATAACAATAACAATTAGTCTCCTTCCCATTACAAACACCAATGGCTAACAGTTATTTAGTTCCACCCAGATGCTCCTTATCTCAAGGTCCCTACCAGAGTCAGCATTCTATCCTTATCTCCGTATGGAGGTGAGAGGCGAAGGCAGCGTCTAATTACAGATCTCGCGTTGTCAGGCCACAGACTTAGCCTGACTCTTGTTCTCTTGTTAACAAGACCAAGATGGCTGCACACAAATTCCCTTATTCCCTTTTCCTGCCTCCACATTCGCTTAACAATTTTTTATTTAAGAAGTACTAATCATCTTTAACTCAAAATAGAAATGTGAGACCAACTGCCTCACACTACAAAAACTTGAGTTTTACTATTATTGTCCATTGGTTTTTCCTTGGTTGATGGGACACTCAGATAACCAGAATTTTTAGATAATCAGAACGCCTAATCCCTGAGTGTACCGGATAGCACAGGTTTTATTGTATTATTAATTTGGATAAACTTTAGCTGCATGACCAGTTTATCTCTGGATTATGCAATGACCATATCTCGAAAAAATGTCACCATAAAAGTGCTTATATTAAAAAAGGCCATTGAATTAGCATACCTAGAATTTAGCACTAAAAAAAATCACCACTTGAATACTTCAGAAATGTTTTTGGCTGTTGTGCACAAACTATTAATGCCGATGATTGTTGGTCACATCAAGTTACTGGTAGGAAATGCTAAAACAAAGGTCACAGCACTGATAGCACAGTTCAACAACTGGCACACAGGGTAACTATGGGTACATCTACACTAGCCCCCTAGATCGACCTAGGGAGGCTAATGAGGGTGACTGGAATTGCAAATCAAGCCCGGGATTTAAATATCCTGTGCTTGATTTGCATGTTCCTGGCGGGTTGCCATTTTAGAAATTGACTAGCCCGAAGGAACTGCCCGCATCTACACGCGGCAGTGAAACAGGATTTTGGAATCAAGCCCCTAAATCAAATTAGGTGGTAAACCTCATTCCATGAGGAATACCACCTAATTCGATTTAGGGCTTTATTCCGGAATCCCATTTCACTGCCACGTGTAGATGCGGGCAGTTCCTTCGGGCTAGTCAATTTCTAAAATGGCAACCGGCCGGGAACATGCAAATTAAGTGCAGGATATTTAAATTTGGGGCTTGATTTGCAATTCCGGTCACCCTCGTTAGCCTCCCTAGATCGATCTAGGGGGCTAGTGTAGATGTACCCTATGTGTCTAAGAATATAATCATTAAGCCATTCTAAGGAATGCTGGAAGTTGGAGTAAATGTGGAAAAACCAAAGCTCTAATGAACATAAGAACATAAGAACGGCCGTACTGGGTCAGACCAAAGGTCCTTCTAGCCCAGTATCCTGTCTACCGACAGTGGCCAGCACCAGGTGCCCCAGAGAGGGTGGACCAAAGACAATGATGGAGTGATTTGTCTCCTGCCATCTCTCTCCAGCCTCTGAAAAACAGAGGCCAAGGACACCATTTTATCCCCTGGCTAATAGCCTTTTATGACCTAACCTCCATGAAATTATCTAGCTTCTCTTTAAACTCTATTATAGTCCTAGCCTTCACAGCCTCCTCTGGAAAGGAGTTCCACAGGTTGACTACACGCTGTGTGAAGAAGAACTTTCTTTTATTCGTTTTAAACCTGCTACCCATTAATTTCATTTGGTGAAATGAAACTGACCAAGATCTAGTACTGCACATGTAATCAGAACCTGAAAAAAAGAGATGGTCATGTGGCTCATATCCTTGATTGAAGGAGTCTTTGCAAGAATAGACCTTGATGCTGGAGTTACCATTTTACCTCTATCTATGATTTCTACCTCTATCTATGACCAGAGTCTATCAACATTTACTTTGGAAGAAACCTTCATGGTTTTGACGACTTAGAACAGTCCCAAAAGGGATACTTCAGATGACAGTTCAACTAGATGGACTTACAGTTATTTGTATCATTTCCTTTGATTGAAGGAAAGTATGCATTATTAGTTCACAGATCATGGCTTGAGAAGTTCAAGGTAAATTGAACTGAAATCAAAAGGATTATGGAAGGCACATAGAAATCCACAAGAAATATTGGACAGATACTGAAATTTTTTCTTATCCAAACCCCATGCTAATGCACCAAAACATTATAAAATGCTTTAGTGCTTTGGTACTGAGGGCAATCTAATCACTTAGGCTATATCTACATAGCAACATTATTTTGAAATAACAGTCCAAGTCTACACGGCCAGAAGTTATTTCAACATAATACCGTCAAGCTGGAGGACTTCTTACTCTGACTCCTGTGACCCTTATTTTATGAGGAGTAAGGGAAGTTGGAGGAAAAGTACTATATTTCAAAATAAGCACTGTGTAGACAGCACCAAAACTTGAAATAAGCTATTTCGAAATAAGCTACACAATTGGGCTGTGTCTAGACTGCATCCCTTTTTCGTAAAAGGGATGCAAATTAGACATATTGCAATTGCAAATGAGGCGGGGATTTAAATCTCCCCCGCTTCATTAGCATAAAAATGGCTGCCACTTTTTTCCGGCTCGGAGGTTTGCCGGAAAAAAGCGCCAGTCTATATGCGGATCTTTCAGAAAATAAAACCTTTTCCGAAAGATCCCTTATCCCTCATTTTATCATTTTAAGAGGGATAAGGGATCTTTTGGAAAAGGCTTTATTTTCCGAAAGATCCACATCTAGACTGGCGCTTTTTTCCGGCAAACCTCCGAGCCGGAAAATAGCGGCAGCCATTTTTATGCTAATGAAGCGGGGGAGATTTAAATCCCCGCTTCATTTGCAATTGCGATATGTCTAATTTGCATCCCTTTACGAAAAAGGGATGCAGTATAGACACAGCCTTGATGTAGCTCAATTTGCGTAGCTTATTTCAAGTTAATCCCTGCTGTTACTATTGTCTTGATACCTTCTTTGCTAGGACAGGAAGTAGATTTGCTTGGATATTGAGGGTCAAAAAAGACAGCAGTGGGAAGGCATGTGTTCCTTGGTAGATCACATACACTACAGATTAAAACAACCTTTTTTGCTTACAAAAAGAGGAGTTTCATTACAGAGTCATATTAAAATAAAATATAACAAAATACATGTTGTGTTACCATTGATCTTTATGAAGGAAGCACTAGTTTGGATATTAAAAATGTTGTTGTATCTGCTTCTAATTATTAACTTTTAAAACAGTATTAACATTAATGAGTTGGTTGCTTTTTTAAAAAAAGATGAGACACATTGTAAAATTTATAGCTGCAGAAGATCTGAGTTCAAAGAACTGAAGTTTAAGAGATACTCTTTTATATCCCCAGGTATTTGTAATTAGCATATTTATGAGTTTACATCTCATCAGCACTAATCCATGAAAAGACACAAACAAAGACAATAAATAGCTAAAAGTGATGAGGAAAAGCTATTACATTATAAAGGACCCTTTAGAAGAGAGAGCACAGAAAGAGGATAAAACACAAAGTCATAACATGATATTGAAATGTACCCTTGTGCATAAAATACTGTCAACAGAATTAATATCAGCAACAAAATAGTATAGTTTTAGCCCTGTCAGTACCAGAATATTTGAAAAACAAGCTAAGTGAGGTAATATCTTTTATTAGACACATTTCTTTCTGTGAGAAAAATCAGCTTTCTAGCCACACAGAGCTCTTCTTCAAGTTTGAAAAGATGCTCAGCATCAGAGCTAAATGCAAGATCGAACAGATTGTTTAGCATAAGTAAGGTAGCATATATGCTAAGGGACCATTCAAGGTAGGTGGCCCATCAACACCTCTTATAGATTGTAATAAGCCATAAAGCCAATGTTTTTCTCCAGTCCGTGATTTTTTTACTGTCTTGCAGAGTTATGAAGTTAAGGCTTGAGATTCAACTTCTGAAAATGCCGTGCACAGATTTCCTTTGAGGATGAGGATTCATAGGTCAGACATGGAGTGATTTCTTTGTGAAAAATAGAATATATTAATCATAATAATATGATATTACCTCACCCAGCTTGTCCCAGCAACAAAACAGAATACTTTAAGATCTCAGCCTTTTCCTTACTCAGAAGATATCTTATACATCTTTTAAAAATAGAGAAGACTTTCAACAACATAGATGATTACTTAAAGCAAGTGTGGGAAACCTCCAGGCCACACATGTTTCATCAGGGTTAGTCACTGGCAGGCTGCCAGATGGTTTGGTTATCTGAACATCTGCAGGTACGGCTGCTCACAGCTTCCATCCAATGGAAGCTATGGAAATTGGCATGGCACTGCTTCTTACTCAGTTGGAATATTGTGTCCAGTTCTGGGCAACACATTTCAAGAACGATTGGAGAAATTGGAGAGGGTCCAAAGAGGAGGAACAAAAATGATTAAAGATCTAGAAAACATGACCTATGAGGCAAGGCCGAAAGAATTGGGCTTGTTTAGTTTGGAAAAGAGAAGACTGAGACTATGTCTAGAGTGCAGACTTCTTTTGGAAGAAGCTTTTCTGGAAAAGATCTTCTGGAAAAACTTCTTCTGAAAGAGTGTCCACACTGCAAAAGCATATCGAAAAAGCATCTGGACGCTAACTCACATTTCAGCTGTGATTACTGTGGACGGAGTAGCCACAGGGCACCTGTGCTCTTTCTTCTTTCCTCTTCTTTTGAAAGAACTCCCTCTTCCCCATCCACACATGACTTTTTCTGAAAGAGCTGTTTCAGAAAAAGGCTTCTTCCTCATAGAATGAGGATTACCAATGTCAGAAAAACCTCTCTGTTCTTTCGATTTTCTTTCAGAACAACATGATTGCAGTGTGGACGTAAATTGAAGTTTTTTGGAAAACCAGCTGTTTTTCTGAAAAAACTCTGTAGTGTTGACATACCCTTAGAGGAGGCATGATAGCAGATTTCAGGTATCTAAATGGGTGTCATAGGGAGGAGGGGGGAAAATGTTCCACTTGGCCTCTGATGAGAGGACAAGAAGCAATTGGCTTAAATTGCAGCAAGGGAGGTTTAGGCTGGACATTAGGAAAAACTTCCTAACTGTCAGGATGGTTAAATCCTGGAATAAATTGCCTGGGGAGATTGTGGAATCTCCATCTCTGGAGATATTCAAGAGCAGCTTAGATAGACATCTATCAGGGATGAAATAGACCATTCTTGGTTCTACCATGAGGGCAGGGAACTCAGCCACTGTTCCACTGAGAGCTGTGGGGCTCTTTGTTTGTGAAGACACAGTAGAAACATTTGTCAACTTGCCATTAAGCTTGATGAACCATGTGCCACCAGTGCACCAAAGGTTCCCTACCCTGGGTATAGTGCAAAACATATGTATTATACACACATCACGAAGTTACTGCATTCCAAGCATCTAGGGTCACTATAACACATAATTTAATTGCTTATATAGAGAGTTAGCTATATCTTCATGAAGGCCTCTGCTCAGGAGAGCAATTAAACATGTGTTTAACTTTCAATAGGCGGATAGTCCCACTAAAGTCAATGGGACTACTTTCATGCTGAAACCTAAGCATGGGCCCAGTGTAGGAAAGCACTTGAATGCTATGTTTTCCACCATCCATTGAACACCTTCCCCTCGCAGTTGGCTGGCCTTTTCAATCTGCCACAGGAGAAGCCCCATTTTTTAACTGCTGCCTCTGTACCTCATTTCCACCTAGTCAGGAATGTTGCCATGCATTAAGGTGGTGAGAGGGTGACAGAAAAGTAACAGGCAAATGGGCAGTGGACCAAGATGGATGCTTCCATTATGTTCAGACAGCTTGGCTATGTCTAGACTGCCCACTCTTGCACAAAAACATGCAAATGAGGCGAAGCGTGGAATATCGCCATGTCTCATTTAATGAGTTAATGAGTGGCCATTTTTTGTGCAAGAGACTTTTGCAAAAAATATGCAAATGAGGCAAAGCATGGAATATCGCCACACCACATTTGCATATTTTTTTGCACAAGAGAGGGCAGTGTAGACGTAGTTCTTAAGAATCACTAGACACACTCTTCCTGCCCAGCTCTTTCAGACCACTCCTTCATCTTTTTGAACTAGGTGTAAGCAGCAGCAACCAAGGCTGTTTCTGCTTCTCCTTCCAGCTAAAGAAGGTGTGGAGAAGAGAGAATAAAGTGTCTGTGTCTGCATGGAAAAGAAGTGAAGCCTCCCCTCCAGAAGCCTAGCTCCCTATCCCATCTCTTCTACCTGCAGCCCTGCCCCAGCTCTGCCCCCACTTGCCAAGCTGCTCCCCTGCTTAGCCCTCTCATAGCTTCTTGTATGTATTTGACCTCTTCCTTCATCATCACGGCCACAGAGAGCAGCTTACTGTAGGAAAAAACACCCTTTAGTAGATCCAAAAAATCAGTAACATTAAGAAGATAATCATTTTAATTTAAATAAGCTCTGATAACCCCCACTTTGATATAGAATGTAAAACAGACACACCCCAGTTATCTGCAGGCAAAATCAAACCTGGCATGTCTGGAGCTTAGTGCATGAGCTTCTATCACATGAGCTAAACGTCATATTGCTATCAGTTAAGTCTGTAGAGCAGACTCATTAGTCTCTCTTTAAGTGGTTTCAGTTCGGCTAGATGGGACAGTACACTACACCCAGAAGGTGTGTGGGTTACATGGGACATCAACAGATAATTTAAGATATTAAGAAATGTGACCTGTGGGATTTTTATAGCAAAAAAATAGCTCCATTTGCCCTAACTTTCAAGTTTATCTGGAGTGCATGCACTTCAATCACTGACATTTTCATTGATTCAAATTAATATCTTATCTGTTAATTAAACCCCAATGACACTTTTCTTTGCCAACGAGACTGTAAAGAGTAATTACTGAGCTCTTAATGTCAAAACTTTAACTTTCTCGGTGAATTTATTTATTTGTCCTGTATATTTTACTTTCATACCTAATATAGGAAGGCTACGTCTAGATTGCATCCCTCTTAAAATAAAATAAGGGATAAGGGATCTTTTGGAAAAGGCTTTATTTTCTGAAAGATCCGTGTCTAGACTGGCACTTTTTTCCGTCAAAGCTCCGTGCTGAAAAAAAGTGGCAGACATTTTTATGCTAATGAAGCGGGGGAGATTTAAATCCCTGCTTCATTAGCAATTGCGATACATCTAATTTGCATCTCTTTGTTGAAAAAGGGATGCAATCTAGACGTAGCCGAAGATTTAACATTTAAACTTTGGAACCCATAAAGAAAATTAAACCAAAAGTTAAAGTTTGCTGAAGTTTTGTTTTGCTCACCAACATCAAAACCTAAGGGGTTGACAAAGAAATCTGAGAGGCAGGTCCTGTGACAGCTAGTCAGGCTTAAAAAAAAAAAGAGCTATGCTGAATGCATTCATTATTCCTGAGAATATTTTATTATAGTAGTGAAGCCTGTGCACAATGAAATTATTCAATATTTCTTCTACATCACCCTGGTGGGAGATTTTGGGGTCAGGCCAGGAAATTCTGTTTCATTGACCAAAACTTCTTATGTGAAATTGCCATAAAGACTGCTGCAGCAAAGGGTAGGTCTACACTTAGGCTACGTCTAGACTGAATCCCTCTGTCGACAGAGGGATCCAAATCAAGCGTGTCAAAATTGCTAATGAAGCAGGGATTTAAATATTCCACACTTCATTAGCATAAACATGGCTGACACTTTTACAGATCCACGTCTAGACTGCTGTTTTTTTTTGAAAAAGCTCCGTTTTGAAAACAAGCAGCAGCCATGTTTATGCTAACGAAGCGTGGGATATTAAAATCCCTTCTTCATTAGCAATTTTGACTTGCCTAATCTACATCTCTCTGTCAACAGGGAGAGAGTGAACCTAAGATGAGCAACTCAAGCTATGTGAATATCATAACTGGAGTCAATGTACCTTACATCAAATTTCCGTGACGTCCCCAGCGCAAGAGGTCAATGGGAGAATCTCTCCTATCCCTTACTCCTCTCAACCTGGTGGAGTACTGGAGTCAACGCTGATCTCCTGGTAAGTGGAGACAAGTCCACAGACCCTGCAGTAGTAACTACAGAGCCGTTCTGTAGGTTTGATGGAAAATGTCCATCCCATCTCAAGCAGCACAAAACTCTCTATGTGAAGCAGGAGCCACCTTCCTCCCACTTAGGAGAGAAGCAAGGTTTTGGTCCACACTGCAAATATTTACATTTAGTTACTACCCAATCTGTAGTCAATATGTTCATATTCATGAGTTCAGTGACATTGTTTTCAAATGTTCATTTATGTAAATTCTGCCATCACTATGACTTATGTTCAGACTGTAGAACACTAATAAAACTGCTCAAAGCAACTGTTCAGAACAACTAGCTGGGCCATGGCATAATTAACAGCTACTCTGTGGAATGAATATTTAACATCTCCCTTTTATTGATACACATATTGCCCCAAGACAAGGCTTGAATGTTGGTGTAGAAAAGAGAGATTTATGGTCCTCTGTAAACAGGATTTGAGTTTTAAAGTTTTCTCTGAGGGTATGTCTACACTAGCCACCCTAGTTCGAACTAGGGTGGCTAATGTAGTCATTCAAACTTTCAAATGAAGCCCGGGGTTTAAATATCCCGGGCTTTATTTGCATGTTCCCGGGAGTTGCCATTTTTAAATGCCCTGTAGTTCAAACTCCCTGCCCGCAGCTACACGCGGCACGGGCTAGGTAGTTCAAATTAAAATCCTAATTCGAACTACCGCTACTCCTCATTGCAAGTTCGAATGACTACATTAGCCACCCTAGTTCAAACTAGGGTGGTTAGTGTAGACATATCGTGAGAGAATCTCACATGCTAAATTGTATGAAATTCAAATCACCTACCTTGAAAAGAGAAAATGCTTCATCAGTTCCCCTGGCATTGAAAAGTTTCCGAAGCCTAGGAATTTTAAACATGAAACTCAGATCAATTACGCATTTGCCATCTTTGGGTAGAATTAAAGAAGTAAAACTATTAAACTTAAACAACTCTTTTAATATCCATTCAGGCTCTACTAATTGGAGTTCTACAATTTCTTTACACAGACTCTGTTCTATCATCAAACCCAAAGAGGTGTAAATAGTAAATTGTACATATTAATTTTTAAGTAAGATACTAATTGAATTTGTAACCTGAATTAAGGTATAAATAAGATATTGCAATGTCTCATAGGAGAACAAAAAAGATCACATAAAGATGTATATATTATAATATACAATTTAATACTTATCACAGAAGTATCCTAAAGGTTCCAGTAAGGATCAAAAACCTATTCTGCTATGTGAGGAACAAATGCATAAATAGAGTTGCTCCTGGTCCTGAAAAGGCCACTGTCCAATTAAAAAGAAGATGCAACATTTGGGTGTAATAAAACAATATGGGGCAATGAAGTCAGGGTTTCAGTAACAAGATCATGACATCACGCAAAGAAATTCTATGCACAATTTGATGATTTCAAATTATTTGTGGTTTGGAAAAGGCTTTTTTATTATTTGTTTTTAAGATCTCTAAATCACTCAGTGTAGGCCTATCTCTGCACTCATTCAAGACTATGGTAAAAAAAACCTTTTATTTTACCCACATGAACCTCTCATCAGCACTTATTATTCTCAGCAAATAGTAATTTGTTTATAATAGAATTGGCTGCCAGCATTGTCTTTGGTGTAAGATGTAGAGTAGCAATTGATCTGGGGAAAGTGATTGGTCTCATGGGACTGGGAGCAATCGAAACAAGCTGTGACTATTGATATGATTGACAGGATATACTGTGGGAGAAAGCCTACACTATCTGACTATTACAGATAGTAAATTCAGGCACATAGAAGTTAAGAGATTTGCCCCATATCACTCAAGAAGTTCATAGCAGATCTAAGAATGGACCCCAGAAGTATTAAGTCACAGGTGACAGCCTAACCTTATTAGAGAGGAAGGATGATTTTGCAGTTATCTTTAATCAATGCAGAAATAAAACCCTTTTTGCATTGCCTAACAGAATAATAGTTACATAAACAACCTCTTGAATGTTTTTATTCTTTCACTGCAAATCCAAATGTCTTTTTCCAAACACCAAACTTATTTCAAAAGAAGACTTTCAAATAATCCATTATCAAAACACTCTCTGTCTCAGAGTAAACCTTTCCTGTTTCAGGATAACCTGGAGATCTGGCACCTAATCAATTATCTCCTTCCCTTGATCCCCACTCCTCATCACATTAAAAGGGCTTTGGGTGAAACTCAGGGGCTACGTCTACACTGGCCCCTCTTCCGGAAGGGGCATGTAAATTTCACTAGTCGTCGTAGGGAAATCCTTCAAAGTAATAAGAATAAGAGCCTCCGGAAAAGGGCACTTTTTCCGGAGGATCGGGGCCAGTCTAGACGCTCTTTTCCGGCTTTTTTAAAAGCCGGAAAAAAGCGGCGGACATTTTTATTTAAATGCCGCGGGGGATATTTAAATCCCCCGCGGATTTCCCTACGACGACTAGTGAAATTTACATGCCCCTTCCGGAAGAGGGGCCAGTGTAGACGTAGCCAGGGAATTTACCACAAAAAATTGTATAAGACTGTTCAGCTGCTGATAAAGCACCCCCAGCTCACAAAGGCTATGTCTAAACTACATCTCTCTTTTGAAAGAGGGATGTAAATTAGGCAGATCGACAGTGCAAATGAAGCCGGGATTTACATATCCCACGCTTCATTTGCATAATCACGTCACAGCGTTCTTTTGAAAAAACAAAAAAACCCTTTTTTGAAAGATCCTGTACTCCTCATTTTTTACCAGCGGTGTCTTTGGTGTAAGATGTAGAGTACCAATTGATCTCGGGTAAGTGACTTAATTTACCATCTGTAATATTATTTTTTCGAGAGGTCATCAAGACCAGCCTTCTGCCCTCACAGCAAGACCAAGCACCATCTAAATCACTGGGAAAAGGCCCTGCAGATCTGTAGAGTCTAAATCCCAGGGGTAAAGATAGGTGCTGTAACCCCAAAGCCCTCGGAAAGGCAAGGGCTAGTCTGCACCAATTACACCTCTGGCATTTAGGGCAATGACAAAACTCCTCCACTCTTTCTCTTTCTGGCAAGCCTTTCAATGGTTCCCAGGTTTTTCAGATCTCCATGTTGTTTTCAGACATTTTCATTTGTCTTTTAGGGTGTGTCTACACAGCAAAGTTATTTCGGAATAACGGTCATTATTCTGAAATAACTATGTGAGCATCTACACAGCAATTATGTTATTTTGAAACAATTTTGAAATAACGGATGGCTTGTTCCCACTTCTGTAAACCTCATTCTACGAATAATAATGCCTATTCTAAAATAGCTATTTTGAAATAAGATGTGTGTAGATGCTCCACTTCTGCTATTTCAAAATAGCCCCTCACCAGGCCCATTCTAAGTTATTCCTCCTGGGGCTCTAAGTCGAGATAGCACATCTACATTAGGACTAATTTTGAGGTTTCCCTGCAGTATAGATGTGCTATTTTGAAATAAGTTATTTTGGAATAACTATTCTGGAATAGTTTATTCCAAAATTACTGTGCAGTGTAGATATAGACTAAATGTCCATCTTATTGCTATTCTGCTTATGAAATCAGTTTCCATCTGAAGCACATATTCAGTGCTGTATGAGAGTTTGGACATGTCATACTCTGTTCTTCCCTAGCATTCTATACTATAAAATAATGCTGAAATTATGCAGCTCTGATCCATGTTGAGTTTGGTTTTGGCAGTGCATTTTGATGATTTCTGGACTGTGTTTAAGCTCCTCAAGTGGTTCCTGGCTTTATTGACTCTATTCTGACAGAGTGGGAGTGCCTAAATTTACTTAGCCATGACTTGAGCTTTTAGCAGAATATTGAGGGTGTGTCAAATCCCAGTGACGCACAAAATCCAAACAATTTATTCCCTTCATTTACTGAGCTTAAGCAATGTTCCCCATAGCAAAAATAAAAGAGCCCCCCCATTGAAACAATTATTTGATCATTCTTGGTATTTAAAATACATATTCAAATCATAAATAGTATCAGAAGGGCAAGCCAGGAGTTCCTATGCCTCATAAGAACTTCTGAGTCATAACTGTCTGTTACATGTAACTTTAAATCTGAATTTATATTTTGCAATAGACAACACTTAAAATGACATACAGTACAACAACTGTCCATTTTCTTCTTTTGGGGAGGGCACAGAATGTTGTGAATGACTGTATTTTTAAAGGAGAGGAACAAAGAAAGGTTGAAAGATTCTTTTTATCCAAATTAGAGTACCTAAACAGTAAGCATCTTGCTGTTCATTATCAGGCACCCTGGAGAAATAAAAGTATGCCACATGTCTGTGTGTAAAACAGTAATTTAATCTTCACCAATCTAATAAATAGATATACTGAGGAATAGTCTACTTTAGCAGAGAGCAACTTCTGCGAAGTTCCAACTAGTAATGTTGAAAAAAGTCAGAAATATAAGTAAATATAGATTTATGTTCTTGACTTTGACCCTCCCTCCAGAGTTTATAAGAGTATCATACTCTAATGCTTTTTAAACTGATTGGGTTCAAAATCTCACTCAGCTTTTAAATGAACCTAGTATATCATATTGTGAAGAATGATAAGAAGCAACTTAAGATGGAAACTTGTTCATTTCTCCTTACTACGTGTGAGCATGCAGAATATGTGCTGAAAAGGAATACTTCCTTCATGACAACCAAAAAGAAAAGTTACTTATGTCCTTTATATTCCACCAAATTTTTCCATCTCAAAGGCAAGTAGGTAGTCAGGGATGCCTGGTAGTAGTATGTTCTCATATAGCAGGTGAACGATTATGATCTCAAAATGAGATATTAACTTCAAATTACAGGTCAGATGAACAACTATTAAGATGCAGTAGAGGTGGGCTCATCTTTCAGTGCACTTAGGAAGTTATGTACTGCTGAATCATCAACAGGGAGCCAGGCAGAGGTGAAGGCTGGGACAAATGGGTAGTAAAACGACTGGTTCTCCATTTATTCAAGGGAGTTGACAGCATAAGTGTAGGGTAAACTGAGGCAATCATTCCCTACAATAAGTAGAGCAACAGGGTCAGAAGCCATTCCTTTCAAATAAAAAAAATGCAAAGATTGTGGAACTAAGACAAGACACAAGCTTCTTTTTATTGTTCATTTCTTTGCTTTTGGCTATTCAACTTTTTCCCTCATTTAGATCATTGGATTATTGGGGCAGTGACCCTCTAGGTCTTTTTCAATTAAGGAGAAACAGCAATAATTTAAAAATAAGCAGAAATGTTATGGGGAAGAGTGAGCCTTCCATTGGACAGCTTACTAAGTAACCATTATAAACATGTTAGTTATTGAGGGTTAAAGCCATATTCATATGAGGAATTCTTTCAAGCTACTGATGTGCCTTCAGAAGCCCTCACATGAATGAAAAGATTAGGTGAACATCACAGATACATACAAATAATGTTACTGCAGCTTTAACAACTCTTAATTAAGAACATAAAAAATGTTGGACAAAAGGAATCCAAGGACTTGATAAACTCTTAAAATAAAGCAACGTGTATCATCCTGCTGGACCACGGATGTTCCAGGACCAGAAAGTACCAGTGGAAGGCTGGCGGCAGGGCTCCTGCAGCTGGGCTACTACCAACAACCCACAGGGGCTGCCTGGTGCATCCAGGAGCCCAATGTGCAGGGAGCTGGGCTGCCTGTCTTAGCAGGGAAGGGTGGGGACTGGTGGGGCTACAGGGCTGGCAGGGAAGGGCAGCCAGGAGGCTGACAGTCCAAGGCTAGGACGCCAGTATGAGGGGAGCAAATATGACCTCCCCTGGTTCAACAAAATTCCTCTTTTGAGACTAGTCAGGTCCCAAGGGTGCCAGATCAGGGAGGTGCAATCTGTACTTTTCTTTTTTATTCCCTTGGTAGTTGCAGAACTGTAGTTAACAATTCACAGAGCTAAGCAATTCCTTTCTTAAGGCAGTCGAGGCGTCATTCCCTCTCATACTCAGTTACGACAATTGTACTGAATCAGGGGAATGAATACCCTATATGCTCATCAATTCTGAAGAATTATTACTGCTGCTCTGAAATTAATTTCATTTATAAAATACAGTAACAAATTATACATAGATTTATATTTCACAAGGGAAACGTGTTTGGAGAAATATGAACAGTTTAGAATGTTTTCAAAGATTCTATTCGGGATACATTACTGAAGAGCTGTGACTATCAACGTTCCTTCTAATCTTTTCCATCCATGTGTGGATTATTCCATTCATATGTGGAATAAAATTGTTGATGTGCCCCAAGGCAGGTGCAAATTTGCACATCAGTGGAAATAAAAATAGCTGTGGGTGCTCTGCTAATCAGTTGGGCAGCATTTGAATCTCTTCTGAACCACCAAACAAGCACACAGCTTACAGGGAACAGGCGAGTATCCTATTTGAAAAGAAAAAGAAAATAATTTGCCTGGTGTTCCAAAGGACCTGAAATGAAGAATTTTATTTCATAATATAATGTCACTGACATGGAGGACAAGAAAATTAATTTAGATAAATAATAGCAATCTAATCATTCAGCTAAACTTCAATGTGCTATGAACCAGAACCCCTGAAAAAAACCCTGCTTTTTCATTTTGGGGGGGAGGGAAATATGGAAGCATCTGAATGTGGGAACAATAACCATTTTGAAGATATTCCCACTAACCTGGCTAAAACCAGTAAGTATTAAAAATCTTCTTAAAATATCCATACTCATGAAATTTGTAGCCTGACTTTCCCACCAAAATAGATCAGGCAGCTTTGTTTAAACTTTAGATGAGCATCAAAATGTGTGAGAACCATACCAATAGAAGCCTCTATGTATGTAAATGAAAGATACCTGTCACCACCAGCTTTTATATACTTTTGGCATTCAACCTATATAATCTAGCAGCTACTTGTGGCCTGGCCTATTATACTCAGAAGCACTTCCTATATGCATTTCACTCATTAGTCAGAGACATCCATTATAGATGGAGAAAAAGCACTTATACAAAGTCTGCCATTGATCTCTCCTGCTGCATCATTCTTTTCTGAAATACTGCTGCTTTTCCTTATCCCATATGCAGCAGTGACTGGGAAAGAAGCCAGGGCAGCAGGTCTAGCAGTGTTCCTTGGAGTAGGACCAATAGGAACTGTTACGAGATAACAGTCTGAGTGTATGAGTGCATATACTGAGGCAAGAGCTTGAGAGCTGATTTGTTTTATTTTCTAACAGTGATGCTTAACACTTCTGTACATGTAACTCTCAGTGGTACACTTTCTGACAGGCACCAGCAAACATCAGAAACCTAACATAGGTGTCTGCATACTTACCTTATAAATGTTACCAGCAAAGCAGTAGACTGGACTATTTTTTATATTTACTGAGGAAAAATCTTGAAAATAGCCAGCTATTCTTGACACTTAAATGCCTGCATATAAAATTATTATTCTTCTACATATCATTTTTGTCATTCAAATACAGACACCAGACTGAGGTGTGGGAGCCATATAGTTTTGGTTTTTTTGGCAAAGGCAAATGAAGCCGCGATATAAATGATTGCGACTTCATTTAAATTTACATGGCTGCCGCGCTGAGCCGACAAACAGCTGATCAGCCGTTTGTCGGCACAGCGCAGCAGCCATGTAAATTTAAATGAAGCCGCAATCATTTAAATTGCGGCTTCATTTGCCTTTGCCTATCTGTCTAATCTACATGGCTCCATCGATGGAGCCATGTAGTCTATACACAGCCATGCAGTACTATAGCAATTGATGGTTTTAGTCTGATGTGTGGACAGAAGCAGTGAGGAGAAACCATTTTATGCTGAATCCTGTGTCACTGCACACATGCAGAGAGCAGGGTAGGGTACTTAATAGTCTGACCTTTGGCCTGTGCTTCTGCAGAGATATGGGATGTGGTGGAGGACTAAAAGAGTATATTAATTCTACATAATATTCTCTCAATATCCCCAATCACTGATAATGCTGTGCCTTATACCCTTTATCTCTCTTACCTCCAAGCAAATATGCCAGCCATTGGATTTGACTGTGGTCTCCTGATTTTTCCAGCATTGAAAACCAACAGAAAAAAGAGCAGGATGAATCATGATGAGTAGAACTGAAGGAGTTAGGCCAAGTTTCAGGAAGGATGTGGCTGGGTATGATTCTGAAATTAGAGTTGGGTGATTTTTTAAAACAATTTTTGCAGGGAAGTAAAATAAACAGACTAGTGTTAATTAAATAATCGTATATATAGTAGCACCAATGTCTGTGACTCTGTAACACTGAAACACTGGCTGTTCCTTCTGAGTGGCACTGTTGCCTCGCGCCGTGGCACTTGGTTGAGTTCTGCGATGCTCAGCCGGGCTGCCACGCAGGAGCAAGCGGTGCAAGCGGCCATTTGGGGTCCATGCTCCCCATGCAGCACGAAAGTGCTGCATGGGGAGCATGGGGCACAAATGGCCACTTGCTCTGCTTGCTCCTGTGTGGTGGCCAGGTTGAGCGGTGCAGAATTCAGCCGAGCGCCATGGCAGAAGGCAACAGTGGCACCCAGAGGGAACAGCCAGGAGGCAGGGCCTGGACAAGCATGTGTCTCTGACATCAGGAAAGTGCACCGGATTCAAAAGGAGGAAAGCAGAGCGGACACAGAGGATGTGGAGGAGACAGAGAGGAGAACAGAGGAGGTGGAGAGGAGGTGGAGGACAACGAGAGAGAGAGTGAGAGAGACGCATCAGGAGGAGGAGAAGAGAAACACAGAGTGAGAGGCGGAAGGGGGAGAAGAGAGAGAGATGGAGAGAGAGGCAGGAGGCAGACGAGAGCTCAGAGAGAGAGAGGGGGCAAGGCAGTTAGGAGGAGGAGAGAGAGAGAGATGGAGCGAGAGACCGGTGGCTCAGGAGAGAAGACCGATGTGGAGGAGAGACCTGAAAATCCCGTTTTATGACGCACTAATTGACTAGTTTCTCAAATGTATGTCAATATGAGTGATGTGTTTCAGTCAAATTCTCATTAATTTAAAAATGGTTTATTTTGATATTTTCAAAATGAAATATTTTAATTTTTCAGGCTAGATTCACAGGGAGACTGAGGTACCATTCACAAAGCAACGATCTGTGGAGTGGAAGGGTAGTTTAATGGTGACCTTGTACCAGTTATCCCAGTGATTAGGGCACTTTCTTAGTGTGTAGAAGACTTTAGTTCAAATCCACATTCTAGAGCATGGACTTTCACCAGTGTTCCCTCTAACCTGCACAGCAGCACAGCTTCACAGGTGATTAATCAGTCCTGTCCAGTCAGAGGCTCAGTGCTCTGTGCATAGAGAGGACTGTCTGGGCGGGGCTGATAAATCACCAGTAAAGCTGTGCTGCCAGCAGTTTAGAGGGAACACTTTCCCAACCACCAGGTTATTAGTCATTCTGGGATGTTGTTCTGTCAGTGTCTCCCATTGAAGCTGTTGCACTTGATATAAACAGTAAAATATTAATTGGAGCAGGGATTGAACTTTAGGTGTCTTCCCTCTCACTACTGAATGCCTTAATCGGCAGACTACAGAGTCATTCTATCTTTACTCCCACTGAATATTCAAAGTGTTATACAAAGTGTAACATCTCTAAAAAGATGTAACTGAGAGCCATCATCCTTAATATAGCTTGTTAGCTAAAGCCCTCACCTAATCTACAGGAGGCCTTGGTTCAAGTCCCTACTCCAAAAATGGGTTTTGAACTTTTGGTCTCCCACTTCTTATGCACATATCTTAATCACTAGTTTAGCAGTTATGTCATCATATCACTTTTATGAATGACCCCAAATGCCACTGGTGAATCTGGCATTTCACTTTATTTTAAAGAAGAGCCTGAAATCTAAACAAAACTTCTCACTTGACAAAAAATGAAATATTTTCCAACTTATCAGTTCACCAAAAATTCCAACTTTGGGTTGACCTCAAATATTTTTCCCCTCATATTTTCAGAACTGCTAGTGAATCAAAAATAACTGTTATTCTCACTATACCACTGACCAGTGCAAGCCAATTGGCAGTTACTGTCTCCAACTTTAGTCTTAGCATATTCAATAAAGATTTATTTTTTCCATGAAACTACCAGGACCAAGTTGAGTGTGGTCTGTCCTGATGATCAGAGCAGAATTCAGGCTTGATCAGATACCAGGAGGTCAGAGTCTGTGAGAACTCAGAAGACAAAACCAAGAATCAGGTTTTGGGAAGTAGGGAAGGTCAGGTCATCAGGGGCCAATAGGAGCAAGTATTACTAAGGAAGCATCCTTAACTGGAAGAACCCTGTTCTACAGACCACTTCCTATTCCTGTGTTTGGTGGAAAGCTGGAACCAATGAGGACCCCAACGTTCTGCCAATCAGATCCCAGGAACTCTGTCAGAGTTCAACTTCTATTCTGGGTGACAGGATGGAACTTTCAAGAATTGAAGAGCTACATAGATCAGAATTCAAGATCTTCGGTCCTGAACAGAAACACAAAAGGGGCCAATCCACCAGTCACTTTGCATCGGTATAATATCAGCACTTCACACATTCCACAACAGTCCTCCCTTGGTATAATTCCTCCCTTGGTATAATTCCTTCTTCCACCTCCTCCCTAAATCTTTCCAGTTTAGACTTGTAGCAAGTTAGTTTTTTTGCCCCATTCTTCCCTTTGGAAGGCTCTTCCAGAAGTTCTCTCCTCTAACGCTGAGAAATCTATGCCTAATTTTGAACCTAAGATCTTCATAAAGTTGCTTTTAAACATTTTATCAGCAGAAATAAACTGCACAATGAAGCTGATTTTCTCTCTCTTCACTCTGGATTTTTTTCTTGGCCTCAGCAGTAAGCAAGAAGCTTCAATCCACATTTTTGTTTTCTGTGGATTGTCAAATAAAGACACCTGTTGATGTCCTGTGGCTGTACATTGATTAGACATTTTTCCAAGAGAACACCTCCCATCCATCACCTAATTTATCTTATTTAAATAATAGGTTGGTAGGAATGAAAATAGTATGGTGATGGGAATACCTAAAAACCAGGAGAAATATTACAAAGTCATAAAACTTCCTTATATATTTTATTTCCCAGGATGGAATCTAAATATACCTTGAATGATCCTGCCATTTCCAGCTCAACAGATGCTAGGCACTTCTGCACATTTATCATTCTTTTTCAGGTGAAAAAGTACTTAAAGTCAATTCTGAATTTATTTCTTTCATTTCCACTTAGGCACACCAATCCTGTCATCTGAAATTAGCTAGAAATAGTTACTTGGACTTCTATTATCCACTCCATTTAACACTGCTGGCATTTTAGTGTGGTCTCGCTCTTTTTAAAACCACCTTACCTTTTTTTAAGTGTATACAAGATTCATTCTTTACAAACTTTGATGTTGCTGTGGTACTTCTTTTCTACTAATTGGGAATACCAGGAATATAAAAAATATTATATAATGTGAAAAAGATAAAAGCTGTTGAGCTTTAATATATGATTAACTGCAGATATGATTAACAGCATACAGAAATGCAAATCAATTTAATTAAAGTAGGCAATGAAAAAGTTTTTTGTAGGCATGTTGGAAGGAAGATTTTTCCCTCAATTGTGGATCATGATGTACTAATAATGAATACCAGGCTGCCAATATAAATCACTTTAGAGATAAAAGCTTTACTTCACAATACTAAAGAAAAGAAGTATTTTAAGCTGAGGCTTCTCTTTTTTTTCTTTTTGTGGTTAGCAGGTCTCCAATGTTATGTGGCTCTTAAAGACAAAATGAGTGAGAAAATGGGCTGCAGCTTCGAAAGATTAAGAGACAGAAAGTGGAAAGGCAAAGTCACAGAAGATCTGAAGGGGAATTAAAAGGAGTTGAAGCTCAATTGCTCCCACTGATCTTACTGTCCCAATGAAAAATAATTAGGAAGTGAAGAGAAGATGAGCTATTCATGGAAGAAGAGAAGGAATAGTTTGGTCAATGCCAGTGGCTTATTAATACTTGTAAGCAGTTCATGGAACATGAAATGTCAACTGTAGTCATCAAAAAGAAGGATGAGTACAGTATGTAATAATTCATTTATAATAGATCAATCCAGGATTAATTGAAAGGTTTATAGCTATTGAAAGAACGAGGAGTGAAATCTTGCTCCTGCTAAAGTTAATAGGGGTTTTGTAGAGGCCAGGATCTGACTCGAGCTTTTTGCTGCCTCTATACGAGTGGTTTTCAAACTTTTTTTCATTTGGAGACCCGTAAAAATGTAGAATGGAGATGTGGATCCCTTTGGAAATCTTAAACATAGTCTCCAGATCTGCAGTGATCCATGGACCACAGATTGAAAACTACTGCTCTCTATAAACATCATGGCTGGTGAAGGATGAAGCAATTGCTGTTAGAATGAAAAGTAAAGAGAGGTTTAGGAAGATGACAATGGACTTGCCATTGTCGGTCACCTGCTTTCTACCATCACAAGTCTTAATAGGCCTCTGACATTGATGCTTTTGGGATAAAAATATTTGCAATAGCACATCTGGCTGCATTTTAAAGTCACCTGCATGTCTGTGCCAATCATCCTTGAGAGGAACTAATAATGGTGAAATCCTGTTTCCTTCCTGGTCAATGGCAAAAGTCCCATTGACTTTATTAGGACCACAGTTTTACATTTACTGAGCTGATTTTGTAACCCACACACTGAGGCTACATCTATACTACAGAGCGTCCACACTACAAGCATGTTTTTTCACAAGAAAAAGTACAGTAGATCATCAGAAGGCAGGACTTTTTGTGCAAGAGTTATTTCTCTTTCTATGAGGAATAAGCCTTTTTGTGCAAGAGCTCTTGCGCCGAAAGGCATGTGTGGATGGACAACAGGGGTTTCTTGGTGACCATTCTGTGAATGGCAATCAGAGCTTTCTTAAGCAAGAGCACAAGGCAGTGTGGACGCTCACTTGCACAAAACACATCTCTGTGCAAAAACACATGGCAGTGTGGACGTGTTCTTGTGCAATAACCTTTTGCAAAAGATGTCTTCCGCAAAAAGTTCTTGCACAAGAAGCCTGCAGGGTAGATGTAGCCCTAGTGTGGTTCACTGTCCCATGTAGTGGTACTTAGACCACTTACAGGAAGAGATAGGTATGAGTGATCTCTACATCCTAAGCTGAGACCTTTATAGCTCAATCTGTAGAGGCTCCTACACTAAGCTCTGGAGATTCCAGGTTCAAATTTGCCTGGTGGCAGTTACATCTTATTTAAGATACAACATGTAAGCCCCCTCTTCACATATACTATCTAAAGGAGCTCTAGTAAACACTCTGTAAGAATGAGATCCTTGAAAACAGTTGCTCCAGCATAAAGGGAC
Source organism: Pelodiscus sinensis (assembly GCF_052426305.1). Taxonomy (NCBI): domain Eukaryota; kingdom Metazoa; phylum Chordata; order Testudines; family Trionychidae; genus Pelodiscus; species Pelodiscus sinensis. The sequence goes on from NC_143052.1 coordinate 267,952,945, forward strand.
AAACATGCTTAGTTATGTAGAAAGTAACAGGCTTTTTTTAAACCATAAATATTTCAGGGCAGTTATTAAGAAGACAACTTAATGTTTGGAAAACAACCAAAAAACTTGATTAAAAATATACTGAATCGATTTCTCCACTTTTAGGAGAGAGGGAAGGAAATTTTCTTTAAATAGAACAGAGCACATCTTGCCTGTTAGACCTTATGACTAACTTGATCACCAAACCCCATTCTATGCCACAACATTGCCTTTGGGCACAGTACTTTGTCAGTTCTGCAATTTTTTCATCCTCTGGCCCAAGCCATAAAAGATCATCCACCACAGAATCATCTTCCTTCTTAATCCCCTTGTTCTCCAAATGTTTCATTCTGGGTGTGTCTAGACTACATGCCTCCTTCGACGGAGGCATGTAGATTAGCCAGATCGGAAGAGGGAAATGAAGCCGCGATTAAAATAATCGTGGCTTCATTTAAATTTAAATGGCTGCCCCGATCTGCCGATCAGCTGTTTGTCGGCAGATCGGGGGAGTCTGGACGCGATGCCCCGACAAAGAAGCCTTTCTTCATCGACACAGGTAAGCCTGGTTTCACGAGGCTTACCTGTGTCGATGAAGAAAGGCTTCTTTGTCGGGGCATCGCGTCCAGACTCCCCCGATCTGCCGACAAACAGCTGATCGGCAGATCGGGGCAGCTATTTAAATTTAAATGAAGCCACGATTATTTTAATCGCGGCTTCATTTCCCTCTTCCGATCTGGATAATCTACATGCCTCCGTCGAAGGAGGCATGTAGTCTAGACACACCCTCTGTGACCAACTGAGGGTTCGTAGACCACTCTGGATACACAGACAACATTTTGACAATCACTACAGGTTTTTAGATACCTTTATCAGTTTCTCAAATGCCAGTGAAAGATGCAGTTTGGTTTCTTCTACTTCACTTCTTTCATTTCGCTTAACCAGAAAGTGGCATGGTATCTTCCTGAAATCACAATTTTCTTCCAAGCTATGAAAATTCAAAGTAATAGAATACATGGAAACACAAGGTTACTATGGCACTTCTTAAAAGATATTTCTAACAAAAGAGGGACTTTTTTTATCCTACAAATTATAAGTTATAAATTATTATAGCTGCATTATTAATTCATTTGAAATACATTTAGTAGTGTAAATTTAAAAAAGGAAAAAGATTGGAAGAAAGGACCAAAATAGTACCTCTCTCACCCTACCATTTAGAGTAGTACCCATCCAAAGGGCAAAACTAACCATATTCCAGCTGCATACCCAAGACACTATTTCTCTTCATGCACAAGTGTGGTTTAACTATATTCTAATTCGACATTACACACACATAGGTAGAAATGGACAAAGATAAGAGCTGATGGTTGCAAATTTTGAATCCTGGATATTTGTCTTTAGAATGCACATCAAAGGACTGATTCACCACTGTCTTGCAAACTGTGTAGTTATTGACACTTGAGCAAAGTATATCAAAACAGAAATATATCATTTCCCACATATGTGGCATTGGCGTACTTGTGTACACAAGGTGCAATCTAGCTCTGAGTAGGAAAAGCAGTCACTGTACATTTTCACAGGATGAGGACTCAAACAGTACACACTGGACAATAAAAATAAATACATAGACCTTCCCCCACCAAAACAAATGCAGAATAGTGTGTGCTATGATACTGATTTATTAGTGTGTGTGCATGTGTGAGGGTTGGCCTTTTTAGTAGAATTGTCAAATTTAATTTAATTTGATATCTGGTACTGTGAATGGGATGTATTGGAGACAATATGGAAGTTTATAGAGTAGATTGTTTTATTAGACTTATGAAAAATAATCCATCACATATACCACCATGTAAAACGTCATAAATAATGTCAGGTAATTTAAAGAGAATGAGTTTTTTTGTGTGAACGTGGTGTACTCCATAATATATGAAGCACCAATGCACTCCTCACATTTTGCAAAATTACCGTGATGGATTTTCAGTGCAAAATAATGTTAAATGCCACTAGGAATGGGTACACAGGTGCAGTTCATGAATTCTGGTTTTAATCATGATAACCATCAAATTAAAATGCAAATTAGCACTAGTTTACAAAAAACACATTAATGGATTTCAAAATATGAAGCTAAAACATTCACAGAAATATTAGCAATGCTGCTAAGCAACATAGATTTCAAGATCTTAAGAGAGAAAATTAAGAAGGAGAAAAAAAGACACCTCTAATGAAACTTTTCCTGTTCATAAAGCTCCCATCATCTTGTCTAATTCATCTGAAATTTAAGTGGCAAATGGTGTGCAAATGTCAGCTAGTATTCACAGAATTGCAGAGAGTCTTCAGGGGGTACCCTAGAGCCAAGAGAGGGAGAATTTATTCGTAATGATTCAATCTCTTTTTCTCTTTGCTGTGCTTTAGGTTATATAGTCTGTTCTTAACGGTTACTGCCTGAATGGTCTCATTTGGCGGGCTGCACTGAGATGATCATTGGGAAACTTTTGCAACTAATTGCTTAACTCATTAGAAAATGTTAGCTATCTCAGCAACAGCAAATTGGATGTATAATCCTATTTTACATCATCTAATTTTATTTTGATCCAGGTAACATATGCCAAAGGCATAAAGGAAAACAATGTGAAATGTATATATGATCATATAAAAATATTAAAGCGATAATATAAAAATAGTCTTTCAAAACCAGTTTCTCTTGGTGTCCCTGTCTGAGGATTGCTTCGGTTACCCAGTGTTCCTTACTGACTAGCCTGTTTCCAGGGTCCCTCAGTCACAAATACATCCTGTTTTACTATCTAAACATATAACATTCCTCATTTCTCCACCAAATTGATCATGACACAGGTATAAAACAGGGAAAAAAATTCTACATCCCTTGTCTTCTCAGCACAGTACTTCACATCACCCCCCCCTCCCATTATAGTCTCACAGTTACTACTAATCATATTAGAAGTGTTACAGCTGCTACCGAGGTATTCTTAATCCCCCACCAGAAAGTGTTACATTGCAGTGGAGTCTGAGGTTTCTCTTGGCTGCAGTAATGTCAGTGATCAGGGTACTGCTTAACACTTGATAACAGTCTCATATCAAGTCACTGTTGATAGTTTGTTTATTTATTCAATCAGTTCCTAGATGGATTTAGAAGCAGAACTATATTTTATGTAACTCTTTCATTGTATTAAAAATAAGTGTTTCTTTTATTAATGTTACCTTGAAAAAACTATTCCTACCCACTTCCCGCAGACACAAAAATTAATACTGTGCTACTAACCTTAAAGGGAAACAAAGTTATAAAAATCTGAAAAATATTACATAGAAATTGCCATGATGACTGATTCATGCAGTACAATCTATTGTTTCTGATCATGGCCAGTAAGGCTATGTCTACACTGAGAGGTTATTTCTAAACAAGTTATGTCAAAATAATAACTTGTGAAATAACTATTTTAACTATTTCCTAATAAGCTTAATCCTCTGGGGTACATCTACACTTGCTCCCTAGTTCGAGCCAGGGATGTAAATGTAGGCGACTGAAATTGCTTATGAAGTGTGGATTTAAATATCCCGCGCTTCATTAGCATGATCTCGCCCGCGCGTTACTCCACTCAACAGCTGATTCGAACCAGGAAGCGTGTGCCGGGACATGTTAGTTCAAACCAAACCCCTTGGTTTGAACAAACGTTACTCCTCATGTTTTGTAACGTTACAAAAAATGAGGAGTAATGCTAGTTCGAACCAAGGGGTTTGGTTCGAACTAACATGCCTGGCACACACTTCCTGGTTCAAATCACCTGTAGAGCAGAGTAATGTGCTGGCGAGATCATGCTAATGAAGCACTGGATATTTAAATCCCCACTTCATAAGCAATTTTGGTCACCTACATTTGCATCCCTGGCTCAAACTAGGGAGCAAGTGTTGATGTACCCTTCACAAGTAGGAATTATTGTTTTGAAATAACAAATCCCTTATTTCAAAATAACAGACTTGGTAGTGTGGATGCTCACCTTCTTATTTCAAAATAAGGGGAGTTATTTTGAAATATCTCCCCAGTATAGACATGCCTTCATAGAGGTTTCAGAGAAAGATACACAAATTCCCATAATATGTAATTTTCTATAGGTTATTGTTTGTCTTCTTTGTCAGTATTGACTTTTGTTTGACAGTATTTATAAATGGTATGAGCAACTTCTCCCTATTGTCACATATAGGCTGTGTCTACACTGGCATGAATTTCCGGAACTGCTTAAAATGGAATACTATTCCGTTTTTAGTTTTTCCGGAAAAGGAGCATCTACATTGACAGGATGCTTTTCCAGAAAAGCCCTTTTTCCGGAAAAGCGTCTATGGCCAATGTAGACGCGCTTTTCCGGGAAAAGAGCCCCGATCGCCATTTTCGTGATTGGGGCTTTTTTCCAGAGAAGACTACTGGGCTGTCTACACTGGCCCTTTTCCGGAACAGTGTTCCGGAATAAGGACTTATGCCTGAGTGGGAGCAGCGTAGCTTTTCCGGAATAGCGGCTGATTTTGTACAGTAGGGCATCATTGCTTTTCCGGAAATTCAAGGGCCAGTGTAGACAGCTCGCAGCTTATTCCGGAAAAGCGGCTGATTTTCCGGAATAAGTGGCCCAGTGTCTACACACAGCCATATAGTTTACACACAGCCATATAGTTTAAAATTAATCTCACTCTGGTCTCATTTTTCCCACCCTTACATATACATTTCTTGGTAAAATCCTGACCCTGTTTAACTCACTAGTAAGAACTCCTATGGATTTCAATGGGGCCAGGATGTCATGCATTAAATACTACTTTTTAGTACACAAAGTTCCTGATGCTCCATTCCATGATATCTATTTCATGTAGAGAACAAATCATGTCAAACCAATCTGACAGCTTTCTTTGATAAGATAACAAGTCTTGTAGATAAGGGAGAAGCAGTGGACATGGCGTACCCAGACTTCAGTAAGGCATTTGTTATGGTCTGACAATACCTTCTTATCAATAAAATAGAGAAACACAACCTAGATGGGGCTACTGTAAGCTGAGTGCATAACTGCCTGGAAAACCATTCTCAGAGAGTAGTTATTAATGGTTCAGAATCAAGCTAGAAGGGCATAGTAAGTGGAGTTCCGCAGAGGTATGTTTTGGGACTGGTTCTGTCCCATATCTTCATTAATGATTTAGTTGATGGCATAGAGAGTACGCTTACTAAGTTTGCAGAAGATACCAAGTTGGGAGAGGTTGCAACTGCTTTGGAGGATAGGTTCATAATTCAAAATCATCTGGCCAAACTAGAGAAATGGACTGAGGTAAATAGGATGAGGTTTAATAAGAATAAATGCAAAGTACTCCACTAGGGGGGAACAATCAGTTTCTCACATACAGAATGGGAAGCAACTGTCTATGAAGGAGTACTGCAGAAAGGAATCTAGGGGTCATAGGGGATCACAAGGTAAATATGAGTCAACAGCGTGACACTGTTGAAAAAAAAGCAAACATGATTCTGAAATGCATTAACAGTAGTGTTGTGAAAAAGACACATGAAGTTATTTTTTTGCTCTACTCTGCACTGATTAGGCCTCAGTTGGAGTATTGTGTCCAGATCTGGGCACCATATTTCAAGAAAGATGTGGAGAAATTGGAGAAGGTCCAGAGAAGAGCAACAATAATTATTAAAGGTCTAGAGAACATGACCTATGAAGGAAGACTGAAAGAATTCGGCTTGTTTAGTTTGGAAAGGAGAAGACTAAGTGGGGATATCATAGCAATTTTCAGATATCGAAAAAGGGTGTTACAAGGAGGAGGGAGAAAAATTGTTCTCCTTGGCCTTTAAGGATAGGACAAAAAGCAATGGGCTTAAATTGCAGCAAGGGAGGTTTAGGTTGGACATTACGAATAACTTCCTAACGGTCAGGTTGGTTAAACCCTGAAATAAATTGCCTAGTGAGGTTGTGAAATCTCCATCAGTGGAGATATTTAAGAGCAGGTTAGAAAGGCAACTGTCAGGGATGATATAGATAGTGTTTTGTCCTGCCATGAGGACAATGGACTGGACTCAATAACCTGTCAAGATCCCTTCCAATTCTAGTATCCTGTGAATCTATCTCAGTACTAATACTGACTCACTGTGCAGTAAAATAGTAGTCAATAGGAGTATGAGTAGTGAACCGGGGTAACAATTAGTAATCTCTATTGTAAAATCTCTCCAGTATTGTTCCTATTTATAATCTATTGTAAATGTGCAAATTTTATATAGCCATAATATAGTATTAGTACATTGAATACATTATTCTAAATAAAACTGGAGATGTTCATAGCAAATAATATTTCCATTTAGCAACTTCTAATGAACTCCTAGTTTTAGCTCTCAAGTTTGAGTTTTTATGTCATGAGTACCTGAAGAACTTCAATTTCCTTTATGCTAATAACTGTTTCTCAGTATGCATACAGCATACACTGCGTCACTGACTTAAGCTTTAAAAAATCCATAGTCGTCACGGAGGAGAATAATTCTTAAACCACCCAGGCATAAAAAGACACACCGATCTAAGACAAAGTTAATTGAGTGAAAATTCAATACTTACTTTTTTGGCTGATAAAAAAAAGGCAAATTTTCACTGATCTGTGCCTGAAATCAGGGGAATGTTTTCATGTTAATGCTAATACAAGACCAATAGTACAAGTAACTGCCTTTGTTTATTTGTATGGTTCCTTATTAAATAACAGAATGTGTTTAATATTTTGAAAATTTGCAATATGAATTCTAAATTACCGGGGATTATGTTGTAGGTCAGGCTAATACTCAGGAGGCCCCAAAAAATCTGTAGAGATTAGAAAGGAGTATGTAAATATGTGCAACTGACCCAAAAGGTTTACTATTTGTAACTGTAGACTAGTAAATACAATTTCTGACACGCGGTTTATCCAGGTATCATCTTGCAGTTTGAAGCGCAACTTTGTTAGTAGCTGTATATCAAGGGATCTATGATTGATTGCCTGTTTACAGCATAAATTGAACTAATCATCTCCAAACTGTGTCACTGTCATTGGCTGTAATATTTCTTACGTGACAGCTTTGCATTGGAGAGAAGAAAAACATTTGTAAGAGCTTGTCTGAATTATTTGTCTGAGTGGATCAATAACCTACCAAATAAATTGCTTCAGACAACAGCAGAATCTTGACCTAACTGCAATATATTACGTGGGGGTATCATAGTGAGTATAAATTACAATAGGGCATTGTGTAGTTGCACATGATAACAAATAAGGATATCTGGGAGAGGTATAACTGGGCAGATCCCAGTACTTCTATACTGGAGTATTTAGGTATACATCAGCCATGTCCTTTACCTTACCAAAACCAGATCAATACTTCTCCCAACTGCATGTCTGAAAATGCTTACTTATGTTTCTTCTTCAGTGAAATGGTACCTGATACAGTGCCCTTTGAAGTCTATGGGACCTTTTCCCTTGCCCTCTGGATAGTGTTTAATATTAGCCTTCCTTTAAACCTGTTTTAATATAAAGTGATTAAATCAATTATGTTAATATATTTGAAGTCCCTTCTAAAGGGATGCATGTTGTTTCCCATAACATAATGTTAATTTCTAAGGACAAATCAGTGCCACTTGAGAGAACATATAAGAGCAAATACTCCCATGGACAAATTAAGTAGTTTCATTTAAATGGGACTTTGCCAGCTCAGGATCTAACCCATAGTGTCCATTTAAAAAAAATCAAAAAACAAAAAACATGCCAAAGTAGTTAATATAGGAAGTAAGATTTTATTATCTTTCTATTAAACAATTGTTTGGATTGGATTGGATTTGGATTTTACAGTACTAAAACACTTTCCAGTTTTGCTTCTGATAAATAAATAATGTTACCAAATACTTAATGCAGTAGCAACATTATTCCTTTAATATCTTTTTATTACGAAGGCATTTTTTTACTAGAGGACATGGCTTAGCATAAAATCAATTATGGCACTTCAGTCTATAAATGAGTGGATATGACAACTTGATATAATTATTTGATGTGTGGCTAGTTTATCTAATGAAATACAGCCTGGTTATCTCTGTACACTTTGAATTTCTTTTGGTTTTTCTTTTACACTGCTTTACTGTTTACTGTTTTCTGTACTGCTTTACTGTTTACATATGTCTGGCTATGACTGATATCTTGGTCTCCATGTATGTCTAGCCATTTGGCAGGCAGCAGACAGATAGGGTATCCAAGAATACTAAGCTGTTAATGGCTAGAGGAGCTGCCTTTTGTTACACAGTAAATCATCACTCCATAAGCTTTCACAAGCTTTTTGATGAACACTATAGGAATCTCAAGGGATGATGTGCTCAAATTTTTAGCCATGTTCCACATATATGCATACAACCATCCCATAAAATAATAGTGTATGGTGACACATTTGACTGCATATTTAGCAGATACATAATTTCATTCAAAATGAAATAATTTAAGGTCTATATAAACCTGTATTATTTGCCATTACAAGGTCTTCATAGCACTATTTTGATTTCCTTGACTTTATCAGAAAATGCATTATTTCTTTCCTCACATGCTTAGTTACTACACTGACAGCCATGGTAAAATTGAAATGAATCGAAGATAATATCACAAAGACAGTAATATGCAGTATAGTTTTCTTCGGTTGCTTTATCTGCGTTCTTCTCTTTCCATAAAGACAAAAAGCAGTTCCATCCCTTCCCTCAAGGAAGACAGGAGATTTTGTCACAACGTTCTTTCAGCTAGCTAGAATCAATGAGCAATAGAAAGACACTTTCAGTTTTCTCTGCCTTCCTGGCTCTCTAGAGTGGGAACAGCAGTTGGAACCACAATCATTGACTCACTAGGTAGTGGATCTTTGTAGCTATACTGCACCGTAGTTCGAAATAAAATATGCAATTTGAGCTATGCAAATTGCATATCTTATTTCAATCTTATTTTGAAATAACTTATTTTATAATTTGGCACTGTCTACATAGCACCACATTTCAAAATAAGCTGCTATTCCAAAATGTCCCTTACTCCTCTTAGAATGAAGTTTACAGGGATGACAGAATAGTGAGCCTAAAATAATGGACTTGCTGTGAAGATGCAGGATAGTTATTTTGGGATGCTTGGAAATAGAGTTGTGGTGTAGCTGTAGCCTGTGGGGGGGGGGGGGCACACATTTTGATTGACCATCTCAGGGCCTATTTATGGGAATTGAATCCTTTCAGGTACATTCATTTCCTGATTCCTTTGTCTTCCCTGTGCCATATGCCATCAATTCTAGAGGTGGTTAGAAAGTGAGATTGATTTTTCTGAAAATCGTGTATTTTTTGGCAAAAAAAATCTAAATGTCAGCTTTTCTGGTTCACAAATGTTATCCCCAAATTGAAAATTGATTTAGAGAATTTATCATGGTGCCCTATAACCAAACTATATCTCCCATAATGCAACATATCTTCTGTTTTCCTGTGGTAGGCCACAGAGGAGAATGGTGGCACTTGACACAACTGAACTATAAATGCCAGATGGCACACTGCAGCATTTTCAAATCAAGTTTTCTTTTTCTGTGTTTTTCTAGATAAGGAGATAACACTTTTGGTTTAGGTGGGTTTTTTTAAAGCTTTTTACCAAATTTCTCAGAGTAAGCTGATGCTTGTCATAATTTTTTAAATTGTTTAATTGAAACACCAATTGTCCATTACAAAATAGTTTTAATGCAAGATTTTACACCATCCTTAAACAATAATAGCAGTGAACTTCTGTGATGGTTTGATGTACTTTCAACCACTGAATAAAACCCAAAGGAAGGTGCTAAGAGTTAAATGGTATCTGTAAATATCACCTTTTGGAATTCCCCTGACACATTCCATTGTAAGTGGAATTTGTGCAGCTCTGTGAAGCCAAACCTGGCGGACTCCCAAAAATCTGCAGGAAGCCAGAGCCACAAAGAGGCTCCATGTCAGCTCTGGGTCCCTGTTTAGTACCTTTAACTACATGGTAAAATAGTTCCCACCAGGAACAATCTTATTTACCCCAGTAACTCCTATTTAAAGGATGATTCCTTATTGTTTAGGGAGCATCACAAGAAAGGTAACACAGCGTGAAGAGCTCCCAGGAGCTCCTCTCTGTCTCTGACTCTACTCTGAGAACTAGAGAGACTTAACACTGTGTTATCTGAGGATCTTTCTCACACTATGGCTGTGTCTACATTGGCAACCTTTTCTGGAAAAGGGATGCTAATGAGACAAGTCGGAATTGCAAATGCTGCGGGGGATTTAAATATCCCCCATGGCATTTGCATGAACATGGCTGCTGCTTTTTTCCGGCTTGGGGCTTTGCCGGAGAAAAGCGTCAGTCTACGTGGGATCTTTCGGAAAATAAAGCCTTTTCCGGAAGATCCCTTGTTCCTGATTTTAAATCCGCCGCGGCATTTGCAATTCCGACTTGTCTCATTAGCATCCCTTTTCTAGAAAAGGGTGCCAATGTAGACACAGCCTACGGGTTTGGTTCTAACATAGGACTCCTTGCTGTTAGATTTGTTACAATGGAAAGTAGCACACAAATTTGTATAATGTATGGTAATTTTTCCTGTCAATTAAAATAAAAAAGAAAGAAAACATGAGCAATGGAGTGAGGGGAATCCAGTTATTTTTCAAATACAAGGAGAAAATAATAATAAAAAGAAAAACAGAAAACTTACTTTTATTGGATTCTCTTGGCTTTAGTGCTTCAGCCTCTTCAGAGTTTTCACTAGTCAAGTCCTTCAAGAGTTCATCATTTCTTCCTTTTATTTTCCTTTAGGCACTTTAATTACCATCTGTAAATTAAAATACTGACACTAAAGTAACAAGTTTCATATACATGGATTGAAATATTTTTCCAAGAAGGTTCCTAAAATAATATGAAGGTAGCATGTCACTCATCTTTAATAGTGGGGAAAGGGAGCTCCTATGACAAACAGTCACCCTCATGTACCAGAACATGCAGCACAGTATTTACCTTTTTTACTAGCCACAGGCCTTATTGAGCACTGGACAGCTTTAGGCATTTACACTTCCTCACAGAGCTTCAGAGATTATTAATTTTGTAAGGCCTTAATTAGAAGAGTTCAGGTGTGTATTTGTATTGTCAAACTAAAACCCTTATATAGGATGAGTTTAATGGAATTCTCCTGAGCTATCATTTTTTGTATATGTTTACTTGATGAGTCTCAGCAACTGTAGATAGTACAGTATGTACTGTATCATGACCTCATACTTATAGTATGGTATATTGCCTCTCTCTGCTCCATTGGAATCAATAGGAGTTGTCATTAGCTTCAGTGGAAGCAGAGTCAGACCATTAGCTTGTTCACAGGTGTAAAATGTATTCTGTCAGATGTTTAGTATAGCCCTCTTATTTCACAGTGCTACATAATGTTACTTCTTTCTTTCGTGCATCTAAAAGTTAGTTTCAGTTAGTTTCAGTTTTGCTTAGTAGGCCATTCTAAGAAGTAAAGTAGAATTTTAAATAAAAATATTCCCTAATGGTTTCCTATATTTCTTGCCAGCTTGCTATGATTAAACTATGTTTAAATGATTTTTTTATATTTTACAAATTGTAACCCAGATATTTTAAAACAAGCATTTTTCTAAGCTTTTTATTATGATTTTCTGAATGGCCTCATCTACTCTAGTACCTGAAATGTGAGTGGCCACCATGCAACTGAAGTTGTGGGGCATTTCAATTCCATTGTGTTGAAATAGAGAATAGTATTTTTTTACCAGGAGTCATGTATATTGCAGTCCTTTATAAAGGAAGGACAGTTATGAGCCCTATATTTCATTCCCTATCCTGTCGCAGATTCCTCCTATCTTGTTGTGCAAGTCACATAGGATACATCTTAGCTGCAAAGTTTTATCAGAAAAAGATACACAAATTGCAAACCACTTTTTCCACTTTTTTTTTGGAAGAGGCTTTTCCAAAATTTGGCCTGTCTACATGGAGCCAAATTTTGGAAAAGCTTCCTCTTTCAGAGAATTCAGTATATTCCTTATTGCTCTCTCTGAAAGGAATCCAGGGAAAAAAACTCATCCGCTTTTTCTGAAACTGTTCCGACTCTGGCAGACTCTGCAGTCTAGACATAGCCAAAGTTTCTCTATAACTCAGTTTCCTAGCTGTAAAATGGAGATATATTACCTTTCCCACAAGGGAGTTGTGGAGACAAATGCATTCAATTGTGAGGTTTTCAGATACTATGGTGATGGGAGTCATATTAATGTTTTAGATCAATAGTCTCTGAATCTTCTCATGTCAAGTCTGATCCAACTCTTACTGAAATCATGTGAAGATCTTTTGACTTTAATGGGAGTTGTACTGGGTCTTAAACATCTAATGTTGATCATGCATGGAGGGTATGTCTACACTGCAACGTTATTTCAGGATACTGAAATATCCCGAAATAGCTATCCCGCATCTTCACAGTAAGCCCAATATTTTGGGCTTACTATTCCTCTGTCCCTCATTCTAAGAGGAGTAAGGAACATTTTGGAATAACAGTTTATTTCGAAATTTGGTGCTGTGTAGACAGCTCCAAATGACAAAATAAGCTATTCTGAAATAGCATCAAAATAAGATACGCAATTTGCATAGCTCAAATTGCGTATCTTATTTTGAGTTACGGTACAGTGTAGATGCATCCGGACAGACCCCTGATTTCAGTGAGATTGCATGGGTACAGGGGGTTGCCCAGGCAACGAGGGTTCAACTGTAGGACTGGGTGCTATGAAGCATATAGATTTTTAAATCAAGAATTCAGTAAATGCAAAGACTGGAGATACATTAAATTTTAGAAACCCCACAATTACTCTCGGTTGTTATATAGCGAAGAATTCTTTGTTGTACACTGATACTGCTATTACAGTTTTCTATTGCCATTAAATGATTTCTTTCACGGTTGACTTTCGCTTTCTAAGCATTTTGATAAAAATATAGCTGGCAGAATGACTACTCCTCATAAAAATGCAGAAATAATAAACAAAATTGCTGCGAATGATTTTCTGTCATGTAGATGATAAAAAGTAATTAAAAACAAGGGCTGTAGTGATTGAAAACATGGCTGCAAGATCAACACACTACACTCTGGAAATGAGTAGAGGCAATTGTTTGACAGCCTTATTATGTCGGTGCCAAGCAACCATCAGTGTTTTGACATCATTAAATATAATGTGAATTAGTAATCACAACTCCTGTTAAAGAAACCAAGCAGTAATAGTGTTAATAGCAAATAGCAGTATGGTTAGTACACTGTGCTCAAATTACTGTTTAGAGTGGGCGTGACCAGGAAAATGTTGAGTAGCCCTCAAGGGGAATTACTTTCTTGAGCAGCAGCAGCAGCAGCAGCAGCAGCAGCAGCAGCCCTTTCAAATTTGCTCGAGTTTTCCCACATAACAGTGCTGATTTTGGCCACTTTCACCTCTCACCCATTGCTTGTGAGGCCTGGTGTAGACCTGCTGATTTCAGTGTATATCTGCACTGCAGTTTAAAACCAGCAGTTGGCCTGTGCCTGCTGACTTTGCCTCAGAGGGTCTGGGCTGCGAATTTTATGGTACAGACATTCTAGCTGGTCTGGAGCTCATGTTCTATGACCTGTGCTGGGTCAGGATCCCAAACTGAGGTTCAGCCCAAGCCCTGGCCTCTGCATCACAATTAAACAGTCCCATAGCTCGAGCTCAAGTGAGATGGCATGGGCAAACCTCAGGAGATAATTGCAGTGCAGCTATATCCTCTGGGGCTACAATAACTGGTGATTCTCATGGCTCAGCAACCATCTTGCCTCTCTGATGCATTCCCATGTGGGAAGAACAGCTTCACCAGGAAACTATGGAACTGTCTACTTCTGGGAAGTTCTAGAGGCCTTTGATTTCTATTTAAAACGTAACATGACAAAATGCGAGAAAATGTACCACAGATAATGTTTCTGAATTTACAGAAGGATGGACTAGATAATAATAGTTCTTTCTTATCTCTTACATCTAAGAGTCTGTGAAACAGAAAAAAAATTGAGAACATTATCCTCCCTAACCTGTCAAAATAACTTTTCGATCATGTACTGTATTAAAAATACACATTGGCTAGAGTTAATAATGTCTTTTAAGGTGCACATTTTAAATTAAATTTCAAGTCTCCTTCATTTTGTCATAAAGAAACATGCATTTTTCTATCCCTGGTAAAAATTGTTCATGTCCCTTGGTGGAATATCCATGGGAACGTACACAATATCATTACCAATGACATGTGTTTATAGCCAAAGACTTAAAATGAAAACCAGTGTGGCAAGATTTGAGATGTTTAAAAATCAGTTTTCTGTTACCATTACTCACATTCACTTATCAATTTTAATGACACTTCTCATCTTTTAAATGGATTACAGAAAATAATGTAGCCTTTACTTGATTGGAACGAAGCCAAATATTACTGGTTTAACTGAACTATGGACAGAGTATAGAAGAATGCAGCTGATTGTCAGCATTCATTGAATCTAAAACTGATATATCTTTACTTGTATAGTAAAGCCTATATATATATATATATATGTATATATATATATCCAAGGAAGTCCCCGGGTTACGTACAAGATAGGGACTGTAGGTTTGTTCTTAAGTTGAATTTGTATGTAAGTCGGAACGGGTACATATTGTAGGGGAAATTCTAGCCAAACATTTCTCCAGAGCTCAGTTTTATTCTCCCACACCTCACTTCCCTCAGTCCTTTATTCTCAAGCTGAGGTGCCTGCTGAGAAAAGCCGCTCCGCATCTCCCTGGTCTGCTGGAGGGGGGGGGGAAGGGGTGCTAGCTTCGCATCTCCCCTGGTCTGCTGGGGGGAAGCAGCTAGTGCGGGGTTGCCTCACCCCGTTTGTAAGTAGGGATCCGATGTAAGTTGGATCCATGTAACCCGGGGACTGCCTATATATATATAAAGAAAGAGAGAATTAATGTGAGATTTTCTCTTACTGTGGGTTGTTTTACCAAAGCCTTTCCCAGTGCTTCTGAAACAAGGTTGTGTAAGGAAAAAAATTTAAAGCGCCATAGTTCTAGGCTACATCTAGACTGCCCCCCTCCTTGAGCAAGAAAATATCCAAATGAGGCAAATCGATGAATATTTCCATGCCTGATTTGCATACATAATGAGCCCCCATTTTGCGCAAATCTACACAGCTCCTTTTTCCACAAAAAGCCCCATTCTTCTTTTAAAAAAGTGGCAGAATGGCTCTTGCACAATAGGGGATTTTTGTGCAAAAAGGAGCCATGTAGATGGTTCCTTTTTGCACAAAAGCCCCTAGCGCAAAAATGCCATCTCATTAAGTATGCAAATGAGGCACAGCAATATTCACTGCTTTGCCTCATTTGCATATTTTCTTGCGCAAGAGGAGGCAGTCTAGATTTAGCCCTTATGTGTCTTGCAAATGAAATAAAAATGCAAGAATACTTTATTTCAAGTAAAGCATAATGATCATTATTGATATTTTTGGCATTGATAGAATCTAAGATGTCCTCAGAGGCTAGGAGGTGTAATAATTAGCATCCCCTCAGTCATGGGGCAGTGGTAGGGGAGCACTGGACCACCGACTTCACCATGCCCCAATCCAGGACCTTAGTAATGTTGGCAGTGTTTAACTATCAGTGGGCTACTTCCTTCCACTGCTTCCCTCTGCTACTGGTCCCAAATGAGGTAGAAGGAAAACTAAAAAGTAACTAAATCCTCAGCCACAGCTGAACTCAGCATTCAGTCCTGGTATGTCGGAGCACTGAAGAAAGTGATCTAGGAGTCATAGTGGACCGCAAGCTAAATAAGAGTTAACAGTGTGACACTGCTACAAAGAAAGAAAATATGATTCTGGGATGCATTAGCAGGAGTGTTGAGAGCAAGACAGGAGAAGTCATTCTTCTGCTCTACTCTGCACTGAATACGCCTCAATACAAGTATTTTGTTCTGAGCATTACAGTTCAAGTTCTGAGCACTACATTTCAAGAAGGATGTGGAGAAATTGGAGAAGGCCCAGAGAAGAGCAGCAAGAATGATTAAAGGTCCGGAGAATATGAGCTATAAGGCTGAAAGAATTGGTTTTGTTTAGTTTAGAAAAGAGGAAAAATTATACTAGTTTTCAAGTATCTAAAAGGATGTTCAAAAGGGAGGGAGAAAAAATGATGATAGGACAAGAAGCAGTGGACTTAAACTGCAGTAAGGGAGATTTAGTTTGGGCATTAGGAAAACTTCCTAGCTGTCAACACTGGAATAAATTGCCTAGGGAGGTTGTGGAATTTCTATCACTGAAGATTTTTAAGAGCAGGTTGGATAGACCCCTATCGTCCATCACAAGGAGAAGAAAATCACTCAAAAGAGCTAACAAAATGTAAGTGCACATCTTCACTACGGGTGGAATCAGTGGGGCAAGAATCAATTAATCAGCAGTCAATTAAAATTGATCACCTATCACTCTCCTGTCAATCCAATACATGATCAAAATGAGAAGAGTAAGGGATCATCCTATCAGAGATTATCTAGATGGTGCTTGGTACTGCCATGAGGTCAGGGGACTGGATTTGATGATCTCTAGGTCCTTTCCAGTTCTAGTATTCTATTATTCTAAATATTCAACTATGCAGAACTTGTAACACTGCAAATCAGGATGTTTTTACTATATTATTTATTAACCAATTAATTTATCAATTTACAGTAAGTTGTTAACTTATTTGCTATGAGAATAATATACATATTTAAAATAAATATGAACTAAATATTTCACCATGATAATGTTTAAATATGAATAGTACTGGTATTATAGAAAATGAAACAATGAACTGACAATATTGTTACTCTTTGAGGAAACATTAATCGCTATGGCTATGTCTAGACTGCAGGCGTCTTTCGAAAGAGGCTCTTTCGAAAGCATCTTTCAAAAGAGCCTCTTTCGAAAGATCGCGTCTAGACTGCAGGCGGATCTTTCGAAAGAGAAATCCGCTTTTTCGAAAGAGAGCACCCAGCGAGTCTGGATGCTCTCTTTCGAAGACGGCCTCTTTACATTGAAGAACGCCTTCTTTCGAAAGAGGAACTTTCGAAGGAAGGCATTCTTCCTCGTGAAATGAGATTTACCGCCATCGGAAGAAAAGCCGCGTTCTTTCGAAATAATTTCGAAAGAACGCGGCTTGAGTCTGGACGCAGGGGAAGTTTTTTCGGGAAAAGGCTACTTTTCCCGAAAAAAACCCTGAGCCTGGACACGGCCTATTTGACTCCTGAACCATGAAGGTCTGAGTATCACTGCTCTAGAATCTTCCAGAAAGGAAAAAGGATGAATAATTCAAGATCTACCACATTAATCTTGCTAGTGTCTTCAGATAGGTCAATTATTTATGGACAATTTTGTAAACATTTATTAGAAGACATCCAGCCTGGACATCTGAATTTCATCCATCACAAGGAGAAGAAAAGTGATAGAAATGTAGCCATGGTGTTCTATTGTTGGTTTTCTTGGGTCTGTCTTGAAGTAGATGGTTTCTAGGTATTTGTCTGGCTCTTTCAATTTGCTTTTTTATTTCTCCAGGTGGGTAGTTGAGGTTTATAAATGCTTGGTAGAGATCCTGAAGTTTCTGGTCTCTGTCAGTGGGATTAGAGCAGATGCGGTTGTATCGAAGGGCTTGGCTATAGATGGTGGATCGTATGGTATGTTCTGGATGGGAGCTGGAGGCATGTAGGTAACTGTATGAATCAGTGGATTTTCTGTAGAGAGTGGTGTCTAATTTTCCATTGTTGATTTGTACTGTGGTGTCCAGGAAGTGGATCTCTCATGTAGAATGTTCCAGGCTGAGACTGATGGTGGGGTGTAGGTTGTTAAAATCTCTGTGGAATGTCTCCAGTGTTTCTTGGCCATGCATCCAGATCATAAAGATGTCTTCGATGTAGCATAAGTAGAGAAGGGATAAAAGGGGACGGGAGTTGAGGAAACATTGTTCTAAGTCAGCCATAAAGATATTAGTGTACTGTGGGGTCATATGTGTACCCATGGCTGTGCCGCTGATCTGGAGGTATAAGTTGTTCTCAAACTGGAAACTTGTCATCACCTCCAGCCCCCAACTTAAACCTGTCCAACACATTATCAATAAACTACAGCCTATTCTGGAACAGGATACTAAACTACAAGAGACTACGGGAGACAGACAGTCTCCTATAGACAACCACCTAACCTCAAGATGATTCTTACCAACAACCAAAGGACATACCACACTAATACCAACCCTGGTATCTTCCCTTGCAACAAACCCCGTTGCCAGCTTTATCCACATATTCACTCTGCTGAGACCATTATTGGACCTAACCAAGTGAGTTATAAGATCAAGAACACATATTCCTGCGCATCCAGAAATATAATTTATGTTATCATGTGCCGAACGTGTCCGACTGCTATGTACATTGGACAAATGTCTCAGACACTTCACCAAAGAATCAATGCCCACAAAACAGATATTAGACAGGATCACAAAGAAAAAACAGTTTCTTGCCATTTCAACCAGAAAGGACATTGTCTCAATGACTTGATTACCTGCATCCCACTTCAAAGACCTTTTAAGACTACACTTGAAAGAGAATCCCCTGAACTGTCATTCATGCTTAAATTCGACACTTTACACCTAAGCTTAAACAAAGACAATATCTTACCCATTACAAAGACAGTTTCCCCAGTTATCACCTCTAGTATCATTAACTCACAGATATTTACCTCCCCCCCCCCAACCCCCTTCTGTTCTGAAATTTGATTTGTCCTTTTCATATGTGTTCATTTTTTTAAATTGTATCCTTTGGTATATATGGTTGTGACAATTTTCTTCCACTATTTGCTCTGAGGAAGTGGGTATGGCCCACGAAAGCTCATCACCTAATAAACCATCTTGTTAGTCTTTAAAGTGCTACATAGTCCTGTTTTTTGTTTCAAGGAGAAGAAAATCACTCAAAAGAGATAACAAAATGTAAGGGAACATCTTCACCATGGGTGGAATCATTGGGGTAGGGATCAATTAATCAGCACTCAATTAAAATTGATTGCCTTTCACTCTCCTGTCAACCCAATACACAATCAAAATGAGAAGAGTAAGGGGAATGAATGTGAGACTTTCTCCCGTTAACTCAGCGTGATGTGGATCCCGCGGTAAGTAGATCTAAGATATGTTTATTTGAATTGTTCTATTAAATGAACTCAAATTATGTAACTTATATTTAACATGGTGTAGACCTTCCCTAAGTTAAATATTCAGTCCTAAAAACAAACTATCCTATGTTAAAAATCAGAAGACTTCTGATTTTTCTGGACTTGCTTCACTATGAACTTCTCAATAACACAAACCAAAAAAGAAGAATTGAGGGAAGGTGGTAAGAGATTTGAAATGTAATCAGGAAACCCTTTAAAAAGGGTATATTAGTTGCTTAAAACTGATCATGGAAATTTTGACAAATCTTCTCCCCACTGAGAAAATAATGATTTATAAAAACTGAACTTCTTACAGGAAAAGGTTTTTTTTTATTTCTTCTTCTTGAAAAAAAATTGAAATTGCCTAAAAAATTCATTTAGACATTTTCAAAATGAAACAGAATGTTTCTAATCTAAAATGACTGTTTGGTATTAATTGTAAGCTTATTACAGTCATACGTCTTAAAAATAAAAGGTACAGTAGTTGAAATTTAAATGAAAAATGCTTTTTTGGCTCTATTTCCCCTCCTGTGATCCTACTTTGTTTTTCTGCAAGTGCTTGCTTAGATCGAGAAGGCTTTTCTTCTATAGGTGATAGGGGAAATACCAGTCAGCAATCTGTTCAGCCCACTCACCCCCAAACCTTAGGTGGGGTAGGTGGGAGTCTTCATGGAGGCTGGGAGATCTAGAGGTTTCTTCACAACCTCCCTATAATAACTGAACTAGCACAGGACAAATGAGAATGAGTCTTTTCACTTTAAACAAAAACTGACTGGGAGCGCTGACATTTCCTCCCAGGCCTGAGCAGGGACAGAATGGAATCAATCTATCCTCTAACCCAATTGAAGTCAAAGGAAGTTTGCCACTGACTTACAATGGGAAAAGAAGGAGGTCCCAAAATAATGTTTTTTTTTTCCCAATCACTTCCATTAGATATATTTTCCCAATTTCCCACAATCAACAATAAATCAATATTTGACATTGAATTATCCTCCAAATGTTAAACTGTGAAAAAAAATCATAAATAATAACAAGAAAAAGGTCTTCTAACAAATTGAGACTTCAAAAGCAAAACAGTAAAGGTCATTAATAAGTAATACAACACATCCCCAAAGGAACCTCCTACAGGGAGAGCTAAAACCTGAGTGTTTTATAAGCAAATAACTTTAATTTAAAGAACAAACAGCTTAAGAACCTCCAAAGACTAAATAGGAGCCTAAAGACTCAGCGATTAAAAACAAGGCTTGCTGCTTATTAGTTCCTGGTCTTCCTCTGTGGCAGTTTTCCTTTGAGATTGTTTTCATGAAAAAATAAAGAAAAATGGGGAATTTTTTTATATTGATTTTTGGGAAGCATACGTACATATTTAATCACAAAGTATAAGCTTGCTGGTTTCTACACATAGCCTGTGTCTACATTGGCAAGATTTTGCGCAAAAGCTATTGCTTTTGCGCAAAATCTTACCACCTGTCTACACTGGCCGCGAGTATTTGCGCAAGAACACTGACGCTCTAATGTATGAAATCAGTACTTCTTACGCAAATACTCTGACGCTCCCGCTCAGGGATAAGCCCTCTTGCGCAAGTATTCTTGCGCAAGAGGCCACTGTAGAAAGGCAACGTTAATTTCTTGTGCAAGAAAGCCCGTTGGCTAAAATGGCCATCGGAGCTTTCTTGCTCAAGAGAGTGTCTACAATGGCTCGGATGCTTTTGCGCAAAAGCACATCTTTTGCGCAAAAGCACATGCCAGTGTAGACGCTCTCTTGTGCAAATACTTTTAATGGAAAATCTCTTAAAAGTAATTGTGCAAAATCATGTCAGTGTAGATGTAGCCATAATGTCTCTTCAATTTCTGAAGTGGAGTGATATTAATCCTTTTGGGCATGTCTACACTACAGAGTTATTTCAAAATAACAAGCGAGCATCCACACAACAAGTGCACTATTTCAAAATTATTTTGAAATAACAGGCTGTGACGGACCGGGCCGGGTCTGGGCATAACTGAGGGTGTCCGCTCAGGACGAAATGCTCAAATTCGGGGCTTCTTACAGCCCCCAGACTGGAGACCTTCCCAAATAGGCCACAAGCCAGTCCCACGGAGCACTTCAGCTGCCTGCCTGGCCAGCCAGAAGCCTCACGAGCAAAGCCCCTCTGACACCCCTGTTCTCTTCATGCCCCAATGGCCCCGGGCCTGCCCACAGGTGAGGGGTTTTAGAACCCAATCTGACCTACCCCGAACAAGTTCTGTCCGGTTCCAAGAAACCAGCCCCAGATCCCAGGTCAATTTACACTCTGGATCTTACCCACACATTATGCTGAGCCAATCCTTTAGAATCTAAAATCTAAAGGTTTATTACTAAGAGAAAGAAAAGCATGAGAGTATGGTTGTTAAAGTATCATACATTATATGCATCAGATCGTCCAATTCTCAATGCAGGCGTGCAGCAGAGATGTTATAATTGCTGGCTTAAAAGTCCTTGATATACATCCTATGTCAGGATGGGTCCACAGTTCTTCCCGGCTCGTGATTCCCTGCGAGGCCACATCTGGGGTCAGGAGCAGATCTGAAGACAAGATGGAGGCTGCTACATGGCATCTTTATACCTCCTTCCTGGTCTCTTCTTGGCTGCAGCAGGTCACCTGGCCCGTGGCCTATCCCTGTGTTCCCTGCTGGTAGCCCTTAGGTATCAGTCACCTATCTTGAGGTGTGTCCTTGGCCTATAGAGGGCTATTATTCCATGGAGACTTGTCCATTAGCATGTCCATAGGCTGAGCATTCTTTGTCTATTGCTCAATCCCATACAGAGAACTATTAACACAGAGTACGTATTCATAACTCCACACACAGACATTATACAGATATATGAAGAGCATATAAAGAATCAGTAGAAGGCAAGCTTTCGTTGGACACCTTACATGGCCCCTTTGTGCCACTTTTGGGGCAACCCCCCTGCCCCCGATGTGTGCAGCAGTAATCTGGCTGCTTCCCTAAAATCCAGCAACATAACACAGGCTTACTACAGCAAAATAATAGCCCCTCATTCTATGAGGAATAATGCCTATGTAAAAACTGATATATTGAAATAGAGTGAGTGTGGTCACTCACCTGTGGTTATTTTGAAATAATTGACCTTCAAGGCTTCTCACACCTGCCCTGGTGGCCACTCTGTCCACCCTCCCGCCCCCCCCCCCCAAAAAAAAAAACTCTATAGCTTCCCCTCTCCTGCAAGTTTTAAAGCTGCAGGCAGAAGGGAAAAGGCTTGGGGCATGAAGTGAGTTCTGTTAGCACCATGCAACACAGCAGCACCCTGCTGTGACTTCTCTGCTGCCATGAGTGACCCCAGAACTCCCTCTAAGCCCCCCATGGCTGCAAGCATGCTGGCAGCCAGCTCAGATACCCCTGGCCAAGGGCGAAAGGGGGCACTGTCTTGGACTGGTGTGGAGATCCTGGCTCTCATAGAGGTGTGGGGTGAGGAATCTAATCTCCAGGATCTCTGCACCAGGCAAAGGAATGTGGATGTTTGGGGCCAGATGGCTGCCAGCCTGACTTAGAAGAGTACTCCCTGCTAGAACAGGTGTGCATACAATTAAAGCCAGGCTCCCCACCGGGACATCCATGCCTCTGCAGGAAAGTGCCCAATGTCTAGGCCTCAGAGGGCCTTGCTCAAAGCACATTGCCAATATCTGAACTTAGACCTTCAGTGTCAGCTCAGAGATTAGGGCTAGGCTTCATGCATGTTGTCTTCTGGGATGACTGCTCTTCTCAATTATTTCACATCCGGGCCAACTGCAAGCACAGTGCATCCAACACTTCCAGCACCATCCTCTCAACCCCGAAAAACCCACAAGCAAAGGAGACCCCGAGACAACCTGGTGTGAGAACACTTCGAGTGCTAAGATGACAGGAGCAGTTGTCCTGGCAGCATGAGATTATGTGCATAGCATTCATCACTGCCGTTGAGTGCCTGGTCCAGGCAGGTGAGGAGATACTGGAACCTTCCCTTGAAGCAGCCGAAGATACCCTCCACAGTGTTGTGGCACCTGCTGAGGCTGGTGTTGAAGCATTCTTTCATAGGGTCCAGGCATCCCATGTAGTGCTTCATTAGTCAGGGGATCCAGGGGTAAGCTGCATTGCCCATGATGCAGATAGGCATGAGGGTATCAAAGAGGTGATACATTTAGTTGTTCATCTCCTAGCTCAGGCCTGGGCACCTGTGGGCCAGATCTGGCCTACGGATGATGCTGAGGAACTCCAGGAAGGCTCACCACTTGCCTCGCCCCACATGCACATGGCCCAGAAACAGAACTGCAAGAAAGTTTCACTTTAAAAAACTGAACCCAGAGAAGAGGGGGGAAAGCTTTAGGAGCTGTTCCCATCCCAGCACAATCTCATTGGCCAGCGTCTGGTCAGAAACTGGCCAATGAGAGCTGCCTGTTTCAATAAAAGGCAGCTGCCAAGCACAAGGGGCTCATAATTATTCACAGAGCACATGGCTGCAGCCTTTGCAGGGGTGAGGCAGGCAGAGAGGCTGATTCAGGAATGGGAGATTGGCTGGTAAGTCTCCTGACCAAAGCCTGCCTCTGGGACCCTACCCCCTTTCCTCCCCAAGCCTCTGCCGCCCTACTCCACATACCCCTCCAAATCCTCTGCTCCCCACCTGCATACATACCCCTCCCATATCCGGCACCCCAATCCCTTGCTCCAGATCACAGTTTCCTCCTGCCCTAATTCGCAGCCCAATCCCCTGCAATCCCTCCTGTACCACAATTCTCTGTCCTAGGTCACAATCCAACCTCCTGCACCCCAATCTAGTGCCACAGGTCACAGCTGCCTCCTTCTCCCAAACTCCCTCCCTTACCCCAAGCTCCTTTCCGCACCTAACCTCCATCCCAGACCCCACACCTCCTCCATTAATATCATGGAAGAGTGCAGCCCTCAACTACTTTCCAAATTCTTGGAGTGGCCCCCTGTCAAAAGTTATTGCCCACCCCCTACCCTAGCTGATTCCTTTGAATATGTCACAAGTCTTACAGGACAGATGTAAAATGAGAAGTGATGTAGCTCACAGCCCTCTCTCCTACATCTCAATTAACTGAATATTTTCTTGGGAGACATCAGAGACAATGTTGATCATGATTCACCAAGGCTGGCTTAATATCTTATGAATACCATGAAAACAAACCTTTGGCCGATGGTTTCTCACTGAAACCCCAGGGGTTGATTCCCACTGAAGTCTGTGAGTTTGGGATCTATAAACAATTCTCAACTGGACCCTTAGCTGAATTTAGTTCTCATGTAAGTGAAAAACAAACAGAACAATGCAAGTAATGTTGAAACTACTTATGACAGATTAGACCAGCCAAGAAAGGGTCAAGTTGCCTTCCTGTCACATGATTCAGCAGGGTGTTAAAGAAAGGATATGTCTCTCTTCCAGTGTCAGAGAAGGAGTTGCCTCTGTAGCCTGTTTTGTGAGTTTGTGTTTGAGTCAATAAAGTACACCCCGATGAAATAATCTGAAAGATGGAGTAAAGGACTGAGTTTTCCCAGGCCGGTGAGGGTGCTTACCAGAACGCTCTCTCCTACAGAGCACTAGAAATGCAACTCAGCCTTGACCTACTGCTCAACACCATGGGTTTTTGGTCTCTTTTGATTAGCAACTGATTATATGCTGATTTTGATGTTCCGAAATTGTGCACAATGGGAATAAGGTGAGAACATAGCACTTGAGTTTCCAGAGGTGAATGCATTAATTCACCAGCAACCTGCTCCCTACTGAGCCACCAATTTATTTTTAATTGTTGTCAAGCACTGTGAAATATCTGGTTTATGAAGTCAAATTGTGCAAGACATAGCAATTTAATGTTTGATCTTGACATAGTTCAGTGACAGAGTTTTTTGAATAATACAGAATTAAATTATATAACCCAAATATCTTTAAATGCTTCCCAAGATTCAAGAGTAGCATTTGGATTTTTTAAGTTCATACATTCAAATAGCAAATATTTTAATGATTTCTTAGACTTCCTGTGTGCTCTTAATTTCAGTTATAAAAGTGAAATATTTCTGGAATATCTTATTTATAAAATCATGAATGTAACAGTTCCCCATGTTGAGGAGAGACAGCGGTCAGTGCAGAATCTATCTTAGGGTATGTCTACACTTGCTCCCTATCTCAAGATAGGGATGCAAATGTAGTGTATCGAAATTGCTAATGAAGCATGGGATTTAAATATCCCATGCTTAATTAGCATAGTTATGTCCAGCCACCATTTTGAAATCACGTTATGGCGAAATAAAAAGCCCTGTGTAGCAGCGTTATTTTGAGAGAAAACCCTTCTGTCGAAATAACTGTTAAACCTCATTGTTTAAACGATTTCGAAATGGTGGCCAGATGCGATTATGCTAATTAAGCATGGGATATTTAAATCCCGTGCTTCATTAGCAATTTCGGTACACTACATTTGCATCCCTATCTCGAGATAGGGAGCAAGTGTAGACATACCCTTACTTATGAACAAGCATCTTTATCACATTCCCACTCAGCTGCCAGTCGTGGAGTGAGGCTCCTGCAGTTGTAACTAATAGAGAGAACAAGGTCTGCTAAAAAGGAATTGGAAGGGGAGGCAGAAGGACTTGGGGTAAAAAAAGTTGCCTCCAAGAAAACAGCAAGGAAGAAGTTGCATGTTTTAAAATTAAAGGACTGATACACTTCATTGGCGATGAAAATCCAGGAACTGGCCTGACTAAGAACATGCTTTGGAGGGCCAGCCAGGAGAAACAGAGAACCCTTGAAAGACCACATCAGAAGGTGGTAACAATGAAACATTCACTTGTTTGAAACCTTTTTAAAGTGAACATTCTTTAGGAAAGCATTATGGAACTATAGTAATGGTACCCAAACACACAATGCATAACATGGTAGATCTCAATGTAAACTCCACTGTGCTGCACACTAACCCTCTAGCTAGGCACCTCAACGACTAACGTCTTAGTTAATTTGCCTATCCTGTTCTATTGCTTGCAAACCAGACACATTTTTCTGGGGTGCTAAACCCCCAGTAGCTACTGATGTCAAACGGGGTCCTGGACAAAAATGCTTTGTAGGATTGGACCTGTAAATGTAGCTTTGAAATACGATAACTGATAAGGCAGGAAGGCATCTCCTTTTAAAATTACTTTTTAGAAGGATTGAGATGATCATTTTAGGGATTAAAAAATGTTGGCAATTCCTGAATAGTCTAGAGTATCTTGAGAAGACTGGACATTTATGGCTATTAATTATTTCTTAAAGTAATTGCTGAGGTTTTTTCTTTGGCTAAAATTAGTCTAATTGGATTTACATATAGTAGAGTTTTCAGCATGTAGTAAAACTACATGGTATGTCTCATTAATCTCTACTTATAAATATTGAAAGAGGAACATAGTTGCTAGTTTTACATCATAAATAATGTAGCTCTCTGAAGAAAGAGATGCAGCATATTATCAGATCAAAACATTTTAGGTTTTGTGAGATATTTTTAATTCAAAACTTGATGACACTGTTAAAACCACAAATAATAGTGTCGCTGCTGCACTAGTAGATTTTTTTTCTAGAACTATAATTTACTATCTTTAGACTTTTAATCAGACCTGTAAATGTAGTAAACAAAATGTAATGAGTGTAGAAGATTGTCATAGTTAAAAGAGAAATCAAACTTAGGGAGAGTGAAAAAATTTCATTAGAGCTAATTTTAGATGGAACATGCTCCTATAAACAAGGCACAGGATTGGACCAGGACTAGCCATCAAACACAATTAGCCTTTTATCTCATGTGATTGTTGCCAAGGCACAAAACATTGACATGATTTAGTTTCCTGTTGGCAAAGTGAGATGATAAAATGTTCATACTGTGTAAGGGCACTAGGAAAAAGAATACTAACACCCTTGCATTGACCAGACATTCTTTAACTTTAATGGGCTTTGTACCAGACCTGAACCATAGAGATGAGTGCTTTAGGAAGATCTATAAATAAATTACCTTTAGCATCTTCATTATCAGGCAACATTAATTTTACACAACTGCTTCTCCAGGGAAATATACAACCCTCAATCAGAAACCATTGTTCAATGTAAATTTACTTAGACAAAAAACCTCTCAGAAATATTTCTTTTTTGTTTTTCAATAGATAGACATTTTATTAACAGTCTGGAAACAGAATGAAAATATCTGTTGATAAAAAACAAGCATTTATTTTATACAAAAAGATAGAGGTTAAGATTTTTTTAAAAAAGAACCTCACAAAATTATTTTAGAAAGGATTGCAGAATTTGAAATTGAATGACTCTGGCATTGCCACTTCTCTTACAAGCTGAACTAAGTAACAATTATCTTCCCGTTGACAAAAATGGAGACATTAACTTTTATGTAAAAGATTTTAAATAACAGAATGAGCCTTTCAAAGAAACATAAAGGCTCCTGATGCCTGTTTAAATTTTATATGTTTTTTATTGTGGTGTATTATGTCATCATTTGTTCATTGCAATGTAGAAGTGGGTGAATTTTGGACTGGAATTCTCCCCTCCTCCCCCCCCCCCCCCCCACACTGAAAAATGTTGATTTTGGTGAATTGCTTCAATTCAAACAAACCAAATATTTTTAGATTTTTCAGCCCAGATTCACATAGGATTTAAGTGCCATTCATGAAATTGAGGGGGGGGGGGTGTAGGAGGAGCTGCCACCTCCCCTTTATATCTGGTATCTGAGTGGTTACGGCACTCACCTAGTTTGAATCCCCACTGTACTGCAGGGAATCAACTCCAGGGGCCCTTCTCTCAAATAAGTGCCCTAACTGCCAGCTGACCTTACTATACACAAGATGCTGTGGTAAGTATGTGGACTGGATTAGATGGACAGTGGGGGCTAGTGTAGACAGAACTTGGTTTTGTTGTGGATGAGAGGAGATACACGGTAAAAAATAACAGCAGAGCAGGGGAGCAGAGTTCTGTAGAGACTTTACTTCACAGAGGGTTTACCTCACTGACTTGGATAATAGGGTATGTCTACACTACAAAATTAATTTGAACTACTAGACATTAGTTCGAATTAACTTTAATACGCGCTACACATACAAACCGCTAGTTTGAACTTAATTTGAACTAGCGGATCACTTAATTCAAACTAGGTAAACCTCATTCTACAAGGACTAATGTCTAGTTCGAATAAAGTAGTTCGAATTAAGGGCTGTGTAGCGACTTAATTCGAACTAGTGGGAGGCTAGTCCTCCCCAACTTGCCCTGGTGGCCACTCTGGGCACCACCAGGGAAACTTGTCTTCCCCTCTCCCAGCCCCGGAGCCCTTAAACCAGCCACCTGCTGCCACCCAGGCCTCTGCCTCTTCCCGGGACAAGGCTGGCGGCTCCCAGGAGCCCACCTGGTCTAGTGCAGAGATCGTGGACCTCATCTACGCCCTCCGCACTAGGCACAGGAAAGTGGCCGTCTAGGGCAGGATAGCTGCCAGCCTGGCCACCCAGGAGCAGGTTTGCATGAAATTCAAGGTGGTCCAGTGAGACCCCCAACCCTGAGCCCTGAGCTTAGAATGGCCATACTGGGTCAGACCAAAGGTCCATCTAGCCCAATAGCCTGTCTGCTGACAGCGGCCCATACTAGGTACCCTGGAGGGGATGGACCGAAGACAATGACCAAGTCTATAAAAGCATGAGTGGTGTGGAGAGGGTGCATAAAGAAAAGTCTACCACAATCAGAGGCCAGGGACACCATTTCTACCCCCTGGCTAATAACACTCCATGGACCCAACCTCCATGACTTCATCCAACTTCTCTTTAATCTCTGTTATAGTTCTAGCCTTCACAGCCTCCTGCAGCAAGGAGTTCCACAGGTTGACTATTTGCTTTGTGAAGAAGAACTTTCTGTTATTAGTTTGAAGCCTGCTACCCATTCCTTTCCTTTGGTGACCTCTAGTCCTTCTATTATGGGAACTAATGAAGTACTTTTCTTTATGCACCCTCTCCACACCACTCATGCTTTTATAGACCTCTCTCATATCCCCCCTCAGTCTCCTCTTTTCTAAGCTGAAAAGTCCCAGTCTGTTTAGCTTCTCTTCATATGGAACCTGTTCCAAACCCCTGATCATTTTAGTTGCCCTCTCCTCTCCCTCTTCCCCTCTCCCACCTCCTTTTCCCATTCTCCCTGACTTTTGTTCAATAAAGAGAGTTTCTATTTTTGAACACACGTGTCCTTTATTTTGTACATCAGGAAGGGGGGCTAGGGAGGGGTAAGTGGAAGGAGGTGAGGGAGGAATGGGGTACGAGCCCCCGATGGGGAGGACTGGGGTGACTCTGTGGGCTCCTCAGGGTGGAAGCTCTCCTGCAGCCCCCCGATTGCTCTCCCCCCCCGCATGGCAGCCTGTGGCAAGTGCAGCTGGGCTCATGGCTGAGTGCTGTGATGTGCCGAGTGTGGGCATTCAGGGCACTCCAAACCAGGATTGCTTTGCTGTCCCTCATCGAGTTAGACAAGTGAGCGGGGAACCCCTGAGAACTGTCTGTCCTGGGTGGGGGTTGGGTCCCTTTAAGCACAGCCCTCGGCTAGCCTGAGACAGCAGCTCCGCGCTCTAAGTCCTAATCTGATGCCCTTCCGGCACTGCTTCCGGCTATCCTTAACCTCGGTTCAGGGTCCACTCAATGTGGACATGCTAGTTCGAATTAGCAAAATGCTAATTCAAACTAGTTTTTAGGTCTAGATGCACTAGTTCGAATTAGCTTAGTCTGAATTAACTAATTCGAATTAAGTTAGTTCCAATTAGTGCTGTAGTGTAGACATACTCATATAGTCTATACGAAAAAAGAACATTAAGACTTGAATGAAGCTCTTACAAGTGAAGAAACATCTGTGTTAAAGTTGCATGTTTCACTGCTGTGCATGTGCATTCTGAATGCCTTTAATTACATAATTGCAAATTATTTTTCTGCACAACTCCTGCCTTTTTCAGGGTGACAGTCACTGGATTATGCAGAGAATCCAGCACAAGGGTAGCAGAGGGAGATTACCGTAGGAATGAGCGAACAGGGAGTGCTTGAGGAAAGGGTTAGTCATGCTGTTCCCGATAGGCTAGAAGAGAAAGCTGCATTAGATGTGGGCTACAGAAATCCTATTTTTATATGTCCAGAAATAGCAGCTAAAGGCACTCAGGCTCCTGGTTCAGGGCTGGGTCAGTCTCTCACCCTCCTGCACCTACCTATACAGGGCCTGATACTGCACTATTAAAACCAATGGTTTCGTCCACTCCCAGAACAAACTAGTACAATATTTTATGTCAGACACTAGCTCTTGCTGCAGTAGAAGGTGCAAGAAAGCACATAAAGGCTAATAATGGCAAAAACTGCCCATAGGGGAATTTTCTTCCTAGACTCAAGCCACTTATCTTAAGCTAATGCCCTGAGGTAACAGGTTTTCATTTTTGAGCTGCCTAGAAAATATAATAAATGGTCTAGTAGCACTTTATAGACTAACAAAGTACTACCAGACTATTTGTTGTTGGTTTTTTTGTACAGACTAACTTGGCTGCCCGCTGAAGCTTTATAAAATATAAATCAATGCAAAAAAATCAGGAAAAATTCACCCCATCTTTCATATTGGAATACAGAAACAGTTCAAATTCTGTGAGGCTTCTAGAGGTATCCAGGAGCGTGAGGTGCCTCACTATCACCTGCCTTTAGAGTGGCAAAGCTTTGTCTGTGAGGGTATGTCTACACTACCCCGCTAGTTCGAACTAGCGGGGTAATGTATGCATACCGAACGTGCAAATGAAGCCCGGGATTTGAATTTCCCGGATTTTATTTGCATAAGCCGGCCGGCGCCATTTTTAAATGCCGGCTTGTTCGAACATACCCTGGCTGAGGTGGTTCCGTTCTCCCTATGTCATCAGCCCCTGGCAACAGAAGCAATGACTCCCAATCCTTATAGGTCCTTTTCTTTCATTACAGTTTTAAAATGGACACACTAGAGTGCCTGAGTTCCCCAGTGTCTGCAGCCCCTAACCCACTGGACACTCACTAAATTCCCAGATCCTCAGCTCTCAAAGGAAGAGTACACCCCAGCTTATCACTTATAATTTAGATTATGACTCCACTTAACAGAGCACATTTTGATATGTTTATGGCAAACCCAAGAAGTTTATTTAACCAGAGAGCAGAGATTCAACTGATAGCAAATGGAAATATTGGAAGCAGGGCTACACATAAAGCAAAGTTTGTACCCATGGATCCCTCACCCCAAAGATGTCAGTTACTTTACTTTCTACTAGGTGGTATCAGGATAAACCAAGGATGACGCAGCACCTTGGCCTGCCATGGGACTGAAACAAACACATGAAAATGATTTGCTTTCACTTAAAGCCAGCACTTCATTGGTCTCGAGTACTCTCACCAAAATGCCCTTGTTCAACGTCTCTGCTTTATTTAATCATCTATAAACACAATAGGTTATAGAGTACCCCAAACTAGTAATTACCTCACAAGTCTGGAGAGTTCTTTAAGTGATTTAGCTGCAGATTTCCACTGACCAGCCTTTGATCTGTGGCTGGAGGTCTTTCCACTGTGTCCACAAAGTGATCTGCTTCCCTCAGACCCACAATTCCCCTCTTGTACCCCAAAAGTTACAAAGACATGCCAATCGAAACTGTCATAGTGCTGACCAAACAAAATCAACCAATCAACCATTAGGCCAGTGATCTCTAATCTTTTTAACCACAAGATCACTTTTTCAGTTTAAGTGCAATGTAAGATCTACCTCAAACCCAAATAACCTTTCCCTGCTTCCTTCCCACCCCTTCTTTGAGACTCTGCCCCTGCTCCAGTCACAAACCCAAACTAACCCACTTTGCAAACAGCAAAAGAAGTAACAACAATCCCCCACATATGTGTTGGGTCAGGAGATGAGAGGGAAGGACAGTGTGCACCTGAGAGAATGACAGAGACACACACAGCGTGTGACAGTGACAGAGATTTGCATTGCCAAGCTCCCTCCATTCCCTTCTCCCTGTATGGGGATGACGTAAAGAAGTGAAGTCAGGCAGTACACCTTGACATCTGTGCTCCCCCTTCTCCCTCCCACACTCTGCACAGCAAACAGATGGCTCCCAGGGGGGCACCTCCAAGGCAGAGGGCAGGAGCAGCATGACAGTGGTTGGAGGGGCAACTGAAGTACCACCACTGGAGAGTTTCCCAGTCAAACAGTCAGGATCCCCTATCAGAGGCTCCAAGATCTACCGGTAGATCCCAATCTATTGGTTGGTGAGTACTGCATTAGGCAAAAGCAGGAATTACAAAAAAGTCATTAAAAGTGGTTAAACAAGAGGTTTCAAGCCATTAGTCTGACAGTTATATTTCCCCATAATGACAGGCCTAAAATATATTCAGACTTTTTCTTTTTCACAGACATTTACCCCACTATATCAGAGAGGGTATAGCTACCTACCCTGCCTGTCTTGTGTTATTTATGCTAAGTTCATACAAAGGCTTATTAAATGGCTAAATGCAACAAGCAGAATAATTGATAGTCCATTCTAAGGATTGGCAGTGGCTTAGATCGCTGGCTGGTTGCTTAAAACAGCCCTCTACAAAGTCATATGTGCATTCTGGAGCTTAGAATTAATTAACAAAAGCTCACCCACAAACTTTCCAGCATTTTTCAGCCAGACTTGACTTTGATCCTGCTTTTTAATTAAGCAAACGTATTTTCAGCTTTCTTCCTAGGTGACAGTTTCTTAGTGTCTGTCCCTACAGTTACCATCCAAAATAAACAGTATCTTCACTTGCAAAGTAGTCTTCCTCCTGCTAGTTTTTGTTTTATGAGAATTCCCTCTCCTAAAAATATAACACTCCCTTCATTAGCATTTGGCTTA
The DNA here is from genome assembly GCF_052426305.1 of Pelodiscus sinensis. Classification (NCBI taxonomy): domain Eukaryota; kingdom Metazoa; phylum Chordata; order Testudines; family Trionychidae; genus Pelodiscus; species Pelodiscus sinensis. Next base: position 267,986,092 of record NC_143052.1, read on the forward strand.
TATTCTAAATGGACAGCTATCATGAACAATGCAATACTTAATTTACATGTACCCAGGCAAATAGATAGCACAATTTTTCAGGCAAGATAAGTTTAATTACCTTCTGTTGACCAGTCCTAAGTCAGAGACCTTGAGAATTATTCTATTACTAGCAGAAATACCCGGCATCACCCGGGGAAAGTATAGTAAAAGGTGTGATGAATGAACTACGTCAATGATATTAACATAGCATATTTTATTGGAAATATTTTCTCTGATATATTACTTTAACAAAAAACATGCCCTTCCTGCATGATTATGGACCATTAATAACTACTCTTTGGGAAAAGTTATTGAGCCAGTTATTTACCCTCCATATAGCCTAGTTTGTTAATGGGATCATGTGAGACTGTATTACATGCTTTACTAAATTCTAGATGTACCACATCTACCACTTCTCCCTTAATTCACAAGGCTTGTTATCCTGTCAAAGCTATCTTGTTGGTTTGGTATAATTTATTCTTGACAAGCCATACTGACTGTTACTAACTGGGGGTATGGCTACACTACAGCGCTAATTCGAACTAACTTAGTTCAAATTAGTTAATTCGAACTAAGCTAATTTGAACTAGCGCATCTAGAACTAAAAACTAGTTCGAATTAGCATTTTGCTAATTCGAACTAGCGCGTCCACACTGATTGGACGCAGGGGGGCATTTAAGGGTGGCTGAAACCGGTTCCGGCAGGGCATCAGGTCAGTAGTTGCTTTGTGTGGCTGCTGTCTGAGGCTATCTGAGGCTCGTGCTTAAAGGGACCCCCCCTGGACAGCCGGTTCTCACTTTTTCCGCTTGCTTGCCTACCTCGCCGAGGGACAGCAAAGCGTTTTTCTCTGCGCCTGTCTGTGTCAGTGCTTCCCTTTGGGGACGCCGCCGCAGGTGGCAACATGGAGCCAGAGCTCGCCCTGCACTTTCTGGTGCAGTTTATGGACTTGCTGCTGCAAGCCTGCCAGCAATGGCTGGAGGCTGCCTGGTTCCACCTGGTGCACATCAGCCCCCTGCCTCTCCGCCTGGCTACCCTGGGGGCCATGGAGCAGCTGCGGCAGCGCCCGGGCGCCGGCATGGCCCGCCGCATCTGGCATCTGGACACCAGCAGAGACTGGTGGGACCGCATCGTCTTGGAGCACTGGGGAGACCAACAGTGGACCCAGAACTTCAGGATGAAGAGGGACACCTTCCTGGAGCTCTGCGAGTGGCTAGCCCCTGCTCTGCACAGAAGGGACACTCGCATGAGGCCCGCCATCCCCTTTCAAAAGCGTGTGGCCATCGCCCTCTGGAAGCTCTCCACACCGGACAGCTACTGATCCGTCGGGAACCAGTTCGGCGTGGGGAGATCCACTGTCGGAGCGGTGCTCATGGAGGTACGGCACTCGCCGGCCACTGGGCTGGGGGTGAAAGGGGCTGCAAGGAGGGGATGTGCTGCCCCAGGAAAAACGGGGGATCAGGGTGGGGAGGAGGCAAAAGTTCCCCGCACCGGAGGGGCCGGTCTCTCCCGGCTGTACTACACGCCGCCCGGGGGGGTTGATCCCAGGAGTGGGGCACGGGGCACTGCCAGTGCACGAGCACTCCCAGCCACCCGGGTGCCCCACTGATTCGCGCTTTTCTGTTTCTCTCCGCAGGTGGTCAAGGCCATCAACCGGGTGGTCCGCCTCGCCAACCCAGACGCCGTCATCCGGGGGTTCGGTGCCCTCGGCTTCCCCAACTGCGGGGGGGCCATCAACGGGACGCACATCCCCATCTATGCCCCGGAACACCAGGCCTCCCAGTACGTGAACCTCAAGGGGTACTTCTCTGTCCTCCTGCAGGCTGTGTGTGACCACCGGGGACAGTTCACGGACATTAATGTGGGCTGGTCCAGCAAGGCACACTACGCCAGGGTGTACCGGAACTCCTCCATGTGCCAGAGGCTGCATGCTGGGACCTTCTTCCCCGACCGCCACATCAGGGTCGGGGACGTGGACATGCCCATCTGCCTGGTGCGGGATGCGGCCTACCCCCTACAGCCCTTGCTCATGAAGCCCTACACGGGGAACCTCAACCCCTCCCGCCAGGCCTTCAATGCGAGGCTGACCAGGGCCCGCTTCATCATTGAGGGGGCCTTCGGGTTACTGAAAGCCTGATTTAGGTGCCTCCTCACCCGCCTCGACCTCGCCGAGCACAACATCCCTCCCGTGGTGGCAGCATGTTGTGTGCTGCACAATTTGTGCGAGAGGAGGGGGAGGCTTTCCTGCCAGCCTGGATGGCTGAGGCTGACCGCATGGCTGGCCAGTACGCTCAGCCCCGCACCGTCGCCATCCGGGAAGCCCACTGGGGGGCCGTCCGGATCCGGGAAGCCCTGCGGGAGAGCTTCCAGGTGGAGGAGGAGGACTTAACTCTCCCTGCATGCCCCACTGGGGCCTTCTTCTACCCTCCCCCCCTTCCCCTTTCCCCTCCCTAACCTCCCTTCCTAATGTCAAATAAAGACACCTGTTCTGGCAAAAAAAACCTCTCTTTATTTTACATAACTGGGGTGGGGGGAGGGAGGAGTAAGGGTGGGAGAGGGGAGGGGGAAACCTGGGAGGAGGGAGCTGGAAGGGGGTGGAAGGGGAGGAAGGGAAGGGAAAGCTCAGGGTTGGGGGTCCGGCTGGCTCTCCTGTCTCGCAACACTGCGGGTGCGGGGACCACGGGGGGGAACGGGTATGGAGGGTGGGGCAGGAGGGACGTGGGGTGCGGATGAAGTGGGAGAGGGAGCAGGGACAGCAGAGGGAGCAGGGGCAGCAGGGGTGGGAGGAGGAGCGAGAGCTGCGGCAGCCGCAGGAGCCGGAGCAGGAGGAGGCAGGAACCGGTCCACCAGGGTCTGGAGGTGGCCTCTGAGGTCACGGCCCTGCTCCTCCAGTGCATCCACACTCCGCTGGCGCAGCTGAAGGTCCTCCCGGACCCAGTGCTCCTGGTTGCGGAGCCGCTGCTCCATGAACTGGAAGTGCCGCCGCTGGTAGTCCTCCTGGTTTCTGGCACGCTGGCTGGCCTGGGCGCGGGTAGCTGTTGCAGGCGGGGTGGTGCGCCCTGCAGTCCCAGGTGCTGCGGCTTTGGTGAAACAAGAGCAGTGGTCAGTTCTCCCTGGGGACAACGTGGGTGAAACCAGCCCCCCTTTGCAAGTCCAAGGCCCCTGCATGACACCCAGCTGCTGCTCCATGGTGGGCAAGGCCGAGGCGCACGGTCCCTGGGCTCCCTTTCCCCCCCACCTCCTCCTTGGTGTCCAGTACCGGTCCCTCTGCCCCGGGGTCGATGACCACCCGGGGGGCATGGACGGCGTGAGCCCCCAGGATGCGGTCCAGGGCATGAAAGTGGGGGCAGGCCTCCGGGTCGGCCCCTGGCAGGCAGGCCCGGGAGTAGGACTGCCGCAGGTCCTTTATTTTGCAGCGGACCTGCTCCCGGGTCCGCTGGTGGCCTCTGGCGGCCAGGCTGTCAGCCATGCAGCCGTAGACAGCCGCGTTCCTGTGGCTAGTGTGGAGATCGTGGACATTGGAGGCTTCCCCGCAAACCTCGATGAGGTCCACGATCTCCGCACTAGACCAAGCGGGCGCCCACCTCTTGTGGCCCCGGACAGGCTCCTGGGAGCCGCCAGGCTCGTCCCGGGATGAGGGGGAGGGCTGGGTGGCATTGGGTGGCTGGTTCATCTTGTGGCAGGTGCAGGGTCTGCTGGCTGGGTGCTGGCAGCCTTGCAACTGGCACAAACTGTGTAGCCAGCCCGTGGCCCTTTAAGGGCTCCGGGGCTGGGAGTGGGGCAGACAAGTTTCCCTGGTATTGGCCCGAGTGGCCACCAGGGCAAGCTGGGAAGGGTTAGCCTCCCACTAGTTCGAATTAAGTGGCTACACAGCCCTTAATTCGAACTAGCTAATTCGAACTAGGCGTTAGAATGAGGTTTACCTAGTTTGAATTAAGCGCTCCGCTAGTTAGAATTAAGTTCGAACTAGCGGCGCGCTAGTGTAGCGCCTATCAAAGTTAATTCGAACTAACGTCTGTTAGTTCGAATTAACTTTGTAGTGTAGACATACCCCATGATATTATCTTCTAGATGTTTGTAAATAGTTTCCGTATATTCTCCATTATCTTTCTTGGTGCAGTAATTAGGCTGTTCCTTGGGTTTCCCTTATTTCCATTTTGATAGATAGGTATTATATTTGCCCTTTTCCATTCTTCCGGAATCTCTCTTATATTCCATGACTTTTCAAAGATAATAGCATATGGCTCAGATATCTCATCAGTCAGCTATTTGGGTTTTCTAGGATGCATTTAATCAAGTGCTGGTGACTTGAAGACATCTAACTTTTCTAAATAGTTTTTAACTTGTTCATTGCCTATGTTAGCTTTTGAACCTATCCCGTTTCCACAGGTGTTCACTATATTAGGTGTCCACTTGCCATCAATCTTCTTGGTGAAAACCAGAACAAAGAAGGCATTAAGAATCTTCACCATTTCCACATTTCCCATTATTGTTTTTCCTTGTTCTTTGAGTTATGGGATTGCCCTGTCACTCGTCTTCCTCTTGCTTCTAATGAAATAAGTGCCCCAACGCATGTTGCAGGTCATATGCTTGATCTAGTCTTTTGGACTAAGGGTGATAGAATTCTTGGGATAAGGGATGTGGTTACACCCCCTTTGTCACTCAAGCGGGCAGTGGCATTGCAACTCCAAGCTTTCTTGGAAGAAACAGATTATTTAGATCCATTTCAGTCTGGCTTTAGGCTGGGTTTCAGAACTAAAACTACCTGGTCTCACTGGTAGATGACTTACACCAGGAGATAGACGGGGCAGTGCATCCCTTTTGATTCTCTTGGACCTCTCTGTGGCTTTTGATACCATCGACCATGGTATCCTTCTGGGACACCTGGCGGAGTTGGGTATTGGAGGCACTGTTCTGCTGTGGTTCTGGTCTTACCTGTTGGGAAGTTTTCAGAAGGTAGATCTAGGGGGCTGCTATTTGACCCTGTGGTGATTATACTATGGGGTCCCGCAAGGGTCCATCTTGTCCCCTATGCTGTTTAACATCTACATGAAGCCGCTGGGAGAGGTCATAAGGAGTTTTGGAGGATGGTGCCATCAATATGCAGATGACACCCAACTCTCTTTCCCTGTGACATCAGAACCAGGTGTGGCGGTGACTGATCTAAACCGGTATCTGGAGGCAGCAATGGTTTGGATGAAGTCAAACAAGCTGAAGTTGAATCCAGATAAGACTGAGGTCCTTTGGATCAAGAGGCCATCTGTTTGGGAATGTGGCATGGTACCTGTTCTAGATGGCGTTACTCTCCCCCTGAAAAAACAGGTATGCATCTTGGGAGTCCTCCTGGACCCTTTTTTAACATTTGAAAAGCAGATTTCTTCAGTGGCTAGGGGTGCTTTTGAGCAGCTTCGTCTGATTCACCAGCTGAGACCCTTCCTGAACAAGCATGACCTGGCCACAATGTTACAGGCTCTTTTTACATCCAGACTGGATTAACACTGTAATGTGCTTTATGTGGGGTTGCCTCCAACTTCAACTGGTGCAGAATGTGGCTGCTCAAGTCTTAACTAATACTCATTATACAGAGCACATTATGCTAGTGATTTGGTAGCTGCACTGTGTTTCCAGGCACTATTTAAGGTTTTCATTATGACCTATGAAGCACTAAATGGGTTGGCTTCGGGGTATCTGAAGGAGGGTCTTCTCCCATATGAACCTGCCCGGGGATTGAGGTCAGCTGGGGAGGCTCTGCTTTGAGTTCCCCTACTTTTGGAGATAAGATTAACATCTACATGGAACAGGGCCTTCTCAGCTTTTGCTCCCAGGCTGTGGAATTCTCTTCCTCGGGATAGTTGCATGGCGCCAACACTAGTATTGTTTCGGCGTCAGGCTAAAGCCACCCTTTTTACTTGTACTTTTATTAATGTTTGAGTTTGTATGTGTATGTTCCTCTTCTCAATATGTTTTTAGTAGGTTTTATGTCCCTCAAGGGTCTCGCATTTTAAATTTTTATTTATATTTGTATTGTGTTTAAAAATATTGTAACCCGCCTTGAATATTTTAAATAGAGAGGAGGGGTAAAAATATTTACAATAAAAATAAAATAAAATTTGTAGACTGTTTTCTTGTTTACCCTTTTTACATACTGCTGAGCTTAATAAAAAAATGCCTGAATTACAGAGTTAGGAATTAAAGCCCATTTATTAACTAGGTGCAGAGGAAAGGAAGATTTATTAGTTATTTATCTATAGTTATTAATATAACAGCAAGATATTTCATTTGTACAATAACAGGCATAATAGAGGGAGCTGTATTTTCTTCAGTAATAATTCAGATGCCTTATTGGGATAAACTATTCAGCCTTCAGCATCACAGTTTATTCGCCTGGGAACCAATTATTGACTTGTAAAACAGAGCACCTCTTCCAAATATAATTTAAATAATTCATTCTCTAAATTTAATGCATATGCATCAAGCTGCATCAAGCATATTCATAAATAACAATGAGTTGTACAGGATTTCCTCTTTTATAGTTAACCTCAAAAGTTACCAGCCTTTCATTCCCACCTGCATTTCCTCAGCTTTTTTTTTAATCACATACAAGACTCATCCTGGATTATTGTTTTTAAAGCTCTAGCTCCTGCTTACTATTTTTATACAGTACTGTAGCTCAGCATGTTTTTATATCCTACATAAATCCCCAAACTTCTATGTTCATAATCAGCACAAAGAGTGACAATTTATTAATACAATATAGTGCATGAAAGGTGGTGAGTCAGAATTTTGATAAGCATTAATAAATCTTCATGAACATTAAAAACCTCAAAACTGTCTGATTATTCAGCAGCAGTGCATGAATAGTAGTGAAAGACTGTAATTATCAATACAGATTTTCTATCCTTTCCAGCTATTTCCAGTATTAAGACTGCCACAAACATTCTGTATCTTAAGAATGAACCTTTTGTTACAAAAATTAAGATGCCTTTATTTTAAAAAAAAATTAAAAGTGTTCCTGTACACACAGTACTTCTCTCCATGCCGCAGCATATTTTAAAAATGGCAGTGAAAAACAGCTTTGAAATATTGTATATTTCTTCCACCTATGAGAGATACTCATGATAACTTCATATCCACTACTAGCTGAAAGAGATTGTCTCTCTGTTTCATTATTTTGCAATGTCCACAGGCCAGATTGTCACTATATAAGTGTAAAAACACTGATGGTAGTAAACTTTGTGAGCTTCCCTTATAGACTTACCTTTGCATTACTCCCTGGAAAGAAAGGTCTCCTGCCCACCCTAAGGAATGGTCCTCAAAACCCAATGGCTCTTGAAGGATCTTCCAGAGAGGAAGATTCTTTCCCATTCCCTTTCCCATAATGGTTGTGAAAAAAAATTAAATAAATCCTCTTTCTACCCCTAACAATCTATCCAGTTTGCTCTCATTTCACCTGTCCTACCTGCTCAGTCATACCTCTTCATGATCTCTGTTTACAACCTTCATTTTAAAAGGAAGTGGTCATAATTTTGCCTTCTCCATTCCAAGTCAATCCATGTCTTTAAATCAGACTGTCCAGCTTCCTTGGCACAAAAATCAATGAGTTCATCAAGCTCTTTAAATGAAACATGCATTTCTTCTTCCTATTATGGCCCGTCACTCATTCTGTCAGTTGCTCAACAGAACATCATGTTCACTCCTTATATTGTGTATGTTGGTTCACAGAACAATGTAGTTATTTATCTTCATTTCTTTTATGGGCTCTAGAGTACTCCCATTCTTTCTCAGCTAAACTGTCACCCACATTTTGTTAACTTGCAAAAGCATCATAGTTGAGGCCCTGTTCTTTTATCAAGTCTCCTTGCACAGTGGTCAAAATAGGGCTCAGCATTTACTGCAAATTCACTTCTCCCACTCTGATCAAGTGGAAAATGAGTGAGCAGAGTGCACAATGTTGGCATTGGCTGAGTCACTGGGGTCCTCAATATGCCCCCGCTGGGAAGTGCTTACAGACAGAGAGGCCAGTAGGGGTCATCAGTAGCCCACACACAGCAACCAAGAAGGTACTGACACTACATCACACCATCCCAATTTAATAATTTCCTTTTCAGCAGAAGAAAAGACATAATAGCAACAGAATTTAGAAGGGATATAAAATAAGATAAATATTAAATAGTCAAACGGCCCATGTCAATATAACTTATGTTGTACAAGGGTATAAAATAGTCCCTGACCCTGCTGAGCAATGCATGGTTTGTTGGCAGAAGACGGAATCCTGCCGATTCTCCTGCTCTCTCTCTTGTTGGCAGAGCAGATCTTCACTAAACCACATTACAACTGCATTGGTGCAGCTGCACTGATGTGGAGCTAGAGTGTAGTAGACTTCCTCTAAGTCTTGGAATCCTAAACTCCAGTCTAGATTCTCAGCTGGTGAAAATCAATGTAGTTCTATTGAAGCGAGGGTTACAGGGATGCCGGATTAGTGTGCTCGCTATTTTGGGAGATAGTGGGTGCTTTTAAAGATGCGGCGTTGCTATTTCAGGATACTTCCAATATCCTAAAAGAGCAATGAAGTCTAGACATACCCTTAGTTAGCTAAGGCATTGTCTACTCAGGAAAAGCTTTATTCCCTTTGAATATAGTGCGTTTATTTCAGAATAGATTGTTTTGCATTGCTACAAATATCTGTTTATTATTTACATAGAATCTGGTTAATATCAGCTTTGAAAGGTAAATCGCTCTATACCCAAATAAATTTAATGTGGACACATATATTTTCTGGATTAACTATTCTGCTTCTGGGACTCCTCCCAATGTTATCTCATGAAATATTGTTTTACACCAGACTAACCTATCTTTATCTATATGCCCTCTGATGCTCTGGGGTCATTTTGACTGGATTTTACGTTCATGTTTAATTTCTGACCTGCAACCTGCTGTGTTCCTTTGAAATTCCAGTTCATGGTCAATTCATACTTCCAGAGTCACAGACACCACAAGGTCCTGGACTTTCTGTCATTTAAAGAGAGAAAAAGATTCAGGTCCATCTGAATCGCAATCACCAGACCTTTCCTTTAAAATGCTAATGACAGACAAATCATCCCTTCAATTTACAGATGTGGAAAGAAAAATCACCAATGTCAAACCTGCACTTTGGCATGTTATATTCCTCCTAGCCCTGAAACCCTGAACCAAATATGGGGTTGGTTTGAGTGGAAGAATGACTGAACCCCCTTGGGTTCAGGCTGGGTTGGCTCTCCTCCTCATGGGATTGGTGCCGGGGTAACTGCATGTCCCACTCTTATCAGCTAACATCATCTTGCTGCACTGTGGCCAGACATCAGTGTGCTTGCTGAGGACTGGCAGTGTTGCAGAATGCCGCGGGAGATGGTATATGGTAAAAGCAAGGCATGCAGCTGTCACCAGATCAATGCTGGACAGTAGGAGGAACATTGACCCCAGGGATAGTACATGGCAGTGCTAAAAAAAATAAGGTTCAGAGGGAAGTACCTTGGTTGGGTTAGAAAATGACTTCACCCACTCAGGCTTAAGCATGAGCAAATGAGTACCATGGTAATTCTGTGAGAATTGGATCAGTGATATAAGATGGGATGTTGAAGAGCAAGTCTGAAGTTAAGGTGCTTTCCTTGGATCTCACCAACCTGAGAGTGCAGAGTGGTGGTTCTAGGTACTTCAGAAAATAGGAGGCCAGGTAGTGTCAGAAACCACTGAGGCAATGCAGAGATGAGAGTCTCTGAAGTTTGCCATTCTCTCTGACAAACTAGAGAGAGAGAAAGAGTGTGTGTGTGTGTGTGTGTGAGAGAGAGAGAGAGAAAGAGTGTGTATATGTATGTGTGTGTTTGTGTGTGTGTGTGTGTGAGAGAGAGAGAAAGAGTGTGTATATGTATGTGTGTGTGTGTGTGTGTGTGTGTGTGTGTGTGTGTGTGTGAGAGAGAGAGAGAGAGAGAAAGAGAGAGAGAGAGAGAGAGAGAGAGAGATGAAATAAGGAATGACAGAATGCAACAGTGCTAATTTGATATAACAGAATTCATGAAGAAATGACTAATTAACTCTCAAGTAGTTATGAAATCTGATCAGACTCAGAACATATTCTTCATCAGATTAATCTGGGAAAACAAGAATTTTACTGATTAAGAGATAGTATGGGCTTCTGACCCCAGAAGTAATTACATGTCTGTTAGTCTGGATTGCGAGAAATTCAAGAGATCAGTAAAGGAGAAGTAAAAGAGAAGAACAAGACTGCCTCTTGGAGGATTAGCATCCATGTCAGGACTGTGTATTTTGACTTGGAGTGTTGACTTGTGCAGTTCATCTCAATGATTTTGCACTCAGTTACAAACTCGAGTAAATTCAGAAATTTAAAAAAAGGTAATAAATGCTGGGCTTTACTTGATATAGCTAAAAGACTGCAAAGCTAAGTGGTTGCAATTCATCTGAATGTAATCTGCTTTGTTTCAGGTTAAGTAGTATCACATGCCATGATAACTTTAAAATGAAATTGATTATTGTGCTTAAGATTGTTCTGTTGCTCTGGGTTCATGAAGGTTTGTTTGAACTGGCAGAGCTATCATGGAACCGGGTCTGGAAGTTTCCATTCCATCGAAAATAAGTGTCTTGAAAATAGGATGTCAGTGTATACTCTGAAGCAAATAAGCAAAAAAAATTTTTTTAATTTGTTTTTACACTTACAAATATCAGCACCTATATAAATTTCTCCACAAAGGGTGATTTTCATACTAAAATCAATTTATTTGATCACTCATTTTTCATATATTTCCAATATTTATGTCTATACCTTGTGCAGTAAACAGAAATTCTGTTTCACAAAGAATTTTCAAATATTAAAATTAGTTTTTGCTTTGATTATAAACAAAATCCATACATTCTGAAATTCTCTTTAAAAGGAAATCTGCCCCCCCCCCCAAAAATCAGATACTGTTTCTGATCAAAACGTTTCATCCTGACAGAAGCAAAAATTATTTTGTTTCAGTTTAGACTTTATTTTGTATATTATAAAATATTTCAACATTTTTAATATTTTAAACCAAAGACATTTTGAAATGAAAGTTGAAACTTGTTTTTTAAAAGTTGAAATTGGATGTTCTGACATTGTATATATTTTCCCTCCTTTTTCCTCTGAAACACAATTTTGTTGAAATTGCCACAATGAAATTGCCACAATGAGTTTGATGAAACTGCATTTTCAAACAGAAAATGATTTTCAGCCAATTTAATTTGTGTCCTTCTTTTCCTTGATCACATAGGAGAGCACAAACTTCTGTATTTATAACTTCATAAACTTTTCCCTGAAACGAATATAATGGCACAACAAGTTCAATATATATTGAGCGAAAAAAGGGACTCTGAAAAGAGGATGTTCTTAACCATACACAAGTATGTTCAATTATTAACAGAGGTGACAGGAAAAATAAGTGAAAGGTTGAAGAGATTTTGCTTTCAGTCTCAAAAAATGTGTGTGCTTTTTCTGGTATGAAAGTCATTCTGTAATTAACTCTTAAAGAATAGTTGATTAAACATTCATGACCATTCCCATCAGCACTTCTAAATTAATTACTTTTGTTGTGTTAACAATGTGAATGATTTTCTGCTAAAATATGTAAATTTAGAGAGTCTGGGTGGCTCTGAGCATTGCAAAGACTTTCATTTCTAGGTTGCTTGTTCAAATTTAATCCAAGTCATTGTCTCAAACTTGGAATAATTTTACGTGAAAAGTTGGTGGTCTAAATTGTGGTTCTCAACCAGGGGTTTATATATGCCTGTGGGTACACAGATTTCTTCCAAGGGGTACATCAGCTAATCTATATATTTGGATAGTTTTTTACAGCCAGCTACAGAAAAATCACTAGTAAAGAAAGTACAAACTAAAATTGCATACAATGACTTGTTATATGCTCTACATGCTGTACACTGAAACGTATGTACATTATTTATATTTCAATTGATTTATTTTATAATCATTTGGTAAATAGAAGAAACAATTTGTCAGCTATAGAGTGCTGTAACACTATTGCATTTTTGTTTGATTTTGTAAGCCAGTAGATTTTAAGTAAGGTGAAATTTGGGGGTACACAAGACAAAATAAGCCCTATCAAATCAGCAAAAAAACAGCCACAGATAAGACTAACTTGGCAAACTCACTGACCACTTTAAAAAAGGCTAATTATTAAAAGGGCATATAGAATAATTCATGTGGAGGGATGTTTGCTCATCTAAGGGTATGTCTACACAGCAAAGTTATTTCAAAGTAACTTTCCTAGCATCTACAAATCCAAAGCGCTATTTTGAAATTAATTCGAAATAGCGGAGCACTTATTTAGAATTTGGTAAACCTCATTCTACAAGCAATAACACCAAATTTGAAAAAGCTATTACGAAATAAGTGCTGTGTAGACACTTATTTCGAAATAGGAGGTTTCCAGTCCTTCCCAGGGTGCATTGGTGGCCACTCTGGGCCAAACCAGGAAAACTCCTCTCCTCCCCCACCAGCCCCAGAGTCCTTAAAGGGGTAGACTTTGTTTGGCCATAGGGCCTGTGCCAGCTCTAGGTCTGCCAGCCCAGAGCCTGCAGGCACTGCCCTTGACCCAGTTGCCAGCATGAGCGAGCCAGCCAGTGCCAGCCAGCCCTCCACTGCTCCCCAGGAGCAGTCTGGCAGCTCCCAGGAGCCTGCCAAGGGTTGCAAAAGGCGGGCGCCTTCCTGATCCAGTGAGGAGATCATGAACTTGATTGAGGTTGGTGGGAATCCTCCAATGTCCATGATCTCCGCGCTAGACACAGGAATGCAGCCATCTACAGATAGATGACTGACAGCCTAGCCACCAAAGGCCACATGTGTACCCAGGAGCAGGTGCGCATTAAAATAAAGAAGCTGAGACAGGCCTATGCCAGGGCCACAGGGGACAGCTCCCAACCGGGGACAAACACAGACCCCTATTATGAGACCCTGGACCGCATCCTGGAGGGCCAGATGGTCCGTGCCCCCCAGGTGGTCATCAACCCTGGGGCAGAAGGCCCTGACCAGGACACGGAGGAGTATGATGGCCAGGAGTTGCAGGAGCCTGGAGGGAGCATGGCACTCACCCAGGACCCCCGAGGCATCACAGCAACCATGTCACCACTGTCTTCTGAGGCCGGGGAGGCCTCGACATGTGAGTGATATCACTGTCCCCTTATGCGGGGCAAGGATGGAGAGGTAGACCAGGGATTGCGTGTGTGGGCCTTGCTGACCATGGATCATGCAGCAACCTGTGCATGTGCTGTTGCAGGCCCCGGCTGGCTGCCACAAAGGGGCCCTGGCCTGTTACCCACACACATGTATGTATGAAGGCACATGACATGCTCCTGATCCCGGGGAGGGACACTGCACAATGCCCTCCCTCCAGAAACTCCCCTCTACATAGAGGCAGGGAATGTCTCCTCCCCCCCCTCCTCACACACACACTCTCCCCACACCCACACTATATACAGCACAGGGGCATGGCTGCAGTCCCAGGCCAGTTCACACTCCTGGGGATAGCAGGACATGATGGTGCAGAGACCTGCTGTCCTTGCCTTGCAGAGGGGGCCTGGGCTTCACCCACTGTGTCCCCAGGGGCAACAGACCACTTCTCTTGTTTCTCCACAGCCACACCAGCTGCGAGTGCAGAGCATACCACCTCTTCCAGGACATCCCCCCGCATCTCGGCCAGAAGGCTCACCCGGAACCAGGAGGAGTACCAGCAGCAGCACCTGGGGTTACCGTAAAGACAGGACTGCAGCCAGGAGCACTGGGTGCAGGAAGACCTTCAGCTGTGGTGGGAGAGCTTGTGGGAGCTGCTTGACTAGGGCCGTGCCATCCGCTACCACCTGCAGACCCTGGTGCAGAGATTGGTGCCTGCTACTGCTCCAGCCCCTGAGGCCACCCCAGCTATCAGTCCTCCTCCCACTCCTGCTCCCCCTCCCGCTTCTTCTTCCCCCCACTCCCTACCCACCCAACCCTCCATACCCGCTCCCCCCTGGGGGACGCCGAGGCCCCTGCACCCGCAGTGCTGGGAGACAGGTGGGCCAGCAAGACCCCCAACCATGAGCTTCTCCTTCTCCTTCCTCCCTTTGTCTCCCCCTTCCAGCTCCCTCCTCCCTCCTTCCGCACCCCCACTCCCCAGGGTCAAGCCACTCACAAAGCTTAAGGAAGGTGTCCTTCATCCTGAAGTTCTGGATCCACTGTTGGTCTCCCCAGTGCTCCAGGATAATGTGGTCCCACCAGTTGCTGCTGGTGTCCAGTCGCCAGATGTGGCAGGGCACGCTGGTGTCCAGGCACTGCTGCTGCTCCTCCACATCCCCCAGGGGGGTCCGAAAAAGGGCCTGGGCTGCAGCAGATGCTGCCAGGCAGTCTCCAGCAATTGCTGCCAGGCTTTCAGCAAGACATCCAAAATAAGCACCAGAGCGGCTAGGGGCAGCTCTGGCTCAATGGTGCAGAGTGCTATGGTGTCCCGAGTCAGGCAACCAAAGGAAGCAGAGACAAAAATGCTATGCTGTCCCTCAGCGAGGTAGGCAAACAAGCAGAGAAAGCTGAGAATCGGCTGTCCAGGGGGGTCCCTTTAAGCACAAGCCTCAGATAGCCTCAGGCAGCAGCCACACAAAGCAACTACTGACCTGCTGCCCTGCTGGAACCAGTTTCAGCAGGTCTTAAATGTGATTCAGTGTCCAATCAGTGTGGACATGCTATTTCGAAATATCAAAACACTATTTCGAAATGCATTTTGTGTGTAGATGCATTATTTCAAAAAAACTTATTTCGAATTAACTATTTTGAAATAAGATATTTTGAAGTAATGCCGTGGTCTAGACATACCCTAAGCTTTTATCCCCAGAATTACCTATATGGAAGTGAGTTCTTAATGAGATGCTAGCTCAGCTGATTTGAGTGTGATGCAAGGTGATGGGTTTGAGCCCATGTAGGCCGGTTCTCTTTCAATTCACTAAAAGGGTGATACAAGGAGGAGAGAGAAAAATTGTTCTCCTTGGCCTCTGAGGATAGGACAAGAAGCAAGGGGCTTAAACTGCAGACAGGGAGGTTTAGGTTGAACATTAGGAAAAACTTCCTGTCAGGGTGGTTAAACACTGGAATAAATTGTCTTGGGAGATTAAGAGCAGGTTAGATAGGCATCTATCAGGGATGATCTAGATGGTGCTTGGTTCTGCCATGAGGGCAGGGGACTGGACTTGACTTCACAGAGAATGCCACTGTGAAACCCAATTTGATCTTCTAAAATTGGTACCCAAAGATCTGAGTCCTCTCTGATCTATCCCATGATGTGACTATGAGGTTAAGATTGTGTTACCCCTCTACAGTAGCATCATAAAGCCACTGGCAAAAGTCATGTGATAGCCCAAATGCATTATTGACACATGAGAGACGCTATGAGAGCTTCTGCAGTTGCCTCAAAATTGCCACATCCACTGGTCTCCTCTGAAACAGCAAATCCTTCAATTGTGGAGTGTCTCTCAAATTAATAAACAACTCACAGGTCGCCATATGTAGTTCAATGGCCTCTTAGTCAGAAAGGAGGCTGGACCTTCATTCTATACTGCGGCTAATGTGACAGCAAGCCTGTATGAGGCTGGAAGGCATCAAACAGCCTGTAAATGCACTGACCTCACCAGTCCTATAAATAAGAAATCAATTGGACAATGAGATGGTAACTTTTCAACACCTTTATGTCAAAATATTTTCAGTTAATATTACATTGTTAAACATAAAGGTTCAATAGGACTGTGACAGGTCGCCCCCAACCCGCACAGGGGACAGCTGGGGGCGCCACGCTGCGGGAAGCGGCGGGCCAACCCAAGCTCCTCCCTTCACTCTCGGTGCAGGCAGGGAAAGCCGGCGGGGCTGCGTGCAGCCTCCACAGCTCCGCCGGCAGGGAAACACTGGCCCCTCCCCTGTGGCCGCACCGAACAGGGACAGAGTGGGGCTTGGCGGCCGAGCCACGGCCAACAACGCCGGTGTGCCGCCAGAAGGGGAGGAGCCCCCGGCAACGTCCGGCGTGGCGGGCCAGTTTAAAAAGGCCCACCGCCAGCAGGGAAGGGGGAAGCCTCCTGGCAGGGAGGGAGGAGAACCCCAGGTCCCAGGTCGGACTCCGAGCTGCACTGAGGCCGGCAGTCGGCCCAGCCTCGGCCTCGGGATTCCCGAGACGGTCACTGCAGCTGGCGGTTGGTCAGCCCCAGCTCTGACGGGGAGTGGACCCCACTCTGCCAACCCTGGAGAGGACGGCCGGGTCGGGAATGGACCCGGCGGTGGGAGCAGACCCCCGAGGGATCGCCGAGACAACCCCAGACTCGAACACCTGAACCAGGGTAGGTCCTGGTGGTTGGTGCAGTGGCCCCCAGGGACTGGGGAAGAGAGGAAGGAGCCCGGGGCAGGGCATTTTTGACGGCCACGGGTAGACGGGTTACGGCCGGAGTGACCCCCATCTACCACATTGAGGTGCGAGCAAGCCCCGATGCTTAGGGCCCCGGGCTGGGACCCAGAGAGAGGGCGGGACCAGGTCCCCCTCCCTCCCCTGAAAGAGTGTTCGGCTCTGGACAACGGGAGCTTGAAATGCACGCCCAGACTAGGACCCCTCGCCGGGGAGAGCTTAGAATGGGGGCTCAGCCTCCATCCCGCAGGGACGGGTGACAATTGGCGGGTCCACTGACACCCCCTTCCATCTGGGAGGGGGTGATCGCTCCCCAAGGGCCCGGGCTCCTCATCAGGGGCCCGGGGCACGAGGGAGCCGGGAAGAGGGCAAAGGGGTCTGCGGGGCCTCCCTCCCATGCTGGGAGGGGGTGATCGCACCCCTCACCCCTCACAAGGACCCAATTTAGTTTTCAGGTTCAAGCCTGTAGGTCAGTTACAGAAAATGTGTTTTGACCCCCAGGCGACATTTTGAATGAAAAACAATAAAATTCATTTAAAAGGGAAATGATATTTTTAAAAGAAGCAGGCATGCAATTACCACTGACACTCAAGGGTGAAATAGTGTATCAGTGGATGATCAGTCCTCTGAGAATAATCATAGAATCATGGATCAGGGCTGAAAGGGACTTCAGAATGTCATCTAGTCCAGCCCCTGTTCGAAACAGGAGCAGCACCAACAAAACCATCCTAGCTGTTTATGACACAGTCTTGTCATCCTGCAACCTAACATTACTCTTTTCATGTTAATTGGACCTCTACTACAGTCTTTGAAGGCTACTTCTATTTTAATCTTTTACAAAATTAATTAACTTTACCATAATTATTTGTTCACTACTTCCTTAATGGCTCCTTACATTATGCATTGTTTAAATTGACATCTGCACCAATATTGATCCCATATCATAAACTTAGATAGCACTTTAATAAAATCTTCCAAAATTCTCAAAACAATTATTAAAATGTTGCTCCAATCACTTATAACCAAATATAGCAGTAACGTAGACCTAGATAACGTCCTCACTAACTTGAAATCACTCATATTACTGTCTCCAACCCATCTCTAACTTGCTCATATTTGCAGCTTCAATTTGCCGTACTTCTCTACACTTACTTTAACTTATGCCCGAAGCCCATCTTCTACATACATATTTCCTAACCCAAATCATCCTACAAGATATTGATGCAATGTGGATATCTCCCTGGACACAATTAATTCCAGAATAGCACTAGATATATCAAATGCAGCATGTGAAAAGGCATCTATGGTCATGGCTATACTGTAATAATATGTTTCAAGGATAAATCAAGATAATCAGAATGCATAGGTATGAGATAGAAGAAAGGGTCATTGGCCACAGTCATATGTCTAATATCTTTCATGAGTATTAACTTAATACACTTTTGTAAAGTTAATATGATTCTGCTATGTGCCTCTACCCACTATGGGAAATGTATGTGGAAATGAGTCAGGTCATATTGGAATTTGTCTGTTATGTTTGAGAGAAGAATTTTTTAGTAATGTGTAGAACTGTTCCCTTTAAAATATAAACAAGAAACCCTGAAATAACAGACATGTTTCCACTGTGTCACAAAGTGAAAATGCCGATATATTAAAAAATGTGGGCAGAATTGTGTATGAAAAGTGCATTATGCTCATGAGGCCAGCAAAGCTAAAAGAAAAAAAAGATTAAAAATATCCTCATTTTTCTATCATGTACTTTAAGAGAGACAAGTGTAATTTGCAGGCAAGAGAACACATATGGTGCTATAGATACAAAGAAAAAGGAAGAATTCATTGTAGAAATGACAAAGAACAACAGTCAATGATGAATGTTTTGTTAAATATAATTCTACATGAAGACAGAACAGTTCATTTCAAAATTGATACAAGAGCATAAGCAATTTGTGACATTGGTGCAATTTTTTGACATGCCAAACTTGTAAACATTAAGGCAGTTAATGTGAAGTTTATGTCCAGCCTTGGAGAGTTGGATCCATGTGTTCATTTGCTATGCAAGTTCTCAGATTGCTTCTCTTAATTCAGAGGGAAAAAAAAGAAACAAACACATAACACGCATTTAGGGTGATTTACTAGACTCAGACCTAAGGGCACATCTATACAGCAAGGCTAAAGCCGAAATAAGCTACACAACTTGAGCTACATCAATTGCCTACACAGAAAGAAGTCCCTGATAGAGCACTCTTCCTCTGACTTCCCTTCCTCATACAGGAGTTGGAGTAAGAAGTCCTCCAGCTTGACATTATTTTGACATTATGTCCAAGTAACTGCTTGTAGTGTAGATGCAGACTGTATTATTACGGAATAAAGTCAGTGTTTGAAATAACACTGCTGTTAGACATATCCCTAATAGTGAGCAGTAGAGATGAGACTCCTGTCACTTACTAGCAGAGTTTATGGAAGGAATAATTATGAAAACACTCCCAACTGTCTCACCTTAAACTGCAATCTGAACAGAGCACTAAACCAAATAAAAGAGTAAAATGGTGAAGATAAAATTATATGAGGGCAATATTTTCACAAATGTTCACTTGCATTTTAAGCTCATTCATTTTGGTCATATCGGGAGCCCCTGTGTGTTCACTTTCTGTGAACATTTCAGCAACTGGATTTTACTGATACAAATGTTGATAGAAATTAAGTGTCAAATTCACATATCTGAATGGTTGTGCCTTAATTGCTTGCTAAGCTAATCAGGGAGGAGAAAAGCTAATCTCAGACAAATTTCTATCAACCAACACAGCTGAAATCACCTGCCCATTTTTTCACCCTCAAAAGGCCCAGGAGTTGTGCATGAGTAGGGACAGAGTAAAAATGGAGAATAGACCTAAAAGTCTTGCAAATTAATTTTGCTCAGCTAATAGGAAATTATTCAAACTTTAAAATATAGAAAATAATCAGTATCAACTTATTCAAAGAAAAACACATGATTTTCAGCACAAAGACACTAGACATACAGTTAAAATAGTGGGAAAATGGAAGACCAATATTATAGGCTGTCACAGTCACAGAGTAAGCTGTGCTTTAGATTTCATACATTCCCTCCTGAGTTCTCTCTCTTTAGGGAGAGGTTTCACTCACTCTGGATGGAATCACATGGTCCTACATTTCCTATCCGAACTTCATCCCCTCTGTTAATAACTATGTTAGCCCAGAAATCCCAAATGCATTTAGCAACTGCAGGCTTTTTCTTTCTCTGGGAGCCTATGACTTCAATTAATTAAGCTAACTCAAAAAGAACAAATTATTTATTCTTCCATCCAAAAAGTATATACTATATGGAGTGCAAGGTATAAAACACAAACACAGATAAACTCCACAAAAAGCCTAGACATGTATTTCCTTATCCAAGTTTAATCTGTTTCTATCTTGGGTGAGCCAGTTTGTCCTGCCCTCATGCACTCTTTGTCTGCCTGTCTGTCTGTCTCTTTCTGTCTTAAAGTATGTCTACATGTATGGCTGCATATTGAGTAGTCACTGCACATGCAGCTAGTACACGTATAAATAATAACGTAGATGGTGAGGGATTGGTACATTTCCAAGCAGTGCCACCCATGTCTATTCTGGTATTTTAAATGTATAATGTCCTATTGCTCCCTCTCCCCTTCTCTTGCTGGAGCTTGGCCCAGAAATGTTCTGGCCAAGGGGCATTCTAGGGAGGCAGTAAGTAAAGGTTCTGGCACCTCCCTGCTGCTGAACTATTTCCCTGATGCTTTCTCTTGCCAAAGCTTTCCACTGCCATATGTAACTACAGTGATAGAGATGCAGCCATGTTAGTCTGGTGTAGCTGAAATAAAAGAGAACTACTTTAAAGACTAACAAGATGGCTTATTAGGTGATGAGCTTTCGTGGGCCAGACCCACTTCCTCAGATCAATATGTGGAAGAAAATCGGCACAACCATATATACCAAAGTGAAATCAAATTTTAGAACAGAGTGGGGGTGAGGGGAGAAGGTTAGTTTCTGTGAGGTAATGACATAGGGGTGATAATAGGGGAAGCTTCTGTGAAGTAATGACAATAGGGGTGATAATTGGGGAAGCTATCTTTGTAATGGGTGAGATAATTAGAGTCTTTGTTTCAACCCATACATAAAGTGTCAAATTTAAGCATGAATGACAATTCTGAAGCTTCTCATTGAAATCTGGAATTAAAGTCTCTTTGAAGCAATATGCATGTTTTAAGGTCATTGAGGGAATGATCAGTCTGGCTGCAATGACAAGCAACCGCTTTCTTTCAGTGAGAGAGTCTTATGTCTGTTTTGTGTGCATTGATTCTTTGGCAAAGTGTCTGAAACGTTTGTCCAATGTACATAGCAGATGGACACTTTAGGCACATGATAGCATAAATTATATTTCTGGATGAACAGGAATATGTGTTCTTGATCTTTTAACTGGCATGGTTAGGTCCAATAATGGTGTCAGCAGAGTAAATATGTGGACAAAGCTGGCACCGGGGTTTGTTGCAAGGGAAAGTTCCAGGGTTGGTATTAGTGTAATATGTCCTGTGGTTGTTGGTAAGAATCATCCTGAAGTTAGGTGGTTGTCTATAGGAGACTATCGGTCGGTCTCCCAGAGCCTCTCGGAGTGTAGTATCCTGTTCCAGTATATAATGAAGTTTATTAATAATGCGTTGGACAGGTTTAAGTTGGGGGCTATAGGTGATGACAAGTGGTGTTCTATTGTTGGTTTTCCTGGGTCTGTCTTGAAGTAGATGGTTTCTGGGTATTCGTCTGGCTCTTTCAATTTGTTTATTTATTTCTCCGGGTGGGTAATTGAGATTTAAAAATGCTTGGTAGAGATCCTGAAGTTTCTGGTCTCTGTCAGTGGGATTAAAGCAGATGCGGTTGTATCGAAGGGCTTGGCTATAGATGATGGATCGTATGGTGTGTCCTGGATGGGAGCTAGAGGCATGTAGGTAACTGTAGGAGTCAGTGGGTTTTCGGTAGAGTTCTGAGTCAATTTGGGTGTCTGGCTCAATCTGCTCATAACTCACTCTCTTCTCCATTTGGGAACCTTTTTTAAGGTTTGGGATCCCCTTAGACCTTTGCCTGCCAACAATGGAAAGAGTAAATCTGCCAGCCCAGATGGGCCCAGATAGGTCCCAATCAATGACCCAGCCATTTTTATTTTAATTCCTTTGCAACTTTTTACCCTGTCTTATTTTTGATATTGTTTCATATATATATATATTTCTTCCTGAAACAGATTCCTAACATTTAACTGTTGACAGTGAAGCAGGTTAATATTAAATACATAATCTAAGGGACATGTGATATTTCATATTAAGTTAAAATATGATACTTAACTCAATGTTCACATAGGCCCATGGATTTTTTTTTTTTCCTCCTTAGCATCCTTTCTATTGTCAACTCAGCTAGAAGAACAATAATTTTCACAGTGACAATTTAATGGAAGTCTACCCTCACAAGAAGTGTAACTCCCAAGGAAGTTATTAGTCACACTTGCACATAGCCTGGCTTCCGGAAAGATAGATTGTTTTTCCTTTAAGAACATGGTGTAAACACTCTTTGTATAAATTTATGTTCTAAAGGAGATTTCTATTTTATTCTTCTCCTGTGTGAAAGCTCAGAGTGCAATAGCCAAAACCTGATAAAGAATTATAGAAAGAACGATAAGTAATAATTCCCCAATTAAGGAGTGAGATTTGTTTTATATTAATAATAAGCCCCATGTGAACCCAAAAATTTCATGGAGAAAAACTTTAGTTATTACATTTAGCGGCAATTTGTCAGCTACAATAAATAATTCAATTAGTTTTACATAAAGACAGAATTTTCTACTACTAGTCAGTATTGCCCACTAGGACAATGCGACCTACAGCTGGTCTGTTTGAATATTTTTTTCTCTAAACAGTTTCACAGGAAAATGCAGTTCCAGCAATATCAAAATTACTCACAAGAACATGATGATTTTGATGATATTTTCAATGGGAGACAGTAGCATAGACTTTCTTTTTTGATAATGAAAAAACATTTCCTCATGTGAAAATGTTTAATTTGATAATGATAAAGTGTTTCATTTAAAATCTATTGTTTTAACTCATTTGTATTGACTTAATTAAAATGTAATACATATGTTACATTACAATTAATATGTAATTTATATTAGCTAATATGTTATACTGCAAAGTTTCAATTATCTCAAAATGGTATAATTCAATGAAACATTTTGACATTTCTAATTCAAAATTTCAGAATTTCCATCCTGCAGAGAGTTTTCTTTTCATTCTGGGACAAATTTTGAAATGTTAGAATTTTCCACAAAACAGAAATTGTTTTCCAACAAATTCTAATTCTACCCGTGCTCCATGCACTACAAAGAATGGTTTTACAGCTCATGTTACAACATTATCCTCCCTCTGTTTCTTGTTTTGCCCAGCACCGCATCATCTGTCCCCACACATTCCTACGAGAAAACAAGGTCTAAAATATTTAATCTCTGAAAATGCTAAACAAATCCATATTCTTTACCCATTGAGCATAGAAACAATATTGTTATGCTAAAAGAATTTTCTCGACCACATTGTTCTGTTTCAATTTTCTCAAACCCAAACTTCTTCTTGTTAAGGATGTTCGGGAAGTGCTCTTTCTGTAAAAATTAGGCAGCAGCGAGGCTTCAGAGTAACCAAATAAAGAAAAAGTCAAAAAATGAGGCTGTTGAAGAAGAGTTGAATGATTTAAATGAGTATGTTACTTTGTTTGCTTTTGCCATAATTAGAATTCAATTATTTTTATTTAAGACTCCAATGAGGCATGTTAGTAACGTGGGGTATGGCTAGACTACATGTTTTTGTCGGAAAAAAGTATGAAAAATGCACTCTGCATTTTGCATACCTTTTTCCGATTATTTTGTCGGAATAGGCTTTTCCAATATTTGGCCCACATAGACTGGCCGCAGTCTAACCATATCCTTGAACTTTGTCAGATGAGCCATTTTGCCTTTGTTCTTGGGACAGCTGGAATATTGTGTCCTGTTCTGGGATTCACAATTCAAGAAAGATGGTGATAAACTGAAAGGGATTTAGAGAAGGATCACAAGAATGATTGAACTATTGGAAAAAGAGGCCTTATATTTACACTGGCAGAATTATTATTATTATTTATTTCAATGGATAATATGTTTATTTTTAAGTAGTGGAAAACTAAGGGTGGCCAGACAATAATTAATTAATGACAGTAGATATAGAAATGCAAAAAGTTAAATTTTATAATAACTAAAACTCAAATTGTTAATGTGCTATGTCAAAGAATAAAACGTAAATATCCTTAAAATCAAACTCTAATAAGTTTTCTATCAGTGTTTTTCTTATTTTGCCTATCTGTACTTTTCAATTTGTAACTGATGGAAACATTTTTCCATCAGTTTGTGTGTCTACGGTGACATGAATGGTTACTGACATTTACCGATTAAAATCTAATCCTTCAAAGTGTACTTATAGTAAGATTCATGGAGCTTTATCTATTTAGTTTCACAAAGTGACAGCAAAGGGGTGACAAAATCAGAGTGTAAATGCCTATTCAAGGAACAATATTTGACAGAGAACTCTTCAATCTAGCAGATATAGGTATAACAATATTCATTTTTTGGAAGTTAAAGCTTAACAAGTTCAGACTGGAAGTAAAGCATGAGTTAATGGTGAGTATAATTAATCATGGGAGCAATTTACCAAGGTTTCTGAAGTAGTCCATACAGCTAGCTCTAGCATTTTATTTTACTCAGCAGTAATGCAAGGAACTTACAGGCCTGTATCCTGTCAGAGATTAGTTTTAGCAGTTGTCATAAAGATTTATGAACTTTGGCATAATTAAGTGCCCCTACAGTGACCCTGAGTTTTGGAGAACTAGAAATATTATGCTTATGGGGGGGATTAGGTACAAAATGTGGAAGTTAGAGATGACCAAGAGAACCTAGGGATTTGTAGGAATAGTTAGACCATATGCCAGGCCAGACCACAGTGTATGAAAGGATGGGTCTGATCTGGATCTGAACCATCAGGCTAGTTCAGCATGCCAGGGATAGATTAGTAGCTTCATCTCTTACCCAATCCCCACAGAAGAGTGTGAACATATGCAAGGAAAAATATAAGAGTTAGCATTAACTTTGTAGTATTGCTTTATTTGCACTGGAGCTTTTCTGTCTTCACCAATTCTACTAATGAAAATGGTTAAAGGTTTTCTTTGCCTTCGGTGTGTGCCTTCATTCTGCAGCCTGGCATAGCTAATCAGATACTGAAGTTGATAATGTCGATTCTGTTGTGCTTGATTCTGGGACTACAATCCCTCAGCCCTGTAATTAGAAAACACTTCAAGTCAATAATAATCAATAAACACTAAAGAACCAGGCAACAATAGTAGATTCAACTTAACTGACCATTTAACAATCAAAATAAAATTTTAAATAAATAAATAAATATACACGCCCTGGTTCAGTGTTTCTCACGGTGTACCACGGGCATATTTTGGGAAAGCCACTAGTAGGCCCATGCCACGATGTTTACCTAGCGGGTCTGTAGTCACAGAGCCTCACCACTCCCATTGGTTCCAGTTCAGCATTTCAAGACAAGGGGAGCCACGTGAAGCATCATGGCCCAGGCCGCCACTTTTCACTGCTTCCCTTGGCTGAAAACAGTGAACCATAGCCAATGGGAGCCACAAGGCTTTGTGGCTACAGACCCTTCAGGTAAACAAAGTGGTGCAGGCTCATCAGCGGCTTTCCCAAAGCAGGCTCAGGGAGTACTTGGCGAAACATTGCTCTAGTTCAAATATGAATTATTCATGTGAAATTCTATAGTCTGTGTTATACAGGAGCTCAGATTAAAAGATCACAAGTGTCCCTTCTGGCAGTAGAATATGTCATATATTAACAGAACTTTTCTGCATTAAAGTTCTATAATCTGCACTGTAACATGTTTGTATTTTCTTCCTATTAAATCAACAGAGGGCTTGATTTTGTAAGCTGTTAGCTGGAAGTTGTCTTATATATATATATATATATATATATATATATATATATATATATATATATATATAAAGCAGTTTGGATTTAGTTTTCTAGTAATCTTTTTTTTATTCAAGCCTTGTAATCCAAAAAATGTATCATGTCTGTATTGACTTCTTATATCAATAAAGACGTGATTTTGCAAGCTTGTCCACTGAATAATAACTACCAGCCACCATCACTCCTGATTACCTTTTTAATTAAAACTCTAACCTGGAGAATAGTTTCTCGTATTTGCTTGCCATCTTGTTAATGAGACTCAATTTTAATCATATGTTTTTCATATTGCACAATCATTTTGAATTTAACTGATGTTTGACTTCGGTCTCTTTATGTTTTACATTCTTATTCGACTGCCACAGGGTGACACTAAGTTTTATAGAGTATGTCGACACTGCAGCTGGGACACAACCTCGCAGCTCAGCTGCAGAGACTGTCATTGGCAGGGCTTGAGCTAGAGCAATAAAAAAAGATAACAGCTGAGATGTGTCTCTCAAAGTAGGAGGTCATATTAGCTGGCCCAGATTTGGTTTTAAAAAGAGCACCTGGGCATGAAGAAGTCAGAGCTCCAAAGGTGCAAGAAGCAGCAGGAGCAAACTGCTGTCTGAGAGGAGACTTTGTGAGAGTATGAAGAAATACGTATAAAATAGGACTGCTAAAGTCCCCTGAGAGGAGAGGCAGTGGAAACCTGAAAGGGAAAATGAAAAATTAACTGGGAATTATAGCTCAGAGTGATGGAGATATGTCTATCTTATTTTTAGGTTATGACAATGACACTGTTTAAAAGACTGTGAGCATAGCTATGGGTACTTCTGGGGTAGAGGGGGAGGTTCTACCTTGTTATAATGACAATATTAAATTCTTTAGAAATATTGGCCACTGTTTGCAGATAGATTGATACATCTTATACTGAGGGGAGTTAGTTATAAATTTATATTTATTTTGGTATATTATAATCTTGATAATTTAAAGAATGTGCTTTTCAATATTTTTAGTTACTTTGATTCTGAAAACAGGAAAAAAATGGATTTTCTATATTTGTTGTGATCACTCTTCCATGGAGACCAGCTTGGTGTCTTCTGATTCTTAAAGTAGAAAGAAAGAGACCTTTTAATATACCATGCAGTAGTGCTGGAACAATTTGTATAGTGGGGGTGCTGAGAGCCACTGAGCCCAATAGTAAATACTATTTAAAATGGAAACTATTTCAAATAGAGGGTGTAGAAGTGCCCTTAGCACCTCTACTTCCACCACCTGCTGTCACAGCAATGGAGAATGCTGTATATGAGATAAGACTCCTTTCCTGGCCACTGTTGCTGCTGGATGAGAGTTGAAGGTGATGGAAGTCAACGAATCCCTTAAATCAGAGCAGATATTGGGTTACACCAGTTAAAAATGTGGTGCAATCAGTTAAAGCCCTGAAAAATCATATTTGGTTTCCCTTGAATCATAATCTTAACATTTGCAGCTATTAAAGTCATTAATAGCGATATACTTTTTTTTAAATGTGGCAGCTTGTTTGCCTTTGATTTTACAGAACAGGGAATTCAGGCAGGCTTGCTATTCACAATATTTTAACAGAGAGAATTAGTTTTATGTGTATTGTCCATTTGTTTTGACTTATGGCTTTCATATGATGATATAAGTTAAACAAGAGGGAATCATCACTTTTCATCCCACCAATTTTATCTGTATGGTGATCTAGATTTTCTGAAATAGAAGTAGGTTTTTTCCTCTCTAATTCTATTCAAAGGACATTGTATCATACTAATAGTTTAAATATGCTTGGTCACATGCTTCTCTCCTATGTGAATCGGTGAAGAAGTAGGCAGAGATTCAATCATGTATTTTACACTAGATGACAGAAGTACCAAAAATGTCTTCAAAAAGCAGCACTACTTCCTTTGGCAGATGCAAAAAGAAATGCTTTGTGGTAACCGCACAAATGATGAAACAAAAGGTAAATAGTTATGTAAAGTCCATGTCCCATGTTATATATGCCCTACCATGTTCGGAATATGATAGCAGTAGATGCACAGAAGTACATAGGACAAATGTTTTCAAAGAATTTACCTAAATACCTTAGGGTAGGGGCACTCAACATACAGCCCACAGGCTATACATGAACTGACAGAATATTTCATAAGTCCCATGTAGCAGGGCTCCTATCATGCCTGGGCAGTGAATCTGTCTGGCCACCACAAGGTTGTAGATAGGTTTATATAGCTCTGCTGTTTAATAAGATTGGGAATCGTTGCCCACCCACCTGCAAGATCCTAGTCTGGCTGGCACCTTCATATGCCTGCTTGTCCCTAGGACATGGGGGTAGTGAGTCTGCCCCCTCCCCCCCCACTGGGACAGCTGAGCTCCTGCAGGAAAGGACCTACTGGCTAGGGCACACATGGCCTTGCTCCAGGCACATTGCCTTCGTCTGGGCTAAGAATTGTCACTCAGTTCAGATATGAGGGCTAGGCTTTAGGCACAGTGTCTCCTAGGATGAATGACTATCTTTCCATTCTCCACAGCCAGATAAGCTGTGAGATGGGGACGGTCGATACCACCCAGGACACCCTCCCAACCCCAAGGAACCCGCAGGCACAGGAGATCCATGAGTTCCAGAGGGAGCCCCTCACGCCTCTCCAATCCTTGGAGCAGACCTTGGACTGCGGACTGCAAGAAGACATCCAGTTGTATTGACACACCTGGCGGGAGATGCTGGACCAGGGATTTCACCATGTGTTTGGCAATGCAATTTGTGATTGGCAGCATGCTGCATGCTTCCACTCCCTCTCCTGCTCCCACTTGTCCCCCAACTCTCCCCCGGTGGCCACCAAGGCCTCACACCTGTGGCAGTGGGATCACCATAGCCAGGTGCCACTCCCAGCCCCATTTCTGAGCCTCTCCTCCTTGTCCCCCGCTTCCAGATCCCTCCTCCCCCTCCAAGGTTCTCATTTCCCCTACTCCCTCTCTCTATTCCCCTCTCCCAGGTTCTTTCCTCAGTCCCATCTCAGTTACTTCTACCACAAATACAAAAGCTGAATTATTTTTTTCTAAAACAAACTGTTTTATTGTCTCTGCAGGGGGAGGCTAGAAAGGGAGGAAGAGAGAGGTATGGGAGGAAAGGCAGGGAGAGGTGATGCACAGGCCCCTAGTGGGGAGGCCCAGGGAAGAGTGTCACTGGGGTCCCTGTGAGAAAATATCCATCAGGGCGTCCCGGATGTGCACGGCCCCTTGATGGACCTGCCAGATGGCAGCTTTGTGCAGCTACTCGAAAGCCCTGCCAATCCGGTCAGCCTCTGCCCCCTGTTCTGGAAGGAATGCCTCCCTCTTCCTCTCACAAATATTGTGAAGCACATAACATGTGGCCACCATGTGTGGGATGTTCTGCTCCCCAACATCCAGCTGGGTGAGGAGGCATCGGAACTGTGCCTTTAGACTCCCGAAGGCACCTTCAGCAAACATGCGAGCCCTACTGAGCTTGGCACTGAACTGTTCTTTGGAGTAGTCAGGGTGGCTGGTGTAGGGCTTCATTAGTCAGCACAACAGATGGTAGATTATAGCCTCCACCATGCACATTGTCAGGTCCACATCCCCGACCCTGATGGTGCAGATGGGGAAAAAAGTTCCAGCATGAAGCTTCTCGAACACACTCGAGTTGCAGAAGATGCAGGTGTTGTGTGCCTTCCTCGACCACCTGTATCTGTGAACTGGCCATTGTGGTCCATGGTGGCTTGCAGGACCATTGAGAAGTACCCCTTCTGCTTGATGTACACAGATGCCTGGTGGTCGGGGAAGCCCATGTCGGCAAAGCAGGTGACAATGGTGTCCACATCGCCAAGGTTGATGACCCTGCACAGCAGGACAGTGTTGATGGCCTGCACCACCTGTAAGAGGAGACAAACAGAATCACAGGGGTACCAGGGCCCTCGGCAGGTCCCCAAGCCCATCCCTCTCCCCACACACACCAGGAGCAACCCCCCACTTCCTCCATCCCCCAGCAGGGCTATGTGAGGGTGGGACTGAAAAACCTCCACCACCACCACCACCCTTTCCACTCCCCTTTTCTCTAGGGAAACCCACCTCATGGGACAATAGCCCAAGAGCGCCATACCTGTATGACCAAGGCCCCAACGGTTGATCTCCAAAAAGGTCTCCTTCCTCATCTGAAAATTTTGAAGCCACTACTGATTGTCCCACCGCTCCATGATAAGCCAGTTCCACCACTCGGCACTGGTGTCCAGACACCAGAAGCAGTGGTGCATGGTGTGCAGGGGAGGGTAGGTGGGATCCAGAAGCATGAGCCATGCCCTCAGAGAGACAATGAGGCTCTCCAAAATGATCAGAGGATTGGGTTCCTGCAGGACCTGGAAGGCAGTCTGCAGAAACTGCTGCATGAGGTGTAGCACAAGCTGCAATAGCTGTCGACTAGCCAGAGGCAGCTCCGGCTCTATAGCTGGATAGCTGAGGTGTCCACAAGGACAACCAAACAGGCAGAGGAATGGGTTTGCTCAATGAAGTAGGCAAAGGAAAAAAAATCGGAGACATGGCTGTACTCTTTAAGCACGAGCCTCAGATAGCATCAGGCAGCAGCCATGGGAAGTGAATACTGAGCTGATGCCCTGCCTCAAAAGGTTCTGGGTGGCCTTAAATGCGATTCCGCATCCAATAAATGGGGACACTGTATTTTGAAATAGCTCAGCACTATTTCTATGGACATTTGGTGTGTAGATGTGCTATTTTAAAATAAGCTATTTTGGAATATTTCTTCCAGAATAGTTTATTCTGACACAAATGTGCAGTGTAGACATAAACTAAATGTCCTTGTGTGTGTGTGTGTGTGTGTGTGTGTGTGTGTGTGTGTGTGTGTGTGTGTCTGTGTCTGTCTGTCTGTCCCTGATGCTAAATCTTACAAATGTTTGATGAGCAAACATTCTTACTCTAAGGAAGAGAAACTTCAGGATTCAGTTTGGAGGTGGGGAATATTCTTCAGACTATTTCCTCTTTCAATTGCTCCCCCCAGGGACCCATATTCATACATCTCTCTCCCTGGCCAAAGAGGTAACGAGACATTAGGCAATCCTTCTCCAAAGACATGAGCATGCCACCTTAACAGCAGCTGCAGCCCTCACTGGCTCTGTAGAAGACCCAGTCAAGGGACCAGAACTGAATTTCTTTAGTGAAAATTCACTGTACTGATAATGAATAATTACATCACTGGTGGATTAGCTACTACCTCTAGTCCAGGCTTAATTTAAAACGGTGAAGCTTACTGTGGATATTAATGAGGTCCCTGTTAAAGAGAACATTGAAGTGTTTACTTCAGATTGTTTTTAAAGCAAAGGAACTTGACAGAAGTATGTTTTTTAAAATCTCACTCTGTTCCTGCCACATATCTTTCCTTCACAAATATGCTTTTCTTTTAAAGGTGTTGTTAATGGAAACCTCTTAGGATGCACTGATGACAGTTAATGACTATCCTCTCCAGATTAATTGGGCCATATGGGAAAGACAAACAGTTAACCAAATTTTAATACATTCAGTGTATGCCATGCTGATTTTGTATTGGTCTTTTTTAAATCAACTTGTATAGAATCAAGAAAAATGCTTAAATGAAATTTTTTACAGCAACACCACTAATTTTATCAAACAAACTTGTAATCTGAAAGAAAGAAAGAAAGAAAGACAACACCCCCTTATTAGTTATCCACAATCCTTTACTGATTATCATTAATTACATTTCTTTTTAAATTCTTTATCAATCAAGTTTGGAATCAGCCATTCCATCATTTTGATTATGATTGACATAGAACTTGCAGATCTATAATTGGGTAACCCTGTTTACCTTTTTAAGCTATACTTATATTTTTCCATATACAAGTATATCAAGGTACCAGACTGACTATAAAACACAAAGTAAGTTAATAGGGTCAGGATAAAGAGTGAAGAGGGGAAGTACACCATCTATCTTATTGGTTTACATGAAATCATAAACCTCTAAAAATCAGCCTAAATACCTTTGAAATTATTGGGCAAAATGCTGCTCATTTGTTAGCTGCAAGATATACCATATCAAATAGACAGGCATCAATATTTGGGATTAATTTTACACTTTTTGTGGAACCAAAGTTGCACATTGGAACCATGTGATCTTGTTACCAGGTAGCCTGCAAGTATCAGGAATATATACCAGTGGCAGATTTAGAGTTAATGAGGCTCCGTCAGCTTCACTTTTGGGGACCTAGCCAAGAAAAAAAAATCACTCTTCCTGTCCCTCCTATTTTTCATTTTTTCTTCATCCTCCTCCTATATTACAAGCAATAATAAGTAAATGAAAATGAAGTGAGGTAGCATGATTATTTTTGTAGTCTAACTTGTTTTTCACAGACCACTTGAAAATTTCTGAGGGTCTAAATGGAACACAATGATTTTTCCTAATATAGTTTGTTCCATGAGCTAACTATTGTAAAATATTTTGGATAAGAGCCCTTCATAAAAAAAACATAGTAACCATTTCTCAGTCCACCTGAATGGAATTCTCAGAGTACAGTTTGAGAACTTCTGGTCTAGATGAAAGTTTATATTTGCATTAAGTTAATGTGAAAAATCTGTAAAAATAAATGTATAGATGACACAAGAATGGAAAAATAAAAGCTAACTTCCTCTGAAGAAACATATTCAATCTGGGGAAAAAAACATATCCAGATAACTTTCTTTCTACACTTTTTCTGTACAAAGTTGTCAATTAAGTCATCGTAAGTAGTATTTTGTAAAGAGGCACTTTCAATTGTCAATATTGCTGAATTGACTCATCATATTT
This sequence comes from Pelodiscus sinensis, assembly GCF_052426305.1. Lineage (NCBI taxonomy): Eukaryota > Metazoa > Chordata > Testudines > Trionychidae > Pelodiscus > Pelodiscus sinensis. The sequence continues at coordinate 268,018,439 of NC_143052.1, forward strand.
CACAAATAATTTAATTTGTTTCAATACAGACAAAGAATGTTCACCAGAAGCATTTGTGACAGGTTTTAAAAATATTTTCAGAATGGTTTTTACATTTGGAAAGGTTGCCTGCAAACTGTCATGTACAAGTCTATACAAATCAACTGATAATCTCAAAGTCCAGATTTTATCATTTTCGATAACATGAATGAAATGCTTCACTTTGTCTACAAAAAGATTTGTGTCTATGTCTTGTCAGTAGAATTCACTTAATTTCTCATTGTAGTGGCTTTTAGCATCCTTATCCATACTTCTGTCAAAACATGTAAAACAAATCAACAGTTATCTTTAAAGATTCACCTCTACTCTTCAACTGCACTATTATTGTGTCACAAATAACATTGATGGGCTCAACAATGATTTTCTTTTTCCCTTTTAAATTGATTTCATTGTCTCTAATTTAATCAAAAAATAACTTCCTGGTTCTTTTATGCTTCTCAGTGGAGCCTATGTTTTCTGCTAATGTTAGTTTCTGCTTCCTTGGATTTATAGTCATTTTAAACTTCCATGACAAAGCTTGTAACTGAAGCTATCAAATGTGCAACATTCAATACATTAGTATCAACTTTTTGCAGTGATTTGTTGATGACATTAATTCTTTGAAGTAAATGGTTCCATAAAATAGTAAAAACAGCAATATTATACTTTTTAAACTTTTCTGCTAAGAATTTTGCAATTGGTTTTTCAGAATTTGATGTGGCTACGTCTAATAATGTTCTCTTTATAACATCATAGTTTATTTTCAAAGCCAAAACAGCAACTGCATGAAAAGACATGTTGGTGCCACAAATTCTTTTGACTATCAAATGTTTTCCATTTGCCTGCTCCAAGCGTGACTGACATACTCCACTGATATGTGGAAACCAAAAAACAAAAAAGTGTGTTTTGAACAAATTCAAAAAAATGTGTACCTCCCTCACAAGGTGCATTGTAGATTTAATTTAAGGAATGGCCGGAGTATGGTATGAATAAAGCAGAGGCATTTGCATTTTTCAGTCTTGCTTCTAGACCTGAATATTTTACTGCCATATTTATGGAATTATATAAGCTCTTCCCATGACAATTTTTTATGTCCAAACCTAAATTTGTAATGATTTCCAAAATTGTTATCTCTAAACATTCAGAAGATTTTAGTGGAACAAAACAAAGAAATTTCTCTATAACTTGAACATTGACAGTCACATATCTTAAAATTAATGTTAATTGGTGTACATTGGTCTTTACTTCATCAGTGAATTGGTTTCTGAGCTGCTCTGCCATTATAGTAATGAATTCATTGTAAGTTTGGTGCATTAAAAAGTTGGTCTTTCCTGAGGCACAGTACTGATCATTTTTCAAATGTTCACTGAGAAAATTGTCAATTTCACTAAGATATTCAAGGCAGCTTAAAAAATTACTTTTTCAATTTGACACTGATGACTCATCATATCCTTTCAGAGGCAGCCCCAAAGAAGGCAAATTTCACCATGACAACAGAACATTTCAGCACTTTCTTCCAATAAGAATACTATTCTCAAACGGTGCCGATAATGCAGAATCAGTTCTTCCAGATAATTTACATCTTTAAAGAAACTTACATGTAGCATTAATATGAGCTTTAGACGTTTCATGATCATCAATATGTCTAGCAATATTTCTCCAATTAGAGTGCCTGTCAACAAATGTTTGCAAATTATTTCCTGACAATAGAAAAGGAAAACAAACATAACAGTAGACTGCCTTGGTTCCTTGCTGGTTCTCCTCCCCACCACAAAAAATCAACCATTTCTTCCTGAGATCTCTTCTAACCCTATTATTCTATGATCCTACATCGAAAAATGGATGGAAACAGAACTTTGGGGAAAGTTTGGTCAAACTTGCCTTGACAGTTGTTATTATGAGGACTCTAGAGACATTAACTTTTCATTCAACCCTGTACAGCTGGTCCCCAAGTTATGACGGTTCACAGTTACGACTAAAGCTGTCATAAATGGCGGACCCCGAGTTATGAACACAATCCGTGCTTATGAACAGCACGGTCACATGTAAATCTGTGAGGTCCGACTTATGAACAAACCGAGTTACGACCAATTGCTTGGTCCGTAACCGGTTCGCAAATCAGAGAGAGGCTGTAGTGCCTGAAATAGGGAGAGGCTATACCAATTGTCATTGAATCTGAATCCAAATGTTGCCTGTATGGTGATATCTAGCCACTGAGATGTCTGGCTTACAAAAAAAGGGAGATGAATATTTTCCAATTTGTGAAAAAGAAATCCTCCAACAGATACGGGGAGCTATAATTTGTTCAGATCTAGTCCAGCTTTCTTATCTGTACGTCAAAAGAACAAGCTGAATATATTATTGACTTATAAAAAATACATTTGAGGAATTGAAATAAGGATATCCACACAAAATTCTGGGAAATATAATTAATTTTATATCCTGAGAGCTGTCCAATCATAATAAAAGTGCTTAGAATGGTATCCTCAGTTTGAGATACAATACAAGATCATTAGCATAGACCACGATTTTGTGCTCTGTTTAGCCCATCTTGATACTGTGAATATACTGATTTGCTAGTTGTCAGTGGCTAAATAGTCTACAACTAAATGAAACTGAATAGGAAAAAGGGAGAAACCCTGTAATGCAAATGGTAAACAGATTTCTGCCCCCTTTTTAAATATTGGAACAACATAGCTTTTTTCCAGTTGGATATAACTTCACATTTTTCAAGACCTGTAAGAAAACACTGTAAAAGGCTCTGGCAGCTCTTTGGCCAATTCTTTTAAATTCTTGAATACAAGTTATTTGGACCTGCTGATTAAACAACTTCTAGCTATAAGAGTTATTATTTAACATCCTAAATTACCTCTGGAATATATTGTCTAATCCTATGAATACAACATCTGGGCATTTCCCAAGTCCAGAAGAAAAATATTTATTGATCAATTTAACTTTCCAGCACTGATAATTTTTCAGCATTATTTTAAATAGGCCCTGTCTAGCAATGGACTTGTACCAGTTTAAAATAGACTCCTTTAAAAAATTCACAACTATTGAACATAATAGGAACAAGATCCAGACCATGACTGTCAGTTATCATTCCTTCTCAATATTCTGAGAACATAATGATTTGACTTATCTAAAGTAACAAGATAAATGCACTTGAGATCATTTATGAGCATGCAATGCTAATTGACCAGTGCTGCTTCAAAGTTTTCAAAATTATTCTATTATGCACTTTATCCTATGAAAGTATCAACTCTTGCTGTGTTTCATTTTAAAAGGAATCTGCTCAGTGAATATTAAATGATGCATACCCTAGTAGCAACTTTCCTTCCCCTAAAAATTTGTGTGCTTCAGTTTCTGCTGTGCTCATTTCTTTTTTTTTTAAGTTCTTGCAGATGAGTAAGTCATGATGTGGAATGATAGGAGTGTCTTTGATAAATATGTAAAGATCAGTTCCAACCTCCAGGCTACGTCTAGACTGACATGATTTTCCGCAAATGCTTTTAATGGAAAAGTTTTTCCGTTAAAAGTATTTGCAGAAAAGAGCATCTAGATTGGCACGGGCGCTTTTCCGCAAAAGCACTTTGTGCGGAGAAGTGTCCGTGCCAATCTAGACGTGGTTTTGCGCAAGAAAGCCCTGATCGCTATTTTTGCCAACAGGGCTTTTTTGCGCAAAACAGTTTTTAGCTGTCTACACTGGCCCTCTTGCACAAAAACATTTCCGAAAAAGGGCTTTTGCCCGAACGGGAACATCAAAGCATTTGCGCAAGAAGCACTGATTTCAGACAGTAGAACGTCATGATGAGCCATGTGCAGTCAGTTGGCTGCAGGTTGTTCACTATTGATCTAGACTGTCCTTAACAGATGGAGATTCCTCAATCTCCCTAAACAATTTATTCCAGTGTTTAACCATCCTGACAACCACCCTGACAGTTAGGAAGTTTTTCCTAATGTCCAGCCTAAACCTCCCCTGCTTCAATTTAATGAATACCAGGGAAGCATTGCTGGCATACAGATATCTTGCACCTGTTCTTAGTTCAGATACAGATTCTTTAACACTGAGCAGAAGGTATTTGCTTTATAAGCTGCACTATGATAAGGTATTTGTTATATGACTAACATAAGTAAAGAGTTGATGCAGAAGTTCAAATACCTACCTTTACCATACATTTATTAAAAAATGCTTTTGTTTTGAAATACTGTATGTTTTCTCTCTCTTTTCTCTCCCCCTTTTATATGCATCTATAGCTTGTAGTTGTAAAGCTGATTTGATATGGATTAATGAGCGTACAATGCATATAGCTCATGGCTATACAAGCAACATAGAGCAATAGAAATTAATGAAAAAGTGGAAACTGTGAAAAATATTCAAGCCCAGCCCCTTTTTCAAACTTAAAAAAAATCTGCCTTTGTTGTACCAAATAAAAGCAAGCAGGATCTTATGAGGGGGATAAGGCAAAAAGCCACATTTATTGTAAAGATAATAATAAAAAATAAAGAAAAGATAGAAGCAAACAACGTTGTTTAACTACTTAACCCTTATACATATAAACATTCATTCATCCATTCATTCAGGTTCTGTGTATTTGTTATAGTTACCAGCCTGGAAGTTGCTTGTGACAGAATACTGGCCAGGTACTCTGTACACAAGTGATGGTAGTGGGGTGCGAAGTCCTGATCAGATGCTCATCTGAAGCTCCTGGTAGGCTGGCAGCAGAACCTTGGACTCTGATTCCATAGTCTTTTAGTCCAGTTCTTATAGGAATTTCTTCCTATGCCAGTCTATGGAAATTGCTGCATCATGCTGATGTCTCCAGGGTGGCTGCCAGGTGCTCGTCAGTGATCTCATCGGGTGGACCTCCAGTACTTGGTTTTCTCCACTTGACACCTTTTGGTTGCACTGGCACCTGACGCCTTCTTCAGCCCTTTGTTGCTGTATTCTCAGGCTGGCACCTCTCAGAACCATTCATTCATCGTCCAAGCACTCTCTCATACATTCATACAGTATTTTATATAATAATAAAAGTTGTAGTTACAAAAGTTTCTGGGTGGTATTGCTTAAAACATTATCTGAGTGCTGAGTAAAGTTACAATGTTTTAAAGAGAACAGGCGTCAATTATGTAACAATGCCCTTAGTCAATTACAGGGCTTGGCTCCCATAGCAGAGTTAGTGGCTTGACAATGCATTGTTACAATGTATCTCTGCAATGTCAATTTCAAGCAGCCCCCTTGCACAAGCTTGAGCATGCCCTGGAGCACAGAGGGGGGCTGTTTCTGGCTACATAGAATTAAATTCTTAACAGTTCTAAGTTACATGACCTAATACATTATATTCAAAGGGGCAATAATAATAATAAATCTAAACATTTAATAATCTTAACAAATAATAATAAGAAGAAGAATTAATAATAAATCTAAACACTTTAAGTTGTGGGGAACAAATTATGGGGAGTCACTTCCATTTGGAGGAATCATTTTCAATACATTAATATGTTATCCCTACACCTTTTGATACACAGATATAACTCCCATGGAAGACAGTGAGGTTCATGAAAGCTGCAACACCAGGTCTCAAAACAGCATTTGATTCATGTTGTTTTAGTACTAGATCAAGTAAATACAGGACTCCAAACTTTGAAACTATGTCCAGCTCCATGGTTGCATTTCATATATAACTAAAAGGGCACTTCCGTGCTCTGTAACACATTTTGCATGTATAAAAATGTGAAGTTTGCAGGCACATATAAGGTTGCTAATTTTTGATAGGTATGCATATAATTCCAAAAGGTATGAGTGTGGAGGGTGGGAGGAGTAGATGATAGCAGGAAGATGTAAAGTGAAATTATATATGTTTAATTTAATTTAAATAGTCAATATTAATAGTCACTTACCACATATGAGGACATCAGCAATATTTCCCTGTATTCTCCATTCACAGATACTCCTGTGTGATAACTGTCAGGAAATACTGGCTGTTTAATGGTGATGACTCTAATTCAGAAAGATTTAATGAGCCCTAATATTTTATAGGGAATCTTCTCTTTCTGTCATTAACCTCTGCTTACATTAGCACGCTACCCTGATCTGGAAAGAGCAACGCTCCGAACTTTGGGAAGAACTGCACATCTCAGGATAAACCGGAGTAATATTCTGAGACATTGTTTTTGCTTACTAGGGTTGTATTTACCCAAGGCCTTTGGCTGTTTAATGATGTAAATCATAAAGATTGAATTCCCAAAAGATTCTGACTGTCCTTCAGCTTAAAGTAAATTCAGCTTCTAAATGTAGTATTGTGTTCAGAATCCAGTAAATTAACTGTTCTTGAGATTGCTGTAAGGTTAAAAGAATTTTAACTCTGGCATTAGTAAAGTATGTATTACTTTCTGGGGGTACGGCTACCCTATTGGTTTTTTTAGAAGAAGATATGCAAATTGTGCTCGCATTTGCATATCTTCTTCCAATTCTTTTTCTGGAAGAGGCTTTTCCAATATTTGGCATGTTTACATGGGACCAAAAGTTGGGAAAAGAAAACCTCTTTCAGAATCCCACTGTACACCTCATTTTACTAGGAATAAGGGGGCTTCTGAAAATGGATTTTTTTTTCTGACATTTGGCTCTGTGTAGACAGGCTAAATATCAGAAAATCATTTTCCGGAAAAAATCGGAAGAAGATATGTAAATGTGAACAAAATTTGCATACCTTTTTTGAACCCCTCCCCCACCGTGTAGCTGTACCCTGATAGAGGTTGCTATTGCCTGTAATTTTACACTTGCAGCTCTTTTGTGTAAAGCACAGGATCATAGTTAATGTATAAATGGACTCAGAAAACTATTAGAAATTAGGATTGGACACATTTTGACAGGAATCACCACAATGGTGTAAATGGAAGATAAAGGTTTGGGAGCAATTTTAGCCCTCCTGTCATCATTGTCATTAAGTACAGTGTACTACTGGACTAACAGTTCACAATTTGTTGAGTAATTTCTGCTTGCTAGTTTTCTGTGACCAGACTGGAGCTGAAAAAAATTGTTGCTACTTTTGTGTGATTTGCTTATTAAACTATCACTTCTGATATTCAATATACAGAATTTAGTATCCCAGTTGTGTAAATATGAGGGGGTTCCTGTGGGCCCAAGGCTGGCAGTGCTGTCTAGAGCTCATACTCTGGACTGTATCACCCAGTGACTATCACAGGCCTTTCTGAAGAGAAGTTATAGTCCCCGGTAGTGAAAGGGCGAAGTAGGGAAACATCCTGCTCTACAAGGTTCCAACCTAGGGCGTTTCAAAACAATAGCCAATATAAGGGGTTTACTGTCTGGTTCTTGTACCTGCATTCCCTGTGTCACTTCCTATCCTTGTGTCTATACTCATGTCACAGCTCTGCAATGGGATTCTTCCTGGCTTATTCCCAGATTCATCTCCAGAGCCCCTTCCACTGGTGAGAGCATGTCGTAACCCTCAGCTCTTGTGGAAAAAGTTTCCAGTGACTGGGCTATAAGTGGCTTCTGCATAGGACGTTCCTCTATTCTCCATTTCTTCTCCATCAGGTCTCCAGTGCTAAGAGAAATTCCTTAATCCTTACTTCACCAGTGCATGGTTGATAGACCCATTAACAGTAACTCCTCACCTTCTTCATCCTGAACTTAATGTTGTTGATAAAGCTAACCTCAGCTACAGGATTCAAGCTTCCTTCCTGTAAACACTCATTTGTGCAAGAAAAGTATTATTCATATATATTTCACAGTCTTTCAAATGTGAATAATAAAGGTTGTAAACACAGTCAAAATGATAGTGTTTAATGAAAAAGAAAGTTAAAGCTTTTTGGATAAAAATGACTAAATGGTCATTATCATTGTTGTGCATTGGAAAGGCCATTTGGATATTGGGAACTGGGCAGTTTAAGATTTCAAGTTAATTGGTGAAGTGCAGGGGGGATAATTTTTTTGTATATGATATAGTATAATCAGAAGACAAGCAGCCAGTAAATTAATGACTTACCCTCTGCTGCAACTTCAGAATCAACCTACATTAGGAATACTTTGGAGAATATGTATGTATATATGTATATAAATAGGTAAAATAAATCAGTTTCCATAATAGAGAATGTGCCTTTCAAATACACAATAATAAATTCAAATTTCACTTCTGTCCATGGAAAAAAAAGGATCTGTTTAAGTAACTGATGTTATGTAATGTGCATGCATTAGTAATTTAGTAATCATTTTCTTGGAAGAAATAGGTCATGTGTATACCAACTACAAAAACTATTCTTTCAGTATGTTTGGCTGACAGTTGTTCTTCATGACAAGTACTTAATATTTTCAAGTGCAGGTGATGTTACATGAACAGGAGAATTTTATTTCGAAGCTCACTAAGCAAACTAATTAGAATCTAATTTGATAATAAATGACTGTGCATATCATTCTCCATTAAAGATGAGGCAGCTAAATAACTATGTCTCCTTACAAGCCTGTTGCAGAATTAAATGCTGATTCATCACAGTGATAGGCAAGACACACTGAGGGAACATTTACACTATGGGGATGACTGACACTGCTGCAGTCGATCTTCCAGGGTTCGAGGAAGCCTCGTCAACACCAGAACTCCTGCTCCTCACAAGGAGTATGAGAAGCTGATGGGAGCATTTGCTCCTGTCAACCTCCCGCTGTGTGGAGGGCGATTTAAGATACGTCGACTCCAGTTCTGAAGTTAACATACTTGAAGTCGCCTATGTTAAGTTGACCTTCCACACAAGTGTAAACCAGGCCTGAGAGACTGGATAGGTACCTACCTTGACGGATGCTTTCTCAACATGCATTTGTTGTGCTGTCATTTACATATTCTCTGCTGATGCTTTTTGCGGATGAGGTTTTTGCATGAAAACAAGCAGCGTAGATGAGGCTGTTTTGTGCAAAAAACCCTTTTGCGCAAGATCCCTTATGGCTCAAATTAGGAGGTATACACGATCTTGCACAAAAGGGGAGGGGGTGCAAAATGGCCCCATCTACACTGCTTGTTTTTGCGCAAAAATCTCTTCCATAAAAAGCATTGGCAGAGAATATCCATATGACATTCCAACAAATGCTATTGAGCGCTTCATTTGCATTATCTCTGCAGACAAAAGGCTGCAGTGTAGACGTAGCCTCAGGAAGAGACAATCTCCTCCAGCTTGTCACTTTCAACATCTCTGTCATCACGGTAAAACAAGAATTCACTTTGACTCCAGTTTGGGTACTTACCATTATAGTTCCTAGGTTTTAAGCATGCCATAGCTAATTAATTGTTGGGCAAATACTTGCTCTGTGATCCAGTAGTTAAGTTCCATTTTTTTCTGCTTGTTCAAAGAAAGCTGAATTACATCTTTCTACACTCTCTCTTACTCCTTATCTCTGCCTTTCTGATAGTCTCTGAGCAGGACAGCCATATAATTACCTTCCTAAACATGTTGTAATCTTTTAAATGGATCTCCCTAGTTTAGTTAACATTTTGATACTAAAAAGTAACAAGATTTTTTCAAGTGACTACCAGATGACATTGATAGAATATTTGCACTCTGCCTCTGATTGCTGTGCTTGTTCTTACCCCAATTCGTTACTGGAAGGCCAGTCTTCTTAGCACTTTCAGTAAAGTCAGTGAGATTACTTGCATGGGTAAAGTTATTTTTATGATTAAGTATTTGTAGGATTGGTATTCATGAGTGCACTCAGTGTTACATACCCATGATGTACAATAAAATATCCCTCCCAATCACAATGGGGAGGGAAGAAGGTGGCAAACATTTGTTCAAGCAACTAGGGGAGTGTCTAACTCTTGGGAAAGGAAAGGAAGAGTTCCTGCAAAGAAGTGCTGGATCCTAGTCTCTCTTGCTACTCAAATATATATAAATGTTCCTGGGAGAGGGACTTCTGTGCTGCCACTTGGGAGATATGAGAAGAGCTGATTGGCTTTCATAGCCCCTCCCCGCCTCAATTAAAGCATCCCCGGGTATCTGGAAGCCATCTTACTGCTATTGTTTCCTTGCATGCTGTTGAAATATTTAACTGTTGTTTCAGGATTCTGTGGGTCTGTCTGGATATTTTGGCATTAGGAAGGATTTTTTCTCCCACTGAACCAAACTCTCAGGAGTCCGGAGGGTCTTTTTGTCTTGCTCACAGCATTGTGGAGATCAGTTTAGGTTAAAACTGGGAATAAGAATTTGTTCACTGACAAGAATATTGGAATGTTTCACTCATCATACATTGTTCTCAATGTCCAGCATGGTTTAAAAGCTAAAAGGCCAGCTCCCATTGTAAATGAGACCTGTGGTTTGGCTGGTGGGTATTTTGCCTAATAGGAAGGGGAGACCTGAAGTCTTCACAAGCAATGGTTTCTACTCATATTATCTTCCCTCTCCCTGGAGATCAAGATGAGAGGATTCAGAAGGGAGTCCTAAGAAAAGGCTGAAAAGTGTCTATTATGATGTAGCCTTTTTATTTATTTAGATGTAATTTAGTGCTTAAACTAAGGAAGGAAGACATAGAATCATAGAACAGAAAGGAATCTTGAGAAGTAATGAAGTCTAGAACCCTCAACTAATGGCAGGGCCAAGCATCATCTAGACCAGTGTTTTTCAAATTTGGGTCATGGGAGCCCCCAGGGTAAGCAGCTGGCAAGCCTACGCCACTTTGTTTATGTAATCTGTCCATAGGCACAGAGTCTCACTGCGCCCATTGGCTGCAGTTCTCCATTTCTTTACTTCACTGTGAAAGACAGAACATTAAAGGATCTTCCAGAGAACACTATGTGGCATGGCTGAGGTCAGCTTAAATAAGATATTTACACATAGGGCCACTTAGTGGCAGAAACTAGAGGCAATTTAGTGGCCATATGTTGGCCACATACATTATGTTGGGCCTATAGTTCAATTCTGACTCAGTGGGCAGACTCCCACCACCAGGATTTCTCACATCATTCATGATTTTGTGTGTAGTCACTCCATACAATTGTGTCCTAGATCTAGTCTGCTTGGTATAACAGATTTTATGAAGAGACACCTGAAGTAGAAGAGCATCAGATAAGCAAAACACTGGGAGCAGATAGGGCCATCAAAAAATTGAAGAGACATCGACTGCATTATAATTCTTGTATAATTTATTTGGATTTCTGTAGCACCTCCGAGCACTAGTCCTGGACTCATTGTGTGAAGTGCTATACAAAGACCATTCAAAAAAGATAATCCTTGGTACAAAAAGTTTCATCATAAAAATCAGAATAACTCTTTCCCAACTCTCTTCTCTCTTCCATCTCCAATAGCCTTTATATTTTTGTGGAACTAAATACTTCAGACTTTAATAGATAATTGTATTTTGTATTTCTCATAAGGCCTGTTACCTTCAGCTATTTCCCAGTGTCAGGTAATAGTTACCAACAGACCTTAAAAACTCTGGATGCATTTATCCCATAAATGAATATGTAAAGTCTCTTTAATATATTGTAATTAGACACAAACTTTTTTATCTAATTTTGCTCTTGCACATCATTTAGATTTTTTATTAGCTTCAATTCCAATCTTAAAAGTAACTTGAAGTGCTAGCAGTACAAAACAACTTAATTAAGAACAAAATCATACTTTAAACTTCAACCTCTCTTCTTCAAAAATTATGAGTCTCTGGTTTAAAAGTAACACCGTATAAATGTCAGATCAATTATTTTAGGCATAATTAGCTTCATAATTTAAGAAAAAAATCACAGTGATATAAAGCACAATTCCCCTGATCAGTGATAACAAGAAATCAGATCAGGGACTTAATAACTTACACTTTATCCCCCTTCCCCGTTTCAAACTCTTGTTCAGGTCTGTTCCAGGATGCAGAACATGTCTTTATCTGATTACAAAAGAAATGACTACATCACACCTTCTGTATTACAAGAAAATTCAAACTTGGCTAACATTTTCATTTCCAAAGGTCAGAATTTTCTTTGTTACAAATGTCTATATTTGTGAAAGTCCAGTGGACAGACTTCTATATAATATCTCAAATTACTTAAAAAACAAGCAAAAGATAGTCAGATAGTTAGCCAATATCTATCCTTCTGTGGCGGGCCCCTCCCGCCTGCCCTCTTAAGTCCAAGGCCCCCTGGCCCAAGTCCACAATGCAGTTTATAGCTGGCCCTTTAAGCAAGGCCAAGGCCCTCCGGCCTGAGTCCACAACACAGTCCCTGGGTTCCACCAACTCGCCTCTGTGTCCCTTCCGGCCTCTCCTGGAGTCCCCGGCAACAGCTGAGTGGGCGCTCCCTGCACTGGTCCTTCTCCTCCAGCTGTCTCTCCTGACTGAGTCCTTCCCCAGGCTTTTATAGCACAGCTACAGCCCGGGCATGCTCGGTAGGTCTGTGGGGGAGGGGCCTCTTCAGCCAGGTAACCCTGGCTAGGCCCTGCAGGTTCAGTGCGGGGCTGCCTCGCCCCGTCACACCTCCACTCACCCCAAAAGCTCTTTAGTTCTTGCAAGGCAATGAAGTCCACAGTGCATTATAGAAGAAAGAAATTACTGCTAGAGCATCTCCCCCTCATGGCTTGGTATGGCAAAGCAGTCTCTCCCCTCTCTAGCATACCCCCTGCTGATGGCTGGTCTGTCCTTGTGTTTCCATAACACAGCTGTCTATACAGGTAACATATTCACATTTTAGTTCCAGCTCTTCCAACAAACCCTTAAAATAGGTCATAGACCTCCAACTGTTGATCTTTTCCATTGTTCCTGTTCCCCTATGGCAGGAGTGAGGATGAGTTCATGCTTTTTCCTATAGTGGCTTATCTGGGAATCCAGGCATTTCCACTTCATTGGGAGCCATGTAGTAAGCAGGCAACCCTGATCTCTTCTAAGAGCCTCCTGCTACATACCTGGGGTTTTTTCTAACATAGCCTTCCACCAAATCTTCTCCCCACAACCTCCTTAGGTTTACCCATTCTCAGGGACATGCTTCAGGGGGCTCCTCCCTAGAATCCCCCAATAATCCTCAAAATAAAAGCACAACTTAACCCTGTTATGCCATCCTAGGTTTTGACCTGTCATCCTTCTTAATCTTTCCTGACACTGTTTCTCAGTATAAACATCACCAGGACTCTCTCAGTGGGGTTCCATGTACTGCTCTATTACTAAGGATCCCCATCAGAGATTACACCACTCTGAAAGCTGCTGTGTAGCTAACCTGGTCTCCTTCCAGTCTTTTCTATATAATGACTCCCAAGGCCAACACCTCCTTGGGCTTCTTCTTTGACTCCATCAGCATCCCTAGACTCAAGTTCCCCAAAGTAACTGCAGAATTCCTTCCTCTCTTTCCTGAAACCCCCTTCTTTGTCTTTTGTTTGTTTGCTTGTTTGCTTTTGGATGCATTATCAATCATCATCATCCAATGCCATGAATGCCACTTTCACCCAAAGCAGTATCCTTAAGGAAACACTACAAGGCGTTCTTGCACTATTTCATTTCCTAATCCCACAGATATATAAATCTTATATTCCAAATTAACTACATTTTTTTTCATGAAGAGACTTTCTTTCCAGAGAATATTACTCACAATGCCACAGAATAGGATCAACCAGTTATTCTGGTTTTGTACACTTTATGCTGTGTATATTTCTGTCTCATTCATAAGTTTAACTCTAAATACATCTAAGTCACAATGGCTTGTTAACATTCAAAACATACTATTTCATATTTTAGAACTGGGAAGCATCTTTAATTTTTGAGCATACTTTTATCTTTTTGTTTCCTTAGTCCATAGTTGTTACCAGTCTGTCAGAAATTCATTTGCAATTACCACATTTTTAATTCTTGTCTATTTACAGGTACCTTAATATCCACCTCCTTGTGTTTTTGAGCATTTTTGTTTGTTTGGGTTTTTTTGGGGGGGGGGGTTGTTTTTTGTTTTGCTTTCACTGCCATCTAATTTCCAGATATTCCAGTATTCACCAAGACCTGTGCTATTGTTTACATAGGTACCTACCTGAATGTTTTCAATATGTCAGAGCTGTTCCCCACTATGGAACTACAAGTGCAGAAAGTGGGGGCCCACATAAACCATAAATACCTTGCCTCTATAGATTCTGCTTAAAAAAAAACCCTCAAAAAACAAACAAACAAAAAAAAACACAGATGCATTGGCTCTGAGAAAAAAAAACAAAACAAAATGCTGCTGCCACCATCAAGTGATTTCACCATAAAAAAACAGGAGGCAACTCTTGAATTCTTTCCCCAGGGATACCTTAAGCTCTTTTGCTCCAAAAGAGATTGAGATAGGAAAAGAGAGAAACAAGCTGCAGTCCCTGGTAGCTGACCGCCCAGTCTTAGGCAGGCAAATACACACACACAGACCCCTGTTAACAGAACACAAGAATCAAAACATCACCTTTAAAAAGTAATTTTTCTTAACAAAACAAAATATATACTTAATAAAGTATACTTGGTTGCTAGGTGTTACAGGGCAATTAAATAAAATTAAAATGCAGAGAAAATCTCTGGGAACAGCTCTTAGGGTATGTCTACACTAGATCGTTAATTCGAGCTACGTAGGCAAATGAGATGACCGGAGTTGCAAATGAAGGCCAGGATTTAAATATCCCGGGCTTTATTTGCATGTTCCCGTCTGGTTGCCATTTTGAAATTTCACTAGCCTGAAAAATCACTGCCGTGCGGCTACACACAGCAGTGAGTTCGGGCTAGTGAAATTTCAAATGGTGACCAGACGGGAACATGCAAATAAAGCCTACAATATTTAAATCCTGGGCTTCGTTTGCAACTCTGGTCGCCTCATTTGCCTACCTAGCTCGAATTAATGAGCTAGTGTAGACATACCCTTAGATAGTGAATGGGGGAGAGAAGGCATAGATTCACACAGAGAAGTTCAAACCAAACCACAAAAATAAAGAAAAATACCCTAATTGTGACTAAATACACATTTCCCTCTACTCATGATACGTGCTGTTCCATACTTCAAAGTCCAGCTACTCTATATTTCTTATAGGCATGATAATTCTGGTATCTGTCTCTGCTCTCTCCAGCCCTTACTTAGCATACACAAAGGAAGAGCAGACCAGGTAGCTATATCCAATTCAAATTACAGCACTGTATCCCCACTGGTTCCTCTGACCCCCTGCTACAATTCTTACTAGCTACCTGAGTTTAACACTGTAGTCACCAAGTGCTGGCCAACACTCCTCTTATCCATCACACCATAGTTAATTATGTTATTTCACTTATATCATTTTGCTTTCCAAAGTCCCTGTTCTAATTGTCATGATGCCTGTGATGGGGCAGAGGCACCCCGCACTCCGGTCCCGCCAGCGGCCGCGGTCCTGTCAGCTCTTGGGGCAGAGGCAGGAGCCACAGAACCATGCGCACTGCAACCCGGGGGCCAAGCGGCGCTGGAGGCGATATACTGGTGGTGCGCCAGATGCTCATTGGCAGCCGTCTTGGCAGGATGCCCGGACGCGACAGGGGTTCCGGCTGCTGTCACGATGGCGGTGATGTCATCACGTGGCCCCGTCGTCTGCCTGGAAGTTGGGCCACGCAAGAAGGGGCAAAGCCCCCTGGGCTGGGAGCCGGTGCGGGGATTTAAACCCCAGGAGTTGCCAGAGAGGGGGGAAGCTCAGAGAGAGCCCCCCCACAGCAGAGAGCAGCGACGGATGGGACCCAAGACAAGGAGGTAAGCCCGCCGGCTAGGACGAAGTAGCGACATCGGAGAGAGGAAGTAGCCCAGGGTGGGCAAAGGGAGCCTGCAGGCTGGCGAGTTACGGCGTACGCCCCGCCAGCTGGACTGGACGGCATAGGCGTTCGAGTCCTTAGGGCCCTGGGCTGGGGTCCATGAGAGGGGGCAGGCCCGGACCCCCCTCTCCCCACCTTGGGAGGCTAGTGAACTCTCGACCTAGGAGAGGCCTATGGGCCGGTGGTGAGACATACTTGGATGCCAGAGGGCTATTCAAAAGGTGAAGGGAGCACGGGACAAGGGGAGAGGCAACGGTGCCAACGGGGCACCCTATAGATATGTTTACAATGCCCAACGGGGAATCAAAATTACAGCTGCAGCCTTTTGTGCATCTCTTATCTATGTTAGTACCAGTATTCTCTCCATTAGCTCAGCAATCAAAATGATCACATAATTTGATCATCTTTTAGATTTCTGAATTCTAAGATTAGGAACATGGAAGGCTTTTCTCATGATACCTGCACTGTCATCTTTTGATCCATTTTTATAATCCTGGCAAAGGAGGCCCTGTTTTTCATAAATAAATTCAGAAATTTCATTGATCTTAATATGTTTTTTCCCCTTCTTTTTCATACAAGTCCAAATCCATAAATGGGCAAAAAATTGACCAGCTGCACTTTGATTTTCCATGTCTCATTTTTAGTTTTTCTTTTTACATATTCCTCAAGCCATATTTTGACCTTACTAGTATTAGAAAGTCTATGGCAATGATCATTTTCATATACTAAGCTCCCAGCAGTCCTCACAAATATGGTAGGGTATGTCTACACTAGCTTGTTAGTTCGAGCTAGGTAGGCAAATGAGGGCAACCGGAGTTGCAGATGAAGTAGTAATGAGGAGTAATGGTAGTTCGAATTAGGATCTCTAATTCGAAGTACGTACTCCATGCCGCGTGTAGCCGCGGGCACGGAGTTCGGACTAAGGGGGATTTAAAAATGGTGGTGCCCGGGAACATTCAAATGAAGCCCGGGATATTTAAATCCCGGGTTTCATTTGCAACTCCGGTTGCCCTCCTTTGCCTACTTAGCTCGAACTAACGAGCCAGTGTAGACATACCTTTATATACTTCTGTTTTCATGCTTCAGAGGGATAGCCGAGTTAGTCAGTAGCAGGAAAAACTTAAAAAAACAACAAATAGTCTAGTAGCACCTTAAAGACTAACAAAACATGTACAGGCTGTCCCTGACTTACGCGGATCCGACTTACGTGTCCTCCAGGGCAAGAAAAGCTTCTCCCAGTCTCCCTGGTCTGCTGAGGGGGTCCAGAAAAGCTGCTGGACCCACCCAACAGACCAGGGAGACAGGAGCAAAGCCACATGGGCGGCGGGGTCCCTCCGCCTGTGCGGCTTTGCTTGGGTCTCCCTGGTCTGCTGGGGGGGAGGGGGCGCAGCTAGTGCGCCCCCCCCCCCAGCAGACCAGGCTTTTGTTGCGGGACACCTCGGGTAGAGCAGCTGGGGTGCTGCCAGGTTGGTCCTGTGGGAACCTACTGGGCAATGCCCCAGCTGTTCTGTCCCAGGCTCCAGATTCAGCAGCTGTTGAAACTGATCAGGCTGATTCCAGGAAGCTGGGGGCAGAGCAACTCTGCCTCCAGCTTCCTGTAGTCAGTCCGTGGTCAGTTTCAGTGGCAGCAGCTGAATCTG
The DNA here is from genome assembly GCF_052426305.1 of Pelodiscus sinensis. Classification (NCBI taxonomy): domain Eukaryota; kingdom Metazoa; phylum Chordata; order Testudines; family Trionychidae; genus Pelodiscus; species Pelodiscus sinensis. Next base: position 268,035,845 of record NC_143052.1, read on the forward strand.
GAGCCAGTTCCAACTTACATACAAATTCAACTTAAGAACAAACCTATAGTCCCTATCTTGTACGTAATCCGGGGACTGCCTGTAGATGGTATCCTGAGCTTTCATGGGCAAAACCCACTTCTTCAGGTGACTGGAGTATAATAAGTCCAGATCCAAGAATAAATAAGGGAAGGAGAGGGGGAGTGAGGAAAAAGGGGAGGAGAGGAAGAAAAAGAGAGACAGTGAGTAGATAGTTCAAATAGTTACAAGAGACTGTTAACCATTAGCCCAAAAAAATGAGGTTTACAGGATCTTTCAAAAAAGGATTTATTTTTCGACAGATCTGCGTCTAGACTGACATTTTTTTTAAAAGCTCCATTTCGAAAAATAGTGGTGGCCATGTTTTTGCTAACGAAGCGTGGGATATTTAAATCCCTGCTTCATTATCAATTTCGACATACCTAATCTACATCTTTTTGTCGACAGCGAGGTGTAGTCAAGACACAGCCTAAGAGCTGTTTTTCAGCTGAACCAAAAGCTTGACATTCACAGTTTAAAACTGGTTTAATCAATATTCTATACTTCATCATTAATTCTTTCTTATTACCATCACATTTGCTTACAAATACACTTTTAGGTAAATTCAAACTACTTTTACACTTTTGTATGATACTAGCCATAAGACCTTTCCAAATGTATTTATTAATTTATTATCTAACACTCTAAGGAACAAACTTTTAAACAGTCAGAATGTTTTCACTGTTAAGAAATAAGCCTGATTCTTTACTATTTTTTCTTTTTGTTTTTGCAAGCAATTTTAAACCTCCAACCATTCCCTCACTCGGAAATTCTCTGGATTGCCTCATTTGTCTTTTTCCACAACTACTTTAAGTGTTTTATGTTCAGTCCACATAGCACAGTCAACTGTGAAAACGGAAAGATCTGTTCCCATCTGCACTCTTTCCAGGAGGTCATTTATCATAATGGAAAACAAAGTAGCAGTCCCCTTCTGCTCTAAACTCTCTCTGTTTTTAGTCCTCTTCCATCTGGACTTAATCATCATTTAAGCCTGGCCCACCCTCCAGATATAACTTATTACACGCTTATTAGTCTCTCAGTTTCACATTTACCCAGTTTTTGCCTGTTGGGGTATTCAACTCCTGACATGCATCCTAGCAAAATGTAACAAGCCCATATTTAATAAGCAAGGTATTATTAGAAATTACGCAGCATGAACAGTATCAGAGAAGGAGTTTGACCCTTTGGTGCAACAAACGTTTCTGGTTAGCATGAAAATCCACTACTATTAACAAGTTTATCCATGATAAAATGATTAGTTAATGCTAGATAAAAGGAAATGCTTGTTTCAACTAGGAGATCAAACTACATTTAATGACTTTGCATTATCCTAAAGGGTCTCATAAATCTTAAGCAGAGAGTTACTAAATTTGTTCAAAACCTCTAAGTCTGTTTAGTGTGGATATACTCCACTCACACAACAATTATTAATAACTCATTGCACTCCTGGGTTGTATCTGGATTTATCACAGTTATAGGGAGATTTATTACTAAGGGATAATATTAATATTGCTATTAGGATAGTTCTGGGATACCAACTCTTGGACATTTTCATTAATCATAAAAACTGATTGATGAAAACAAGTTATATTGAAAATCTTGTTGGAGGACTAGTTTGATCATCTATATATTGTAGAGTTTGTCTGTGTATGAGTCTGTCCATCTATGAGTCTGTTTGTTCAAGAAGTCTATGTCTAGACTACGGGCTTCTTTCGGAAGAGCTATTTTGGAAGAGATCTTCCAGAAAAACTTCTTCCAAAAGAGAGTGTCCACACTGAAAAAGTGCTTCAAAAAAGTGATCTGCTTTTTCGAAAGAGAGTGTCCAGACTGAATGTATTCAAAACAAACACAGCTCTCTCACATGTAAGCTGTGTTTGTTATGAATGGAATGGCCACCAGGGTACCTGAGCTTTTTCCTCTTTCCTCCTCTTCTGAAAGAACTCCCTCTTCCCCATCCACATATGCCTTTTTGCGAAAGAGCTCTTTCACAGAAAGGCTTCTTCCTCGTAGAATGAGGATTACCAAAGTCATCTAGTGGAAGAACATGACTGCAGTGTGGAAATAATTGAATTTTTTTGGGGGGGAGGGGCGGAATGGCCATTTTTCCGACAAAACTCTGTAGTGTAGACATATCCAAACTCTTCCTAAGTAGTAAGAGCTAGGACCACCACATTTGGTACGCAGTTTCCTCTTATCCTAACTTGAAGCAAGGGCAGGGTTTGGTTGTGGCAGGAAAACAGGAAGTGCCTGGAATGGGATTGTTATCCATAACATGGAAAGGGAGGGGCTGTGCACCTTCACCCTCTACCCTGAGCCCCCCAACTTTCTCAGCCCCTTGCCCTGAGTTCTCCACACTTTCCAGCCCCATGCCCTCACTCCTGCACCCCCTCCACCATTCTTATTCTAGCAAAAAGACAGAAAAACTGCAAATATTGTCTACCAACAAGCTCTATCCAATGTTTGAATCCTTCTTTTACCAATATAAACTTCTTTTTTCTTTCATTTTTAAAAAAATACAATAATTTAAATAAGGCATGTACATTTTCCTTTTGTCTTCTCCCAAAAAACTCCATAACTTCACTTAAAAACCTGAGCAATTCTGGGTAAATCTGCTTGTACCATATATATAATATATATGGAATTGAACCCTTGCTGTCCAAAAACCAAATATCTTCAACAAGCTGTATGTATTAAAAGCCAAATACTATATATTAGCTGCTCTTCTAAATCCTGGCTATTGGAGAAGACTGGGGAAATGGTATGGAAATATAGCTATACACAATTACAGGTTGTACTCCCCTTAACAGGGACTCTCTGGTCTGGCAACATCCATGGTCCAACAGGACCACAGACAATCCTGAACCACAGAGTCGAGGTGCAGGGAGCTCTGGCCACGGGGCAGGAGCATGACAAGGGGGCCAGTGACTCAGTTGCGAGCCCTATGTCTGGGGAGGTGGGAGGTGGGCACCATCACAGAAAGATCTGGCCCCTGCAGCTGGGCAGTAACAGGGGGCTGGCAGTAGCCATGCAGCTCCAGGTCCAGCTGCAGCCAAGGAGATCCTGCCCTGGCTATTCAGCTCCAGCTCCAGCTCTGGCCATGCAGCCCCAGCCTTGGCAGCCACCATGGAGCTCCGGCCCTGGCAGCAGCAGGGCCAGTAGGAACTGGAGACCTCCATCCCAGGGAATGATGTTTGGCCAGGCAGCAGCGGGGCGGACTTGGGCTGTTGGGGGCGTGGGGGGGTGTTGGCAGCAGTTTAGCATGGACCAGAAGGGGAGGGACCTCCACTGGTCTGGCAAAGCCCCTTGTTAGGGACCAGTTAAGTCCTGAGGGTGCCAGACCAGGGAGGTCCAACCTGTAGTACATTACACTGACTTTATGAGAGATCCAATGTACTGCACATTATACTAGAATGTACTCCAATGGGAAACTTGTCTTCTCAGTAGTCAAATTAGATAGAGAGCATATATATATAGGGAGATGTGAGGGGAGAGTGCCACTGGTCTACAGAGATAACTGAAAATGTTTTAAAAAAATAGAGATCACAAAAATGTTGAGGTGATTTTTATTCTGCATTTTTTGACAGAGGACAATTTACTGTTTGTTTGGAAAATGTTATGAATATTTGTCTACAACATTTTTGGGGTTGAAATTTTACAGGATATTTTTTGGGAAGTTTGTTTATTTTCATCTTGAGGCTCGGAAAGGAAAGAAAAACCAATACTGTACAATGGGAAAAAATGAAAAACTGTATTCAGTTTTCCATCTTATCAAAATTATTTTTTTCTGGCAAATGTTTAAGAGGCCATTGTTTTGAAAAGGAAAAGACAACTGAGTGCTAATATAGCAGATATATAATCTCACGCATAGATTTTGAAAGTTTTGGGGTCCCAGTTATCTTCTCTTCTTAGTTGTATACAGCTGTAGCTGTTCTGTGAGTGTATTTCTCAGAGCTGATTGTTATAAATAAAAAAGTCATCCAAGATACTATGTTCTCTTTAACTGATATTTGTATGTTATACAAATCTAAAGAATTGTTTCTCTTAATGAAAGAAGGCATAATAGAAAATGGGGCCCTGCCAGGGTGAGATCTTTAGTTGGTCTAATTCAGTTTACACTAGCTGAGAATCTGGCTCCTTCAGAAATGTTGATAAAAAATATACTAAATACGTATTGTATCTCTGGCCTAAAACACTCTTGAAAACTAGCTAACTGGAAACTCAGAACTAGCAAAGGCATCTTTTACTCATCCTGTGGGATACTCTGTAATCATTCATTTTAGGAGAGCTGTATTAATGAGTAGCATATGTACCCAGTGTTGTTCAGGTCCTGAACTGTAGCAATATTTTTTTTAATTAAAAAGAAAATGTACATGCTTCATATAAATGATGGGCTTGTGGAAGTGGATGGGGGTGGTGTGCAGGAAGTGAGGCAGGAGGCTGGGAATGTGGAGGGGGCTCAGAGCAGGGAGTGGAGAGGGAGTCAGGGCAGGGATTGGGGGGGTCTAAGGAAGGGGGTGGGAGTACAGAAGTCAGGGTAGTGATTTTTCGAAAAAGGGTTGTATTTTCAAAAGATCCCCTCTAGACTGCTGGGTTTTTTCATAGACTCATAGACTCATAGACTTTAAGGTCAGAAGGGACCATTATGATCATCTAGTCTGACCCCCTGCACAGTGCAGACCACAGAATCTCACCCAGCCCTCCTAGAATAATCCTCTCACCTATATCTCAGATATTGAAGCCTTCAAATACTTTGAAGACCCCAAGATGCAGAGAATCCTCCAGCTGTGATCTGTACCCCATGCTACAGAGGAAGGCGAAAAACCTCCAGGGCCTCTGCCAATCTATCCTGGAAGAAAATTCCTTCCCGACCCCAAATATGGCGATCAGCTAAACCCTGAGCATGTGGGCAAGACTCACCAGCCAGACACCCAGAAAGTTCTCTATAGTAACTCCTATCATCCCTCCATTGACCTATTTCCCACTGATAATGAATGGTCAATTAGTTACCAAGATTATGTTATCTCATGAAACCATCCCCTTCATAAACCCATCTAGTTTAATCTTGAAACCAGATAAAAAGCCCCTTTCGAAAAAAAAAATCACCAGCCATAATTATGCAAATGAAGCATGGGATATTTAAATCCCGGCTTCATTTGCACTTTCGAAGTGCTTAATTTGCATCTCTCTGTCGACAGAGAGGTGTAGTCCAGACACAGCCTATCTCAGCTCTAGAAGAAGAGTGGAGTCTAGTAGGTGGCAGATACATTTCAGCTCTATATAAAAACATCAGAATGGCCATACTGGGTCAGACCAATGGTCCTTTTAGCCCTGTATCCTGTCTTCTAACAGTGGTCAATGTCAAGTGATTAAGAAGGAATAAACATAAGAGGCAATCATTATGATCCATACTCTATCACATATTTTGTTTATTTTAAATCTGCTGCCTATAAATTTAATTGGGTTATTTTCCTGTATTATGCTACTGAAGGAATAAATACCATTTCCTTATTCTATTTTCCCACACCATTCATGATTTTCTAGACCTCTATCATATCCCGCCAACCTTTAATCATGTCTTTTCCAAGCTGAAAAGTTCCAGTCTTGTTAATAACTCCTCATATAGAAGCTGTTCCTTACCCCTAATAATGTATGTTGCCCTTTCTGTACCTTTTCCAAATATAATATATCTTTTTTTAGATGGGGTGACCAGATCTGCATATTTTATTCAAGATGTTGATATAAAATGACTTTATATAAAGGCAATTTGGTATTTTATCTCATTATATTTTCCTTTCCTAAAGATTCCCAATATTCTGTTAGCTTTTACGTTTTTAGACAGCCACTATGCACTGGACAGATTTTTGGGGGACTACCCACAAGAATTCCAAGATCCCTTTCTTGAATAGTAATAGCTATTCTAGACACCATCATTTTTGTATCTATAGTTAGGATTCTATTTTCCTGTGCATTACATTGCACTTATCACCACTGAATTTCATCTTCCCTTGTGATGTGATATCCCTTTGCAACTCTTTGCATCCAGCTTTGAATTAGTCACTGTCTATCCCTCCTTCAACATTTATGAAAAGTTTAACACAGGGATCCAAATGGAATCCCTGCAGCACCACTCCCCACATCTTTCCTACTCCTCCCCCCATCTTTTAAGTGGAATACCCGGTAATGTTTTCATGATGATCTAACAATCCTTCAATCATTTAAGAACTGCCTCTGGAGTCAGAGCATGGGCTTTAAGCAAACCTCAAGTATGAAATCCAAGGTTCAAACATGGGAGGGGAGCTACCGTCCCAATAAATGGCACCTTACTCAACAGCAGGGCTCTGAGGGCTGGCACTGGCCTACAGCTTTCCTCTTACCCTACCCTGGTTGTGAGGGTAGAGCTCTGTGGTCAGTCTAGGCCTCCTGCCTGTCTGGGGAGGTGAGGAGGGCAGGACTTTGGGAGGGGCTGCCCTGCTGGTGGTCACTCTGCAGTATTTTTGTTTGTCTATCAAACCCCTCCCTTTCCATGTTATGGAAAATGATTGAATTCTAGGCACTTCCCATTTTCCTGGCACAACCAAACTCTGACCTTGTTTTAAGAGGAAGCTGCATACCGAATTTGGTGTCCCCAGCTCTTACCGATTAAGAGGAGTTCTAGAACAAATGGACTTACAGGTAGACAGATGATGGACTCACACATAGACACACTCTAAACTATGTATATAGATATATTTTGTATTTTTAGTTCATAATATATTATAGAATTGAGTCTCTGCTGTACAAATGTAATTTTCAATAATACATATAGTGTATGTGTTTGTGCATGTCCATGTGTGTGTAAATACATATGCACACCCAGAGACAAATACACACAGAGAATGTACAAATATATTTGAAACACAGAGAATAATCAGTCATATTGAAAACATTGGTGCTGTTTTCATCGACTATAATAAATGCAGGGAAAGATGTTAAAAGGAAATTAAATTAAAAGCAGACCAGACAAAAGAAAAATAAACACTCCCGTATCTATGCATGCCATGATCTTAAAAAAATCATCCTATGCTTTTTACCTCTGACATTCTTTTTCCCCTATTAACTAAGCAATCCCATTGAAATCCAGAACAGTAAAAGGGATTGAGGCAGTGTAATTGAAAGCATAATCTGGTCCTTTGTAGTAAGGAGTATATCATCACCTAAGTATTGCTAGAAGAACGAGAAAAAAACATGAAAAACTGAAAACATAAGCCATAAATCTGTCAGCTCAAGCAGTAGAGGCTCATGCACTAAGCTCCAGAAGTCCCCGGTTACATCCTACCTGTTTGTGTTACATAAGTAATTGATTCAACTGATTTGCAAAAGGCATATGACAAGTTTGAGTTGGAGAAGCTGAGCCTAGGAGCAAAAATCAGGCTGTTGTTCCTAACTCTAAAGTATTTTTCAGAGGGGTAGTGATATAGTTAATCCTTCCACAGGGACCCATGGGCATTGTTAGTTATAGAAAGGGGAATTTGGGAGGAAATTTAGTTTCTTTTACTTTAATTGTATACTCTGAGTGTTGTTTAACTGTTGTAGTTATATTGTCTCAAGAACAGGTTGATCCTCCTTGGTCCAACACCCTCCGGACCAAACTGGTACTGGACCAGGGAAGGTCAACACACAGGGTCTCCACTTTTCCTTCTGGCTGTCCCGCTGCTGCCTGGGGCTCTGTTCCCCCCCTCTCCCAGTGGCTCTGCTAGGCTCTGTTTTTGCCTCACGGCGAAACCTGTGCTGTGCTGCCACCTGGTGGCTCTGTAGCTGCCCAGAGCTTTGAGCTACCTCTGGCAGCCCCCCTGCTCCCGGGGCTCTTCCCAGTGACTCCGCTGCAACCAGGAGTTCCACGGTCCACCTGCCCTAGTCTAGCATTGTTCCTGACCCCACGAGGTCACGCTGATGATGCCATACTGGGGTGTTGCCAGACTAGAGAATTTTGGATTACGGAGTGTAATACATTTTTCTTTAAATGTGATAATGGGGGAAGAATCATTTATATTTTGCTATTCTCAGTTTTGTATTTTCTTATAACAGAGGGTCTTCTAAAAATCAATATACTTAACAGAGTGGATGGTTAGTCAATTATCTGACTTGCTAAGAGTGATTTCAATGGAAGAAGACAAGGAAGAGTCTGCATGGATTCCAACTGAAGATTCTTATAAGCAAGTAGAGGGGAAATGTTGCTTTTGTCTCAGCAGACAATGCAGATTTGGTGATCAAAGACTAACTGAAACTCAGGCAAATGGAACCTAAGCTATTGGTCCTAGTTTCTTCTCCTTATATTTCTGTGGGGACTGACCTGTTTAGATTTGTTTCCTATGTGTATGTTTATATATAACTGGGAAGATAACATAAGTGGGTTATAAAATGGTCATGTCATGTTATAAAAATTAAATTATTATTCATTATTTTTCTTTATCATCTGATTTTATAAAGTTGGTACTTAATTAGGAGGTTAGGTCCATAAAAGGCTATTAGCCAGGGGATAAAATGGTGTCCTTGGCCTCTGTCAGAGGCTAGAGAGGGATGGCAGGAGACAAATCGCTTGATCGTTGTCTTCGGTCCACCCTCTCTGGGGCACCTGGTGCTGGCCACTGTCGGGAGACAGGCTACTGGGCTAGATGGACCTTTGGTCTGACCCAGTACGGCCGTTCTTATGTTCTTATGTTCTAATTAAATTCATGTTCTATTTTGCACTTCAATTTGGGGATATTGGTTCTGTACAATATTTACTGAAAATCCTTAGAGACTGAATTCTGGGTCTCCAGCTGCTCTTCTATGGGAGTTGGGTTTTTATTATTAGGCACCACAAAAGGTCAGTGAAGTGAAGTCTGGCCCACACAGACAGACAGACTTTAAACATAATTACAAATAACTTCCCCACACTTAATAAAAGGCTACAGTAACTCTTATCCTAACATGTATGTATATGAATGGTTTTTTTTTAGCCAGAGTATAATTACTTGCAAAGATCAAAATGGTGGCTACTTTTTTTTTTCAAACTTGGTGGCCTTTCTAGGTCCTGCTACGCACAGAGGGTATGTCTACACTTGTTCCCTAGTTCAAGCTAGGGATGCAAATGTAGATGTACCCTTACAGATAAACTATACTTTAATTACAGAGAAATATAATTACAAGAAATCTTTAGACTAATTATAGCCATAAAACAAAACTTTTTAGCAATGCCCCAGTAATTTTAATCTAGTAAGAAATGTGATGTTGACAAAAGCTTCAGGTCTCTGATTTCTGACCTTAAATAAAGATAATTCTTCTTTCACAATTTTCTTCTCTGCCATTTTATTAGAAAGAGAGTAAACATGACATTTCAGAAGTATTTCCCTTAGGTTCATGATTTGTTTGTGATTATTTTTTTCTTTTTGAAAAAGAAACAATGGCAGTCTAGCTGAGAACATGGAAGCATCAATCGGGATATTAAATTGATGGAAGTGTGAAAATGCTTAGAAATACAGTTAGGGAGATCAAAATAAGTACATGAATTCAGTAAACCATAAACCTGATAAGTTAGCTCAGTTCCATTTATTGTGATCAAAAGCACCAGAAATATAAATATAATTTTGCAAGTTTTTCCAGTATCAGGTTGTCTCTGTTGTTAAAAGAAACATAATAGTACTCCTTAATGATTTCATGCTTCCATCTTGGGATTCTGATGTCAGCATGAAAATCTTTGTGAGATTTATCAACAGAAGCAACATGATTTTCTCAATTTGCCATTATAAATGAAATAGCATTTAATATAGTATCACATTTTGCTAGCAGAGATTGAATTACATTAAAAATACAACCCCTAGAGAAATCTTAGGAACATCTCTGCTGGTTAAGGTAAACACTTTTTCAGTCAATTATGCATGGCTGCTTTAATACAAAGAGAGAGAGAGAGATGTGTGTACAGTCTGAAATAACAGCAAAAGCCTCTGTCTAATTTTGTGTTCTCTTCATTATGACATTTATAATAAATATGTGAAAATATCAAACACCTTTGTATTCTCACTTTATTGAATGCTTCCATTTAACAAAGCTCTTTGGTGATTTTCAAGGAATGAAATTAGAAATCAGTTGCTTACTACCATTTGCTCATTTAAAAAAATAAGATGCTCAAGTAGCTGCTGAAGATTTTTTTCCCCTTTTGTAAATGCCACTGTACTTTGACAGACATCTAAACCTTATATTAGTAGAGCTTTAGTCTAATTTACTCTTTATAGGGGTTGAAAAGGATAACCAATCTCCTCTATTTCTATGCCTGCTTATCAGGGCCAAACCAGGAATCTCTTGAAGGTGAAATTGTTCCACAGATTTTTCCAATGACTCTTCACTGTTTCAGATGTCAATCTGAAAAGGCACTACAGTATTGGAAGTTCCTTAAACACAGTATTTTTCTAATTTGTGCATTAAATCTGTGCTCTATATTGAAACTTACATTATATAAGAAAAGTGGAGGACTAGTGAAAAAGGCCATTTTTGTGAAATATAGTTATTCAAATGGATAATAAAATCACTACTTACTTTTGTGTTAACAGTAACATATACTGTGTTAAAATAGTTGACTTTAGTGCCTTGGATGGCACTAAAGAGGTGTCCATGTACTACTACCAGGTCATGAAGCAATCCACATGTGCCCATTCTGCCCGCATTCTGAAAGGCAAAAAAGGTGTCTTTTGGGGTGGAGACTGTGCAGATGGGGCATACCAGTGTGTGGAGTTTAGGCATGGCATCACACTGCCTTGTGGACATGTGATCCCAAAGGGATTGGGTGAATACAGAAAATGTTCCTACTAAATTATTTTGTTCCTATTTCTGCAAGCATGGGGGATTTACACATATGGGAACAAATCAGGGATATGACAACTGGACTACAAGCAATTTGAGTCTGAACTCAGTTAGCCTTCATGAAAACTATTAAGGTTGTTCCCCATTCTGGCACTTTAAGTGCAGAAGGTGGGGGCCCACAACGGACTTTAAAATATCTCACCACTAAAGGATTCTGTTTAAAATCCCCTCAAAGTCACAGATTCTATCAAAGGGATAGAGAAGATAAAGAATGTCTTATTGCCCTTATATAAATCGATGATACGCCCACATCTAGAATACTGTGTACCGATGTGGTCTCCTCATCTCAAAAAAGATATACTGGCAATAGAAAAGGTTCAGAGAAGGGCAACTAAAACGGTTAGGGGTTTGGAACAGGTTCCGTATGAGGAGAGATTAAAGAGACTGGGACTTTTCAGCTTGGAAAAGAGCAGACTAAGGGGGGATATGATAGAGGTTTAGAAAATCATGAGTGTGGAGAAAGTGAATAAGGAAAAGTTATTTACTTGTTCCCATAATATAAGAACTAGGGGCCACCAAATGAAGTTAATGGGCATCAGGTTTAAAACAAATAAAAGGAAGTTCTTCTTTACACAGCGCATAGTCAACCTGTGGAACTCCTTCCCTGAGGAGGTTGTGAAGGCTAGGACTAGAACAGGGTTTAAAGAGAACTAGATAAATTCATGGAGGTTAAGTCCATTAAAGATTATTAGCCAGGATGGGTAAGGAATGGTGACCCTAGCCTCTGTTTGTCACAGGGTGGAGATGGATGGCAGAGGAGAGATGGCTTGATCTTTACCTATTGGGTTCACTCCCTCTGGGTTACCTGGCATTGGCCACTGTTGGCAGAAAGGATACTGGGATGGATGGACCTTTGGTCTGACCCAGTATGGCCATTCTTAATTTCTTATTCCCTGACCTTGGATGATATGCTGCCACCATCCTAATGCAGAAACCCCTTTGAAAACCCAGGAAGACTCACTTGTGGGGTACCTTCAAATGCTTTAACCCTCCATCTGGAAAGAGCTTTAAAAAACCCTGACATTTTCTTGATAACTGACCTTGCTGTCCTAGGCATGTGCACACCTTGCCTACAGGTAAATCAGGCTCACCTGGCAGACTCTAAAAATAGGAAGAGTACTCTAGAGTTTGTAGTCTTGGCTCAATTTGTGTGTAATATAGATTTTTACTAATATTTTCAGCTTGGGTCTACAGATGGGGATGAATTAATTTTAAAGTAAACATTCTCACCCATCTCTTAGAAAGTCAAACAAGTAAATATGTCAAAAGCTTCTACCAGATTGGAATTTACATATCTCATTTGTTGTGATTAATACCAGAGGGAAAAGTATTTATAAAGGGAAAATCAGTACCATTTTGATAACTGTTTTTTTTTGTTTGCAAACCTTATTCCTCTAGTCATGCATGTGTATATAAGTACCATTCATACATGAGATACACCACTTCACTAAGCTTATTTCAAATGTTCAAAGATTTAATTATAACATGCAAAGGAATGTAGGTGTACTCTGCTTACAGCCTGACTTCCAGCAACACTGAGTAATGGTTCAAGAGCTCCCTCTTCTGATCATGTACCCCAACAGAGTTTCAGTATCTTATAATATTTAGCAGGCCCTTTACTTGCAGTCAGAAAGACTGGCGTAATCCTGTACTCCTTCTGTGCCTCTAAATATTTATACTTTCTGCTTGCAATTAATCTTTCATGTCCAAACCAAACCAGACATTCAATAGAGGTTTGTTATTAAAATCTAGGTAATGCTGAGTAATCAAGTTATAGTCTTGCAGATTAAAAACCATTTGCCGCATTCACCATTTTTGTGTTTATTTAAACCCAAGGATGAAGTGTTAATGTTACAACTTCCACGTAAATTACACACATACATTATAATCAGTTCGGGAATGTAGAAATAATTGCCCAGGATCAATGTCTCAGTCGGTATAAAATGACGCTCTTCGAATGAACAACCTTAGACATATGTATTAAACCACCGAGAGTAGGATCAATTTTGGGAAAAGGTGAAGGTGTGAGTGATGCTAAGAACAAGCTATTCTAGTAATTATATCTATATTAAAATGTTTTAGAGTTGTGTAGAGTTTAGTACTTCTAAATCCTACATATATGCCATTTCTCTGTTAAATTAATGTAGTTTATTTGAATTTCTTTCTGTTTTAGGTATTTCTAAGGAGCCAGTGATTGGTATCCGAATGATTTCTAAGGATGGAAATATGGAGAATTTTTATCATAAATATACCATTAATTTTTTTAAAAAATCAGAGACTAAAATTAGAATAAATCCATATTTCAGCACCAAAATAATTAGATAAATTTTGAAAAAGCTGAGTAGTCAAGTATGCCCATTATTCAAGTAAAAAAAAAAATTTTTTAACTCAGTACTATTATTTAAGGACTGAGATTCCACATTTGTTATTTATTTAAAAATGTGGGTTCTAAATGCCTAACTCAACCATGAAAATATTCTTTTGGTTGTTTTACAGAAATATGCTATGTTAGTAAGAGATTCTATCCTCTATTAGGCAGAAAGAGGTAATTTAATACACCTCTTATGAAAACATTTCTCATTTGGAAAGCCGTGAAAGTTACAAAGGGTTTCTTTCAGGAATTAGTTTTAATATCTGTGGTGTTTGCAATATTGCCTTACATCAATGGTCCACAGACTTTGCAGTGTCATGCCACCTCTTGCCTTTGTCTGCACGGTCACTGTCCCTCCTCCCCTGACATCGGTGCTGAGAATGGGTGTGGATCTGGCACAGAGGCTGAGAACAGAGCAATGGCCAAGGAGTGAGGCTGGAGGCAGGGCCAGAGCAGCGTTGGGAGCCTTCACGGGGCTACCATGCCCCTTCAACCGTTCTTCCACACAACTCATTCATGAGTGTGAACTACTTTCTAGGGCTTTATGATTTAGAGGTTGTAAGACTGAATTCTGACAAACCTCTTACTATGTTCTTAGTTACGATTTTATGATAGAGACATCTGATTTATTGCAAACATTATAGTAAAAGATCACAAAATGTATCTTATTATTCTTAACTATGTAACTGAAATCTCAGAACAGTCTCAGAAAAATTCTGAAAATAAAATACACAAATAGCGATGGGTGAATAGATGATTTCTGATTTAATAAAATAAGCAGGCGGTGCCAAAACTACCAGTCTCTCTTTTCACAGAATGGTTAAGCACTCCTTTGGCACATATACACACATAACAAACTCCTTAACTTTTCTGATAACTATACCATATTCCAAAGCTGTGCAAAAGATGGCCTACTAGGTGGATACACATCCCACAGTGCAGTATTGTGGGAAGACAGAGCTGATCCCTGCACTTCTTGGGATTCCCTCATAGCTCTGTGAGCTCTCCATGCTGAGGAAGATCTAAACAACATAGGAACCTCTCCAGCCCTCCCCCTCCAGCAGCAGTTTGCCTGCTGCTGTGTTCCTAACAGTGCAGAACAGAAGCATTCCAACGATTTGCTCTTTGTTTGTTCCCAAAATGGAGCAGCTGATTCAGCGGTCAGATACTTCCTGGAGCTTTGAAAGGGCAAAGCAACAGATGTCACAAAACACTGAGCACAGCCATTACAGAAGGCATTGTGGATGCTGGCAGAAGCCGCTTCTCTTAACAAAACAAACAGCAGAGTCCACCCTGGCTGTCTGTAAACAATAAAGGGAGGGGAAAGAAAAAATGTCTCTTGCAAGGCTGGAAGTGTTTTGTTGCCAAAATTGGGTGTTTTTCCTGACAAAATCATATTTCAGTATAAATACTCTCACTGTTTTGTCACCAAAAGGCAAGTCCTCAATGTCTCATCTTCTCCTCTTTATATGACCCTTCTGCCCCCTGAATGGCTGCTCCTGCAGGTTCTCTACTGCCACTCTAGACTATGTGGAGGAATTCTTTTCTGCTTCTCTCCGGAATGGGTTTTGGCAAGCCACTTAGGCCTCCTACAAGGGGCCTGTTGTCCTAGTCTACTCCATCACAGAAAGGTAGATCAGCTCAGATAAAATAAAGATTCACTAATGCATTACAAAGAATTTCATCCACTAATTTATATATATCACTTCTTGTAGCACAGTGGATTTGGATATCTTCCATTCAACCACTGACCCAACGCTCTTCCTACGTAGCTTACCAACTCTGATGAAACCAAAGCCCCAGGTGACATAGCTGGTAAAATAGTAATGATTTTATAGGAATGCCACTTTTTATTAACAGCAGCTGGTCATTGACAGTGTATACTTTATTAGGAGAACCTGGTGATTTATAAAGGAAACTCACTCTTATGCCAAAGTGCAATGTAGTTTTGCCAATGCCATTGTGCTATGTTCTAAAAGCAAAAATAACACATGCATTTGCAATGGTATTCAGAATCACCTTTATAAATTTATATGATGCCTCATGGGGGCCTCCTTTTGTAATATAGGCTGTCATGAAAACTTGGTGAAAGAGTCTTACCTTGCATGAACTTCCAGGAAAATAATTGCAAGGCTTGGTGTAAATTTACTCTGAAACAACATAATAACAAATAAAATAAAGCAATTTTATGAAACTGAAAATTATTAAAGAGTATGCATCTCCTTCATCTGTCCAACAGTAATATGGAAGAATCCAACAAATAACTAACCAATGGAAGGCTTCATAGGTGCCCAGTTACTGGGGTTAGAATGAATAGTTCAAGCATTTAACAGATGAATTATCTGATGGGCTAAAACCTTGCTAAATGATTTTTATTACTTTTACATTAAGCTCCTTATGGGAACATAAGCACCCTACAAGGCGGCTTCTTGAATCTGAGGCTGGGAGTATCCAGTATTCCAGGAAAGCATATTACTGCAACACCAATGGAGTAGACTATGTGTGTGTCTACATTATATGCAATTTTCATTTTGAAGAGACATACTCAATGTTGACCAATATATACTGAGCATATAACATATATATAATGTTACAAAAGATGTGAGTAGCAGAGTTAGGAACTAAATTTATACTTTCTAAATTCCATAATCACATCTTATCAATATGTAATATTGGTACCACATATATTAATGAGCATTAAGCACACCGGCCCCAGGTCTTCCCCCATCCCAGCCAAGGGGGAGGGTCTGAGGCCACCCCATTCTCAGCTCCCAGGAGGGCTAAGACAGGAAAGGGCCCAGCTCTCCCCAGGCGGCTGGGAGGGGAGGCCAGGTCAAGGCTGTGCTGGGCCTGGCTCTCACCCCGGCCACTAGGAGGAGTCAAGCTGAGGCCACACCAGCCCTGGACTTGTTCCTCCCCTCCACTTCTAGGATGGGCTGGGCAGAGGCCATGACAGCTAAAGCTCCCCCATTGGTTTCTGGGATGGGGACAGGAGGGCTGGGGCCACAGGCAGCCCCAACTCTCCACGTGGGCCCTGGGGATGGCCAGGCTGAGAGTGTGTGGGACTTGGCTCCTGTGGATGCAGAGTGCAGTGATGACATCACTCTGTCATCCCATAGGAAATTTTTTTTTTATATAGAGAGAGTGAAATGGTGTATCTATCTATCTATCTATCTATCTATCTATCTATCTATTAATTACACTACTTCAATTGCACTCTGCCTATTAATAATTCACTTATGCTATGTTTCCCATCATGCTTTTCAAAGCAGAAGTTTGCTTTGGCAGCAGAAAATAAGAAATTTGTCAAACGTAACATACATTACTGTTCTACCCCCAGTACAATTGAGGAAGTGCCATCACAGATCAATACAAAGATAAAGAAAGAAACACAAGAGGTTAAAGAATTTGGAGGAACTGGTGGGTTGGATTTCAGTGTCATGTAGAAAGTTGTAACTTCTAAAATCATCCAATAGCTGAATTGTGTAACTTTTGGAGCACACCTCTGTGTCAGGTGAATGCAAAGCTGGTTGTTGGTTATTGAAAACTAGAAGCATAGTGAATCTTTTCCCTTGTACTATGCTATTGTAGCAATAAACCTGACTGACATTGGTTATTTGGTCTCTTGAATATGTTTCATATCAAATCAAAATCTGGTCAAGCAATTGACTGAACAATTTATCAATACCACACAAGCTTTGATCAAGGTGGAACCCTAAAATTAGAAGTATAACTATTTTAGCACAAGTAGTTGGAAGGGCTGGAGATTCCAAATACAATCCCATCTGAGTGTGTAATTACATATGCCAAGAAGTGTTAAGTGCAATCCCGAAAAAGGGATGCCATCTAGATGTAGCCAGAAGTTATTCCATCATCTATTGAGACCATACCAGCACAGATGGTTCAACATCACCACAGACCACTGGGTCCGGGAGATAGTAACAGCAGGATACTCCATCCCTTTTGCATAATGAATAGGCAAATATGCAAATAAAACATTACCAGTCAGGCAAAAGTTTGTAAATGGATTTGCTAGTCCACAGCATAAAAAAGTTTGGGAACCACTATTCTAAGGCGCTAGAGTACCATTGTTGTTTTGAAAGTTTTTTTTTTAAGTTACAGACTAACACGGCTGCCCCGCTGAGACAATTAGAGGTTTCTAGTTATCAGTTCTGGAACAGCTTTCCAAAAGGCGTGAAAAGGACCAAAAAAACCTAATTTGTTTCAAGTCTGAATTTGATAAGTTTATGCACAGGTTGGTATGATGAGATTACCTACAATGGTATATGGCTCATCCATGACATCTGCGAGCTAGTATCTACAACAGTTGGAAATGGTAAGCTAGATGTAGAAGTCTCTGAGCTAGTACAAAAAAATTCATTGCCAGTTGTCTGGCTGAATGCCCAAATTCTCAGGGCCATAACTGAGTATGGAAACTATATGGAAGGCCATGAATTCCCACTAAGCTGGGGGTAAGGTTGCAGGAAGGGCTGAGGTTTCTGGTTGGGAGTGCAGGCTCTAGAGTGGTCCAGAAATGAGAAGTCAGTGTGCAGGAGGATGTTCTGGGCTGGGACAGAGAGGTTCAGAGGGTAGGAGGGCGATTTTGGCTGGGGCAGGGTGCATGGTGGGGGGGTGGCTCTGGTTGTGAATGAAGGCTCTGGGGTTTTGCTGGGGATGAGATCAGATTGTCAGAGACCATCTTTTCTTTTTCCTCTGTAGTGCAGGACACAGAGCACTTGTTCATTTGTACTAGAATAAATGGTTAATTCTCTGTAATTTGAAGTCTTTAAATCAAGAGTTGAGGTTATAAGCCTATTACAGGTGTGATAGGTGAGATCCCGTGGCCCGCAATGTACAGGAGATTTTTCTGGCCTTAAAATCTATAAATCAATGAGATATAGAATGATTTTAATGATCCCATTATCATCCTTTTGCTTAGGCATCAGGGGATCATCTGATCAGAAGTGAATTTTAATGGGTGTCAATATTAATAAAATATATGCTAAACTTCCTGCATTTTATTTGTATTACTTAACTATGACACGGAAGTTTCATCTCAGTTCACCACCAGTTCTCTAATTGAAGAGCAACATAATAAAACTGAAATGAGAAGATTTCCCTGTTTTAAAGCAGTGGCTATAGCTCAGTACTCCAGGAGTGTGTGACCCAATCTCCTGCTCTATCCCTGCTTGAAGCCAATGCCAGTTTGCAATGAACAGAATTCCTTTGGGATCCCAAATATGGTAATTTGTATAGCCCTACTGTTTGAACAAAACATCACCTTGGGCTAAAAACTAGTCTCCCCATTAAATAGTTTCAAGAGGACTAATTTTATGCACCAAAACAACCCCCTTTAAATCATGCACTTTGTTCCTCCGTGAGTGTTTTGCAAGCACTTTCATTTGTAAAGGAGATGAGGAGAGGGAAATTAAGTGTGAAGCTGGCAATTGTGAGCAGGCCTCACAATCATACACACTGACTACATCCAATCCAATAGTCACATGCAACATCAAACTGAGCTTTTCATAGAGTGTGAGCATAACTACTTGGCAATCTTTTGTGACCAATTGCACTGGATAAGCCAAGCCTAATCATCATATCCAAAGTGTTCTCTTGTTGCTGGAGAAAACAATTAAAATCATAGGTTGCACAGAGTTTAAGCCACCATGGTTTTACATCTAAAGCCCAGGATATGGGTTGCATCTGACTTGACTGGGGAGCTAATGCAATTTTCCATCCTGGCAGACGCTGCAACAGGCCATTCCTACATCAATAGAAAAGCAATATGACTACTCTTCTTATTGCTGTCTGCAAAAAGCCTGCAAAGAAGACTTTCTGGAAGCCAGAGATTGTTGGAACGTGAAGACACTTTACCTATGCCTGTTACCCTACGTCTAGGTGGAGATAGTGTAGCCTCACAAGAGATTCTGTTAGGTGGGGGAAACTTTACACTGTGGTCTGCAGGAATTTGGCTAGTCTGTGGTGCCATAGTGTTACAAAGTTTCTGGGCACCCTCAAATCTGCCCTAAGGCATTCTCTGGGACAGTTCTGGTCTGGAGATAGAAGAGTCTTTTTGCATTTTTAATAAAATTATTAAATGGAAATCTTGGACTAAATGTTCATAATTGTACATACATAACTGTGGTAATTTCACATGTAAATTATGAATTAGATCCAGATGCTGAGTACCATTAAAATCAGGCCACTTTCATTTAGGTGCCTACATATGGATTAATATGTCTAGATTTAAGACTCAAATTTTGATGGCCTTTACATTTTCATTGGCCACAGGTAAATAGATGGGAGAAAAGGTAAATCATAGAAATATAGAATTGAGAAATAAAACAGGATGTTACAGCAAATAGTGAAATTGTTCTATATAAAAGCTCTGTACTTAATGTTGTTTTAAATATACATCGACTAAATCTTTTAAAAAAAGTCTAACCCTATTAATTATGCAAAAGCCATGCACACTGTATCAAGTCACACAAGGACAATTAATTGTCTAAATCTGAATTCCATGCTCACCCATTTCTATTCCCATTCTATGAAGCAGACTCCATGAAGCGGACAAAACTGAGACACTGCAAAAGTGGAACAGGCAATATATAATCAGATTATCTTTATGCCTCACAACACAGTAACAACATTTTACTCAGGCTTTTGTCTTTAGTCAATTGAAGAAACAAACTTTCTGTAGTTTTATCACAAAGATAGATTGCTATAAAATGTTAGCAAGAACATTTCATTTTCTCTTTCTCTTAGCACCTTTGCTGTTGACCTTTTGTACATCTGCTTGACATTTTCATCCATCTGCCTTTAGCAGTAACACTAACACATTGGTGATTCATAAAGATGTTCTAAAACAGCCTACCTGTCAATCTTGTACACAAGAACATGAAAGTTTATCCTATTTGCCATTTGTTCCTGACTATTTCACTTTATTTGCAAAACATACTCCCTTTCTTGAGCTCCACCACTTTTTTTTCTTTTTTCATTTAATTATGTTATGCTGTCAAAAGCATATTTGATGGATCCCTCTACAGTGCTTACTGTATGTCCTGAAGTCTTACGACATTTTTTTCTGTCAAGAAATAGATTCATTTGTTTCAAAATGTCAACTAAAATAAGTCTTACAAATAGCTATTTTTACTTTGACAGTGTTTAGGATTTAGAGGATTAAGAATCTGAGTTGTCAATGTTCTCTATATACACTCTTCTTTTGAAAAAAATGCAAATTAGCTGGCTTTTTTTGCATTGATTAAAAAGCATTAAGTCACAAATGTTCATATTTAAATATATATATATACAGCTAGAATCCATCTGTGTCACATTTTTCTATCTAAACCATAAATTGTTATAATGCATTTTCAAGAAGCAGTCTGTTTTCTCTTGCACCTTATGGCTGCTGGGAGTCTTACAGAGGGACTTTGTGTGATATTATACAATAGTAACTTGACACAGAAGAATATGCATATTTGAAGAATAAATCTTCTCAGATACTCACAGAAATAACCTGAAATTTATAATAATCCTTGCTTTACCATTTAGTCTTGCTGAGAGCTAAGGTACATTACACTTAGAATCCTACTAAATTCACAATAAAAAGCACATCACATACCATGCAATCTGGTCTGTCCCATTCTGTGAAATCTTCTCTTTTATGTGCTTTTACCCAATACTGTACAGATTTAATGGGGGAGACCAATGTTTTTCAAACAGGATATGCTGACCCAAAGGAGAGTTACAGGGTGGTCACAAAGTTATTTAAGTAGGCCCACATTATTGCTATCATTACTTCCAAACTTCCTTCAGAGTTGGGTTACTGGAGAATGGTGGCTGTTAGAAAAGAACAGGCTACCTAGAGGCGGATGGGGTAGAAGGGCACCTTTATTGCTGGTACTTGTTCCCTCTCGGATCCCTCCGACCTGGGATGCTGGTGAACAACAAATTAACCTCAAGGTAGTCCTGTGGCACCTAAGGCTAAGTCTAGACATAGTGCTTGTCCAGGATGCCAGAGACAATCTGGAAAAGCAATGCCATGTCCAAGGAAAAATTTTGAAAAAACAGACGTGCTCTTTTGCTATCCCTATAAACCTCATTCTACAAGGAAGAAGGGATGTGTCAAAAGAGCACTTTTTTCAACATTTGGCACCGTATAGATGCTTCAAATTTCAGAAAAGCCTCTTTTGAAAGTAAACCAGAAAAAGATACTCAATTTGAAACTAACCAAAATATATAGAATCATGAGCTGTTGTGGACAAAATCCACTTCATCAGAAAATCGGTGTAATCAATTCATAACATAATTCATTGATCATTTCAATAAATGATTTTATTTACCAATAACAAATAATATGCCTTTTTCCCACTTAGATTGCTAATTTAATGATTAACATCTGTCTTCAATACCACCTGAATTTCTTCTTCCTTTCAGAGAGGCTAATGGAGTGTCCTTATGAGAAGAAACAGATTGACAGCATTTTGAATAGCTGTTCCTTAAGCTTTCAAAAATTGGCATGTGAAGTTCAGTAGTCCTTATGAACTGTCAGAAACTACCTGACAGTATGTACCCCATATCAGTTTTATTTTGTTATCTATTTGACCAATACAGAGCAAGAATTTATTTTGATATTCAATAACATGTATTTCAGTTCGGACAGAGGCTCCAACAGATTAGTTTCCCAGATAAGCCCTGGTTTAAGAGTAAAAGCAACTTTTAAAATGCTGACAGCTGACAGCTTTAGAGTCTCTTTTAAAACATTTATTAGACACTACTTGCTGGTGATTTGCTGCTCTTCAAAGCACAAACAACTTTCATTATAATGAAACAGGATTACGGTTTGATTTGGCCCAAGGCGAATATGCTGACTAGCGTTCTTGCTTTCAACTCCAGTGTCTTGAATTTTACTCCTTGACACTAACCATGTGGAGGAGCTGGCAAATGGCCGCAGATGTGTTTCACTTTCTTCCTTTATTATTTCCATATTATGGGAGTTTGGAGACAAGTTTTGTTCCTGGAAAAGGCACCCTGTTGTGTTACCTTAGCCCATTTGCGACACCAGATGCTCTCCACCCTGCCCAGTAAAACATACAACCTCTTTTAAATGTATACCAATGAAGTGTGTTCTATTATTACTAATTTGTTCCTCTTCCTCGCCTACTCTTTTTGTGCCAGAGATAGGCTGGAGGGTTATTTTGCTCTTCCTTTATGTGGATTTTGAAGGAATCTAATCTGACAGATGCTGTAAAATGTTTGTTTTAACATCATGACATATCAGATAAGAACAGGGAAAATACTAATTAATATAACATTAATTCAGTTACCCTATACTAAGGTTTCTCAGACTTTCTGAGAGTAATCTTGATGTATTTTAAAGTAGAAATGCTGGTATTACCTGTTCTGATATGTATACAGGCAGTCCCAGGGTTACGTACAAGATAGGGACTATAGGTTTGTTCTTAAGTTGAATTTGTATGTAAGTCGGAACTGGCTCCAGATTCAGCCGCTGCTGCTGAAACTGACCAGGGGCTGACTACAGGAAGCTGGAGGCAGAATTGCTCTGCCCCCAGCTTCCTGGAATCAGCCACTGATCAGTTTCAACAGCGGCTGAATTTCGAGCCTGGGACAGAAAAGCTGGGCTGCCAGGTAGGTCCCTGCAGGACCAACCCGGCAGCAACCCAGCTGCTCTACCCCAGGGTCCACAACAAAGCCTGGTCTGCTGGGCAGGGGGGCACACTAGCTGCGCCCCCCCCCCAGCAGACCAGGGACACGGGGAGCAAAGCCGCAGCGGCGGCGGGGTGCCGCGCCTCTGAGGCTTTGCTCTGGCAAAGCCTCAGAGGCGCGGGACCCCTCCGCCTCCCCGGCTTTGCTCCCGGTGCCTCTAGTCTGCTGGGGACCATCTCCAGCAGACCAGGGACACCGGGAGCAAAGCGGCAGCGGCGGCGGGGTGCCGCGCCTCTGAGGCTTTGCTCTGGCAAAGCCTCAGAGGCGCGGGACCCCTCTGCCTCCCCGGCTTTGCTCCAGGTGTCCCTGGTCTGCTGGAGATGGTCCCCAGCAGACCAGGGGCACCCAGAGCAGCTTTTCTCGCCCCGGAGGTCAAGGTGGTGGGACCGCTTCGCTCTGGGCGGTTCTGCTGCCTGTGAGCTCCGGGGCGAGAAAGCCCCGTTCGTAAGTGCGGATCCGACATAAGTCGGATCCGCGTAACTCGGGGACTGCCTGTACTCAATAGAAGCTTAAGAGTAAAGTTACTTATTATCAGACTGAAGGAACTTTAGGAAATCTATTTTCTCAGGGCTTCATACTGCAACTGACTGTTTATAAGACAACATTTATATTTCTTGGTTAATGGAACTTATCTAGCAACCTAAATGAAATACTAGAGCTGGTCCCAAAAAAAGTCATTTCTTTCTTTCAAAACTAAATTATTTCATATAAATACAGTTGTTTCAATGAAAGTTTACTCAGGAAGTTTTCTCAGGTCAAGGAGGGACTTTGAGAGAGAGATAGACACACACATGAATCTCAGGATAGCCACATATTTAGGGAATTTGGGGAGGAACATGGGAAACACAGGTTTAGGTCCTTATATCTAGTCAGACAAAGATAGGACTTGAGTCTCCTCTATCTCCTGTGAGTGCCCTGACCACTTAACTATTCTGCGGTGACAAACACCAATCTCTCTAATGTGCTCTTTATTGAAAAGTGATGCAAGATGTTTTTTTTTATTCTGCAGCAGAGCAAAAGTACATTTTTAAACCTTAGACTGTTTTGTGAAACAGAATCATTTTCTCTCAGTCAACCCTCAAGTATACCTTCAACAATATGTGTTTACTAAGGTTAAGGTTTAGGGTTGATTTTTTTTTCTTTTTGGTAATCCATGACAAATAAGTGAGCCACAAAACTGGCAAAAAACCAACTCCTCCTAGTTCACAAGGATGTTCTGGTTCATGTATGAGTTGAAGCACTGCAAACCCTTTCACTCCTATCCGCTCCCCTCATTACAAACCCTTCAGATCATCTCCAGAGGAGGAAATATGTTCTTATATTTAGGCCACTGGACTGGGCTTCAAGAGTCCCAGATTATATTCCTGAAATATTCAACAAAATGTCATAATTTTTTTTTTCAGTTTCATTTCCTGATCTGAAAATTTCAGGTAAAATATATTCCCCCTATGAGGAGAAATTCAATTTGAACAAACGTAACTGTAAAATTTGCCATGGGATGCACTGAAATAGGGATCATGGAAGTGACTTTTGAAGGTACACTGCTAGATTAAATCAGTCCATATCCAAGGTAAAAGCTACAGCATAACCTGCCTTACACAAGATGATGTGTTACAGTACACAAAGATACTGAAAAAATTCCAGACCCAGTTGCAAGAACTCAGATGTGATTTCTTAGTTCCTAAGTGGACGCTAAGAAATGACAACTCATTTTTGTTGGGTATTTTGTATCTTTAGTAGAAATGTGAGTTGCCGTCTGATTGTTCTGGAACCAACAGCATAAACAATTTAAAATAACACAAAAATTGAAGAAAGTGGTAGTTTGTTAATAATGATTAGAAATTGTGGAAAAGTGACAATGGAAGCAAAGGGACACAAGGAAAAATTTCTGGGTTAAGGATAATAATGATCTTTTAAATATATTAGGAACAAAAAATAATCTTGACAAAAATAGTGGTCAAAAGCTAAAGAAAAATGGCAAAATTATCAATAATAATGCAAAAAAGGCATACCTATTTAATCAATATTTCTCCTCTATATCTGAAGAAAAAGCAAATGATATTTACAATCTATTTGAGAGAGTATGTGCATCTGCTTGTGTGTCTATCTGTCCATCTATGAGTCCTTTTGTTCAAGAACCCCTCTTAAACAGTAGGAGCTAGGAGCACCATATTTGGCATACATCACAACTTAAAGCAAGGTCAGGATGTGGCTGTGCCAGGACAATGGGATGTACATGAAAGGTGACTGTTTCTCATCAAATGGAAAGGGAAGGGTTTGATCGCAGGGAGAGTTATACTTATGAATGACCACCTGGGGTAGCAAACATGGGGGGACAGTTATAGCCCAGAATAACCAAAGGGGGCCAGCTACTGGCCAGAAGCACAGCCCCTGCCCTGAGCTTTTTCTCACCTCTAACCCTGAATCCTACACCCCCTATGCCTTTGTCCTCCTGCCCTGAGCCCCTCTCCCCCAACATGCCCAAATCCTTCCCTGACTCTTGCAACCCAAACACTCCCATCCCCAAAGGACCCAACCAACACCCAGAATGTCTTCTAGTAACCTCATAATTTGGTGCTGATAGTCTTTTCATTTTGCCAATATTTCTGGAGAAAGTTTAAAAGAAGCTACCAAGGACAGATCTTTTTAAAAAAATCTGCAGGTCCAGATAATTTGTTTCAAGTGTTTTAAAAGAGCTGGCTGATTAATCATTATCATTAATCATTAATGTAGATTTTCAATAAGTCTTGGAGAGCTAAGAAAGTTCCAGAGGATTAGAAGAGAACTAATCCTGGCAAATATATATAAAAAAGTAAACTAGTAGTTCTATCATCTTGGCATCAGTCTCGGGGAAGATAATAACGTAATATCTGATATGGGACTCAATAAATAATAATTAAATGAGGATAAAGTAATTAATGCAGATCAAAATAGATTTATGAAAAACAGATCCTAACAAACTATCTAGATATCTTTCTTGATGAGGTTATAGTTAGCTGATAAAGGTAACAGTACTGACATGATAACTTAGACTTCTCTGCTAAATTTGAATTCTTACCACAAACTATTTGGATTAAAACACTAGAACTAGAATATAACATTAATCTGGCACACAGTAAATGGGTTAAAATCTCGCTAACTGATATGTCTCAAAATAGAAATATAATACTACTTACATCCCCAAGTATCTCTTCTATCTGAAACCATCTTAAGCACCTCGTTGGCTCTTTCCACAGCCATTTTAAGAAAGTGAAGACATTATAAACTAATGTAACCCTCTTTTTTCTCCCTGGGTTACTTGGGAGCAGGTCACACTCACAGGTGTGCCGGGGTGCCTGATGGTCTTGACATAAAAGGAGATCCTGAGTACCCCAGTGATGATGTTGTTTGGTTGGGGAAAACCTATCCACCTTCTTGCTGCAGTTCCTTGTTCATAAGAATGTACAGTGGTGGTGCCTCCACGTGGCTGACCCTGTACACACTGGTGTGCCTTGAAAGCCTCCAGGAATAAACTTATTCCAGCAATAAACTGGATCTAACTCCAGAACAACAATTACAAATCATAAATAATATACATTTAATAGATTGCATTAGAATGAACAACTTTTACTTAACTTAAAGAAACAAGCTTTAACAAATTAACAGTGAATACATCAATTAACAAAGTACACAGAAGTAAAAGGAACTTATCTAGCTGCCAATATTTATTCCACCCCAGTATGCACACCCCTGGATTCAGAGTCCCAGGCTCTTGCTTGCGTGGGGCGCTTGAAGAACTTCAGCTGTAATGGAGATTCTCTGTAGGTAGGCTGTATGTGGATTCAAGCTATGCAGCAGCTCTGGTTCACTGGGTTGGCCTCTCTGCCTCTCTTTGAACTCAGAGTTAGTCTGTATCTCTGAGGTCTGTCCCAGGCAGCATTTTCCCAAAGATGCCCAGTTACTCAGAGTCTCCTTCTGTGTGCTGGATGCAGACTAGCTTCTAGACACAAGTACAGCCAAAGATCCTCCCCTCTAGGGCAATTAGAAGTAGCCTGCTAGATCCCAGTTCCAAAGGCTCCAGGTCCCAGTCTGTAACTGCCACATAACAGCTCCCAAACTGGATCAAACTCCTCCACAGCAGCCTACCTCCCTTTCTGCTCCAAAAACAACGATTGAGTCCACAGACTGCTAAGTCTTCTTCCATACACGTGGAGAGACTCAGATCTCCCACACAAGAGTCACTTCTTTCCTCTTTTTCCCAAGGGCTCATGGGAATTTTAGTCTGTGCGGCTGGATTGCAGCACACAGGATCTTCCCAGAAAATAAGCAGAGGCACCTTTAGTAAGGGGACTACACTAACAAATCAGATTTTAAAACAGCTAACCTGGGGTTACTAGGACTATAAGAGAGAAACTTCAGAACTTTCATTCATGCCTAAATTTGACACTTTACAAATGGGCCTTAATAACGATGCTAATTACTTTACACATTACAAAGACAGCTTCCCCAGCTATTGATAGTCCTAGTAACTCCAGCTTAGCCATTCATTGACTTACAATAAGCTATTTCCTCCTTCCCTCTCCCTCTCCCTCTCCCCACCTTCTGTTTTAAAATCTGATTTGTTAGTTTATAATGCCTTCACTTTCTTCATTGTATTCCTTTGTTATATATGATAGAAATGTAGCCGTGTTAGTCTGGTGTAGCTGAAGCAAAAAACAGGACTATGTAGCACTTCAAAGACTAACTAGATGGTTTATTAGGTGATGAGCTTTCGTGGGCCAGACCCACTTCCTCAGATCAAATAGTGGATCTGAGGAAGTGGGTCTGGCCCACGAAAGCTCATCACCTAATAAACCATCTTGTTAGTCTTTAAAGTGCTACATAGTCCTTTTTTTTGCTTTTGTTATATATGGTCATGCCAATTCTCTTTCAGAATATGATCTGAAGAAGTAGGTCTGGCCCACAAAAGCTCGTCACCTAATAAACTATCTTGTTAGTCTTTAAAGTGTTACATATTTTTTTTCCTTTTGTTTTACCAAGATCAGACTAACACGGCTACCTCTCTATTACTTATCCTTATCGGTATGGTTCTATCACTTATGAAGATTCTTATTCACCAGGACATTCTTCCTCTTTTTTTCAATTATAGCTAATTTATACAGCAAGCCCTCCATCCATAGCATGTCATAAATTTTTTCAGCATCCAAAAATAGAGCTATCATAAACTCTGTTCCCCATATAATTGGGTATTTCTGTTTCTAATCTTGCAATATAATCAACAGTGAATCTTCTTTTCCTGAAACCACTTTGTAAACAGTTTACAAAAAAAGTAGTAGGCATTCTTCTGTCTCAAGAGACCATGCATATGAGATTAATATATCTCATTTATCATTCTTTCTATAATTTTGCCCACACACAACATGAGGTGTTAGGTCTATATGCATCAGGCTTTGCACATACTTTGCCAAGTTTTCCTATCATTATTTGCCTTCTGTAAACTGACATTCCTTTTCCCCACTCAGGGTATGTCTACAATGAGGAGCTATTTTGAGATACTGGAAGTATCCCAATATAGCTATTCTGCATCTATTGAAGTAGCCCATTATTTAGAAATAGATTTTGAAATAACATGTGGCTTATTTTGACATCCCGGTAACCTTCATTCCACAAGGGTTAAGAGGAATTTCAGAATAGCGAGTTATTTCAAAATTTGGCACTGTATAGATAGCGCCAAATTACTAAATAAGCCCTGCAATCTGTATAGCGCAAATTACATAACTTATTTCGAGCTAAGGGTGCTGTGAAGACACACCCTGAAAGCCCCTCCTAAGCATTGCATTATCCATGCAGCCTTTAACTTGCAATGAATTTTTACTGTTGTCTATATCTTTTTTGAGTTTTTGTATAATTTTTCTTTCCTTATATCATCTTTATATTCTACCCAGGTATGTAAAAGCTCACAATTTCCTTCTTCTTTGTTCACCAAACCCTTTAGTTTGATTGCATCACTATTCACTTTTTAGAATTCTTTTTGCTAAAATGTTCACTTTCCCCTAAGGTAAAACTTCCAGCTTTATCATTTACTATGAGACTAGCCAGAGTAAAAACAAGTTTATATATCCCATTCATTTTAACGTATGCTTCTCAGAAACCTTGGAACCTGTATTCGTTTTCCACAATATTTTCTCCAACTGTTTCTTTGCCTTTTACTAATACTTTTTGCCACTTCTTTATTTCTTTTATAGTACATTGTGTCCTCGCTGTTCATTGTACGTTTTGCTTGTTAGTATGCCTTATTTCCTGTTTTAATTGCTGCTTTACCATCTTCATTCCACTAGGGAACTCTATTTCTGAGTTTGTGGCAATTCAATGTCTTACATTTAGCTTGGCTGGCTTTTAACTCTCTTTAGTATATTATCATAAAATGTCTCTAGATTATCTTTTATACAGATGGTACCAAGATGCTTAGCACATTTACTCTTAAATACTTGCCAGTTTGCTTTTCTAAGGCTGTAGGTAGGAAGTCCTTCATTGGTTTCAACGTTACCTTGTCCTTGACATGCAATTACCAGGGACTGGGAAGTGATCACTTCCCATTCCATTTTCTTTATAGATTTCCCAGCTGCATTTACTTGCTATATTGCTTGTTCCAATTTCCAGATCTAAACGTGAAAACATTCCATTAGCTGATTTAC
Organism: Pelodiscus sinensis; assembly: GCF_052426305.1. Taxonomy (NCBI): domain Eukaryota; kingdom Metazoa; phylum Chordata; order Testudines; family Trionychidae; genus Pelodiscus; species Pelodiscus sinensis. The sequence continues at coordinate 268,065,548 of NC_143052.1, forward strand.
ATCTAGTAGACTCTAGTATTCAACAATAACGTGTTTTGCATGTCTATGAACTGTTGCAGGCATTTGGCTTTATGATCAGTTTTCATACTTCCCCATAATTCAGTCTGGCTACTGAAGTCTTCACAGATAATATACAAATCTTTGGCACCCTTAACTAACTCTTCCAATTTTCCATTTTCTACTTTTTTACATGGATTGTAAGCATTATAGATTTGTACAAAGCTGCTATTATTCTGCAAGGGATCTCAAGAGTATAATACAAATAAATAAGTTCTATACATCTATGTCAATGTAACTAAGACCTTTTTTATAAATACAGATCTGAAAATCTGGAGATATCTGCATTACATCCACGGACGATGTCTGCAGATAGCAGATTGGATATGGATATATATATTGTATTGATGCAGGGCTTTTTTTATAAATATACCAGTACCTCCCTCTTCTTGTTGTTTCTCTGTCACATCTGATTACATCCTATCCTAAGACTCTGACTATAAGTTCTCACTATGCTTCTTCTACTCATCAAGTTTGTTTTTCATTTCAAATCAATTTTATTTAATTTCTGACCATGTGTTGTTACATAATGTGTGTTCCACAAACAAACAAAAAACCCCTAAAAAACAACAAATAGTCTGGTAGCACTTTATAGACTAACAAAACATATAGATGATATCATGAGCTTTTGTGGACACAACCCACTTCTTATGATACCATCTATATGTTTTGTTAGTGTTTACAGAATAAACTAAAAAAACAACAAATGGTCTAGTAGCACTTTATAGACTAACTCGGCTACCCACTGAAGCTTCCCAAAAAAAAAAACAAAAAAAAAAACCCTTTTAGAATCATGTTCAAACTAGGTTATTACCTTCATGTAAAAAAGCCTGAATGACTCTATAGGATATGTGCACACTGGCAGTCTCTTTTCTTCTGCTTTTGTTATAAGTTTTGCACTTTCAATCTTTTTCCCTGTCTATAAAATGCAATTAATCACTTCTATCATGCATGCTATATATTTCTCTTTGCCTAAAAGCAGTAGCCTTTAGGTGCTTATATGGGTAGTCTTTAGGTGCTTATAGACAATTTGTTTTTCCTGTTACATCCCAGCTTGGCTTTCCCCTGGATATTTTTATATCCACTGCCTCTTCTTGTTTCTGCCCTCCCATTTTTTCCCTTCTCTCTCCCCCTTTCTTCCCTATTTATTTTAGTTATGGACATCCAACACTCTGGTTATCTGAAGAAGTGGGCTGTGCCCACGAAAGCTCATGATACCATCTGCATGTTTTGTTAGTCTTTAAAGTGCCACCAGACTATTGGTTGGTTTTTAAGTTTATAAAACTAAATATTATCTAGCTGTTAATAAAACTTAGCAGAAAACCAAATTGTATATATATCAACAAAAAAGCCTGTTAGTTTTAGCATATATAATAGCATTGTCAGTCTCTGTTCTCTGTTTCATCTCCTCCTGCCAAATACATGCCCATTTCTAACAAGCACAACTAGCAGCATTTTGTGGGCAACAAAATGGCAACAATATGTCCTTTCCACTCAGGGTCTTAATATCAGTATGTTAAACTTAGGGTACGTCTAGACTACAGGCTTTTGTCGACAGAAGTTTTGTCGACAGTATCTGTCAACAAAACTGTCGACAAAGAGCGTCTAGACACATTCAGTTCTGTCAACAAAGCAAGCTGTTTTGTTGACAAAACCCTGTAGTCTAGACACAACCCTACATGCAATAACACCTTCTGTCGACAGAGTTCTGTCGACAGAAGGTGTTATTGCATGTAGGGTTGTGTCTAGACTACAGGGTTTTGTCGACAAAACAGCTTGCTTTGTTGACAGAACTGAATGTGTCTAGACGCTCTTTGTCGACAGAAGTTTTGTCGACAAATACTGTCGACAAAAGCCTGTAGTCTAGACGTACCCTAAGTTTAACATACTGATACTAAGACAGAACTCTGTCGACAGAAGGCGTTATGCCTCGTAAAATGAGGTACACCAGCGTTGACAAAACTGCTGAGTTCTGTCGATGTTATGTCGACAGAACTCAGTAGTGTAGACGCAGGTATAGTTTTGTCGACAAAAGTCCACTTTTGTTGACAAAACTCTGTAGTCTAGACACACCCTGAGTCTTATGTGTGCAATGTGAATTTTTTTTATTAAAATGACATGTTTAATATACTGCATCAGAGTTTTACACACACATCTACATTTAACTGATTTTTTTCAATTACAGCTTTCTTAATTTGAAAATTAAACTGAATTAGAGCTTTCAGAAAATAAAAGACCATAAGCACTTGATGGGCATTTCATTTTTCCTTTCTGGAAATGTACATTTATGTTGTCAGTTAATTGACTTCACTCTGAGAATTCTTTAGCTTTTATTTCAATGTTCTTTTTTTTCATACCTTGCCATTGAGCCGCTAATCCTGGAACCCATAAGCAGAGAGGCAATTCTTGATTTAGTCTTAAGTGAAGCACAGGATCTGATTAAAGAGGTGAATATAGATGGACTGCTTGGTAATAATGACCATAATATAAGGGTATGTCTACACTACCCCGCTAGTTCGAACTAGCGGGGTAATGTATGCATACCGCACTTGCTAATGAAGCCCGGGATTTGAATTTCCAGGGCTTCATTAGCATAAGCGGGGAGCCGCCATTTTTAAATCCCCGCTGCTTCGAACCCCGTGCAGCGCGGCTACACGGGGCTCGAACTAGGTAGTTCGGACTAGGGTGCCTATTCCGAACTACCGGTACACCTCGTTTCACGAGAAGTAACGGTAGTTCGGAATAGGAACCTAGTCCGAACTACCTAGTTCGAGCCCCGTGTAGCCGCGCTGCACGGGGTTCGAAGCAGCGGGGATTTAAAAATGGCGGCTCCCCGCTTATGCTAATGAAGCCCGGGAAATTCAAATCCCGGGCTTCATTAGCAAGTGCGGTATGCATACATTACCCCGCTAGTTCAAACTAGCGGGGTAGTGTAGACATACCCTAATAGATTTAACATACTTATTGTAGGAAAAACATTGCAGCATCCCAAAATGGTACCGTTTAATTTCAGAAAGTAGGATAACATAAAAAATAAGGAAGTTAATTAAACAGAAGGTAAAAGGTAGTGCCAAAAGGGCAAGCAGTATGAAAACTTTTTAAATGCACCTTTCTAGAGGGTAAATTTAAATGTATACCACAAATTAAAAACAACATAGTAGGAAAACCCAAAAAGTGCAACTATGTGTAAACAACCAGGTGAAAGAAAGAAGCAGTGAAAGACAAAAGAGTGGAAATTAAATATTAGTGAGGAAAATAGAAATGAGCATAAACTCTGGCAACTGAATTGTAAAAATATAATTAGCAAGGCCAAAAAATTTGAAGAACAGCTACCCAAAGACTAAAAAAAAACCCCAACAGCAAAAATGTTTTAAGTATATCACAAGCAGGAAACCTGCTAGCTGACCAGTGGGCCCCTGGCTAACCACTGAAGTGGCAAAATTTGCAGCTGATACAAAACTACTTCTGCTAGGTAGATCCCAAGCAGACTGCAAAGAGTTACAAAGAGATCTCACAACAATTGTATGGGTGGGCAACAAAATGGCAGATGATAGTCAGTGTTCTTTGGAAAACATCCCAACTATACACATAAAATAATCTGTTTTAAATTTGCTGTTACCACTCGAAAGAGACCTTTAAATTAATGTGGCTATTTCACTGAAAATATAGAATCAATGTGCAGTGACAGTCGAGAATGCTAACAGAATGCTGGGAATCATTAAGAAAGCAATAGGTAATAAACCAGAAAATATATTACCTCTATTTCAGGGTTTCTCAACCTATGTGTCGGGACCCAAATATGGGTCGCCATTACATTTTAAAAGGGTCACCAGGTGTCTCCGCAGGTGGCTCTTAAGGAGATGTTCATACATTTTTTGAATTGCCCTGGGACACCAAGTCTTCCTGAAAACTATTAGGGCTAGGGGACAGTTTCTCTTTCAAGTAAAGATTATACATTTGGGACTTCTCAGCTTGGGAAACAAAGGACTAAGGGCGGATATGACAGAGATCTATAAAATCATGACTGGTGTGGTGAATGTAAATAAGGAAGTGATATTTACTCTTTCCCATAACACAAGAAAGAGGGCTTACCAAATGAAATTCATAGGATGTAGATTTAAAATTTAAAAAAGGAATTATTTACGCAATGCACAGTCAATCTGTGGAACTCTTTCCAGAGGATGTTATGACGACCAAGAATATAACAGGGTTGAAGAAAGGATGTGATCAATTTATGGAGGATAGGCCCATCAATGGCTATTAGCCAGGATGGGGGCATGGATAGTATCTCTATCCTTTTGTTTGTCAGAAGCTGGGAATAGCTGACAGGGGATGAATCACTTCATGATTACCTGTTCCATTTATTCCCTTCAGGGCACTGGCATTGGCCACTGTCAGAAAACAGGATCATGGCTTATATGGACCTTTTGTCTGACCCAGTATGGTTGTTCTTATGTTCTTAAATACTATTTATTGTTCTTATTTCAAAAAGCCTACTGTGATCTGCAGTGAAGGCTCAGAATAACAGAGTGATTATTCTCAGCTGCAGTCCCTAAGAAGAATATTTGTACATGTAAATATTGCAGTATTTCTGAAGGGTAACCTGCATCTGGAAATTAAAACAACAACAACAAACGAACACCAACAAATAACATTGTCTCTTTACAGAAGGAGTGGGGAACCTCTAGTCTGCAGGTTGTCCACAGTTCGTTAAGTTAGCCACTGGAGGTCTACAAGATGGGTTGTTTACCAGAGACTCTACAGGCATGAAGCCCCATTGCTCCAGGTGGACATGGTTCACTGTTGCTGGCTAATGGGAGCTGCAGGAAGTGGTGGCTTAGTCTGGGCCACTTCCTGCAGCTTCCATTGGCCAAGAGTGCTGAACCACAGCTATTGGGAGCTGCAAGCAACCATGACTGTGGATGCTCAGGTAAACAAACCATCTGGCCTCTCACCAGCAGCTAACCCTTAGGTACCATGTGTGTCCCACAGACTGGAGTTTCCCCACTATCTTCTAAGGCAGTGTTTCTCAAGCTTTTTTTTTTATAAAGTACCCCTTTTAAAAACAATTATAAGAACCCCCAGTACCCACAGATTTCAGACACACACATTTTTTTTCTACCATTGCAACTCATTTGTTTAAACAACTTAATCGTAGACAGGCTGGCAATGAAATTTTTGGGTGTAAAAAGTACAAAAATAAGAAAGCGCTATAAAACTTAAAAGAAAAATTCAGTTTTCTCCAAATTTCTGTTGTGTTGACGTACCCCCCTTGACTTCTCTCAAGTATCCCTAAAGGTACTCATGACACTGATTGAGAAAAACTGTTCTAAGGCATAGTTCAACTATCATGCAAGCAAAGCCTGAAAGACTGCAGCATCATGAAAAAAATGAGTTATCATTTTTATAAATAACACATCTAGTGAAAGAACCCCATCTCCAAAATAAAGCATTACTTTAGAAGGCAAAAGATTAAACTATGAATCTTCAACTGAAATTTTATTTACATGGTAACATATGGCTGGAAATCCACCAAAGTTATAGACAGATGTCTAAATGCCTTCAAAAGGAAATTCCCTAGAAAAATATTAGGTATTAAATTAACGTAATATATAATACATACCAAGAGAGTTCAGGAAAACCTTAGCTCTAATGTTATCCAGAAAAACAAATGGAAATATGTGAGACACATGTTAAGAATGAAGCCAGAGCATGTGCCATGCTAAGTGTGCTATTAGGCAGCTGAAAGAAAAAGCACAAAGGGCCAACTGAAAGAATCCCTTATAACAATATTCAGAGAAGGAAAACTTATAGGAATTAGTAACAGAGAAGATAAGATAAGAGTAGCAAAAGATAGGCAGGAATGATGGGGACTAATTTAGCTACAACTACTAAAGAGAGAGATCTTGGAGTCACTGTGGATAGTTCTCTGAAAACATCCACTCAGTGTGCAGTGGCAGTCAAAAAAAAAAAGGAAATAGAATGTTAGGAATCACTAAAAAAGGGACAGAGAATAAGACAGAGAATATCTTATTGTCTCTATATAAAACCATGGTTCGCCCACGTCTTGAATACTGTGTACAAATGTGATTGCCTCATCTCAAAAAAGATATATTGGCATTGGAAAAGGTTCAGAAAAGGGAAACAAAAATTATTAGGGATTTGGAACGGGTCCCATATGAAGAGAGATTAAAAAGACTTGGACTTTTCATCTTAGATTAGAGAAGACTAAGGAGGGATATGATAGAGGTCTATAAAATCATGACTGGTATGGAAAAAGTAAATAAGGAAAAGTTTACTTATTCCCACAATATAAGAACTAGGGATCACCAAATGAAATTAATAGGCAGCAGGTTTAAAAGAAAAGGAAATTTTTCTTCACTCGGCACACAGTCAACCTATGGAACTCCTTGCCACAGGATGTGGTAAAGATTAGGACTTTAACAGGGTTCAAAAAAGAGCTAGATAGATTCATGGAGGTTAGATTAGCCAAGATGGGTAGTAATGGTATCCCTAGCCTCTGTTTGTCTAGAAATGGATGACAGGAAGGGGATCATGTGATGATTACCTGCTGTGTTCCCTCCCTCTGGGGCATCTGGTATTGGCCACTGTCGGCAGACAGGATACTGGGCTAGATGGACCTTTGGGTCTGACCCAGAATGGCCGTTCTTATGTTCTTATGTTTTTTCTAAGCAATGCTTAAGGCATGAGACGATTCAGATTCCACTGAAGGATCTCTATCACTGTAAAAACATTAATTAATTAGGCATCACAATGTAGTGTGAAGCAGAGGATTCCTGACATTTTGTGAGTGCCCTTCTGTCTTCCTTAAATCATCACCTAGATAGCCTTCCCATTTTCTTATTACTGTTGTTTTCTAATGATAGTCAATGCGACTCTGAATCTGAATTGTCTCATTTAAAACAAATAAATCTCTGAACAGTTAAATATACTTTAAAATGAACAAGTCAAAGGGAAAGGGGGAAGTTTCTAAATTAAGGTCAATCTCAGTTAAGAAACGCTTAGCTTGGGTTTCTTTTAAACAAAAATATGACCATTTTAGGAAGTGATGTGCTCTCTCTTATAGCTTCTAGTCTTCATTTAAAAGCTCATAAAATTAAGCATAAATTAACTAGGGAACAATATATATTCAATTCCTTGGTAAAAGATGCAAAGTGTGAATGGAGAAACAGAAGTATTCATCAGTCTAACTGACTGACTGTCCAAATATAATGTAGTGAACATACTGAGTATAAAACATTGTGGATTTGAGCTTTTGAACTGCTGCAGGTAAAAGGAAATACAATGCTCCACATCCAGACTGACTAAGATCCCAAAGGAAAATAAGAAGAGCCTTAGGGGTATTAAAAATGATATGATACGGGCTGTGTCCAGTTTGGCTTCAAGAAATTAAGATTTGATCATTTCCTGAGTTTTAGAGGTTGATATCCTATGTGAGGGGAGTTTATAATATTGGGACCATAACTGCTATATTCTACAGTAAAATCAACCCACCATTTTCATATACCAGTTTACTCTCCATAGACCAATGTCCTTCTCTTCCTGCTCTTCCACCCAGTACCTCACAGCCACCCATGTTTGTCTCTATCCAGTTAACTCCAGGTATTTCCCCTTCTAGTCTTCATAGCAATAGAAGTGGTTGCATGCAGTCTCCGTAATTTCTGGGTGCAGTTGAGATCCTTTTGTGATGGGTCACAACTGTTTGTTGAGGAATGGGTCCCATTTTAATTTTTGAACTAGGCAGCTCTGCTCTAACTGCTAGAGGTCTTCTCTATCTGAGGTTGGTATAAATAGTGGTCTCTCCAGTGGTGGCATCCCCAGTTGGCATGTGGGGGTGCATTGCACCACGAATTAGGAACATAGGCATGAGTGGTTACATGGCTCACACTCAGTGTTGCAGCAGTTTCATTGTATTCTCTTGCCTCCTCTGTATGTGTTATGTCACAGTTCATATCAGTGACCTACATGGCCAACCGCCTTTACACAGCTAATGGCTAATACAATAAGGCATTTCTCCTTGAAGAAGGCACCAGGGTTACAGATAAAGTGAATGTAAACAAAAAGGTCTGTAGATTTTTAAACAAGCAAAGCCATCCTTATCATTTTGGTGGATCTGCAACAATACTTTGCCACCTTCCCCATAGCTATAACCAATTTTTAATATAACAATGTACATAGGACTCGCCTAGAGATCTTAATCTTTGAAACTCTTTTACATTAAAAGTGCCTGTCCCTCTGTCTGTTTTTAAGTACTCCTCTTCCTCCCATCTTTCTGTCATACTTTGCTTTCCATCTTTGCAATTGGTTAGCTATATTTTCTGTTATCGTTACAAGGAAATGGATTAGAGATTGTTTGTTATTTTACATGAAAGCAGAAAATTTTTAGAGCCCCTCCCAAATTAGCTCTGTTAACATAAAGATGATAATCCCCATCCAGCTCATCAGAGATTAAAAAACACTAAAGCCATGAACAAATTAAATAAGTTGTATAGATTGAGCTTTTCTTTTTTTAGAGCTTCTCCCCAGTTATCACATATTTAATTTATTATCTTGAAACATTTTTACGCTTACACAGTTTTACCAATTACTTTCATTTACAATAATTCTCAGGTATGGGAAGCCTCAACTTACAATTTAATATTGGTCATTAGACTGTATATGGTTTAACTTTTTCAATAATATTGTACAAGTTCCAAAAAGACAATTTGCGACTTCAGAAAAGAATCAAAGGAGGCAGTATTATCAAGCTATGTATATGTAGTATAAAATCTTGAAATGCTATAGGGAGGAGCTACTCTCAGATGGTTAATTTATTTGGTGTTTAGTAAGTTATTCGAAGCCTGACCTAATCTCTAAATACTGCTCTGAAAAATGTACTATGTTTTCAGTCTAATATTTACTTTTAAGGAGTCAATATTTCTTTGCTTAGTTTCAAACTGGGTTCTGCATTTCCATGCTGCTGTCTTCAGTCAGCAAATGTTATTATTATTTTTATATTGTAATAGTTGACTGCAGCTCACTAGCCCCTAACCACCTCAATTCCCCATACTTCTCAAGGGATATGATTGGAAGCCCACATTGCTACAACTTTCATAAATTCATTGAACCTGAAAGGCTATAAAAGTCTTGTTAAATGCCTCAAAAACACGCAGAGAAACATCAAAAGGTTTTTTAGAAACATAACACTGAATCCATGATCATACAATGTGCTAAGACAGCAATCAAAACTGAACTCCCAAAGAGTAACAACAATAACACTGTGCAAAAAGTACTGCATAGCTTGTAAGGGTGTAACAATTCTGCAAGAGCCACAATGAAGAAAATACTAACTCGGGTTTGCCACAGTATTAGATGTCACTCTCAGACTGCATCCTCATTTCTAAATTTGTTCCACCTTCCTTTGTTTTTCTCCTTGTCCCTGCTAATTTATACCCTTGATTTTATTTTCGCTAGTCCACCAAAGCAATTCATTCCAACATGTTGATTAAATAAATAAATAATAATAATTAATAATTGTTAATAACCACTTTCTGTCATCCATTCTTACAATTTACAATCCCTATTTAGCAAGTTGCATTTGTATACTGTTTTTACCCAACGAATGTTATTAATGAAGCAAGCATACAATACATCATGTGAAGTGCGTTGAATGCTTTACAGATACAAAACTGTTCTCTGTACCAATTTTGTCTGTCTTCTTCTTCTTCTTCTTCCTCCTTCTGTCAATAATTCTTATTATTTGATTTATTGCTCCCATAACCACATGCCTAACTACACACCCAAATAACTGTAGCAGTAATTATCAGCTTTGAGGTGCACATAATTCAATCAAGCTCTATGCTCCAAAGAATGAGTTTAAAAATACCTCAACCCCCACAAAGATGATTCAATTACTTGCTTTCTCCTATAGTCTAGTTTAGATCCACTTTCCAAATAGAGAAGGGTGGAGAACATGTGTTTTTTTGCAGTTAGCTGCTGGTGGGCCATCAGGTGGTTTGTTTACATGAGCATCCACAGGCGTAGAATCACAGAACTGGAAGGAACCTCAAGAGGTAATCAAGTCCACTCCCCTGCACTCATAGAAGAATGGAATGTCATCTAGACCATTCCTGACAGGTGTTTGTCTAACTTGCTCTTATATATCTCCAATGACGGAGATGCCACAATCTCTCTAAGAAATTTATTCCAGTGCTTAACCACCCTGACACTTCGGAAGATTTTCATAATGTCCAACCTAAACCTTCCTAACTGAAATTTGAGTACATTGCTTTTCCTGTTATCAGAGGACAAGGAGAATAATTTCTCTTCCCTTTCAGGTCATGTCTACACTAGGAAACTATTTTGAAATTACTAAAATTGACTTAATAATTCCCAATTTAACAAAATGAAAATAGCATGTCCCCACTATGGGGAAGCATTAACATGAGTTAGAATTAATCCTAAATAGCATGTCCAAATTGAATGGATCCTACCTCAGACTTTGAAACCCCAGAAGAACTTTGGAGAGGGCACCACGAGGGTGGATACTTCCTGTGGTTGGTCAGGCAAGCTGAGATGCATTCTTTCAGGTGATCCTCTCTACAGCCATGTTTCACATGCCACTCCACTGCCTCCTCCCTCACATGACAGAAAAGGGATGCAGTGGGCATATGCCTTCTTGTGCTCTGGTTGCCCTTATGGACGGCACAGCACTCAGCATGGAGCCAGAGCTGCTGCAAAGCAGTTCTAGGCTCACCGGCCTTGTGCTGTGCCTCATAGTATAGTACTTCCAAACTGCCTGCATGTTGCTCCAGCAGGATGAGGACTAGCAGGAGGAACCCCAACATGGACCACAGGCCCTGCTCACACAGGTCCTGGCACTCTTGCTGCTGCACATGCCCTTCAATCCCCTGGATACCGTGGAATGCCGTTTCTGGCAGAGACAAACAAGCTCAGACTGGTGGGACCACATCATCCTGAAGGGTTGGGACAATCAGCAGTGGCTGCAGAACCTTCACATAGAATCATAGAATGCTAGAGACTTCAGGAGGTCATCAAGTCCAGTCCCCTGCCCTCACAGCAGGACCAAGTACTGTCTAGACCATTCCTGATAGAAATCCATCGAGCCTGCTCTTAAATATCTCCAGAGATGGGGAGTCCACAACTTCCCTAGGCAATTTATTCCAGTGTTTAACCACCCTGACAGTTAGGAAACAATGTGTTACGTGTTGCAAAGAAATCATATTGTTGTAATACGCTTTCATTTAGGTGAGCAGTAGAGCACTGCTTGAAAAGAATTCCCAAGTTCACCAGATGATTAAAGTTCAGCCTGTTTACATCATTTACAAATTTCTACCTACTCCTGGGAATAAAAAATGACACTTTCCTAGGTTCTTTCCCAGCCTCGAGGAATATCAGCTTGAATAGTTTCTGGTGGTTAATTAGTTCATGTTTAGGACTTACTGAAAGTTAATTTAAAGTAGCAAGTTCTGCATTTAGTTATAAAAGTCATACTTGCCCACAAGAAGAAGGCCACCTTCCTGGAGTTCTGCAAATGGTCCACCCCTACCCGCCAGCATCAAGACTCCCCATGAGACCCACCATCGCTGTGCAGAAGCACATGGTCATCGCCCTCTGGAACCTTACCACACTGGACAGATACTCCTCAGTTGGGAACTACTTTGGTGTGGGGAAATCCACAGTCGGGGCCATTCTCCTGCAGGTAGCCAACACCATCAACCACATACAAAGGATCATCATTCTGGGCAACATGGACTCCATCTTCAATAGCTATGCCACCATGGGCTTCTCCAGCTGCAGAAGGGCCATAGATGGGCACATCCCCATCTTTCACATCTCCATCCCTGACTACAGTGACTTTGCCAACAGAAAGGGGTACTTTTTCAAGATTCCGCAGGCCCTTATGGATCACAAACATCACCAACATCAACAATGGATGGTTGGGAAAGGCACATGACGCCCACATCTTCCAAAACTCCTGCCTCTTCTGAAAGATGCATGCTGGCACTTTTTTTCCTGACCACACCATCAGAGTTGGGGAGTTGGACATGCTCATCTTCATCCTACCTCTTGATCCTCTGGCTCATGGAATCCTACACAGGCAGTCTGGTCCCCAGCAAAGAGAGCATCCTATATCTCAAAACATCACTGACACTGTTTTCTCATCTAATTCATTTTTCTCTCTCAACTTTAATTCTTTATTTTAATGTTATAGAGATTTGAACTGCTTTTGAGCACAATATTTATGATTCAGAGATTCATTATTCTAGTTTTATCCTGGGAAATGTGATTGATTTCAGTGCTCAATGGTGTTTACATCAATGAAAGCCTTCAGTAATCCAATATTTCTGTTTTGTCATATTATTTGTAAGCACTTTCATATGGGAACAATATGATTTTATTTCGACATTACTACTAAGAATGTTCCTGAAGCTGCAGAGACAAATGCAGTACTTGAGTTTAAAATCATCACAAGCTCCAGTAAGTGGATTTAACAATTTTATAATACAGTACTCTATACTATTTAATATCTTTATGATTAAGTCACAATGTGTGGAGATGACTCTTGAATGAAAGCATAAAATTTGCTACTTATCAATTGTTGATTAATTGTTAATCAATATTGTTTGTATCTGTTACAAATTTTCTGAGAGTAAATGGAAAACCATATTTATTTCCATTCTGATCATAAATGAGTATCAAGGTATTATAAAGATCAATGTCATCCTCTTTAATTTATTATCTATATGTTCATATATGTCAAATATATTTATATCCCCGGTATTAGCAAAATCATTATTATAAATTATCTATTAAAAATCTTCAGGTTTTAACAACTATTTCATAAAGGTGATCCTGTCTCCAAGGTGAACTCATAGATTATTCTTAATATATTAAGTGACAACTAAAACTAAAATGTAAACCCATTTGAAAATTATTACAGAATTAGTAAGCTTCTTGAACTAAGGAACTTTTTTATAATGGCTGATTACACTGCAAGGGAGGTAGATTAAGTACTTATATATAATTTTTGACATGTTAAACAGAAAGTTATATTATTGTGTAAGAAATGTAAAAATATGCCTTTGAAACACAGGTCTTTATGATATGACTCAGGCTTCTTTCGGAAGAAACTTTTCTGGAAGAGATCTTCTGTCATAATCAGGAGTGCTGACCAGCACCTGCTGACTAAGGGTCCGTCTAGACTACAGGGTTTTGTCGACAGAAGTTTTGTCGACAGATACTGTCGACAAAGAGCGTCTACACTACATTCAGTTCTGTCGACAAAGCAAGCTGCTTTGTCGACATGGCAGTGTAGACGCAAGGACAGTTTACATGCAATAACGCTTTCTGTCGACAGAACTCGGTCAACAGAAGGCGTTATGCCTCATGAAATGAGGTTTACCAGCGTCGACAAAACTGCTGAGTTCTGTCAACGTTATGTCGACAGAACTCAGCGGTAGTGTGGACGCAGGTATAGTTATATACACCCCTTATCTGAACCATTATGGATTATCTTCAAGAACTCATGGAGGATGAATGAGCCCCCAAAAGATTATAAAAGAGAAAACATAGTATCTATCTTCAAAAGGAATAAATAAAGGGGACAAAGAGATTAATAGACCAGCCAGCCTAATACCAATACAAATAATAAGCAATATGTATTTGGTTGGAATAAATAATGTCAAACCATCCTAATATTATTCTTTGGTATGGTACCTGGGCTAGAAGATAGAAGGAAGATATGGGTGGAATTAGTATGATTTTTGACATATTACTACATGACATTCTCATAAGCAAACTAGGGAAATACGGGCTAAATGAAATTGCTGTAAGGTAGGTGCACAGCCAGATGAAAAACTGAATTAAAAGAGTACCTCTCAATGATTTATTATCTAATTGTTGGAATATTTCTATGTTGGCATACTTAATCTTATGTCTTCGCCATTACAGTACTCTGTTGTCTCATTGTTAAATCTCTTGGACATTTACTAAATTACAATCATTGCTCAGAAATTTAGTAAACTACTCCTGACTGATTTAAGAAGTAATGGCTAAAGGCCACTCACTGACATACAACTGCACACTTTAGTTTCAATGAATTTGCTACCTTCATGATCATGTCAAATTTAATGTGATTATTACTCATTTTCATCTGTCTTCTCTTGATTTTTTAAAAATATTTGCATAATGAAATGTATGCCCCTTGAATTGAAAGGTATTGAAATACTTATCTTCACCTAACCTTTCTAATGGCCATAAGCAGTCAGGTTGTACAATTAATTAATAATAAAGATTCAGAAATACTATATTTCTCTTATCCACTGTCTATCTTCTATGTATCGGAGATGGCATGACAGAAAGGCCCAACTTCCTTTTCCAAAAGTTTAATACCTGAGTAACAAATACTGGCAACAATGGTGGAGTAGATTTAGGAATCGCATAAGTAGATGTAGATAGGAGAATATAAGAAATGATAGTTAAGGCATAAATAGACAAATCTGTCTTCTCTTGATTTTTTTTAAATATTTGCATGATGAAATATATACCCCTAGAATTGAAAGGTATTAAAATATTTATCCTCAACTAACCTTTCTATTAGCCATAATCAGTCAGATTGTACAATTAATAATAAAGATTCAAACATACCACATAAAATGTTCTATTTGAAATAGGTGAGCTATAATGGAGTATACCTCCATCATGGGCTAGAAAGGGTTAAAGGCTGCTTAGGCAACTTTATGTAATTTGAGAAGTAATTAGATAGTTACTTGTCAACAAGTGAGGACAAGTTTAAAAAAAGGATCCGGTGATAATGCAAACACCTAGATTTTATAAATAAATATGGGCAAAAGTCATTGAACAGCTGTTTTGGATGCCTGAGATATCAGAGATCACGGGCAAGCTTAGGTTGAGTGGGACAGTGATTAATATCAATGGAATGACAGTAGAACCCAAGTAAAGGTTGAACACAGGACCCAGTTCACATTTCATGTGTTCATGGCAAGACTTGCACATACCTGACAGCAGAATGAAAATGGAAGTATAGGTCCAACAAGGTTAGGCTCATTTGACATCTCCCTGAACTGTGATTGTAGGCTAAGACTGACAAGGTTTCTCCACCTCAATATTAAGTGGGATACTGCTTCAGCCAGGCCGGGCATTGGTTAACCAGTTATCATACCACTTAGTGAGGGTTGTCCAAAATGGCTTTAGACATGTCAGCCCTACTCAAGGAATTAGGTTTGAGGCTGATTAGCCCTTCTGAACAGGCAGGACCCGATCAAGGGACTTATTAGAATGTATAGTGCTGTCTGATGAGACCAAACAAGAGGCTTTAAGACACCTTCAAGTTCTCAAGACAGAAGGCATGATAAGAAGTGGAAGAAGGTGAGGCCTCTGAATGGAAAATCATGTTAAAAGCAGAGAAATAGGAAAAGGAATTTGTCTGGACAAAACCAGAATGGGTACAGGAAAAGAGCTGTATGCTTCCTCTTATAGAGTGTCCTCTGAACTTAATTAGAGGTATGTACCCTTTAGGAAGAGCCTGGGTACTGTAATTCAGCCTTGGAGAACACAGCTCGCATAATGCATTAGAAAAGAGAGGAAGTGTTGCTTTCAGTGATAAGGGGAGCCTCATTTCTGGAGGCAGAGACCGTATGTAATGGGCTCCATTTTGTGGGGGCTGAAAAAAGAGTGGCTGCTAAGTCACTTGGAGTCTTGTCTGAGTTGTGTCCAAGCAGTACAGTAGCGTGTTGCTGGGTCCCCTTTTTTGACTCAGGAGCTGAGATTATGGGAAGCTTCTCACCCCCAACCTCCTCTTCCCAGTCCCCTGCCCTGAGCCTGCTACTCTGAGTCTTGTACCTCCCACAGACTACGCTGACTTATGCACCTCTATCCCTTTCATGAGCCATTCCCCTTCCTTCCCCCTGCCCTGAGACCCCCCCCACACCGAACCCTGTGCCCTCACCCTTTCATCCTCTGCCCTCACCTCAGCACCCCATTGCTTTTTTTTATTCTATCAAAGGACAGAAAAACTGCAGATATTGTCTTCCAATAAGCTCTGTCTAATGTCTGAATCACTTTCCTTCTTTTATTAATACAAACTTATTTTTACTTCATTTTTGCAAAATACAATCATTTAAATAAAGTTAGTTGATTTAACTTTTATTTAAAAAAAAACCAACCCTGAAGATATTACTTCACTTGTAGACACGGGTAAATCTGCTAGTGTTCTATATAATATTCAATACTCTGTTAATGCTCTTGTATTGTGAAAATGACAGTAGAAATTTATGAGAAAAAAAGAACAAGCTGTTGTCTCCTGAGAAAACAACACATTTCAAGCAGGAGAGTTGGGGAGAGGGAGACAAAGGAAATGACAACAGAGAGCTGATGTTGAACACGGGTTTGTTCTTTTCCACAAAACAGAATCAGCTATGAGTGAAAGTACTTAAAATATATTCCTATATCTGTGGGATTCTAGTAGGGAACTTAGCCCCACCTTATTTCACAGTGACTTGTTAGAAAATTTTCAGAGCTAGTCTTGTTGCAGTTCCAGAAGTTAGCATTAAACTTATTTTACTAGTTCGTTTGAGTTGCTTCTAAAAAAGGTACTTTTCAGCCACTGAAAAGTAAGGCATGTATTTTACAGTTAAACAAGTGAGAAGGTAAGAATGGCCATACTGGGTCATTTCAATGTTCCTCTTGCCTGAATCCTATATCCCCACTGTGGCCAGTGCCAGATACTTCAGAGGGAATGAATGGAATGACCCTCTCCATCCTCCAGTCCCAGCTTCTGACAGACAAAGAAACCCAGATCATTGGGTTGTTTCCTTGCCCATCCTGGCTAATAGCCATTGGTGGACCTGTCCTTCAAGAACTTCTCTATTTTTTTATTCCAATTATACTTTTGGCCTTCACAACATCCTACGACAATGAGTTTCACAGACTGACTGTATGTTGAGTAAAGAAGAGCATCCTTTTGTTCATGTTAAATCTTCGTCCTATTAATTTTATTGAGTAACCCTTCTTGTGTCATATGAAAGGCTAAATTATACTTCCTTACTCACTTTCTCCATAACACTCCAGATGTTATGGATCTCTATCACATTCCCTCCTCCCACCGCAGTTATCTCTTTTCTAAAATGAACAATCCCAAGATTTTTAGTCTCTCTTCATATGGAAGCTGTTCCATAACTCTAATAATTTTCGTTCTTCTCTATACTTTTTTCGAATAAGACTATATCTTTTTAAAGGTGGGTATCAGAATGGTATGTTGCAAACAAAGCATTACACAGATTTATATAGTAGCATTATGAGAGTTTCTTTCTTATTATCTATTCCTTTCCTAATGGTTCCCAACATTGTGTTAGCCTTTTTGACTGCTGCTGCACATTAAGCAGATGTTTTCAGAGAATTACCCACAATAATTCAAAAAGAAGAATCTGTTTCTTGAGTGGTAACAGCTAATTTAGACTCCCATCAATGACTTATGGTTAGGTCATCTATTAAGTTACAGATCTTTGCTCTTTTGAATATGGCTACAAAATGTGACATAACTCCTTTCATTTGTATTGAACAGGTAGCTATGTTTAATCTCATATGAACTTGTGTAGGGAAAAATATTGGTACAAGTACTTTAGTTGAGAGTGAGGTTAAATGTATTATATTTTGTCTATCACAAAAAAATCCTATATTCTTTGTAGACCTCTGAGGATAATAGCAACAACAATCAATTTTTGTGTGTTTATTTCCTTCTGTTCTTTATTATTCCTTCATATTTTCTATCTCACCCCCACATTTTTCTTGGCAAATTGATCTTCTCTTCCTGGATTTATTTCTCTCAATAATTTTCTGCCTGAGACAATTAAGCAATATCAGGTATTTGTATTGTGTAAACTCTTGACAAGTTCTCTCTGGGTATGTCTACACATCAAAGTTAATTCAAAATATCAGCCGTTTTTTTCTAATTAACTTTACTAGTGTCTACACAGCCAAACTGCTATTTCAACATAAATTCGAAATAGTGGAGCATTTATTTTGAATTTGGTAAACCTCATTCTACGAGGAATAACACCAAATTCGAAATAGCTATTTTGAAATAAGTGCTGTGTAAACACTTATTTCAAAATAGGGGGCCTCCAGCCTTCCCAGGGTGCCTTGGTGGCCATTCCAACCTCAAACAAGAACACTCTTCTCCCTCTCTTCCCTCCCCAGAGCCCTTAAAGGGGTTTACTCTGGCCACAGTGCCTGTGCCAGCTCCAAGCCTGATGACCCAGAACCAGCAATCACTGCCCCAAACCAGTGGCCCCAAAACATGAGCCAGCAAGCCACTGGCAGCCAGGCCTCCACCGCTCCCCAGGAGCAGCCTGCCAGCTCCCAGAAGCCTTCCAGGGCCTGGAGAAGGTGGGCACCTTCCTGGTCCAGTATAGAGATCAGGGTGGACCTTACTCAGATTTGGAAGGGATGCCCCCAACATCCACGATCTCCACACTAGACAGAGGAACACGGCCATCTATGGCAGGATAGCTGCCAGCCTGGCCACCAAAGGTCACATGCAAACCCAGGAGCAGGTTCGCATGAAAATCAAGTTGGTCCAGCAAGAGCCCCAACCCTGAGGCCTGAGCTTCCCCTCCCCCTTCTTCCCCTTGCTTCCCCCTTCCACCTCCCTCTTCCCAGGTTTCCCCCTTACCCTTCCACCCTCTTTCCTCCCCTCTCCCACCTCCTTTCTCCAGTCTCACCAGTTTCATCCCCACGCCCCAGTTTTGTTAAATAAAAAGAGTTTGTGTTCATGAAAATATGTGTATTTCATTTGACATCCGAAAGGGGGGCTGGGAGGGTAAGTGGAACGATGTGGGGGAGGAATGAGGCACAAGCCCCCAGTGGGGCAGACCAGGGAGGCTCTTAGTGCTCCTCAGGGTGGATGCTCTCCCGCAGGGCCTCCTGGATACTGACAGCTCCCCGATGAACTTCCTGGATGGCAGCCTGCAGAAAGTGCAGCCAGACTCGCATCAACGCATCCACGAGAAGCACCAGAGTGCCCAGAGGCAGCTCTGGCTCCATGTTGCAGAGTGCTGTGGTATCCCATGTGAGGGCAACTGGAGCACGCAAAGACACAAATGCTTTGCTGCCCCTCAGTGAAGTAGTCAAGAAAGCAGAGAAAGCTGAGAACCGGCTGCCTACGGTGGGGGTCCCTTTAAGCAAAGCCTCAGATAGGCTCAGGCACCAGCCACAACTCCTGACCTGATGCCTTGCTGGACCTGGTTCCGGCCGGCCTTCAATGCAATTCAATGTCCTTGAATGCTATTTTGAAATGCATTTTGCGAGTAGATGTGTTATTTCGAAATAAGCTATTTCAAAATAACACTGTAGTGTAGACATACCCCCACATAATATATTATCATATGTTCTCTCTGCAGGATGACTTCAAAAGTAGGGTCTGTCTAATCCAGGATTTCCTACTGGAGTGAAGTCTTAAAGTAAAGGAGGCTAAAAGCACAAATATGGAGCATATAGTATTGGACTGAGAAGTTACCAGAATGTAATATATAATTGCATTGTCCCAGGAACGGACCAGAAATCACATTTAATTGTGAGTCACAATTCATTACCTGGTTTCCCTTTGCTCTAGAGAGGGAAAAATCAGTATTCCTTTATATCATCATTACTTTTCCCTCTGCACCAACTAAGCCACTCTGTTAAGTATCTTGAAGGAACAAAATCAAGGTTTCACCCACTCCTTGATCCTGCCTGCCCATCTTTTGCCTACTTGCTTTGAAAGTGAGGTAAAGGCCCACAGGAGAATGCTCTCTGCTTTCAGTAGATAATCTGCAGAAAGGAACAAGGGGGTACCAAATGCCCCCTTACTTTCTTGTGTGGGTATTGAATGCAGATCATGATCTGGACTATAATGAATACAAAGGCATGGAATGATTTCCAATTATTATTAGCTGCAATATTAAAACCCCCTAAATGTTTTATAGATACAGAAAACTAGCACTGAAATAGAAAGCAAAGGCCATGGTTTTCTTGTGCCCAAGCCATTTTGCAGGGGATCTTGGGGAACACACAGTTTTTAACCTACAAGCGAAAATCTCTTGACACACAGTGTATGTTCTTTCTTGCTTCAATGAAGAGAGTCAGCTTCAGTATAATCTATTTTCAAGAGAAAAACCAATGAGTTTCAGAGTAATGGAAATGTGTTAGCAAAGTAGGCTGGTATGCTTCAATTGATATGCAGGTAGCAACAAGGGAACCTAAGAGCATAAATATCCAAATATATTTTCATGTAATGAAGCACAATAGGTGCTACACTGTAGATATGGGTGAAAGAT